>NC_140581.1:174603866-175228866 GCF_964204655.1 Triturus cristatus | reverse complement strand
ACCCGCAGATATGTGGATGAGATCGACAGAGACAGTGATAGTGATTGATGGGCTACTATGATATTTTGTATTACACTTTTCTGGGTATGCTACTGTTTGAATTAAACGTATGCACTTAAAATCACCCCGACAAATGGGCAGTTACCGTTTAAAGTTAGGTCGAGGGGTTTCTTTTTTGTATTGGTGATTGTTGAGTTGAGGTGTGGTTTCTATGGCCTGAAGATTGCCATGTGGCTTTATTTAGTGCACGTTTTTTCAGTGTTTAATCAGTCAGCATTTGTTTTTCTTGTTGTTGATTGCTTTGAGAGCATCGGTCATGTGTTAGGGTATTAACTATGATAGTGATTTATGGGGAGTTAAATATTGTAGTGTAGTGTAGTGTAGTTTCTTGAATTATCTTGACCTGTGTGTGGTTATTGCAGGGATGACTATTAACGAGTGATTATCGCAGGAATAGCACCGTGGTCAGTCAGTTGGGCTTTGTAACTCTTCCTATGTTTAGAGGGCACAGTGGCTAGTGTAAGTTAGCCCATACATTGATGCTGCCAAGTGTTGTTAATCTACTGGTGTTTATATCAAGGGAGGCAAAACAATTATTAGTCGTAGCATAGATAAGCATGCATTTGTTTTCCAGTATGTAATGTTATGTTGTTTTGTGCTGTTTTATGTTATATTATTTAATTAAGTGACAATACACCCAGCCAGGTTTCATGGCCAATTTTAGGATGCATTTACATGGGGATTTCCATTAAGATTAGTGAGGTCCCTAAGTAAGTCTATAATTAGTTTAATGGGGCAAAAATGAAAACTAATTGAATGGGCGATCTCAATAGAAACCTTGGCCTGCGTCAACTATGAAATAGTCTAGTCCTTAAGAGAATAAAGTGATGCTAATGATCCAATAAGAGTGAGTAATAGACTTTGTATTTGTAGTCGTTGGGGATGGTAGGCAGAATGGAAAGATTTTAATGATCCTATATTGAAAAGGGTGCGTAATACACTTTGTATGTGTTGGGAACGGTAGGCAAAATAAAGAGATTATAATGATCCGGTATTGAGAAGGATGTTTAATAGACTTTGCGTTTGTAGTCGTGGGGATGGTAGGCAATGGAGAAGGTTGTTGGTTTGCAGTTGCTCAAGTATCCTGTTGAGTGTTGAAGAGCTATCACAGTGGTAGCGAGATACACACACTGAGTTTTTGACAAGGATTGATGGTGATGATTGCATTTTTACTGGAAGTTAATGAGGGAGTGGTGCTGGTGTTGGTTGTGAAGAAGTGGCAATGTGAGACGCTAAGCAGAGCAGAAAGCAGGTGGTAGTGAAAGGGTGTTGCTAAGTGGTTTTGGGAGTGGCTGTGAGATGTTACTGAGTGGTGTGGTTACTACACAAGGGATTCTGGTGTTGATGGAGGCTGTAGGTAACTGGTTGTGGCGAAGTACTGCAGTGATGAAATAGATGACCGTGATAAAGGCACCTAGTGGCACAGACACATAAGAGAGTGCTTGCAATAAGAGCATACTTTCCATCTGACAAATTCTGAAAAGTTGATTAGAAGTTATTTAGTTCTAATGCTGCTTCTTCTTCTGATTGTCTCATAACTAGGAGTATGACGGGGAACGGATAAGCATGGGCAGCTCCTCCAGAGGGTTGTTGGGATCCACTCTCAGCCTGAAGAGTCAAGACAACAATGGCAATCTGAAGAGTAAGAGCAAAGGCAAACTGGACGAATCCGCGGCAGAAGGATCAAGTAAGGAAATCATCTTGCAAAACCATAAATGTGCGGAATATATGTAAGGAGCAAACCAATCCTGCCCATCTGGACCCCTTGTTCTGCAAGTTGAGACACGTAGAAGGCCAACAACCGCAGAGAGTTGGAATAGGGTTAGGAACGGGCCTCATTACGAATATTTTGGGCTATGTTTAAAGATACACGGTTCAAATAACAATGTAAAATGCCATGCCTGAATCTCTTGCCAACGTACACACATATACTTGCTGCTGTGTCAACTGATGATGTCTCAAATTGGCTGTAGTACAGAGGCACGCATGGCCCAACCATGCGTGCCTGTACCACGCAGCCCGAACCATGAATGCATCTTAACCACACATTCCTTTACCACACTTGCCTTTACTACACAATCTTATTGAAAAAGCATGAATGGTAAGGGGGTATGTGTGGTTAAGATCGCCACTACCCCGACCCCCCGCCCTAAGCCCAAAATTCTAACCCCATACCTTGCCTCCGCGCTGAGGCCTAACATCTGCCTTCCCCTTAAAACTATCCCTTCCCCTCTCCCTAAGGCCTAAAACCGTGCCCCTACCATAAACTACCCCACCCTGAGCCATAAAACGTACCCCGTGCTGTCCATAAAACTACCCCGAGGACTAAAATCCTGCCCCCATTTAAAAAAAACTACCCAGACTCCTCCTCCCGCCCTGAGCCCTAAAACTGCCCCACTCATAAAATCTCCCCCCAAACCCAGCCCTTAAAAATACCCTAACCCCCTGGCCCCACCCTGAGCTGTAAAAACCTGCTCCTTTCCCAAAAGTACCCCGAGCCCTAAAAGCGACTTCACCCCTAAAAATACCACCCAACCAGGCCCCAGCCCCACTTACCTGTCCGCATCCAGATCTTCCTGTTTCGATGTTTCCTCTTCTTCTCCCCACACATCCTGAACGCTAGACCGCTATCTGCCTGAACCATGCACATGTGTGGTTAAGGCAGAGGCGTTGTTCAGGCAAGCATGTTTACGCTTGTATTGTTTTGCCACATGTGGCTCTGCCCGCGTTTTTACGGCTGTTGCCCCTCAAAACACCTTTAAGGAAATTACAAGCCTTACTATAGGATTGGCTCAGTATGATAAATCTATGTCCGGTAGCACCTTCACAACTACTCCATCAGTACCTACCACAGCTATTGCTGGCCTTCTGTAGCACTAATTCTTCTTTTCAGAAAATATCCACACGGCTGTAAGGTCTCACACTGTCACCACATTTCTCCAGGTGCTTTCCCTGGACATCAGTTGGTGGTAACCGCCGGTAGCACCTACAACCTTTTGCTTGCCCTTTGGTACACCTGGAACTGTCCTTGCCGCACCTGTATCCTGAGGTAATGGAGGTGCAGCAGAAGCAGAAAGGAACCATGGTTCATCTCCTGTTTGTCACTCAGTGATGTAACAGGGGTGGAACGGTGCTTAGCATCACTTTTTCTACTGCATGCTGGTTACTATTATGAATCACTGGGACAGGCTAATATTAATAAATCTGTTAACTAAAATGGCCACCATGTGAGAGTGAGACTGCTGAAAGTGTACGCCACGCTAGAGTCTAACACACACAATCCAGTTCTTCATATTGTCAAACCCCGCCATGGTGTGCTATTGTAGCTGCAGCAGAAAGCATTTTGGTCCAATGCATAGATTCTATTTCTCGAAAAGCGTCACATTTCCCCCCAACATAAAATCAGTCACATGTTCAATTGTTCCTTTTTAGGTCAGGCTTGACATTGCAGCTGCTACGTGATCAACTAAATCGAGCTTTAGGAGTACTACTGATAGAGGGGCCTAGGCTCCATCCACATGTTGGTTACCTTCAGTACAGGATTCGATTGGGCTAAAAGTGGCTACTTCCACAGAAAATAGTGTATTGCAATTTTTGGCTTGTGGTAGAGCTTACACTCAATATTTCAGGATTGAGATGTTTATGAAGGCAAGCTGATGATTATGGTCATGCCCTGATCTGCGTTTTATGAAATTATATGATAAAGACAGCAGGCAGCAAAAAGCAAATGTTAACATCTCTTTATTTAACGGTGGATTTGTATGAAAGCCTGTTGAGAAGGACTTTGTTACATGCTATTACTGCAGAATGTAAGGGTTTTGTATTGGATTGTTATTCCACTATGCTAAATTCTATTTTTGCACATAGACTCTCACAGATTACCATAGCAAGCAAGGGCTTTGGTATTGGTGACTCACCTGAACAAACCACGGGACAGAAGATGTGCACTATGATGATCCCTTTTTGGGCTCCCTTAAGGAGGGATTTTATCTGTAACTGTAATTATGTACATATTTGTGACTTTAGTATGGTATATCTGATGATTGTCTTGAGGAAAAGAGTATGTTTGTGTATTGTTTTGCGGTTCAGATCATCACAATTGCTCAGGCCAGGGTCCCTGGATTCCAGTTATGACTCTGTAGGGGTTGCTGGATCCCAGTAATGATTCACTGGGCGCCCCCAGATTCCAGTAGTGATTAGGTGTGGATCCACAGAATTCAAAAGGTCAAGAATCACTGTTTATTGGCACTAACACCCTCATTTAGTACTATACTAGCTCTAGCACTGCAGCATATTACTAGTAAAAGCCTATTCTGAGTTTCAAAGATGGTTTGCACCTTCATACCAAAATCCAGAACGATAAGTTTTATTTTCAGCTCAGGAAGGCAGCTGTATGTGTTCGTGATAGGCACAGTAAACAGCGCTATTGACAGACAGCAAGTGAAGGTCGACTGCCTCCCAGCTTCAGTTACGGCGGGTGTGCAACTGTGTCTGTCCTTCTGTCACCTGATGTGACAATCCTCTCTGACTTTTAACTCTCTATGCCAAATGTGTTAAAAACCTTTAGAATAAACATTCACCAAGGAACGGTAATGCCCTATAAGCTATTTTCACTCTGTCAGGCATGTTCTCTTAAAAAGACAACACAGTGCAACAAACACGTAGTGATCAACCTAACTGCTCTATAATTTCATAATGATGATGAAACCTAAAAATGATCAAAAGTAATGATCACATACCACAAATATATACATATGATTATCATATTTGCAGGAACAAGACAATAAAGAAAGAATTTGGACTTGATTGAATCACACATATTCACTTTTAATTAATTAGTTATCACATTTAGTTCACAGAGGGGGAATTCAGGCCCTACAAGGGTCTACTGGTTTGCAGTGTTAAAGCTTGCAGCCGGGGTCTTGTTAAATGCAATATCACAGATTAGGTTTGTAGGGAATGATTTTGGTGTTGTTTACCCCCTTTGACGCTTGCAGTGCAATGATTCTTACTAGAATATCTCCAGAAGGCCTGACAAGCTTAGGTGTCTGCCAGGATCTAGTAATAAAAAATGAATAATTAATACTTAAATGCATATAAATACATATATATTGATATATATCCAATCTTATACATAGAGGGCCTTTGGATCAGCCCCCTTCTGCGACTGGTCTGAGTGTCATTTACCCTCTGCATCCAACTACAACAGGAGGTAGTGGTTCAGCCCACATCAGTCCTTGGCTCTCTTGCCTGGTGAATGATGGCATTTTCTGATCATATGTGCACATCATCCTGAAAAGGAGCGCACTTCAGTGTCATGGCTGGTTAGCCAGTCCTTTGGTTTTCAATGTCCTCCTTTTATAGTTCCTCTTACATTTCTTTGCTGCTTCTCTTTGTATTTCAATTTTTCCTCAAGAGGATACTTCAGCTTCCCATGCAGTGTTAAAATGCCTTTGCCTGCCGTTCATTTCCTTTGCAGTACACTGCATCTGAGACTCCCTCTAAACCAAGTGACCATTATGGAATGCTGTTGTTATGTCTATAGAGTAACATTGTTTTACCTTTTCAAGATGGCCAATTCCTTTGTTCTAAACGTGGCAGCCATGCTTGAACTTTAAAACAAAGATAGACTGTGTACAATACCTCTGCCAGAGGTACACCACCTGCTATGTTTAGTTTCATTAGTGTAAGCATATTCCTCCCATATTTAGGCAGCAGCAGGCTTTCTTTTTTCTTCTTGCATTCTTTTAATTTATCTTGCATACATTGTTGACTTTGTATGTGTTTTATTGCTGTGTCAGAGGCTGAATGCAAAAATGAACCAGTGAGTGGATGAATGGATGCATGAGGGCAATGATGAGTGACAGAGTAAATGTATGAAAATGTACTCAGTGACTAAACCCATCAGTGGTGAACAAGGCACTTTCATTCCTATGCCAAACCTATTGGCATGGTCAATGCTTGTTCATAGTGCAGTATCTGCTTCACACTAAGAATTGGAGTCATTTTTATACCCGCAAAAATCCATGAACAAAAGATGTAGTAATGCACATTTATTGCTCTACTTTAACTAGTTTTTTTAATTTTCACAACAAAAGTCATAGCAATTAAGTTGTTTGGCATTGTGTTAGTATGACAAGTACCTTTTACATTTTCCATGATGCTGAGCCGCATCAGGTCAATGGACTCGACGTTTCTCTAACGTTGGCAGCATCTGATGCTGTTGCTATATGCCAGCTTATTCAAGGGCACTCTTGGAAATGTTAATGAGTGTGTCTAGAGCTACTGCAGAAATATCAACTACAGCGCTATCGCAAAAACAAACTCTAGATCAAAACATCCGGTGCTCATGAGACCATCTGAACCTTCTACCTTGTCTTATCAGACAATTTATAAAGAACAAAGTCTGTGGGTTGTATATAATTTTTGCTGACTAAGACCACCGCTTGGTGAGGGGTCAACCTTTGGTGATTTGGATGTCACTCTCTACATGAAAGTGCATGTTCTAAAAAGATCACATAGCCTTATTTGAAGAATGTGGTTTCTTGTGTGCTCTGTTTGGCTTGCCTGAAGAAAAAGCCCTCATAATCCACGTTTGATTGTGCCCCAAACAGTCTATTGAGTGCCGCAATGAATTCATCTGCAGTACCAGAGTTCCGGGGAATTCTAACAACTTGTAGTCTAGCTCCCTAGGAGAATGAAGCAGTGTTGAAAGTTGTGTATCCCTGTTGCTTTCCGTTACAGCCATGAACTAACTTTTTTATTTGCCGTCTTCAGATTTTCCATTCTGGGCAAACAGAAAATTGTCCTGGCATCATGTTGAAAAGTTGTAGAGGCAAAACTGGGGTGGAGTAGCATTGTAGGCACGGACTATGTATGCTGCTCACACTGGCTTTTTGTGTGATCTTTGGCTGCGTCTTGAGGTTGCCTTAACTTAAATTATTGTGCTGTAAGATCCTTTGCTGTCCCAGTTAGTGGAAAACGGCAAGTAAGTGACTACCTCAATTTACTGCACTCAAGCTTGAGTCTACGATAGACTATCACTTTGCATCCTAATGTTTTTCAAACAACCAGACCTACACAAACACTGTTTGATACAACAACTGACAAGAACATCAGTTCCAAACTTCCTAAAAAGAGAGTAGGCAATTTCACTCATTGGTAAACTTTCATAATATGTACTCCAACAAAAAAGTGCAGACACCAACATCAACTTTCATCATTCATGATAATTAGGAACCAGTTAAGCCTTGAAAGTGTACAAGCAGAAGGGACAAAACGTGTCAACTGCTCAGCTGTAATCCAGCATCAATAATAAACTCAGAGGTACATATATTGTGGAAACACCAATTCTGTACATGATAAATTGTAGATTATGGCTACCTTACCTGTGGCCTCTCTCAGATTTGTAATACTTGTACTAATGTAATGTGCTGCTATCTTGTAAATATTGATAAATTGGGTGGACTCACTTCTTTGATCTCTGGCATTTTGATAACTTGGAGATCTAAGCAGCCTGGAGAAGTCCAGTATTTGTTGATATGGCTGGCAACTCAAGAATAAATTCAGGCCCCCTCTTGCACCATGCCAATGGACTGTGACCTCATGAAATGGCATCCTTATATGATGTGATTTTATTTTTATGATTCATGCAATTACCCCAAAAAAGACTGTCCTATAGCTAATCTGAACGATGGGAAACAGAAGAGAATCTTACAAATACACTAGCAATTGGGTGAGTTTTAGCAATTTCTGAAATTTGGTTAACACTTTTCAGCTGGAAGGCTAGGAGGGAGGGCATTCCAGGCCTCAGCCGTAACCATAGCAGTGAAGCGGCAATGTAGCCAAGACCACCTAAATTGAGGCTGTGACTTAAGTGCCCCAACTAAGGGTACTAGTTGGGTTGTTAATGAAAAATAGAGATTACGTGCAATTGCTTTAAGGAACATCATAAATGGCTTTCTGACAAAGACAAACATCTTTAAAAAGGTCATATTGTTGTACTGGCAGCCATTGAAGCTTAACAAGTTGATAGGAGATATGTGAGCGCTGGTTTAAGCTCAGAACCACAGACGCGTTCTGCACCAACTGAAGTCCGTGAACCAAATTACTGGAAAGCCCAACAATAGGAAGTTACAATAATCAAGCCTCAATGTTATTGGGGCATGCACCAGAATTTTCCTAGAAGAAGTAGCCAACAATGGCAAAATTTTCCAAATTTATAGAAGATGGTGCCCAGATTAAGAATGCATAAGGACAGTATTGGAAAGGAGTCTAAAATATCAGGCCACCAGTCTGAGGTCCACAAGGTGGTCTGCCAGAAACAAACAGTTCTGTCTTATCCACATTCAGAGTTAATTCATGTATTTCCATCCAGTTGGCACAGCACCAAGGGAGGTCTTTAAACTGTTTTTCTAACAACAGATCACCATCCAATCTAAGACTGATATGAGTCTTATGTGAGTATCCAAAAAACCAATTCCCAAAGGAGTCAGTGAGGTCAACCAAAGATATGCATCAAGATTTAAAAGAGAAGGGCTCAGTGCAGACCCTTGTGGTACCCGAAGTTAACAACAGACACAGCCTGTGCACGGTTTATGGGGATAGCTATTTGAGAACCTAAACTCTAGCACTGAGGTCCCGCAGCTGATTTAAAAAAAAGTCATGGAACATGGTGTCAAAGGCAGCAGATAGGCTGAGCAAAATTAATATTGTTGCACCCCCAGCATCTCGTATTATATGTATGGCATCAGTGGCCTTCACGAGTACAGTTTCTATGCTAACATTTCGTTGAAATCCAGGTTGAAAAGGCTGCAAAAGAAGATAACTCTCAGTTTAACAAACTTACCAGTGGTGGGCCAGGTCAGAGCATCTACGCCAGTGAGCCAGCTTCCCCCTTCAGCTTTTCCTGGCAATCCTGTGAGGCCCGCTGCAGAGCATCTCTTCTGCCAGTGAACCAGCTCCCCCCCCCTTCAGCTTTTCCTGCCAATCCTGTGAAGCCCGTTTCAGAGCATTTCCTCGGCCAGTGAGCCAGCTTCCCCGCCATTCCTGTGAGGTCCCTCACCCCAGCACCTGAAACCTGCCTGTCGCCATCCTGTTCCACCGTGTGAGCAGGTGCGACAAGTTCACGAAGCTGCTCAGACTTTACCACTCAAACTGCCTCAGCTGAAATGATGTTGACTAGCCCTACAGTAGATTTTTAATTCTTTTCAGTTTTATAGCGCAACGTCAGGCCAAGGGCATTGGTGTGCTTACTTTTAGCACCAGCTTACATTACACAATGGCTGATTTTGTTTTTTAGGCACAGGCAGATTAAATGAGTTGCCCAGAATCTCAAGATGTGGGATTTGAACCTGGTTCCCCTGTTCCAAAGTTGACAGATCTGGCCATTGGGCCACTTCTCCTCACCAGTCTGAATATTATTCCCCAATGATAAGCCCCGCTGGGGGTGTATAGTGGTGGGTCCCCAATGTTTCCCCCTTTTTGATGTCTACAAAGGTATAATATCGTCATGTTACAAAAACCCCACAATTTTGAACCTGGAAAGTGGGAGATTTTGAAAAAAAAAAAAAATTGGTGGTTATATTTTCTCCATTGACTTGCATTGAAGCTGAGGAGATTTTATGCGAGAGACGTCTAAAATAAAGCCATTTTGATCTTTAAACTTTTGGAATCTCCCGCCGGGTCTGTTGGCAGTTAAGTGTTAATAACAAATCCAGATGCACAGCTCGTGTCGGCTCTTGAGTGAATGTCCATCCTTTGGGTTTCCTTTGCAATCTCATATTTTACACGTGTGTCACATTAGACTACACGCGGGACCGAAGACTTTTGAACTTCCTTCAGCTTTCCCTAAGGTTATACCTTGTGCTTTAGGAAAGCACTGAAAATGTACCTTACCTTGCATAACCTTTGCAGTAACAAATCCTGGATATGATATTAAGATCTGACAGTGTCTGCACCTAAGATGAGTGCGAGACTCAACTTCAAGACCATCTCGTCCATGAGCTGCTGCCACTCCTCCTATCATCCTTCCAAAGTCGATTAACTTAGCAGCATTACATTGGTCAATAACATCACATGTCATTTGCAGCGCTTGGGATCGGTAATAGCAGGATGAACTGCTATGTAGTAAAAAATAAAAAGTTGTTATTATCAAAATATCATTAGGGTGACCAGATGGCTCCAGAGCAACACTCTTCACCTCCTGGATTTTGCTTTTACATATCATTGTCATCAGATGTGTTGGTCGCATGGACTCAATTCAAATGAACCAAGGCTACAGTGCATACAACTCCCAATCTGCACTCATTCGTAAAAGAAAGGTCCAGTAATGGAAACGCGGAGCCCCGGTGACATGGAGCCACCTGGTCACCCCACGCATGCAGTTTCACAGAAGAGAACTACAATAAATAAATAATACAATAAAGAAATAATACGTGCGAGGACGCCATGTTGGGTTGGTTTTTCTGTCAGCAGAGAAGCGCGGTGCTCGTCCTGGGCTTCCAGTTTCGGATGGATCCGGATGTGCCTGCAAGGGCGCCTGCGGCTCGTTGGCCCGCCAGCTGCTGACAATCATGCATTTGCGCTATTTTTAAGGCGCGTGGGCCGGCCTCGCGTGCACGACGCGGCGTCTGTTTGGGTGGGGGCAGTGGCTGGTTCGGAACAACCCGGCCCCGCCGATGCTGAGGAGAGAGGGGCTGCTTCCGGTGGATGGAAAAGCATCGAGCGGGCGGCAGCCAGGCTCCATTCTTAATTCACAGAAAACAGCTTCGGTTTTCTGAATAAACTGCGTCAGGGATTCATCAGTGGCTTCCATTGTTGTGCGTTGGTTCATTAGCATCATCTGGTCTCTACACAATTCTCGGGAAACTGAACACTTCTCGGTGCGCTCTCTTTCTTCTTGGAGTTGCAGGTGTAATATGTGTTATTATAGGCGACTCAGCCCTGCCAAGCATCACGCATCAGGTGTTAGACTAACGCATTTCAGTGTGGTGGTCCGCATCAACATACTGAAAGGAAAGTCACGCATAATAGCGCTTCCTCTGCCGTCAAGCGGTGGAGCGCTTGTACTCATGCCCCATACAGGTAAAGTTAACCTGGAGTGGCAGGCGCCATTCACGCTGCTCTCGGCAGGCTTGGGGACTTGGCTCAGAGTTCTCAGGTCTGCGCACTTTGATTAAAGTACATACACCGCTTTATTGTGCCGCAAGTGCGGTTATTTTATCTAATAAGTTGCAAGGATGCGGCTGAGACGAGTACCCCACGGACCTCTGAAGTGCTTCAGCAGCCCACAGCACACCAGTCAGAGTCCCTGTGCAGCTGTTGATGAGCCTCATCGTGCCCGGGTTGGCGTTAGCCAGGTACTCATCGGAAAGTAGGTGAGTGCGTGTGAGATCTCTCACTATGCTGAATTATTAGTTTTATAGCGCTAACTAGCGCTGGTGTCCCCCCCCAAAGGACATGTGAATATATCAGCAGTGGTGAGGGTTGAGTGGCAACCGGCGCGGATGTACTGTAACGTGAAGCTCTTATTCGCCAATCCGGTCACCCATAGACTTCCAAACCTTCCTGCTTACAATCATTAAGGCCAAGAACTCTCTTTGTGTCATTGATAGCGGACTCTGCCCCTTGAACCCTGGAGTGACGCCTTGTCTGCCTGTGACCATGCATGGTCTGATTGGCCAACGACAGACACAGGCGGGCGGCAGTTGTTTTCCCTTGCCGCGCACGCAGGCGTCAAAGCGCGCCTTTCCTCCAGGTCTCACCTTCTGTGAGCCGGGGCCTGTCACTGTTTGGAGCCAGAGTGTTTACCTGGCCTCCTCCTCCCACGTACTGGTTAGCAGGTCACCAGGCATCAAAAGATTCATGCCGTGTGTGTTGCTTACACAGGCCCCCTATTCCTGACGCAAGGCAGTGTTTCATCACGGGACGTGCTATGTCGTGAATACAGTGCTGCCCATATAACCTGAAACGATTGATAGATGGAGTCAGGTGCGTGCATGTTGTTCGTAGTAGTGTAAGGCAGTGTAAGCACCAAAATATAAAACAAGTGTATTTCTATTAGAAAAAGGAAAGGTTCCTGTGCTGATAAAAGGAGTACATGTCCGAGTTCATTTCTGTGCTAATAATCTGCTGAAGTGTATCTGCAAGCAGTGCTGTCTATGTGAACGTGCCCTCTCTTGGATGCACTGACCTGTTCGATTCAGTTTATTACTAAAAACCTAAACAACCCTTCTACCGAAGTATTGTGAATTGTGAAGTCTCGCTAAATTGTTTTTTCAAGCCAAATGTACCAGTTATGCAAACTTTGTGTAGTTCCTTGGAGTCTGTACTGAAAAAAACACAATTGTAATCCATATGGTGTCAAGATTACAGTTTGGATCTGCGATATTTTGTCCCAGCTAGTAGCGTATTTCAGTATTCTCCATCCAAATCTGTTTTTAACGATAGGACTCCTGATCCTTTAAACGTTCACTTTAGGTAGAAATATATTTAGAATTGAGGTGCATTCCCAGAGTCCTTGTAACCTCCAGCCACCATGATTTGGTCCGCTGTAAGACTGGGGGTATTAACAAAATATGAGTGTGGAAGAAGTGTTAATAAAGTTCTTGGAATGAGTTCTGCAGTGGACCATAACTGAAGCTGTTTACTTTATGAAATATTGTTTTGCCCATAAAGCGTAGATTACTTTCAGATTAGTAAATTGACTTGGTGTCAACAGTCTGTGCAGCTGGACAGCAAGGATGAGTCTACAGTTAGTGCCCTTTCACTTCTGGTGCTTTGCAGCAATTTTAAGTTCTCCTTAGAGTTTTTTATTGCTCATATGGGTGTAATTTCTGATATTTATATGTTTCCCTTGTCCTCATTGCGAGATTTTGCACGAGAGAAAGTGTCATTCATAGTCATTGAAATGTCACTCATAATTACACTGCAATTTTGAAAATGTCACACATAGCATTCTGAAACCTTGGCAGCTATGGGGACTACATATTCATTCCTTCCTCATCGATTCCTTAAACTAATGAGGAGGCCGCGCCTCACATGATTGGCAAGCAATCCAGTCCAAAGCTCCACAAACCTTTCCTCATGGACAGATGTTCCCAAAAACACTTTACCAAGCCTCAACCCTCATGATCACATTAAGTCATGGTGCTTAAAAACATGTCCCTTTGGCCCAGACTAGTCCGTTTCGGAGATTTCCCTTCCAAGGCGGCAGTTAGAGGCCAGTTATATACAGCTATTTCTGCAAACAAACAGCACAGGAAAAAATAACCTAAGTACATAACTCACCAAAGCATATGCCCAAAAACGTAATCATACACTGAAAGATGTGAAATTACGCAGACCTCCCAGTGGATTCATGAATACACAAAAGTATAAATGTACCCCTAGAGGTGGACTACAGAAGAGCTATAAACTTATGGCTACGGATTAGTTCTGACATTTGGGTCCAGAGAACTGTAACTAGGGCCTCGAGAGTGGTTTGACTCTTAAAGATCACATGTGGTCCCCTTGGTGCCATCTACATTGGAGATGTACCCGTAGGTAACTTGTAATTTTAAGACAAACTCCGATACAGTGGAGGATGGACATTTCTAAATAATGTGTATGTGAGTATTACTGTTTGTCCCTTTGTCTGACTGCACTATGATAATAATTGTGGGTGTGGTGCAACAACCGTGGAATCAATCAAAACTCAAATGAATAAATGGCAAGAGGTACTCCATGTTGGACAGGTGCCCTTGTGTCCAAACTAGTAGATCTGATGGGGCTTTCTCTCACGGCTGTGGAACCTATCAGAAGTGGTGGAAAGCACATGGCGGTTGACAGCACATTGAAAAGGTAGTGTAAGGGACCTGGTGGTGGTAGGCACCAGGGAGAGGTGGGCAAAGGTACCTAGTGGTGGAAAGTATCTGGTGGTTGTAGACAACTGAGATATGTGGTAGAAGGCACCTGTTGGTGGAGGGCATGTTGGAGAGATAGTTGAGGCACCTGGTGGGGTGGTGGTAGAGACCTTAGAGAGATAGTGAAGAGCACCAGATGGTGGTAGGCACCTAGAAGAGGTGGTGGAAAGCACTTGGTGGTGGTAGACAGCTAGCTAGGAGAGGTGGTAGAAGGCACCCAAAGGTGTAAGGTACATTCAAGAGGTACTGAAAGGTTACCTGGTGGTGGTAGACACCTGCGAGAGGTGGTAGAAAGCACATGGTAGTGAAAGCACCTGGTGTTTGTATGACAACTGGGAGAGGTGGTAGAAGGGACGTTGTGGTGGAAAGCACACTGTAGCGGTAGCAGAAGGTCCTGGAGGTGCTGAACAGCACCTGGGGTTGGTAGACATCTAAGACAGATGATCGAAGTCACTTGGTGGAGGAAAGCATGTTGGAGAAATGGAGTAAGGCACAGTAGTGGCTGCTACCGACCAGGGGTAGTGGGACGGGGGTAGGGGGAACGAGGGAGGGGGGAATAAAAACAAAAGCACTTACCTCTTTACCGCTGGCCGCCGCCGCTTCTTTCTCCGTCCTCCTCTCAGCAGGAAGCACACAGCCTCCCAGAATCCCTAAACTAATCACAATGCTGCCTCAGCAGGGCAGCGTTGTGATTGGTCTGAGTGCCATGGTTCGGCACTCAGACATGGGCTGGAAGACTGTGCATGTTCTCAACCCAGGCTGTAATACAGCATGTATGGAGAACATGCAGAGTGTGCATGACGCTTTGCCCGTGTCGAGACAACCGCTAAAGCACCATGCGCACTTTAAATGCTGCCACCATTCCTCCCCCTGTGATGCGGGGAGCCCAGCCCCGCCTGCCTGGCTTCAGCTGAAAGCTGAATGCAAAAAACAATATGATAATAACAAACATTATTAACATTTTGTTTTTTGTATTCAGCTTGCAGCTGCCACTGGCAGTGAGGCGATGTTCCTCCGCCTTAGCAGAGGAGCCGCCTCTGGACTAAGGCAGTCCCTTATTCCCTGAAGTCACACAGCCAACAACAGCTGCAAGAAACCTATATCAAGTAAATTTGCTGTACCCATTTTTTACCAATTAAGCTGTGGAAAAGAAAACAGTGCAGAATGAATGCAACACTGAGAGGCTTGTCGCGGCTGCTCACTGGGCAGCAGATCACGTGCTTCACACCAGACTGATGGAGCTCAAGCAGTAAGTCCTTTAGTGTCGGCTGGGGCAGGGATTATTTATATGTGTTGTTCCAAGAGTTATTTGTATATGTCTAACTTAAAGGCACTTTTGTGTAATACAATCATTTTGTACCTAGATTTAACCCCCCTCTGATTTTTGCTAGCCAGTCAGTATTCAGCAGTCAGAGAGGCAGGGACGCCTACCATATCTGACTTAGCAAGCATTTCTGTCTAATTAAATTACATTTAACAAACTGTCAGGAGAAGCCCTTTATGGAGTTGATGACTTGACCCAACATTATCCGCTCAGCAGCCTCCCGTTTGTGGTTCATGAACTACAGGGTCAATGCAAAGACACAATATTTTGTAATTAGCACCTCTTCATTCTGATTTGGGCAGAAAGAAGAGTTTTGTACTGGATGTGGTAACAGCGCATCATCTTACTTGCAGCCCCTGTTAATTTCCTGTTGCTGTTTTTTCCATTACTTTTTGAGACCAGGGGCAGCGAGGACAATGCAAGGGAACCAAGTGACAGACCAGGGCTCAGCATCCCCTCAGGCCAATACTTCTGCGGTTAAACATAGGACAGCATGACATTGGTTTTCAAGTGCAGCTGAAGGAAATGTGCCCACCTGTAAGAAAGTGGGATATGCTTCTATGGTTACCCCACTTTTTGCCTGGTGCTAAGCTGACTAGTCTGACTGGGATCCTGCTAATCAGGACCCCAGTCTATCTTTTTCTTCATAAACTGTTATGTTCAGCACTTAGGTACACCCAAGATTGGATCATGGGATACCCTTATAAGTCTCTAGTATATGGTACTCATGTACCCAGGGCATAGGTACTCATGTACCCAGGGCATAGGTACCTCAGAGGTCTCCTATGGGCTGAAGCATGTATTATGCCATCCATGAGAGACCATTTAAAATGGAACTACAGGCCAGCTATTGCAGCCTGTGTTAGTTGGTGCTTGCACCACTTACTAAAGATATAGGTTTACTATATCCAAGGGTCACTGTACTTAAAACTTATAAGTCACACATCTAGCAGGCCTTTGCAATCCTGAAGGCAGGGTGCTTGCTTCTAAGTAAGAGGGTGCCCCTGAATGAGCAGGACTCCCCTGCAGCCTACGGTGTCCATTCTCCTGGGTTGTCAGTGAAGCAGCCATATACTAAATAGAGGGGCACAACGTAATTACGCGATGACCATCTCGAAACTGGCTGCAACGAATCCGATCATGTTTGGTATCAAACATGTTGGAATCATACCTCCCAGACCAAAAACGGTGTGGGAGGTATGATTCCAAGCACTTGAAGAGCCCTCCGTAAGGCTCACAGCGTTCCCGGTACCAGTCTTCTTGACCCGGATAGCACAAAATGGTTGCAGCCAACCAGAGACACGATTCTGCCCTCCTGTTGCTGAGCAAAGCTCGAGCAGGGGAAGGCAGAACAATAGGCATCCTGTCACAGGGGGGTGGGACCACCTCCCAGACAGGATTTAGTGTATTGGGGTGGGGTGGGTGCGCTTGCCAGCGCCACTCAGTCTGCACGAGGAGCACATTTGGTGTCCTGTGCATAGTCCAGGTCAAACCAGTCCTGGGAGGCGTTGGCTCCCACTCTGGTGGGAAACTCGACAAAGGACAGGGGAGTAACCTCCCCCCTGAATCCTCCCCTGAATCTTCCCAACCCTTTCCCCAGGGTACTTAAGGGCTTACCTGGGTGTAGGTCCCTAGATTTGTTGTGGGATAAGATTCAGATCAGACACCACTTCTACTTCTACCATCTGGGCACTCTGGATTTCATTTGGGCCTGACTCTGTCTCCCTTCCAGTCGGCTGCATCGTCTGTACCTGTGCATCATACAGGAACCTTCCAAGGCATGTGAAGCATCAAATACACTTGAAGGAATCTCTCTTGGAGTGAATGAGTCAGTCCCTCGCATTCGCAGGCTCCGCAACTAAGTCGACTGGTCCACTGTTCCTGAGCTCGACACACAGCACAAAATACATCTAGCATTGAGACTGCCACCAAGATCGCGACATATTGGTACCTCATTCCCTCCTGACTCCGCAAATACGACTCAGATCACTCCCCTACTTGCTGGAGGGGCTGTGACGCGGAAGTTACACTCTTGCATCTCCTTTGGGAATGCCCGACTCTTGTCACTTCCTGGACGCAAGTACTGGACGAGATAGACAATCACTTTGACATGACGCTCTTACGTTTCCCTGCCTATGTGATACTTGGAGTGTCTGACAGACTCACCTATCCCCTCAAGTGCCCTAAAGGTACACAATTAGGTATAGTATTAGGGGCGGTGATGCAGAATATATTAGCGCATTGGGGCACAGATAGAACGCCGACCTTACATGGGTGGTTGCACCACTTGTGGTTTGTTCTTGGCATGGAGCACATCTCTTTTGTGCTGCAGGGGGATGGGGCTTCTTTTACTGAGGTGTGGCAGCCATTTGTTACCTTGTTGTGTGCTGAATTTCGAGAGCTGTCCTGCCCTAGGTATTTGCGGCTCTTGCGCCTTCCCGAACTACACCATTGCGTGAGTTAAGCATTATAGCCCTATGTAACGGACTGTGGGGTTCGTTTTTTTCCCTTTTTCTTCTGCTATCTAGCATTTCTCTCGGGGGAGGAGGTGGGAGGGGGGGTGTTGCAGGGGAAAAGGGAGGAGGGAGGGGTTTTTTGCTTGTGGTTCTCCTGATGCTATGTGAAGCAATATGGTGTCCTCTGGCCTGTGACATGAGCCTCATCTCTTGCTGCATCTTGTTTCTAATAACTCAATAAACAGATTTCAAACTAAAAATGCTCAATCGGCACAGGTCCCTCCTGCACCCTAAAGCCCTTCCAATAGGATTAACAGCGGGGAATCAAAGTTTAGAACATCAGAGAGATCAGATGCCACCCTTTCCCAGTAGCGCGTGATCACTGTATGAGACCACACCATGTGAAAAAAATCTGCGGGAGCAGTGGAAACATGACGGGTTGAGAAGTAACCCAGCTCTGTGCAGCCTGTCTGGGGAAAGAGGCATTATGTAGGTAATATATTTGTACTAGGCGTAATCGCGAGGATATGGTGAGTACCTTGGGGGGGTTATCAACACATCTCGCAAGTATGAGTGATCTAATTGCTTAGCCATCACCCCCAACATGTCTTGAGTGCCGTCATTGCGTCAGGGCCATTAATTATTAACATTCGATACATTTGGGATACTCCTCCCCTACCCAATGTCCCCATCATGACCTTCGCCTCCACTGGGCTAAACTCCGGGAGTTAGGTGTTTAGAGAGATGTGTACTCGCAGTGCATGCCGTACTTATAGGTATTTGTAGAATTGTGCGCCAGACAAGGAGTACATCTGTTCGAGCTCCTGAAAGGAAGACATATGAACAGATAAACAGGCCCGATCTCACTCGCAGCTCGCAGACCTCAACTCTGTCCGGACTTGCAGCTACGCCTCAACAATCGCAAAATCTTATGAAGGAATGCAAAGTAATCCTATTTGTAAGCTGCACTCAGCAGGGGATGAGACTTGAAATTCTCAGTGCAAGACTGATGAATGGTCTTACCAATCAATGAATTTTACTCCTGCTGGGATTGGATTTTAAGATTAGTCCTTGTTGAGTTTGTAATTATAAGAGAGAGTCTATGCATCATCCGCTTTGCTGCTGTCCAGAATTTCTTCATCCACGACACACTTTACTGAAGCCAGTGTTGTTAAAAGTTGGGATTTCCACTTGTAAGGACGCTTGGAACTTTTGTTTGACAACTGACATTCTGATGAACTTGGCCTGGTTTGGCAAGTTTATGGATTTCATTTCCATCACCATCAATTGGCGAGCACAGGCCATAGGCATATCTTGATCAAGGATGCGGCCACTCTGAGTATCTCACGCTTCTTTTATGGTTTTTATTTGCTTTTATAGACCTCTTACCTGCACTATGTGAAATTCTGGGCATTTCAGTATATGTTTTTTAAAGGTATTAACTATCTCGTGCAATGAGATTGTTGGTGATTTTATCATTCTTGTATGTATATGTATCAATTGTAATTAATTGATTGGAGAGGCTGAAAACAAACTCAATAGGGGAGCCGACTTGGGCCAGCAGATATGGTCTCTGAAACAGAACATAGTCGACTTGGATGAATACTAATTTCGGAATAATGTTAGGCTTTATGCGGATCGCAGAAAGGTTGTAAAGGACTCTATGGTATTCTTTCTTCAAGAACCCTTCCTTCTCTTACTTGATATACAGTTCCCAGAACCCCTGGCATTCCAAACGGATCAATTTTTAAAAGAATTTGCAGCCAATCCAACTCCAACATACATTGCCCCATAACCACATGCCTCCTCTGACACAACATACAAGGATTATTCTCCAAAGAGCCAAGAAGAACGGGGGGGGCTATTTTGATTCGAAGACCAATCCATTTGTGTAGCTGCAGATTACTGTTTTGGCATATATTTCAAACAGAAGACATTCTTGGCCGTACACACCTAGCTGAAACAACGGCGCGTAAAATATGATCTTCTTAATCCGGGTCATGATTATTACTATGGATGGCAGAATGGTGGAGTACACCAAACCAGACTATCTGGAGGACTTTTGAGACACGCTAGAAACAATGACAATGGAACAGTAGAACGGTGAAATGATCCCCCACAGTGCTCACAACTGGCTTAGCATCCGTGCTACTTTAGAAAAACAGCTGGAGGTGCAGCAGCAGGTGCATTGCCGACTAGGGGTTCTGACAGGTAAGACATCATCATGTCATTGAAACTAAGACAAATCACTGAGACAAGTCACGTTCTTGTCTGAAACCCACTTCTGTGATGCCTGGACACTATGAACACCACCCCGGTACATAAAACAGTATCCACCGCTATGAGGATTGTTGTCTTGACTCCTGGTATCTCAACTCACTGGATAGTTCCACTGTTTACCCTATGCCCAGTGTTAACACATACTATCATAGGCACCTGCAGCTTCAACTACTGAATATTCTTCAACTCGTGTTGAGGCTTCTGTGTCTTTTTCATTTCCATGGTTGAGTCAAACCATGAACACTGGCCTGATGACATCTCATGACTTTTATATGGTTACATGTTCTTGGCATTTTTGTACTACTCTCTTGGGGTACGACCCCAGATCTTACCTCCACATGGTTAACAGCTAGGGACCACCCTGTTGCCTCACTACTGATGAGCCCCCTCCCCCTTCCCAAACCCAGTTTGTGTTAACTGTGTAGGCTACTGGCTGCCCCTCAATGCTGCCTTAGATAGGCTCGTAGATAGCAACTTTACAGTGAGATTATCCCCTTCGTGGAATACCCCAGTATGCACTTGTTTTCCATATCTTTGGTAGCTTTCCTTGATCTATAGCTTCAGTGTCTGATGACCAATACACTCCACTTCTTTATTTCCCTGTTTTCGACTTTCTACCCTTCAATTTATCTAGTTACCAGTAAGCATACACACCTCTGCTTATGGCTGTCCAGATTAGACACAGACATGCCTGATAAAACATGTTATTATATTATCTGTGCTACTGTCAAATTCACATATGTTATCCAAACACGCTGCACCTATGGTCATACAAAACAACTTTTCACAGAATATCAGATCCATGAACGTAAATGATTTGCCCCATTATATTAGGACGAAGATCTTACACTTTGTTGGCAAGAAAACCCTGACATTACCCTCATTGAAGAGACCTACGTTTCTGAATCTGAACTGGAAAAGGTTAAACAAGATTGGGTGCTGAGGATCCCTTACCCGGGAGCTTAAAAACACACGGTATAGTGATACTTCTACAGAAAGCCCTGTCCAATGGACTTCTTCAAACATGGATGGATTGCTAGGGTATATATGTGTATGTCAAGCTAAAAATTCTGAGTTCTCTAATGGTAACAGGGATTGTTTACCCCCAATACTTGCAAAACAGATATGACTTAAGCAAATAGTTAGAGCACGCACTGCTAGCTATAAAACTCGGCCCTAGAATGTGCTATGGTTACAACTAGAAATTCTGAATTCTCACTTAACTCCCTTTATTCAGCCAAGGCTGAGAAAGCTTTGATGAAGCTTAGATTGAGACCGTGGGAGTATGGGAGAGAGGATTTAAGGCTTTTAGCAGTCCTGCTACAACAAAGGGAAGCCAACTTAGCTATACTGGTTGTGGACCACCTAATGACCAACCCCATTGAGATTCCTGGGTCATTTGCTTCGTTCTAGGAAGCACTATACAAATCTGAGGTGCCAGCAACTACAACCTCCATGACTATTTTGTAAACATTCTGATGTTGCTATCTTTGTTGCAAGAAAGTTGTGCTAAGTTCAATGACGAAATTAATATGAAGGAAATCTCTGAGGCCATCTTGGCCTTCCTCTTTGCAGACCAGATTGCTATCTTTGTAAGTTCTATAAAACCAGCTAAGCACTGATAGTACCTAGGATCAGCACAATGTTTAAATAAGTGTGAAACATGGATTGCCGGGTTCTATTTCCATCTCCCTTATCTCTAAAGAAGGGAAAGACCCCCTTGGCTGCAATTACAATAGTTAATTATTGTAGAGGAAAAAATTCTACCAAACACCAGTAGATTGCGCAGAGCAATATCATCCTTAGGTCATGATCCACACGTGGACATCGCACAGGGTTGCTTCTCCCATAATCATCTGAGAATTGTAGCACACCTATTATTGGCTGTCAGGGATGTGCCAGAGAACATCTTCGCGATCTCGCTTGATGCAATGGAGTCATTTGACTGTGTCGAGTGGGGATATCTCTTCGAAACCCTTGTGTTGAGTGGGGATATCACTTCCAAATTCTTGAGGATTATGGCCAAGGATTCATTTAAAATTTCTACTGGTTTTGCGATAACCCCTTAGCCCAAGTCAGTTGTGGGGTCTTCTTCTTCCTTTCATGGCTGATTCAGATATGGCAAGGGATATCCCATGGCTGCCCCAGCCCCCCACACCTAGCTTCTCTTTCGTTTGTATTGAAACCCTATGAGCTGCAATACATCAAACTGAAAATATAAATGGCATTCGTACATTGGTAAGCTCAATGAAAGCATTCCTGTTTGCTGACGATATTCATCTATGTGATATTAACTGCTCTTTAAAGTCACTAATGACCCGACGCACCTCTCAGTAATTCTCTGGGTGCAAAATAACCTAGAAGAATTGTGAGGCCCTGCCTATATCATCACCACCACTAGAGTTAGTATGATATGAAATGTATGCCCAGTGGCTTGAAGTATCTTGATATTCTTGTCAAAAGAAGCCTTGGAGGTATGATTGGCAGTAATCTTTTTTCCCCTACTGTTGAAAACAAATGACTTGCATCTCTCTCACAGTGTGGGCCAGTATAGAAATAGTGAAGATAACCCCAAGATATAAATAATGCTTATACATGCTAACCTTAATAATCCCCAGATGTACTCTGCTCAAAATGAGCACTGCTGTTTAGAAGACATGACCCCTTATGAGTTGGCCGGGGACATGTGTTGCCTGATTGGCAAGGGCCTCTGTGGTGTCATGTCTCTTGACTTTGGGTGACAAACAGGGTCTGCTGGTGGTTTGAGGAAAGGGGGAAACACAAAATGGTTTGATTTTTGTATCCCTGTACTTATTATTGTCAGTTTATTAATAGTGTACACCTTACGCCAATGGCACTAAGGGTGTAAAATCAATGCAAAATATGTTGTTAAAAACAATGATACTAAACTAGTCGTATTGGGGATGGTAGGGACAAAACCAGTACTGAAATCCTGCTAATAATAAGCCCCCATAGCAGCCGGTGGGCTATGATTACCGCACATAGACTCTTAGTACCTGGTGCACCATCTGTCACAATTGATGTATTTCCTCCATGCATAGTACCCCCTCCACACTTTGGGCAGCATCAGAGGAATTTGTTTAATAACTGCAAGGGCCTGACCCATTTGTGCAGCCGTAAGTCTATAGTCCCAGACAAGCCTGTACTTGGAGTCATTTATCATACATGGAAAGATGCATGTGAACTGCTCCTCACTGGCTCGCTGATTCTCTCATCTGCTACTCTGTGGAATAATGCTGGCGGCTGAATCGTTGGTAAGGCAGTACATCAGAGCTTCTGAAGTGATCCTTAAATCAGCTATTGGATAGAGGCACTCTCAACCCCTTCCACATGATTTGTGCCAAAAGTGGTTTGGATAATACTTGTGTCAATATAGATAGTAATCACAATGCATTCATGCACATTAGGCCTTCACCCTGTTGTGCTGCAAGAATCTCCAATAGTGAAGCACCTTGTGACCTGGAAGAACTTCAGCGGGGTGGTCTGAAATCTATACGGGGTACTCATTTTTTTTTTTATACATACTTTATTGATGACCTTGACAATATATCCAGCACAATTAATACAATAGAAGGTGGTCTTTTGTAATGAAGCAGCTACAGCATATATATCGCGTGAATCTACCATACCCTGTTCCGATTAGTGGGTAGGAAATGAAAGGCAAAAGTCCCAAGAACAACATAAGTTCCGTATCCTTGCAACTGTGACACCAAATTTACAATATAAAGCATATATAATTCCAATTAATAAGAACAAACAACCCCAACCATAAACCTTTCCCTCCCTAACCCACCCATCCCCCACTCCTGGTCGTTCAGTGTCTAGGAACCATAGTGGTCAGAGGAAGGCGCTAGCAGTGCAATTCTGGGGAGTCGAACAGCGCCCCTAATTCGTAGTGTATGGGTCCGAGCCTCTCAACCTAATGTTAGATAGTCGTAAAACAGCTTTATAGGTTATGGAGGTGGGGTACCCTGTGGGGGCAGCAACTCGAGTAGTTCAAACTCGTGTAACATGATCTCCCACTCCATCGAAATGGGTCGCTTCCGCAGGCCTCTCTCTTCCTCCCTCCTGAGAGCAGCACCCTCAGCTTTACCCCACTGGATCATGTCCTCCTGCCATATTGATACAGCCGGGCACCTGGGGGACTTCCACTTCATGGTGAGGGCTCGTACTGCCAAGACAAGGGCGAGGTCAAGGAATCTCAGTCGCAGCTTCTGTACTCCTGTCCGTCTACGAAGGCCCATGAGACAGTATAGGGCGTCGTCCGGGACTGAAATTTGTGTGACTTCACCCAGAGACTGTCGGACCCCCCCCCCAGTAATTCCGGAGACGGGAGCAGGACCACAGCATATGGAGGAAATCCGCCTTGTCACCCCTACAACGGGGACAGCAGTGTGGAGCGTCCGGGAACATGCGATGGATCCTCTGAGGGGTTTGGTACGACCTATGAAGGACCATCGTCTGGATAAACTTCAGTTTTGCATTGCGGGACACCTTTTTCCGGGTGCTCGAGCATGCCTTCCCAAGCCTTATCAGTAAGTTCCTCCACGGAATCCTCAGACCATTGTGTTTTAAGGGACGTAAGTGAGGTTGCAGCGTGAGCCCGTATCCCTGTGTAGAGCCATCGGAACAAGTGTCCCCCATTCTCCATGTAGTATAAGAGGTGTACCAGATTATGTTGTGGTGGTTCATGGTGTTGTGGGGCCCATGTGGTCTTTATGTAATGGGAGACAGTAGCGTGTAGTAGATATAAGCGTGTTGGTGCTTCCATAGCCTGGATGAAGGAATCATGATCGTGGAGATTGCCATCCCCAAAAAATGCCCCGACGTCCTCCACCCCCACCTCCGCCCAATCGTGTATTCTGGCCTTCGTAAGCTTACCCTGTGGTGTAGGGATGCCAAAAAGGGGAATGTTTTTTGAGTAGGGAGCCGTCAAAGAGGTATACGACAGTGCTCTCCTCCAGCAGTGCAGAGCCGTCCTCAACAGAGGAGGGCTGTTCGCGGGGAGTTTGGTCTTAGGTAAGAGCAGGGAGTGTAGTGCGGCCCTGTCCAAGTCCCTGGGTGTGTAACCGATTTCCTGTAAATTCCTCCAGGCTGTCCATTAAGATAACCACTGGAGCTGACTAGCGTAGTAGTAGGCACTGAAGTCAGGGACTCCCAGGCCGCCACTCCGAGTCTCTAGTTGTAGTTTCCGTAAGCTCACCCTTCTGCTGCCCGTACCCCATATGAGGTCTACCAGCATCGTATTCAATGTGTTAAAGATAGACTGTGGGACTATGACAGGTAGATTCACAAAGTAATATAATAGGCGAGGGAGCATCACCATCTTTGAGATGGTGATCCGCCCCATCACCGACAACGGCAAAGTGGACCAAAAGGCCACACTGGCACGAAGGGCCGCTATAGCCCATAGTATATTACCCTCAATTTGATCCACCTGTGTTCTATAAACTTGGATGCCTAAGTATTTAAAGGTGGTGGCGGCCACTGGTAGAGCATATTTGCCAAACCGTAGATTGGTTGGGTGTGGCGTGTCCCGAAAAAAGTACGCCACAGACTTTCCCAGGTTTATGGCCAGACCTGAGAGACGCTCAAAAGTAGCAAAAATATCGGGAAGGGGAGTATTCTCGGCCATCAGATCACGTAAGTACAGTAGGATGTCGTCTGCGTAGATGGAGATTAGGTGGGCCGCGCCGTCAACACGTATGCCGAGATGATCTGCTGATCATATAAGCGCTACCGCCAACGGTTCCAGCGCCAGGACGAACAGCAGGGGAGACAACGGACATCCCTGTCGCGTGCCCCTGTAGACTGAATATTGGTCTGAGATGTAGCGGCCTGTACGGGCTCGGGCAGTGGGGAAGGTATATAACAGGCGTACCCATTTAAGATATGTGTCCGGGAATCCAAAACGTTGTAGAGTCGTAAACATAAAATCCCAGGAGAGAGAATCAAAGGCCTGCCGAAGGTCTAGTGCTCGGCATCCCGTGTGTCGGTAAGCGGGGGGGGGTGGGGTGGCTTGCATAACATAGTGTAGTCGCCTTGTGTTGAGGGACGTGCTACGGTTCGGCAAGAATCCACATTGATCATTGGTCGCTAGCAGGGAAAGAGGTCTATAATTG
Organism: Triturus cristatus; assembly: GCF_964204655.1. NCBI lineage: Eukaryota > Metazoa > Chordata > Amphibia > Caudata > Salamandridae > Triturus > Triturus cristatus. Next base: position 175,202,699 of record NC_140581.1, on the reverse strand, counting down.
GACAACTCCAGGCTATCACGGCCCGGTTTGGGCAATGATGTGACCAGCGCTTGCATAGTAGAATGTGGTAGATGGCCAGCCTCGAAGGCAGCCTTGTACATCGACTCCAGTGTGGGGACCAGGGCCTCTGAGTACGTATGGTAGAATTCAATAGGCAGCCCGTTGATCCCAGGCGCTTTGTTATGATTCAGACCTTTTATTGCAGCTCTTATTTCCTGTTGAGTTTTGGGTCCATCTATCCCTTTTTGTATCGCCTCTGAGAGTACCAAGAGGGGAAGATCCTGTAAGAATACTATAATAGAATGGTTCTCCACAGTTACGGGCGCGGCGTAGAGCGTACTAAGATGTTCATGAAAGGCCATGGTTATCTCTCGCTGGGTTTGGACTATATGTCCATTAGGGGTGCGGATTTGAGTTATGATCGGTGGATCTGGCCTATCTCGAACTATACGTGCAAGTAGTGCCCCAGACCTGTCCGCCTCTGAGTGTTTGCGCTGTAGGAATGCTCTGTGATCAATTATCTGTAGTGTCTCTAGTGTGTCCGCATGATCAATGCAGGAAGTCTGTAGTGCCTCTCTCTTATGGGGATCGGTCACTGCCTCCTCTTCCAGCACGTCCATCTGTTTTTCGATTCTGACTAAGCGTTGATGTGTCTCTTGTCGGGCACCCACTAGTTGTCCTATCGACGCCCCCCGTACTACCACTTTGAGTGCATTCCATTCAATTAAATTAGATGAGGCTGTGTTCCAATTTTCAACTAAGTAATTAGTTATGGTGTTGGAAAGGGCTGTCCGAAACGGGGTATCCTCTAGTAATTGTGGGTGTAATTTCCAGGTGGGTACTGGAGTTGGCACATTACCCCAGTTAAGTGTGAGCTCTAGGGGGTTGTGGTCCGAAAAGGTTTTGGCTAGGTATGTGGACTGGCAGACCTGTGTGGCAATGGAATTGGAGCATAGGAATCTTATCGATTCTGATATGGAGACCATGCACCGGTGAATAAAATGAATATTCCTTATGAGTAGGGTGGAGACATCGCCATGCATCTGAAAGTGCCCATCCGCCAGCCCAGGTAGCAAACAGGTCCGCTAGCCGCTAGCTTACTGGCGTTTGTGCCGTGAAGGGGGGGGGGGGGGGGGTGAGATCTGTCTAGGTTAGTGTCTAAAACCGCATTCCAGTTGCCTCCAAGCACCCAGGGGATACCATCCCATTCAGCCAGCGCTGCCCCCAGTCGGTGTAGGAAGCGGTCTTGATCAAAGTTAGGGGCATATACACTGCCTAAAATCACTAGGGATCCATCCAGTGTACCTTTCAGCAGAATGTACCTCCCTGGTCATCAACCCGGCGTTCTAGCTCAGTGAATGGGACCCCGTGGCGTATCCAGATGGTTGCTCCTCTAGCAAATGCTGAATAATTAATGGAATATATCTTATACGGGGTACTCATTGATAATTTGTTTTCAGCACTGCTCCAAATTCACCCCAAACACATTTGGCTACTCACATTAGAACTCGACATGCTTGATGAGGAATAGACTTGCTTACTCCATGCGATTGATCAGTGCTGTAGAGATGGACATCTGAAATTTTCCAACTTTAAGATTTGGAATAATTGGTACAGCTTTCTATTACAGTATTCCTTCCATTGCATCTCCTCTTCGGATGCTTGCGGCACAGCCTGACTGTGCGACTGGGCAAATGGATGGATGAGTGAGGACCAGCACTTGGAAGAGAGAGCAGCAACCTGCCTCGTCATGAACACACCAACCTCCAGCAGCCTGGCCTCCACCATACATGCACTCACTCATGATCTCACCTAATCAACCATCTTTGCACTCACCAAATTATCTTTCATCCTAGCATGCACCCATTCAACCAAGCCAGTGACCCATCCATGTAGTCTCTCACCCATGCACTAGCAGCCCTCCAAAAGAATGATGTAAGAATCTTTATTAACAGTTCCCTTGCATGTTGGGTTAAGGAGGAAAATGCAAGGATTGAATAGTTTGAAAGAGAAGTGAAGTTAAAGAAAATAAACAGTTTCATTAGAGAAACTACTATGTGATGTTGGTTCAAGAGACAGAGATGATGATAATGAACTTTGACTTATACTGGGAGTGTTCAGTACGGGTTCAGAATAACATAAGCCAAGCCAGACTTTCAGGATACCACGTAATATGAAATATATACATTAAATCTAAATGGAATGAATTTCCCTGGCGAGTTCCTATCCTGACAATCTACCATGGATCCTACACTCCTCATCCTACGTTGGTGATCCTTGAATTAAGAGGCGATGAAAAAGATGGTATGAGCAAGAACACTCAATGGAAATGAAAGAGTCAGGTGGAAAGTGAGAACAGACGGTACAAGGGAAGGACAAATGGTCCTGGGAAATAACAGAACACAGTTAGGATGCAGCGTATGTGGGAAATTGATGTGATAGTAGAAGGGCCATTTTGAATGGGTTTTCCCTTTATGTATATCGATATCCACACATTGTAAAACCTACTACACTGCAGATATGTCTACTTGGATGGGAATATAAGCTAGGGGCTAGGCGTCCACTGCCAGCTGCCACGCAGAATTATGCATGACCTCCCAGTCAGCAGTATCACCACCCTTCCCCAGATCATGCACTCAGGCAGGACACACCTCACCTTCCAAATGCTTTCCATTTGCATCATAACCAGACCGAAGGGCTGCCAAGGAGAACCTATACATCCCTCAGGCATTCGGGAATCTCCTGCCATGTAGGCACAGCAATGTGGGGGCATTCACCATAGTATATGAAAGCATGGCCGCCTGCGCGGCTGCACCGCCGGCGTGCCAAAGGCAAGCCCGTCTGCGCCTGTCCGTGCCTGGACCAGGCCGAGGGCCCGTTACTATGTCGGTTTTTGTCACCACTCTACCTCTAGAATCACAGTTAGTAGGTATCAACAATAGAAGTAAATGTAGCGGTAAACTCAGTTTTGGATCCAAACCATTTGCGGTATCTACACACTGTCCAGAATGTGACTTCCAACTCTGTCCCACAATGTCACAATGGACTAGACCACGCACTATGCCTGTCACAATAGGGCAACGCAAGAGCAAATCAATAGTTGACACCTTGATCAATGCACGCTCCCCATGTAAACATGCCTCTAAATTTGCTATGTTCATGGAATCTCAAGCAGTGGACTTAGCTTTTGTCACTGAGACCTGGGCAGATGCTGCGTCTGGCCCAGACTTGGCCATGGCAGTTCCAAGGGGCTACACCATTTTTAAGCAAGACAGAGCGGGCGAAAAGGGGAGGTGGGCTAGCAATAATACATCGAAGTAGCTGGAAAGGGACATTTAATACCAAAAATAATCATTCAACCTTAGAATCTGTTCTGTTTACAATTTCAATAGACAATCGTTACTCTTTCAATGGCCTATTGCTTTATCATCCGCCAGGCCCCAGGGCAGACTTTCTAAATACAGTGGGGCTGTCCCTGGATATGATATCTCAGTCGGCTGACATCACCATACTATGGGGACTTCAATTTACATCTTGAAGACCCATTAGACAAGGATGCTGTACATTTTACTGACATGATGAGTAGCTTAGGTCTTACTCAGCAAGTAACCGGCAGCACTCACCTAGCAGGGCACCTGTTGGATGGTGTTTTTTCCAACAACAGTGCTCTGAAATGTCTTTCATTGTTCCCCCTCACTTGCTCCGATCTTAAATCTGTTATGTTCTCCATCTCTCCTCGCCAATTGGGATTCCAAAACTCAAGAAATAAATATTATAGATGGTTCCGTCCATGAAACAAAATCAAATTGACGACTCTTGATAGCGCACTAGCCTTAAATCTCCCTAAATTCAATAACGGCACCAACATAGCAGCAGCTGCATTTGAGAAGTGGCTCCTCAACTCTATTGACCAGGTCTTACCTGAAAAATCTATTATTAACCAAGGAGCTAGACGCTCGGAGCCCTGATTTTCGGAACAGCTTAGACTCCAAAAACAGAACTGTCGCCGATTGGAAAGGAAGTGGAGGTCCAACTATGATTCAAATGACAGATCCTTGTATAAACAATCATTACTATATAATAAACGACTAATACAGGAGGAAACAACCCGCTATTTCTCCTAAGCCTTAATTGCAGCCAAGAATTTGTCTAAAGAATTATTTGCGACAGTGAAGAAATTAGCCAAACCTCCTGATATAGCCAATACTCCAGAAAGCCAGACATTCTGTGACTCCTTGGCTACTTTTTCCAGGAGAAAGTTAAATTAGTCTACAGTGGCTTCTCTGCTCCCCCATCCCTATATGCAACTGTCCCACAAGTCGAGCCGGTCACCTCTAACTCAACAGAAGAAGCCAAGGTAACAACCCCAAAATCTACGAAGCTTCCAGAACTATTACACTTTCCATCACTAACAGCTGATCAGGTCATTAAACTACTATTATCTACTAAATTGGGAACTCTCCTGCCCACCAAAGATCTTTCATTTTATATCAGGAACAATTGCTCTTCATCTTGCCCTCATTTTCAATCAAATGTTCTTTCAGGAATTTTTCCTATTAAATGAAAACTAGCATCAGTTCTCACCCTTCTAAAAAAAGCCAATCTGGACGGGACTGATCCTAATAGTTACTGGCCAATCTCTAGACTACCATTACCAGCTATAATAGTTGAGGCAGCCGTGAACACAGCACTATCTGAATACATTGAGACAAATGCTTTCCTGGATGCCACTCAGTTTGGTTTCCGGAAACACCACAGCATGGAACTGGCACTGATATCTGCATCGAACAGATCAGGCAGACAGTTGATGCAGGGGGTAGTGCAGCACTTGTGCTGTTTTGATCTTTCCGCTGCATTTGACACCGTCAGTCATATAAAATTACCGGAATGCCTTGAGAAGATAGGCATTAAAGGAAAAGCTCTCTCTCTGCTTAGATCTTTTCTGTCTGACCAGAAACAATTTGTTGCACTTTCTGAACTTAAGTCACATAATTTTACACTTCCTTGTGTGGTCCCTCAGGGCTCATCATTGAGCCCCACCCTTTTTAACAATTATGTGGCCCCATTGGCGCAGCTGATTAGATCACTGGGTTTCTCAGCAATATCCTATCTGATGACACCCAAATTGTGGTGTCGGTGGCAGGGACACCATCAGATACGGCAGCTCAGTTCTACACCTGCCTCCGTCAAGTCAGAGACTGGATGGCAACCAACTGCTTGAATTTGAATTCCAACAAAACCGAGGTGTAACTCTTTGATAGCAACACTACCTTTTGGTCCCCTACTCTCTGGCCATCAGAGCTGGGCTCTCTGCCCACCCCCTCAAATAAAGTAAAAAACCTAGGCGTCACCTTTGACTCAAAGCTTACATTTGAAAGTCAAGTAAACCAGGTCACCTCAGCATCTTTCTATATGCTAAAATTATTGAGAAAGATTCTTCCGTTCATTCCTGCTGTGCTACGTAAGCTGGTGATCACAGTTTTGGTCCTATCCAGAGCCAATTATTGCAACGGTCTGTTTGTCAATCTCAGGTCCAAATGCCTGACTAAAGTTCAGATCGTACAAAATGCTGCTGCCCGTCTTTTGTTGAATATTATTAAGCATAAATCGGCCACTGCAGCCGTAAAAGAATTACACTGGCTACCAATGAAGCAACGTATTTGAGTTTAAAGCCTTGTGCATAGCATTTAAAGCAACTCATAATATAGGGCCAGTCTTTTTCAAGCAACTTTTTCGCTTGTATGTCCCTGCACGTCAGCAACGCTAAGCTCAATCTTACAATCTGGTGATCCCTAGATTCAAGAAAAGTGCTTGGGGCGGTAGAAGCTTTCTGGTTGGGACAACTAAACTTTGGAACTCTCTCCCTCATAGGTTAAAAGACGAGACTCACCTGTTGGCATTCAGGAAGGCGCTGAAGACATGGTTGTTTAACCTCTGACCCTGTGTTAGAATCTTACGACATTTGTTTATTTGATGAGCCAGAGCCTTGACACCTTCGGGTAATCGGTTTGCGCTTTATAAATTTCTTTTTCATTTCATTTCATACATGGAAGTGATTGCCTACCTAGTGGGGCTTTGAGCACAAGCACCACGTTTTTATTTAGCTAATTTTTAGCCAATGGTGGCCTGGGTTTGGGAGTTTGTGTACAGTTGATGTACATATTTCAAAGCAGGAAATCCCTACTAGCAGGGCTCAGTTAGAGGGTGCCTTATTTAGGCTCCCTCACTGGTCTCACATTTTTATTTTTGCAGCCTCTATGATCCTAGGCTGGACGGGAACTCAAAAACAGCTCTTTAAAATTTTTTTAAAGTTGTGGCAAATTGCCCTTCATGATCGAGCATAGCAAGCGAACCATTGTCAGTTGTCTCGATGGGGGTTCAGGCAAGTTCACCCCGATAGAAAATGTTGGGAGAAATGGGGTTGAGCAATGCAGTAAATACTTTCAAACAAAATCTTAAGAGCTGTGCTGTGTAATGTGCTGTGAGCGTCCAAACACCATTGTGAGATTGCCAACCGGTTTCACTCCTTGAAATTCAATTACTGTTTTTGACGGAGACTTGAATATCCAAGGACAGTGCTCCGCTCATCCATGAGTTAGCACCAGACTGCTTCAAAATTATTGGCATGCCAGATCAGATAGGAAAGGTGGAGGAATTGCAATTATTGCATAGTCTTAAGTTTTTAATGTAGGAATGCCCTGTTAGTCTTAACGGTAGGGCAAATGGTTAGTCCAGATAAGTTAGTTTTTTATTTGACTCTACTGACCCCTGACTCCCTTCCCACCATGCCTTAGTGACAGAGGAAATTGAAATGTTTACCTCATTTTTTGGTGGGACTTTAATTTAAGGTTTAATTCTCCTTATGGGTCCACCTCCGTTTTGCTCAGTCATCTGGCTGTTCATAGCCTGGAACACTAGAATTCTGACCCAATCCTTATAGCTGGTCACCTCTCCGCTCTTTATTCGGTGTATTTTTTCTACACCTGATCTCCCTGAAGCTCACTCTCCTATTTCCCTTCTTTGGACTGACCATCTAGCAATAAATTTCACTATTCTGATAAATCAATTTAAAAATCTCATTTTACTCGTTTAGAGGTTCTGAAACGAGATTTGGAGGTCTGAAAGCTCGAGAACCTATTTGCCAAATGAGTCTGGTTATCAAATAGGATTTCTCATCCCAAACTTTGAACCCTTGCAGACATTATCTTTGGGCTCATCTCGCCCCTAGATCTCTCAAGACACACTTTTATGCTACTCATAAAAGAAAAAAGAATTCAAGGTTTTCTTCAGAACTTAAACTTAATGCAGAGAGGCTCTGGCAGCAAAATTATGACCCCAGTCTTAGAATGGCCTAAAAGAAAAACAGCCTCTGCCTACATGAGGGGAAATAAATTAGGCCAAACGAACCTTGATATCGGTATGCCATTCCTCCCCCCTTATTTAGCTAAAGAGCTTTTTCATATCACTTCAAAACCTAAAATATAATGTATCTCCCTTCCACCAACAGGCGAGGGTGTGGCTTGCTTTTATAAATACAAATTCCTCTCTTTTAGAGAGGCAGTTATCAAGGAGAAAATCCAGAGGCATGATTTTGCTTTTGCTTTTCCTCAACAGGCTACAGACAAATCTCCATGGTATATCTTATAGCCATTATGGCATGCTCGAGCAAATTTTAGAAGCGATCAAAGGCAATCACCCTATTGGTTCTCCTCCTGATAATACTCCAGCAAGAATTACGAAACGTCGTCTACGGGATAATCCCAATCTCTTTTTAAACCTCTACAACTGCGCTCTTACCCAGAGGATTATCCCTTCTCTCTGGAAACCGGCAATTGTTAGTTAAACCCCTAATGAAAAAGATCCCTTAGATCCTTCTGATTAGGACAACTTCCACCTGATTTCTTTCAGTCCTTACTTGAGCAGTCACCAGGACAAACTAGTTCTGTTCTGCATCAACTACAACCATTTGACTATGATCATTTATTGTATTACAATTTCCAAGAAGGTTTTCGTCTTGGGCAAAATACAGAACTAGTTGTTCTCTCTATTGTAGGTGATCTACGAAAGCTCATAGACTACACAGTGTTGGAAAGCTGACTCCATTAGACCTTTCAGCAGCATTTGATACCATTGACCATAACATACTAAACTATGTACAATATACCATCCTGGAAGAAACGGATATAGAGACACTGTTCTTCAATGGATTAAGTATTTTCCTACAGAAATTAACAGGCGGTGTTGCCACCTTTCCATTCGAGTTTAAAACCTCACCCATTCAGCGTTCCCGTGGGTATGCCCTGTCCCCTTTTTTGTTCAATATGTGCCTACATCCCCTTACATCCCTCTTGCCCCAGCTGGATGATAGGTTCTGTTTTTATGCACAACACAACCAGCGGATTTTCCTACCTTGCGTTAGAGTACAATATTCATCTGGACATAATTGCGCTGTTGTGACTAGGGTTCTGTCCGCATTCCATAGGCAGATGTCAGTCAACTTCTTGTGGCTGAATCCAGCCAAATAGGAGATTTATTCGTCCCTCCTTCCCCTACCAATGGTAGCTGACTGCTAGGCCTAACACTATTGGTCCCTGTCCTAATCTTGTCAAAATAGTTGCAGCTTAGTTTATAGTTTAATTCACTTTCTCTAGAACCGCAAATCGTGAGACTTGCCTAGCTCTTCAGCTCAGAAACATTGTTTTGCCACACGTACCACCTAGCCGCCACATTCTGGTACTAAATGCTCTGGATCAATTGAGGTTGGACTATGCCAGTGGCATCTCTCTAGCATCCCCTGAAACTTCATCTGCGCCAGCTTGTCCAGAACTCAGAAGCCTGCCTGGTGTTCAGTGCTGCTAAATGTGCCTATATTACTCTACTGTTGACATCTTTGCCCTGGCCTCCTGTCAAATCCATGGTCATCTTTAAATCCATGACGATTCTACATAAGGCTGTGTTTTTTCCAATACCCCTGCTTTCCTAGCCAAAATAATCACTTTAAATCCTCAATTTCGTAACCTGAGATTTGCTAGTTGTTTTGTACTAGTTGTCCCTAAAACAAGTACTATTTCCTTCGGAATTCGCGCTTTTACTATTCCAGCCTCTAGACAGTAGAATAGCCTTCTTATAGCTCTTCACTTTGAACAGAATATTGTTTCATTCACTCATCTATCAAAAACTTGGCTTTTAATTCAATAATTACCTCAGGCCATCTGTAGTTACCTCTAATTATGCTGTGGTAAATTTAAATTACCTAGACTTAATTTATGCGGTAAAATTCAATAAGAATAACTCAGTAAAAATAAGAGGCAGAATCCGTGGTATTTGAGGTTATAAGAGGGAATTTATTCCTTACAAAGGAATTATGGTTCGAACCAGGCAATCGGGTTCCGTCACCACGAAGGTTCAGGAAGGGATCGGCAATACATTATTGACAGGTTATTATATTTATAGTAAATGCATTACAGTAAAGACAGATGCAGGAGGCGTAACAGCTGATAGGTAAGATAAGAATACACATACGTAATAAGAAGGCGTTACAATAGGCGTGCATGAGGGCATGTACCAGAAACGTCATTATGATGATGACACAAGTGGGTGGATCCATAAGAGAATCCTGCAATGTCAGCAGAAATACATGGCAGAGATGCGCGCGCAGCCGCATGACGTGTGATTGACGTGTAACTAGAGGGTGAAGGGGACTTGACATTTAGCCCTACATGAGGAGACAGAAGTCTGGGATGTCAGAACAACCTAATCCCAAATCGTATCTAATATCTTGTGTTTAAGGAACTATATTATCTGGAAGGGAAGGTCTCTCGGACAGAGTCTATTCTATACTGACTGCTAGTGCGTGTACAAGCGTCTAAGTGTCTACATGAAATGCGAGGGGGCATGGGCCTACCATGGTAACGAAAGTCATGAATTACTTGCTCGGAGACAGTAAGGCCGGGCCCTTTGCTCTGTAGCTGGAAGGATGTTTACCTAAACTACTAGACAGGAATGTATTAGATGAGGAGCGGAGCAGATAACTTGAAGGCTGAATACAGTCTTGGCAGGCAACAGGCCGAGTCAGGCACCGTTAGCCGCGCAGGAAGTAAGACAAAGGTCATGGATACAGATGCAGGTCCAGGCTGGAGCTTTCAGAGGCAGAAAGCAGGAAAAGGCTCGATGGCAGAATTCAGGGCCTACCTTGCCAGAGCTGAAAAACGTGAAAAGTGCATCATATAAAGTCGGTGGCAAGGCATACTTAGGAAGGGAATATTTGACCCATTCATGGTGGATCTGAAAGAGGACATGTTAACGTTGGACGCATATGTATTTGCGTCTTCATAGCTTGAAGTGGAGGGAACATACATGTACTTGTAGCATGTACATGGAGCCGTTGGGGTCTAAGATAGGGGACACAATTGACCATAAAAATTCATATTTCCTCATTCCCTCCTTGTCCCCTACGGACCCTTCATGAAATATCGATCCTCAGGAATCCATCAATCTGTTCATGTAACATCATTTGCTCTTCTTTCTTCTTCCGGGATTTTGAATGAGAACTTGAACGTGGAATACACGATGTGGCACACAGACCACAAATCGCTGGCCCACATTGTAGACACAGGCAACAACTGAATATTATGAGAAGGCCAATACCTAGGAAGGATAAGACTCTCCATCCCCAGGCTGACAACACGCTCCAAAGCCAAACGGACCAAGTCCAGGTGCCTGGATTCTGGTGTATCTGGCTTACAATCTTATGAAGACGAGTTATGGCTTTATATACTGATGGCGCGTTTTCTGGAATGAAAACACAGCAACTCGATCCGATGACCCTACAGGCTCCGCCCCTATCGGCTAGGATGACGTCAAGGACAAGACGATTTTGAAGAACAACAATCCGCATCGCAGACTGCTCCTCCGTTAAGTTGCCTAGGGCGGAAGTAGTTTCATTCACTACTGCTTCAAGGGTTCTTGTTAATCTACGTATCAGTTTACTATTAGTGACAACACCTATGTAGGGAAAGAAACCTTTATTGAAATCTGTGTATTGCTCCCATGCTGTTTCAGTGTAGTCGACAATCGGGAGATCTCTCTGGGATCTATTGTGTACTAAATGGGTATTTCTGTGGTAGTCAGGAGGGGCTAGGAAAACAGGTGGCAGAAGGAATGCAATGTAACAGGTACCATCCCAATCTAGAGGTAAGCGTATATATGCGGTATGACCACATATGAAGTAGGAATGACGGGAAGCTCTAAATGTAGACTTGCCTTGATCACTGAATTCGATCACAGTGGTACATTTACTATGACCCATGTGTACTGAACCATTCTTTCTTACACATAATTCACCTTTAACTGGAAATACTGACATAGCGGGCAAAACTGGTGCAGCTTCGGATTCAACATTCAGAATCATGAGGTTAAGTGTAAAATTACCTAATCCATATACTTCATTTTCTAGGTCAGTTCCTGTTCTTTTGGGAAGTCCCTCCTTGTTAGGGTAACAGGCTTTAAGCAAAACTAAGTTCAGGTTTCCCCATACCCAGTTGCTCTGGTAAACTACAGTATTTGAATCTAAAGAATTAATCAAACTAAACCATGCTCCACAGGAGCCATTGTGTGTGAACGGGTACGGAAAGAGAGGCAGAACTCCCTTGTATTTCTGATAGGGAGGGAGTCGGCCACATATCCAACAATTTGTAGCATTGCTGGTCTGATGGGAATGATGTAACATACTAATGAATGTGTTGTTGCGCAGCGCAAGTCTATAGGACAACTCATGTGAAGGTAATTCGCTAAAAGAATGTTCGGCAGTAACATTGTAAGCACGCTTGGAAATAGGATAGTACATGTGCAACAGTATACTTGCAACAATAATCAATACATTTCGAAAAAACATAATTAATAATGTCACTACACAGTGACTACGAAGAGATTTACAGTATGCATGTTTCTTGAGCTGTTTCTGTCTATTTCTCTCTCTAATTCGGTCTAGAGGATACATGTTAGAGACTAATTCAACCGATTCACCTTGGAGAGGACTTAAACAATCAAATTGTCTGACTTGCTAGACCTTAGTTTCAGTTTATAGTCTTGAGATTCTGTTTTCTCAACCAGGGGGAGTTTTGAATCAGTCAGTGGAAGGGGGCAGGGCTGAGAGTTCAAATCAGAAGGTAGTCCATGAAATTTCTTGATATGGCTCGAGTGTAGCCAACCCTTGCGACCCTCGACCTTCACTGCTGTCCTCGTGGTCAGAAGTACCAATCTTGGTGTTTGCCAGCGAGGCTCCAACGGGCTCCTCCTGTCGAAATTTCTTATGAAGACAAGGTCTCCAGGAACCACTTCATGGGGCTTCACCTCGGTGTTGTCGGGAAAGGCTGCAGCTACCTGTGAACGGCAAGATTGTAGTGCAGACATCAAGGAAGCAAGGTAATCTGTCAGCATATTACAATCAACATCAGTAATTTTACGGGGTATAGGCGTCCCCCACATATTTGGTGGCCTACCGAAGACCACCTCGTACGGGGATAGCCCTGTTCGAGAGTGTGCTACCATTCTCATGTAAAAGAGTGCAACTGGTAAGGCTACTATCCAGTCGACACCTTTCTCTCTACAGATTTTAGAAAGTCGAATTTTCAAAGTCTGATTATGACGTTCCACGAGACCTGCTGCCTCGGGATGTCGGACACAGTGGAATTTCCATTGATAGCCTAACAAGAGTGAAATGTGTTTCATTAGCTCGGATGAGAACGGCTGGCCGTTATCTGAGTACACGATACGGGGCAAACCATACCGTGGGAAGAATTCACGAACTAACTGTTTGGCAGTAGTCGGGGCAGTGTAATCTGAGACGGGATATGCCTCTGTCCAACGGGAAAGAGCACATACAACTACGAGGACATATTTGAATCCTCGACAACGTTCCATCTGGATATAATCCATCTGGAGGACTTCAAAAGGGTGATCGGGAGGTTGAAATCCACCCTGCTCTACAGGTATGCTTTTACCGGGGTTGAACTGACAACAAATCATGCAAGTACGCACTTTCTGTTTGGCTGCTGCTCGTAAGTGTTTGTTGAACCAAATGTGTTGAATACTATCTAGCATAGCTTTTTCTCCCAGGTGCGCTGGACTATGTATTGTGTTAATGATAACTTGAACCATGGAGTCGGGGAGAAACCATATAGATTTTCCCTTCGTCATCCATCCCTGATCCGTTTGGATCCCTCCTAATTCAGTCCATTTCTTAATTTCCTCTGATGTAGCATGTGTCTGTATGTCAATTACATCAAGGGCGGGATCCTTAACTGTCATGTAATGTGTCGGTGTCGGAACTATTGTCTTTGTCAAGTTAGTTGCATGAGTCCGATTCTGAGCTGTCTGTTTAGCTGTTCGGTCTGCTAGATCGTTACCCTGGGAAATAATATCGGTGACTTTTGTATGGGCCTTACACTTCATGATAGATATCGCAGTAGGTAGATGTATTGCATCTAATAGAGCTTGAATGAGGGGACCGTGTTGAATGTTGGCACCATGAGAAGTTAAATAACCTCTCTCTCGCCAAAGGACTCCGAAGTCATGGACAACTCCGAATGCATAACGTGAATCTGTATATATGTTAACTTTTTTATTTTTGGCTTGAATACAGGCTTGTGTCAGAGCGATGAGCTCTGCTGCTTGAGCTGACAAAGTGTTAATACGATTCGTTTCAATGACTTCAGTGTCTGTTGTGACTGCATAAGCGGCCACTAACTCTCCTGTACTTGTTCTCATACATGAACCATCTACATAAAATGTCAGGTCTGGATCTGATAATGGAATATCTGTCAAGTCTTGTCTGGGTTTCGTCGTAATAGTAATAACTTCAATACAATCATGTGCTAATGGGTCTGTTCCACTTAATGGCAAAAGTGTGGCAGGATTTAATGTACTACAACATCTGATTTCTATGTGTGGCTGGAACAATGTTAGTTCATAACCCGTCAGTCGTGCTATAGTCAAGTGTTGTGTTTGTGTCCGGTTCAAGAGAACCTCTACTGCGTGTGGTACTTGTACTGTCAATTGATGTCCTAATACTATGGAATCGCTTTGTCTGATCGCTAAAGCTGTCGCTGCGACTGATTTCAGGCACGCAGGAAGAGCCTGAGCTACGGGATCTAATGTGCTAGAAAAGTAAGCACATGGCTTGTGTGATCCTGCTTGTTCCTGAGTGAGTACTGACAAGGCAGTACCTTCACGTTCTGTAACAAAGAGTGTAAAAGGCTTACTGTAACATGGTGTCGCTAAAACAGGTGCTTGGCATAAGGCTTTCTTTAAGTCTTCAAAAGCTTGTGTATGTGCCTGAGTCCACGGGAGGACAGTCGAAGTCGCTGCCTCCTGGGTTGTCAACTGAATGAGTGGTTTTGCTAGAAATGCGTATTGGGGAATCCACTGCCTACAGTACGAAGTGAGGCCTATGAAGGCCCGTACCTCCTTTTGTGTCTTGGGTGGTGGCATGTTTACAATTAACTGGATGCGGTCAGGAGTGAGCTGTCTCCCCCCCTTGGACAGCAAGTGCCCAAGGTACACAACTTGCTGGGCACAGAATTGTAGCTTCGAAGGGGACACCTTGTGCCCCTTGTCGGCCAGAAAATGTAAAACCGTCAGTGATGCTTTTTCACATTCGGGTTCGCTTCGGGCGGTGATCAACAGATCATCGACATACTGAAGCAGTGCAGTGTTAACAGGCATGTGGATACTGTCAAGTTGTCTTTTCAGTGCTTGGCTGTAGATGCTGGGGCTTTCTGTGAATCCTTGAGGTGCGCGTGTAAATTTAAAGCTTCGTCCATTTAAACTAAATCCGAACAAATATTGGCTTTCCGGATCGATTGGGACGCTAAAGAAGGCGTTCTTGAGGTCAATTACAGTGAAGAACGTTGCTTCTGAATCAATAGCTGTCAGTAATGAAGAGATATCTGGGACCACGGGATATTGTGGTACAATGCATTTATTTAATTCGCGCAGATCAATAACTAATCGATATACTGGGGGTGCTTTTGGATCAGTTTGTTTAAGAATCGGAATGATCGGAGAATTACATACATTGGAGTCGGTTTCCACAACCACTCCTTGTGCAATGAGCTCATCAATGATTTACAGTAAAGCCACTACAGCATCTGGAGGTAACTTGTATTGTCGCATTCGTGGTAATACCACTCCTGCTTTGAGTGTGACTCGATATGGTGTAATGTGCATACAACCTACATCAGTGGGGCCTTGTGCCCATAAATGTGCAGGTAGATTCTGTAACCGGTGATCCATGTCTCTTGACACGTAGTGACCTTTAAAGTCACGCAAAAATAGTCGTACTCCGTCCGGAGAACAACATATTATAGCTCCTAGAGCTTTCAACGTCTTTATACCTAACAAGTTTTCTGGACATGATTTAGTAAGCAATAAATCTGTAGTCCGTGTCAATGGACCAACTGTAAGAGGAAGAGGTTGCGATACTTCATTAACAGTAGGCTTTCCTGAAAAACCAAGGGAAATATTCTGTGAGCCTGAGAGGGGTGCCCCTGGGACTTCGTCATGATTTATAGTAGTTCTGCTTGCCCCTGTATCAATTAAAAACTTTCTGTCCTTCCCTAATACTTGACTCTGTACATAAGGACCCTCTTGATCTACGGGAACCTCAATAAGGGGTAAGCCAACTTCCTTCTCTAGGCTATTTCATGTGTATCGCTGATAATCTGGATAGTCATTTTGTGCATACTGGTACATCTGTTGTGTCGTGTTTTGTGTTGCGGCAATAGGCTGTGACTGCGGTACCGCTACGGTCTGTTGTGTAGCTTGCATAGGCTGTACATTCTGAGGTGCTTGTTGTTGGATCTGATCCTGTCTAGGCGGACGTGGTCTCTCCTTGGTTTTACCCGTAGAGATATTATGTTTCAGAACTGCACAATCGTTTATATAATGACCTGGCTGTTTACAATAGTTGCATGTCCCTTTTACAGGAACCGCTGAATTACTGGACTGTGTCGCACCCTTTTTATGACCGTCAGCTGGAACTGACTGAGCAACAAGCATTTTCATTTTCGTGTCTTTCATACGTCTTTGTTCGTGTTCTTGTTCTTCTCTAATTCTATTCTGGTGATACTGTAACATTTGTAACATTTGTGAAGGAGTGTTAGCTTGCCAAGTGCTCTCAACTTTCAATACTCTGTTTTTAACCTGGGGCAGGGAATTCTCGACTAGTTTTGTTACAAAAAGATGTGGATATGACTCGCTATTTGCTTTTAGGCCGCTATTAATACCAAAACATTTTTCAAATCGGGAATAGAAATCACTAGTGTCTTCATCGGGTTTCTGTTTACAGGCTGAGATTGCACCCCAGTCTTCCTTTTTCGTAGTTAATAAACGTGGCAATACTTGTACTAATAATCCTGGTAATGCTTTAATTTTGTCCCCAAGCCCTCGGCCTGCTGTTCGGGCTTTTTCTTCGTTCTCTAATGCGGTCCAATCAATCTTTTGGTCTCCCACCTCCCATTCCTTTTCTTTGAGTTTCTCGTAAATACCGGCAGGCAATAATACTTTTAATATTTTCATAATGTCAGGATAGGTATAATCACCCATGAGTAACATGTCCTTTAGTTCACGGTGAAAACCTGCTGGATCTTTGTCATGGCTGGGCACTAATTTTTTCATTTCCAATAGTTCTATTTTAGTTATGGGCGTGTACACAAACACGCGCGAAAAAGAATCATCCACATTTTTAACTGGGTGCACTTCGCATAAGGGATTCTGTCTGTCTATGTAATACATTTTTCTTTCCATGGAGGGAGCTGAATCATGCTCTGGACATAGGAAGGCACTGTATCTGTGCCGATGTTCTAGAATTTCTTTAATTAGATCGGTACCCATACCTCTCCATTTATTCGTGAGTAGTTCTATCAGTATATCAGGTAGGGGACCAGGATCGGAGTATTCGTTTTTATACAATATAAGGAGGTGTTGTATCATGTATATACCAGCTAAACGCTGTTCGTCTGGTGTGAGATTCAGGAATGTGTGTGCTAGCGCATCATCACTGTATTTTTCAGAACTGTCAGCCCATTGTACTGCTGACCTGGCTAATTCCTGTTCATCCATAGAATCGAGCACATGGTACCCCCTTCGTTCTCGAAGTAATTTATCAGTAGCCTGGAATAAGTGTTCAGGGGTCCTTGGATTTGAGATAGCTGCTTGAAAAATTCTGTTACTTTCTGGACGTTTCGGACGTATTGCATTATTAAAAGATCTTCCTTGTCCTACATAAGCTATCGCTTCTCTAGCTGGTAGTTCTAATTGTCCTGTGCTCATTTCTGACTGTTCCTCCTCCTCTCCCTCTGATTCAGTTTTATCTGCCTCTAATCTTCTTTCATGTATTCGTTCTACTTCTTTTCTGATCTTTCGGTGCATAACTTCTATACTCTTTTGTTTATCATGTTTTCCGTCTGCTATATTCTGACCCCATCTGGTAAGTACTTGCATTTCCTCCGGATCTACCTCAGGCCTATCTCTGTTTCTGATCAAGTAGTTTATGAAGAAGCGTAACAATAATTTTTGCATGTCCACTTTCTGGTATTCCATGGCCTCGCCAATACTTTCAGGACCTTCCCCTGTTTGGATAAAGTGATATATTTTGTCTAGATGACCAATCATTCCTGGTAGCGTCATTAGATAGGTCGAAACTCGTCGTAAACGTACTGATGATAGCAACATTCTGTCATGTTTACCGGGCACTGGATCATATCTACAATCTGTAAGAGGCTCATTAAATATATTATGATTAGCTGTTTGGGGTGTACGTTGGTGTGCTAAATCCCTATAAGTCAATCTAGGTGCTGGCGGTGGCGTGGAAAAACCTCCTGTCGCACCTCCTGTCGCACCTCCTGAGGTGCCAAGTCCAAAAGGATTTGTTGGATGTAGGGTAGAGAGTGTAGATGCAGGAAGGACTGTAGAAACAGGTGGAACGTTTAGAACGTGAGGAGGAGTTTGTTGCTGCGGAGGTGGGGGCAGATGATCTTGGTGTTGAGCGTCGTCAACAGGTGATGCGCGTTGCTGCGCGTTGCTGCGCAACATTAACATATTCGGGGGCGGCATCATCTAAATAGGAAGAAAGGAAAATGTCCTTTGCGGTCTTGGGATGTACTTTAATCGGGAGTAATGGAGGTGGCAGATCCTTTGGTACCTCCAGGGTGGCCTTAGGCAAACCCTCGGCCAGAAGAGGATACATACCATTCATAAGAGTGTTTCGTTGTCTGTCTACTTGTTCTGTTTTTACTCGGATACCTTCGTCAATTAATATGTTTTCTCGGGCTTTGTCTGAATTCTCTCTACTTTTCTCTTCTTTTCTGAACGCTTTCTCTGCGCGTCTATGCGATTCTTTACGCCATAATTCAATGGCATCTTTCTGTGACTGTCTGGCTTTCTTTTTCCATAATACTTCTTCTACTCTCATGATGCAATCTGCATCCCATGTCCCAGCAGCGGGCCATCTCTGACTCTCTGCTAAATCCTTGGTGTAGTCCACCCATAAATCAAGATATAATACGGCATCTAGGCCATGTTTATGGTACATAAAGTACCCTGGAGTGTCCCTAGGTGGAATGGGAACAGCTTCCTCGAGTATCCCTTTTCTAGTTTTTATCTGTCTTAATTTCGAGAATAATGGCATCTTGAACCTTGCTACTTGATTCTTACTCGGACTTGAACACAATTAATACAATAAACACAGTAATGAAGATCGAACAATCACTCATACCACGACATTTAAAACATATCAAAACATTTTAGAACGAACAATAATAATTAGAATAAAACTAGTTAACTGCATAATACTAGATATACTGGTAAACAGCACAGATACACTGCTAAAACAGTGCAGACCGGATCTGTGTACCCAAACCCGTCTTGACCGGCACAAACCAATGTGCACGTCTAGATGCGTCCCCAGCAACGGTACTCACCGGGAAGCACGGAACGGAAGGCCTCGGAAACTGGACTGGACTGGATCGGACTGGACTCGACTCGACTCGTGACATAGATACTTCGGAACTTCGGAATCTGGTGGGCCTCTGTATACCTCGGATCTTGCTCTCCCAGCTAGGCTCTGGTCGGGATTCTCCGCACTCCTCACCGCCTCGTCTGGGTGTTGATCGCAGCCTCAGTCGCCCCCGTTGGCCTGAGGGAGATACAGGAAATCCTGCGGGTACGCGTAGTTGTCCGTCCGGCTGTGGCAGGAGACCGGGTCTGCAACGCACCTCCGGCGCGTGGGGTGTGAGAGGTGCCCCACATGGGCGCCAATTATGTGGTAAATTTAAATTACCTAGACTTAATTTATGCGGTAAAATTCAATAAGAATAACTCAGTAAAAATAAGAGGCAGAATCCGTGGTATTTGAGGTTATAAGAGGGAATTTATTCCTTACAAAGGAATTATGGTTCGAACCAGGCAATCGGGTTCCGTCACCACGAAGGTTCAGGAAGGGATCGGCAATACATTATTGACAGGTTATTATATTTATAGTAAATGCATTACAGTAAAGACAGATGCAGGAGGCGTAACAGCTGATAGGTAAGATAAGAATACACATACGTAATAAGAAGGCGTTACAATAGGCGTGCATGAGGGCATGTACCAGAAACGTCATTATGATGATGACACAAGTGGGTGGATCCATAAGAGAATCCTGCAATGTCAGCAGAAATACATGGCAGAGATGCGCGCGCAGCCGCATGACGTGTGATTGACGTGTAACTAGAGGGTGAAGGGGACTTGACATTTAGCCCTACATGAGGAGACAGAAGTCTGGGATGTCAGAACAACCTAATCCCAAATCGTATCTAATATCTTGTGTTTAAGGAACTATATTATCTGGAAGGGAAGGTCTCTCGGACAGAGTCTATTCTATACTGACTGCTAGTGCGTGTACAAGCGTCTAAGTGTCTACATGAAATGCGAGGGGGCATGGGCCTACCATGGTAACGAAAGTCATGAATTACTTGCTCGGAGACAGTAAGGCCGGGCCCTTTGCTCTGTAGCTGGAAGGATGTTTACCTAAACTACTAGACAGGAATGTATTAGATGAGGAGCGGAGCAGATAACTTGAAGGCTGAATACAGTCTTGGCAGGCAACAGGCCGAGTCAGGCACCGTTAGCCGCGCAGGAAGTAAGACAAAGGTCATGGATACAGATGCAGGTCCAGGCTGGAGCTTTCAGAGGCAGAAAGCAGGAAAAGGCTCGATGGCAGAATTCAGGGCCTACCTTGCCAGAGCTGGAAAACGTGAAAAGTGCATCATATAAAGTCGGTGGCAAGGCATACTTAGGAACGGAATATTTGACCCATTCATGGTGGATCTGAAAGAGGACATGTTAACGTTGGACGCATATGTATTTGCGTCTTCATAGCTTGAAGTGGAGGGAACATACATGTACTTGTAGCATGTACATGGAGCCGTTGGGGTCTAAGATAGGGGACACAATTGACCATAAAAATTCATATTTCCTCAATGCGTCTAGCGCAAATAAGCTTCGACGTACGTCACTCTCTATAAATAAATATATTATAGCGTAAAATTTCAATGTACAAATTTCCAAACATATTGGGTCAAAAGTAATACATTTTACAGGCAGTTCTGAAAGGACACTAATGAAATATCACATTGTATTCGTGCTGTAATAAACAAGTCTGATCCAAAAAAACGTTATTGGCTGCTGGTGAACTTTTAAAATGGCATGCCTTAAATAGTAGACTAAACTTTTATAGAGCAGGCAAATCAACCACGTCTGACCTCCTCAAACCACCGTACAATAATGCCTAGTATGCCGCAACATGCTACTCTGAGGGGCAATCAATACCATGTCCAATGTCATCCCTAGAAGGCCCACTTTAAGCCAATAAAGGTGAGCAAATGTGATGGCCACCATAACACCCATCTGGCCCACAAAATGGAATGGAGAATCACCTCAAAACAGAGGAGCTGTTTTTTGGGGGGGCTGGAGGTCCAGACCAGATACCAAGGGTGATAACTACCCGATGTGTTTTGACTCCAGTGATGGCCACCAGGCGCACAAAAATGCCCGCACCCACAAAGACAAGTGCACACAACCACAAATATAGACTGAAACCTTGGCCTCAAAATTACTAATTGCATAGCGACTTAATTCTAGTGAGCGCATTATAAATATGGAAAATCAATCAACCAGTCAAAGGAATGTTACTGTTTGGTTAGTACTGCCTATTCTTCCTACGTCACAGCCCACTCCCCTTTGTAATAATGTTACCTTTTGTTTTGACTTCTCTCCTAGTGGTGTCAGCGAGAGTCCAAAGACTAGCGATACTCCAGCAACACCCCCAAAGCAGGACTAGCTGCGTCTTCCTGCTTTAAGACAGGCCCCACAGTGACAGTTACAGTGTAACTGACAGCGCAGAGACTACAACTTATTGGCCAATCATCTTGCAGCTCACTGAAGGCAGCATGGTGATTGGTCAATATGTTGCAGGCCCCACACTGTCATCTGCACTGACATATAGGAGAATGATGCTTGCTCGGAGAAACAGTGCCTTCAAGTCTTAGCTGGTGGTGTTCAGCGTGCTCAGACTCCACATGCGCAGATATTCTGTAGGGCACAAACAAGCACTGCTCGATCACAGCTCGGCTGCTCTCAAAGCTGCAAAAATAGCCCCATCTATAAAATTAAGCAGCTCCCAATCCCTAAACCAGTCAACGGCCCCTAATACTGTCCCGATAGACCTGTACACAGGCGGCCTGTGCCATCTTCTGGACTCACCAGTTTTATAGTGTAGCGACTTAGCAAGATGGCCGCAGGGGCGTTTCTTATTCCTGACCTAGGAACATGACGGTGCTCAGTATTGGGGTTCTTCACTCTCTCAATACTTTTATGCCTTTGAATTAATCTGCCTGTTTCAAAATGCTTCCTCTCTCTCTCTGTATATCCATTTTTAATCCCCTGCTCGGTTACTTGTGTTCTGTCTGTGTAAAGGGCCCTGAGATGTGGTTTCACAGCTGTGACGTACAAAAATAACAGTGTAACCCCATGCATTCTAAAGCGACCCCCTGCATTATAATGCTTTCCAGGCAAAAGTGCCCCACTTCCGTGTACCACAATGAAATGATGTGTTCTCTGTTAATAATTAATAAGCGTCTCCGACTGGTGAGTCACTGAACAACAAACGAGACTGAAGGATGAAATGAGAAGGCTGTTAATTGGGCCATCTGTTTAATGTTGTGTTACTATTGGATTCCTGTCTCTTTTCAGTGATTCCTTACCACTTCACCATCACTACTGGACTAGATCGAGATGGCGGAACGGAGAGCCGGGCCTACGTCATCATCATGGGCCCTGTAAAAATACAGACAGCCAGGCTGTGGCTGGATCTCCCACCTGGAAGGAAGGGATTTGCGCCTGGATCCGTGGAAAGGTTCACTGTGGTGGGACTCGATGTAGGAGAGATTAAAAAAATGGAGGTAAACTTCATGGCAATGCCTTGGGCCGAACGAATAGGCGGTCTACAAGTGAAATTAAAAGTTAATTGTTGCCAGAGCAGTGCATGAAAGATTTGTGACACCATGCACATGGTGGATATGCTTGTCTCTTTTCTCAAAATTGACAGAAAAAGAACCCTACCAGTTTTCATAGTTAGTCTACTTTTATTGTTTTTAAGAAGGTGATGCAGTGCCACCGTAAAGTCTCTGCATCTTATTGCAGTTTCATTCATCCATCTCAAGCATCCATCCATCCATCACATGCATCCATGCATCACAGCAAGATATGAAGGCAGTTGTCTACAAATTAGTCATGTTGGGACAGGCTGGACTGATATATTTCGCTAAGATACAAAATGGGTTTTTAGATAGCTTATCAACTTGTGCGATAAAACAGTTTTAAAATCACCATGATCTCAGAAGCAGATCACAAAATATCTGAGCTCTTGTAAAAAGTCCAACTGACTTGTAGATCCTAGAACCTTGAACCCTTCAGAAGACCTGCTTGATAATCCTCTTACCTCCTTCCAGTCCATTACTTACAAGACAAAATACCATTAAATGAATATTTACCTATTATACCCAATCCCTGATCACCCAAGGAGCAGGCTCTAACCCCCTGACACTCAATAAATATCAAGAGGTCTCCGTGAAGATAGCCCACTATGAAGATGTCCTCATCTCCACTACTTCCATATCTGACAAGCGTCCTGGCCACGATTGTCATATGCCTTGCACATATTTTATGCTACAGCACTTTACGCTTTGGACTGGACTGTAATTTCTCCCTATTGTGTTTTTTTTACACTTATAATTATGTACATTGTAATGATTTTAATTAATCAAGCAATAACGAATAGTTCACTGTCATATAAATGCCTTGCAAGCTTCCTCCACTCAAATCCTCCCATGCCTGGCAAGGATCCTCAGCACCATTCACCCCTTATCTGACAAACCTCCTTGGATCCAATCATCACATCTGCCACTCATCCTGAAACAACACGTGACGACTCTGACCCCTCCCTCATTTCAGTGATCAACACCTCCCTGACAAAACAGAAGAATCCAGTTTATTTAAGCATAAATCGCCCCTTTTAATATGTAGATACAAAATACCAGAGTAACTAGAACCAGATTGATTGTCAAAATATTTGAAATCGAGGCTGCAGGAAAAGAACTAACACTAACCCTGGACGGATAACTACGCTACGCTTGCGAAGTTTGCGTAGTTTGTGCTACTTCGCGCTACGCGAATTGCACGTAGCACAGTGAAAAATCGCGTAGCGTAGTTGTCATTTTTTGCTCGCTCGCGGTCCTCAACGTCAAGTTGGCGACCGCAAGCGAGCAAAGTGACATCCCAGCGAGATTTTTCCCTCATTCGCGATCAGCAACATCCAGTTGCCGATCGCGAGCATGGAAAATAAACCTCCCGGCGAGATTCTCAACGCGGGGAGGTCAGGTTTCTCATTGCAAATGGTCGCATATGCTCGCGACCGCTCGCGATGAGAAACTACCAGTCCGCTTTGAGAAAGCTGCCGCTCGAGTAAAAATCTACTAGAGCGGCAGAAAACGACCGCTTGCACTGTGCAAGATGTAGTTTGCAATGATTGCACAGTGCGGACAAGCATCCGGCACTGTACAATCATCGCGAACAGCGTACTACGCAGTTCGCGTAGTGCTACGCGTATCTCGCGTAGTGCAAAGTGCACTTCGCGTAGCTACGCGTAGCGCTACTACGCGAACTACGCCCAGGTAAACTAACACACCCAAAAAACCAACAGATCACTTCAAATAAGAGCTGATATGATTTCATTTCAGGAGGGCATGGCCTGATGTCTGATGTTTCAGAACACTTTTTATTAGGCTCATCACGCAGTTTTAAACCATTTTAGGATGAACACACCTTGTTGTTACATGGCCTGGCACGACCAACAGTTCTGAACTTCCACTTCCGGTATCTCCCCTTTTAAGTTACTTTACCGTTGACCTCTGTAATAGGGCATATCTGCTTCATAATGATTTCTATTTAAAGTCTTTCAAACAATATGATGAGATCAGGGCTAAATAAACATTTATGTAAATAAAGAAGTCTTAGAAAAGGGAATAAACCTTTAGGGTGCGCCATGGTTCCTGTTTTCTGCATTTCAATGCTACGTGTCCCCAGAAAACCTTATCCATAATCCCATGTCAATGACCCTCAGATGCCCCTACAGTGGCTTCCATGACAACGGCGAGTAGTTCCATACAGCTGTTTCAGTCACCCTTGTTCATGTGTCTAACACTACCTGGTGGCTGTCCCTCCCCAAGCACAGTGCTGGAGTGCTGATGTGTGTTCGATCAGAACAAGGGGCCAGATGTACAAAGGGATTTTCCGTGTGCAAAATCTGCGCTGGACTATGTGGCAGGCTGTGTGCACGCAAAAAGTAAAATTGCAATGCACTCAAAACAGAAGAGAAGGTAGCCAGGCTATGAGGGACGCTCACCGATTGTCGGGGGCAGGTCGTATGCTACTAATATAATCTGGTGGTGCTCTAGAACAAAGGTTGGCCACCGCACAACCTCACTACATAAGTCCTACTTAGGGGTAAATGTGATCTTATGAACAAAAGAAGAGTCCTGAGCACTCAAAAAGTCAGTCTTCACATTTCTGAAGTATATGAAATTCAAGTTTTTGTTATTCCATTTTCATCCGTGGTTTATCATAAACGTAGATACAAGGAAAATGCAGTCAAGAACAGAACAGCCAACATGTGTTACGTCGCATGTATCTTCATTGCAAGTGATTTCAAATATCAAGGGAAAGAGGTGAGCCAGAGGGGCCTTCCATACTGCTTGCCGTTCATAAACAGAAGTATGGCTGCTTCCATACCTCCCCTGCAGTCTCACAGCAGTGAGGGGCTACTGACAGTCAACGGCAGTCAGTAGCTATCCACATGGAGTGCCTTCAGACCCTTATGGCTGAGTAGTCGCGCTTTACAAGACACCTAATTGATTGATTGACTCCATGGCGTGTGCCACATCTGGCGACATCTTGGTGAACATTCTGCATCCTGATGGGCCACTGCCTGCTCCCCCATGACCCTGTCACAATTTACCATGAAGGCACAGTGTATGCAATTTTTGCACATTGTGAAAGATGTCTGCTGTACATTAAACCTCCCCATGTCTGCATTTTCAGTCATTCACGAGGGGTGGATCCAAATTCCACCTCATAAATATAAATGATGCTTAATGTATTCAAACGAGCTCACCAGTCTCTTTGGGCTTCACCGGATCGGTCTATCGAGCACAGAGTAAATGCCTCGCTGGTTCACTGTGCAGATGCTGTGCAAACACAGCCTTGCAGCCCCGCACCTCTGCCACATGATGTGTCCGGCCTGTAGGTCTGTTGACTCGGACCCTTACTTTACAGTTCACAGCAAGACTCAGTTGAGAGAGCTTTTAACAAACCCGCTCGGAAGTTTTTCTTGGCCGCTGCTCAAGTCAATGCAGTGAGACAGACGGCGTATATTCATTTAGGATCTAGCCAGACACTCTCGGCTCACTTCATCCAGTATCGTCATCCACTTCTTCTGAGCGTGGCCATGAGCCATTGACCCATCACAAGGCGTCACTCTACTAAGAGTGATCTTTCTAAGGAAGGTGACACTGAATAGACCCATATCTAAGAGAGAGCATACAGATCTATGCACTATATGACAGGTTCCAAAGCACCTAAACCAGATTGTTGGGAGATGCCTGATTACTTCAAGTAATCTTTATTCCTAGTCCTCCCCGTCACAGTCCTAGATACCTGCCCTCGCTGCCCAGTTGGCTTTGACCACAGGACTTCAGAGGTGCTTCGTGTTTCAGGCAGTGTGGTAGAAGTCCCTGTTTATGAATCCCAGCCAGGAGGTGCAGCCTAATTCAGGAACTGAGCAAGTATTTGTTTTTAAGTAATAATATATAACAAGGCACGGGGAGATGAGGTGATTTGCCCAGAGTCACAGGATGTTGAGCGCCCCTGCCAGGACTCGAACCCAGTTCCCCAGCTTCGAGGTCGACCGCTCTAGCCATTCGGCCCCATCCTCTCCCCCCAAAGTAATCAGTATTACTGTGAGTCCTAGTCTTTCCCGTCACAGTCCTAGATACCTGCCCTTGCTGCCCAGATGGCTTTGACCACAGGACTTCAGAGGTACTTCGTATTTCAGGAAATGTTGTAGAAGTCCCTGTTTATGAATCTCAGCCAGGAGGTGCAGCCTAATTTAGGAACTGAGCAAGTATTTGTTTTTAAGTAATAATATATAACAAGGTCAATCTCGCGATGTAAGGACTGGGACGATACATACAGATGAGGTAGTAATAGTGGGCAGCGAAAGGTTTTCCACGGAGCCACTGGCTTTCACTTTGGTACCCTGGTCAAGTACAGGATTCAAACCTCTAAGGAGTAATGGAAGTGCAAGAAATTAAAACACACAATGCATACTGTCCAAAACATAAACGACTTAAAGTCTGGATGGAGGAAATGCGCCCAAAACCAGGATAAAAAGAGCTTTCAATCCCTGGTCTGTTTAGTGTTCAGGCTGTGCACTGTAGCATTATTTTAGGGGCCCATTAAAGGCTATGATGGCAGAGAAATGTCCATAGAGGAGAAGAAATGAACCATGCTCAGGAGCTGAAGTGATATAACTAACTATATGATAGACATTGTGCCAGCCAAAGTCAGTTTGCACATAGTCATTCTCACAGAGTGAAATTCATTAAAGCTGGACTGGTGGCCATGAAGCCAGGGCACATTGAGATGTGCTCAGCTGAAGATTGCAGCAAAGAACTACTGTTGAGAAGAAATTCTAGAGGATAATAGCCTGGGCTCTCAGTGGCCGAAGCAGCTTGCACCATCCCTAGGTAGACTATAGTGGTTGCTCCAAGTTTTATGAGCTGACTTTCAAAATGTATTTTAAGCTGGACTAGTGTGAGTTCACACACTAGGTTCCAAAGAGACTCTTCATCCTCCAGTTGATGCTTGTGATGAAGATGCTTTAGCTGAAGGACAATAAATACTTTGACACCCCAGCGGATTGGATGTAAGATTTGAGATTCAGCATACTGGCTGCTCTTGACCAGTTGGAAATGTCACAGTCCTGGGTGGTTGCGGCTCCACTGGGTTGCAGGACTATATCGCGCTGTTCCTGGCTGTGCGCCTTGATTTAGTCGTGGTCATCATTCCATTTCTCAGGAAATTTGAAACTTCACCTTATATCTATCTGTGTTGTTTGTGTTGTGCTGAGTTTTTACGTATTGTTTTGTGTTTACTTCCCAGGTACATTGATGCCACTGATGTGGTGCACCAACTGTTAGGTTTACATTGGGAAAGGTTTGTGGTATGCCGTTCGTCCATTTCACAATTTCAGAGTCAAAGCTCATGAGTAGAGGGCACCAGGGAAGCAGAGCTTTGTATTGGTGAGGTTCAGTACCTCAGAAATGGGGGCCCGTGATGGGCTCGAACAAAGCAAAATGGACTCCTAGATGAGGGCACCATTACATTACAATTAACATTGGTGGAGAAACTGGGCAGTGTCTTTTAGTGAGAACTCGTGGTGTACCAAAAAAGAGAATTCAGCCTCGTAGATATTTTCAAAGGTTCTTGTTATATGCAGCTTTGGATTTGTAAAGCTTTACAGAGCACAGGCCTACCTTGGAAACTATGCAATGCTGGACAAACATTAAAGATTAGGGGGCGATTTAGAATCAGGAAACCGAAAATGGATGCTATGCAGATTTATAAAGCACGTAGCTACCCGAAGGCTTCCCAGCGCAGAAGGTTTAAGACCTTGGCAACACTTTGTCTGGTTGAATTAGTGTTTTTCTCAGACATTTACCATCAGCACCACACATGCTAAATCTTTGGCCATGTCACAGAATTTCACATCATAGTACTTACCCTCTAGCGCCCCCGCAACACAAATATAGTATAGTTCCTAATGGTTAGGCAACACCAATAGACCGCCTCGTACTGCTGTCATTTAACAACACTGTTTCCTCTATCAGAAGCAAGCCAAATATTTAAGGGAATCCCCATTATGTTCCTTTAATTTCACTCATTCCAGTAACAACAGTATTCCCATATTTAGGGCTAAAGTCTAAACTTTTCCTTTGAGAAGGAGGTGCGGTATGGGCATGGTGCGGTATGGGCATGTTGTCGCCCAATGCAGTCTGGTGGTGCAAACATCGCCGTGCAAGTGACTCCGTTTCCATATTAGTGGTTATGCAAAGAAAGTAACAATAGATGTACTCTACAGGCATTTACTCAGTTGTAATTCCTACTACATTTTTCACGTCCACCAACATTGTTTTAGTTGATAAAGTCACATATTCATTATATTATGATATTGTTATTGTTGAATAAATTGAAGGTGGCAGCAAGGCTAGTTACAGGAAAACAGTTAATAAGTGCATGTCTAACATAAAGCAATCGCTTAGGATAAATTGCTCAATAAAGCAAAGCTCTTCGGCTGATACACATTCATGACCGGATCTTCTGACCCGGATCCGTGGCAGTCACTTCTAATAGAGCATCTATTGCGGCGCATCCATTAGCCAGAGGGATGACTTGGGCACAGTCGGTACCACACTTCATTTTGAAAGGAAATCACAGCAGCATTAATGCACACTCAAACGACCTTCCTCCCTCCGAGGTCCTCAGATGATGAATGACTTTCCCTTCAGCAGGCCTTGGAGCCATGAAAAGGGCTCTCTGAACGCCCACTTCAATCCTTCTGTACTACTGAGTTCAGATCCCTGGCAGTCCACGGCGATGCGACTACTGAACAGGGGTCGGCTTCCAAGCCCGCTAGCCAGGTTCACATGTCATAGAGAGAGATTTAAAAAGTACTTTTCTTCTTATGAAAATTGGGGGATGTCATCAGTCAACATGTTTACTCCTATGTCCCATGGTTCCCCCTGCTCTATTCTCCACTAGTCTTACCTAATTATGTTCCATCAATCTTAACAACAGTCCAGTGCTGTGAAATTATCATACCACAACATGCAATATTATACCCCCTACCAAACACTATAAGGATATTTAAACCCACAAAGGACTTTGTGACAATTTAGAGGAACGAGGCCAGATGTAGAGTTCATTTATAAAACTTGACACTCCAAGGGGACTTGCATTACCCATATAATGTATCTCCAGCAGGGGGCATTTTATTTTACACATTACACGGTCTCGCCATCACCCTACCCCAACCCCCATTTTAAAATCCATGGCTTCTTGCCTCTTTGTGTAAACGAGATACAATAGTTGCAGAGCTGTAAAATAAATATTGAACTTGGATTTTGAAGGGGAAAAAAACGCAACAATATGGAGCTTGAAATTGGCTACAAAACAAATTTCAAGCAAATATTATGTCACATTCAACGATGGGTGTATTTTAAAATGATGATAACCTGCAGATACATTCGTGCTTTCTTGTAATGAACTCCAGCAGAGCTATTACTAAGCATTGGGCTACAGATACCTTCTTATTGGCTAACATGTTTACATTCTAAGGAAGGAATAGCTCAGAACTGAAAAGCTTGTCATCCATTTTATAATTTAAAGAGCATTAGTAATTCTGCTCAGTGACCTGCCTCGGACACGTTGTCCTGGGTCTGGCTGTCACAACTTTTTGTAGTCTAATTGTGGTATCACCTGTCACCCCTAGTTACAAAATGAAGAATATACTCTACTGTAATAACTTTTTACATTTCTGGTGTAGTGTCACTGTGCCTGCACCAGAGCTAGCAGACAGTTTGACAGGCTGGTCAGAAATATAATTGCATCTGCTAGGTGAACTGTAATATGTAAAACTGGCTTATGAGCTTTTCTGAACTACTTTACCTGAAAACAGTCATTAGCAGAGACAAGACATGGAAGCTTTGTAGGAAAGTGCCCCTTTTGACATGGTTACCCCCCCCCCCCCACACTTTGACATGAACAGATGCTGTGTCCTATGACCACATGAAGGGTACCCTGATTGAGGGCTTTGGACTCACCACTGAAGAATATAGGGGGACTCTGGGGTTGATTTAGAAGATTTTTCAGTAAAGACTTTAGGTGGTTGGTTAGAAGGAAGCCAGGTGCATGCTTATGAAGGGCTGTATCATTTGATTATGAAAGAACATCTGTTGAGTAACTGTGTGAATGAAAAGTTGCACCAATACTTGGTGGACCTAGATCCAACTTCTCCCCAAGAATTGGGAAAGAAAGCAGACCACTGGGTCAAGGCTAGGGTGGCCAAAACTACCACTGGTGGGGCTGAACAAAAGAAAGGGTTTACTAAGCCTCCCCGGGGGAAAGAGAGTGGACACATTTATGATTTGGGACCTCTAATTGTATTTCAAAGGTTAAAGATGTGGATTAAAGCAGTTTGCTATCTGGTAGGTACTAGATCCAGAGGTCGAAAAAGGATGTGCAGTGAGCCGACATCCTAAAAATGAAGTGGAAGATGACTCTGTCATCAGGTACACCACTTTCTTTCTTTAGACCTTTGTAATTGAGAAATGTATTTAAATTGGTTTCATTGAGATGAACCAGGACTGCAACTCCAAAAATGCATTTGGGTTGCTGAGGAAGACTAACAACAGTATTTCGGTGTCCTAATAACATGGATCCATCTGATAACCTTACCCAATGATATCTCCACTTTTACCAAGTGCATGTCATGTTGTGCTGTCGCCTGTTTGTGCCCTTACGTTTCTATCTAGCTGCAACCATTAGTTTGTAAGCAAGTGAAGGTCACGTGCATATTTTTCTTGACACTGTAGGTAAACAAGATTAGCAAAGCCAATCAGATTTGTGTTGCCAATGCTTGTTGTTTGCTGATGTTGGCTTTGCCAGTGCAGCACTAGCATTGACAAAACCAGTAGTGGTTTTCGAGTATCTTGGGTTTTTATTTTCTACACTTCCGAGATTGAGATAGCTGCTACATTACGACATGATGCACCATTGCAACCATTTTGGAAATGTACAGAATTAAATTCTAAGATTGCTTAGCGTTCGTTTTTATACCTTCGAGTTGGCTGCAACATTGCATTCACACACAACATGGCAACCATTTTGGAAGCCTAGAAAATAACTTTTTAAGATATCTGCCCACAGTAACTGGCTTATTTAATGCTTGTAAAATTGCACCACAAACACTGGCTAAGCCAAAAGCTGTTGCTGGCTATCATGGAATGTTATCTTCCATGCTTCCGAATTGGCCACCGCAGTGTAGAACAACTTGAAGATAATCTTTAAAGCATAGAATAATAACTTTCCAAGAAACTAGTGATGGTATCAGGTCAGCGAGACATGAAAGTTAGAAAGAAAGAACCAAGCGGCAAAAGAAAGACCTTGGGATGGTGGGTGAGAAAAAAAAAGAAAAATAGGGAAAGAAGCAGGCCATGCACTCCCATCAAGTGTTAAATCCTAAATGAAAAACAGAAGAAGCCAAAAGTAAAATATTGACGTCAGTTTGGAGGGATACATTCAGCCCTTCAAAAAGCAGGGAGAAATGGAAATGCTCCAGTAGGGGGACAAACACAAGAATAGGGAGAATATTGAAATAGATAAGAAAGCCATCCAATTATAAGAAGTGGTGGAACAAAAGCATACTCTGAGTACTGGTTAAAATGATGGTCACAATGCTGTCTGCTGTCTGGAGCAGACCACAAAAAACCTAACTAGCTATTCAGAGTGGCCTCACACATCACCTGCACCTCACACCAAATAACTCAGATTAATAATATTATGTTCCTTAGTTTCCTATCAGCATTTGCCTTTTATTTGGCTGAGCTTCAATTTTCACTGAATACATATCTTCATGTTTAGATTTTTGCACATAGGGGGCCACTGTATTGATATCTGTTCACAAACCGGCATGTGCAAATTGCACCCTGGTGGGACAGAAGTGTCCCCTGCCTTGTGAGCAGTCAGACTCTCTGCCCTGCATGCCCAGCTGCGAGTATGTGGTATCCAAGTTTCTGGATGTTGGCTTCAACCTCCTGCTAATTTCGCATGTGCCTGAAGGTTTAGGCCTGACATTGACATGATACTGATCCTGGACCCATCCTGGACCTAAGTAAGTATATCAAGCGAGCCCTCCGAAATGACAGAGGACTCTCTGATAGTTTTCCTGAGACTGGCACTTGAAGGATACTCGGAGTGAAGGGCGTGGCTAGAGTTCCTTTTGTCAGAGTCTGAAGGGTCCTTTTAAAATGGGGAGGCTGGACAGGTCACCCTTTTGTCTCTTTTCCTTGTCACTGTCTAGTTAGGATGTTGATAGTCAGGTGAAGACTGCGCATACCTCTTTGTGCCTGTGTTTTGGGAGCTTCAGCCTGGAGGTGACCCTGCTGTGAAGAGCGTCATTCAAGAAACAGGAAGACAGCCTGAGATGGACACATGAAAAGAGAAGCAATCAAAACCACTTCTGGAAGGGCAGACAGAGAATCCACGTCCCATGTCTGACATCTTTGTATAAGAGCAAGAGCTGCTAACCCACTTATTGTTCCATTTCAAAGTTCTCTTTGACCAAGGAGGGGGTTCCATAGGCAACTACTGCACAACCAGAGCTGATGTCTGTCTGACAATCAGCTTCCCAGAGGTGAGGGGACATCACTTGGAATCTGACCCGGAGGAAGAACTTTATTAAAGTCCGGGAAGTCTTGCCTGAGTGAGAGGGATGAGCAAGACAGCCCTACAGGAAGAACTGACTGTTGGTGTGGACAGAAGTGGTTGACCCTGGTGCTGTAGTCTACCCACCATAGACTTGCAATAGTGTTACCTGCATGCTCTAACCTTGGAGCCCATCAATGAACTCCTCGGAGGAACCTCAGCAGTTCCAAATCATACCAGAGCGGCCTCTAGCCATCATCCCCATCGTTGCAGCAATGGGACTTTCCCACATGTGCTCAATCGGTCTGCCAGACTAACTAAGGGATCATTGCTGCAATGCTGAACCTGCTGTGTGCTTCTGATTGTGGTCGGTGTGACTGTGGCACCAACAAACCTGTGCCCGAGCTTTCTCTGCCCACAAGAAGAATCCTTAAAACCTTTGGTTTCTACCACAGGGTACCCACCTGACCTGCCGGAGTGATTAGCTAGGCACTGTTCAGCGTGTATTGAACGAACCACACCACTTTGAAGAACAAAGCTGATGTCTTTCAGCCCTGATTGGCAGTAGAGATCTGCGTATCCAATGGAATTTTGTGACCTATGGTGTAGGCACCCTAAAGCTTAATTCTCTTCCACTGCCCAACACCTAGAAGAAGGACTGTGATATCACCGCATCCTAAGGAGGCCCAGCTTAACTTTAACTATGACACACCAGATCGAGCAATCTGGACCGCCATGACTGCACAACCCTTCTGCTACTGACCCTATCAGGAGACTAGAAGATGGCTACTGTAAGAAGCCAGCCGCCATCTTCATGATCCTACAGAGCTGCCTGTGCCTGCCTGACCAGAACAGTACTGCCATGTGACCTGACCACAGCCCAACACAACTCCAGTAAGCCAGACTGTGAGCGAAAAACCCATTGTGATCAGTCTCCACTCAAAGGAACAAGTGAGAGACTATAGGGTTGTCCGATTCATATACTAACAGGTGGGAAGTGCTGAATCTGCACTAGCTAGAACACCACCAGGCCCTAGAATTCAAGAGAAAGCAGGGGGTAAAGTGAGAAGAGGAGGCCAAACTTTTTTTTAAAAATTTTTTTATTGAAGTCCAAAAGCAAATTACCTTTACACACCTGATACATGAAAAAATAAAAATATCAGCAAGAAATTCAAAACACATTGCATATACAAGAAGTAAAATACATCCAGATTTAAGAAAGGATCGCTAAAAGCAGGGCTCAACCGCCAATAAAATCCCCCAAGGATATATGTCCATGTACATAAAACTAGACCCAATCCTACCTCCAAACTTACTGGTTCTTGAGACACCGATTTATATAAGGATGATAATAATGATGGATCCCAAAACTTTTTAGTCAAAATAGGAAGACCATATTTTCGGGAATTTTTTGAGACCCCCTATTCTTATAGCGTATATGCGTTTGCTTCGCTTAATCGCCCGCATCTTATTGACCCATTCCATTAATAAGGGGACTAAATCTGTTCGCCATTTCTGTAATAAAAGGGATCTAGCTACTGCCATTGCGATATATACCAGTTTGACCATCTGGTCTGGGAGTAGAAGATCTGGGTCATAACCAATAAGGATCTGTTTATCATATCTCAAACATTGTAAATCACATTCAATTGCAAGAAAACCAAAGACATCATCCCAAAATGTTTGAATTTTTGAGCACTGTAACATAGTATGAGTCCAGTTAGCTGCCGGGTGACTTATACATCTGAAACAATGAGCTGAATAATTAGGGTACATTTTCTGCAAAACAGAAGGTGTGCGATATAGTAGCCATTTACTGAAAAAAAGCATCCTACGCCAATTTGCACCTCTAAGTGTGTTAAAATTTAATCTATTAATCGGCATCCAAGCATTCATAGAAATTTCAGCATCCTCCTGATCAGGCCATTTTTTGATTGCTTTCTGTAAAAGATCCAAACTCTTAACCGAGGTTAAGCATTGTTTCCATTCACCAGGTTTCCTGTCGGATGCTACTAATAGTAAATCATTGATTAACTGGCTTGACCTATTCAATTGGGAAATATCTAAATCTGAAAAGAATGTGTATAACATGTTATAAGATCCTAATAGAATAAAATCATTCGGAGCTCGTTGTAACATTTCATGCTTAGATAACCATTGACCATTTTGCAGAAAATCACCTACTTGGCGGATTCCTATCATAGCCCATTTTAACGTAAGTTCAGTAGAGGATGCGATCCCTACTAAGGGTAATATCCCAGCCAAAAGAATACCTTAGTTAATGGCCGGGATAGAATATCTTTGTCGTTTTTTGAATACCCAATGGAGGCACTTGTACCTAACTAGTTTAGGGGATTTAAAAACTGCAAGCGGTAATTGAATCTGATTTTCTTTAAGCATAAGATCCATAAAACCATTGATAAAAAAATGTACTTGTGGAGGAGGCTTAAATCTCGATAAATACTGTGCAAAATATGCATAATAGTAATCCTTGAGATTTGGAAGCACTAGTCCTCCTTGTTCCTCCTTCTCGTATAAGGTGCTTAGTGCAATGTGTGAAGATTTCTTTGCCCATAGAAAAGTGGTAAACATTGACTATATTTTAGTAAAAAACAAACTTGATAAAGTACATGGAATAGTCGAAAATAAAAAATTAAAAAGAGGTAAAACTGACATTTTAATAAGTGTAACTCTCCCTAAAATAGAAATGGGAAGAAAGCTCCAGCGCAACAGCAGAGCATAAGTTTTCCGAATTAATGGCACATAATTCAAGTGGTACAAGTCGGAGACTAAATTCGAAAAATACACCCCGAGGTATCTTTTCGGGTTAGGATTAATACACAATCGAATATCTATGTATAGATCACTGGTCACCCCACCACATTGAATAATTTCAGTTTTATTTTGGTTAATGCGATATCCCCCTAATGTCTCAAAAGCCTCAAACAATTGAAAAACTCTAGTTTGGATTTCCATTTCTGGCTTAATCAGAAGCATTATGTCGTCAGCATAAAGCTTCAGTTTTGACATTGATGGAATTGGGGGACAAATTACTGGGCAGATCCTTATTGCAGCCGCCAAGGGCTCAATAAAAAATGCAAAAAGAACTGGCGACAAGGGGCATCCCTGTCGCGTGCCACGTTTCACTTTAACCTGACCAGCTATTCAGGTGTTAATAATTATATTGGCTTCCGCATTGCCATATAGTCGCCGGATCAGGGACAAGATTTTGCTGGGGATGCCGAAATGGTCTAAGATCATAAATAAAGTCTCCCATACCACTAAATCAAAAGCCTTTTCAGCATCTAATAACATCACCAAGGCAGGTGTTTTATGTATCTCGAAATAATCAAGAGCTTCCGCAAGATAGTGCGTATTGGTGGCTAATTGTCTCCCTGCGATGAAACCATTTTGGTCGCTATGTATCAAATTCTTGGCATGTTTATTAAACCGAAGTGACAGAAGCTTGGTCAAAATCTTGTAGTCCGAGTTAAGTAATGTTATTGGCCTATAGGAATTTAGATCCTCAATATTTTTCCCTTTCTTTGCAAAACTCACTATATTCCCCTGACGGAAGGATTCTGGCACCTCGCCACCTTCTAACTTAGAATTTAATAATTGGAGAAAAAACTCTGCAAATGAACTTAAAAAAACCTTATAAAATTCAGGTGGAAGTCCATCCGGGCCACAGACCTTTCCATTTGGCAGATTTTTAATTACGCCTTCTAGCTCTTCCATCGTAAAGGGTCCTTCCATACCGAGATTTTCAGTCTCAGATAGTTTTGGTAGATCATTCTCGAGTAGATGTTTTTTTAGAGAACTCATATCTACATTTTGCTCGAAGCTATAAATAGAGCCATAATGTTGGACCATTATTTCAGCTATTTTAGCTGGGTCTTCGAAACATGTACCTGATAAAGGGCATTTTAATCTTTTAATCAGATTGGAAGCGGCTTGTTCCTTAGCCTGCCACGCTAGGAACCTGCCAGTAAAATTACTCTGCTCGTAGATTTTTGATTAGATTTCTGGAACAACACCTCACTTTGAGCATAGTAGTTGCAGCTAAGTTCATATTTCACCTGGAACAAAAGGTCTTGATTTGTCGGGGAAGGATTATTCAGAACACAAGCATATAAAGTTTGAACTTTATTTTCCAGATCTTTTTTTACCTTTTTAGCTTTTTTAATGTGGTCGGCCTCTTTCCCGATAGCTAAGCCCCGAAAAAAGGCCTTGAGTGTGTCCCATATCACAGCTAATGATGCCGTCTCGACATTTTGTGTCAGAAAACATTTAATTTCCAATGCCATGGAACCTATCCAGTCTTCTTCCAACAAATATTGCCGGTTCAGGGTCCACCTTGTAGGACATTTGACATCTTCAACTACCCCCATCTGTAAACTCAGCATAGCATGGTCAGAAAAGCCATTGGGTAGGAATGCCTGATGGTTAAAACAAAGCCTACTGGAGACCCCAAAAAAATCAATTCGGGATGAGGATTGAAATCTACCGACCAACACGAAAAGGATTTCTTAGAAGGAAAAGCCACCCGCCAAGGATCATGTAAGATTAATGTTGCGCTATATTGCTGTACTATTTTAAAAGATCTAGGTTTCATCTGCCTTTTCCTTGACCCTGAAGAATCAATTAGGGGGTTCATAAGAATATTAAAATCACCCCCCATTATGATGTCACCTAAGACCAGGATTAAGGACTGAAACAATTCTTCATAAACTTGTGACTGATCTTCAATAGGTGCATAGAAATTCACAAATGTGATTGGTGTAGAAATTTGTTTGAAGGTGTCTGTTATCCAACACCAACGACCATCTCGATCTGTTTCAAATTTCACTACCTCGGCCTGTAGATTCTTATTCAAAAATATGGCTGTCCCTCTATGTGAAGCAGTGGATGAGGAAAAACCCCGATAGGAGGCCCATGATCTAAACATAGAGAAATCAGACAGTCGACTAGTAGAGATATGTGTCTCTTGTAACAATATAACAGACGGATTTTCAGTTTTGATCCACATTTCGATTGCCCACATCTTTTTCCCATTATTAAGACCATTTACATTAAATGAAACAACCTTAAATACTTCTTTACTTGCCATAATACCTATTCCGCCAGGGCACTTGCCGACTATAACACCACTTCACACTCAAGTACCACACCTCAAATAACATATTGAATTACAAATGATGAACAAAAAAAGTCAAATACCACATCTCAAGTATCATATCTGATTGAATTTGATGAACAGAGGAATTTAACCAGGACTTCATTTTTCCCCCGCGTTCCCTACCCCACTGCCCCTAACCCCTTCCAAGATGTGGACCCCTAACCCAGCACCACACCATCCATATTGCCCCCTCCCTACTAAGTTGGGTGTCATGGAATTACACTCTGGTGACCTAACCTGTGACCTCCCCCCCCGCCCCGTCATCTACTAACAGAGATATATAAAAAAAAAATTAAAAAAATGTTTAATTCTTTAAGACCGTTCTGGGGGGTTTTTTCCCCCCTATTCCCTCCTTCTCTTTTTATTCTTCCTTCTCTCAAAAACAAAATATGGGGGAGGAGGGATGACGACGGATCCCCTCAGGCTATCAATCGATCGTGCTTTTAAGGTCCTAGAGGCCTAAGAATTTCGTTTTCTTTATTCCCCCCCCCCTTCTTCTTCTCCTTCCTTCCTTTATAGACGTTCATTAGAAAAGACTTTTTTTTTCTCCATCCCCCCCATTCCTTCATATTTTTATATTTTCGAACTTCTCAAGGCTAACCCTGAGGTCCCCAGCTATCATAACAAAATAGTTGAGAGGCCATCAGCCTTTAAACTGTGGGGGGACCCTGGGAAATTTCTTTAAGAAGGTTCTGTGCTTCTTCTAAACTAGAGAACATGAAGAATTTCCCCCTAACCAGAACCTTAAGCTTGGATTGCTGAGCAATCGATGCTTGTGCCCCGTTCGCCTTAAAAAGATGAAGAATTTTTACAAATTCCTTCCTCCTTTTTGCGGCCACAGCCGTCATATCTGAAAAGATTCGACATTTCGCAGTGTCATTGACATTAAACTGTCTTTGCTGAATTGCTTTGGTCAAGATCATCTCATTGACCCGAAAGTCTGCGAAGTTCAGAAGGAACATCCGTGGATTAGAGGGGTTAGGGAACGGGCGGGCAGGAACCCGATGGGCTCTGGTAATTGTTAAATCACCGACAAATTCAGGGACAATTTTTTGCTTCATGAAGGAGTTAATCCACTGGAGGGGCTGTCAACCTTCCAATCCTTTGGGAATACCAACAATGCGGAGGTTCGATCTCCTGGAATGATTTTCTAATTCTTCAAACTTATTTTCCAGGTTTTGTTTATTTTTGACCACTAGCTTTGCTTCTTCGGATACGATAACCATTTGATCCTCAAGAGTTGAAATTCTGACTTCTGCTTCATTTAGTCTTGCGGGAAAATTCAGCATTACCTCCTCCATTTTATCTAGCCTTTGATGAAGGGAGGTCAACACCGCTTTTTGATTTTGTTTAAGATCCCAGATTTTTTGTAGGATTAAGTTTAGCATATCCTTTATATTCATCTGCAATTCTATAGTTGGTTCCGTAATGGAGTTAAGATCAGGCAGGAAGGTTGAGGTATCTAATATGGCTACCGGCTGAGTTCCCATCGCCCCCATAATTGAAATGGAATCCACCTCTGATGAAGGCTCTCGAGTACAATTTTCAAGGTGTGAAGGAGGTGGGGAAATTAGCGGCTTACTAGGTGGTTGTGGAGCCAGGAAAGACACGTTATTATTGATTCCACCCTGCTGCTGTTGCGATAATCCTTTAGCATTTTCTAAAGTTGATTCCTGTTCGAGGATGGCATTTAGATTATCTTGTGGCCCCTTTTAACTCATGGAATTCGCAGCTTCCACTACGTTGGATGATGGCCCTGAATTGGCCGCATGCACTCCAAAAAAACCTTTGGTGGAGGCCGAACCTGGGGCCAAAGCTATAGCCGAAGCCGGGGAAGGGGGAGATTGACATACTAGCGCTTTCTTCAAAAATACCGGGAATTGTTTTGCTTCTCTAGTTTCTTTTGTTGTTTGCTTTTTTTTCTCCCCGTTATCTGCATCGCTTTTCTGCTGCGAGGACAGTGCAGTTTGAGCGATATTTATATTTTCATCTTTGCCAATTCTATCTGAACTGTCAACCTGGCCCAAGCACACCCCAATCTCTTCATCCGAGCTCTCAAATGTTGGTCCTGGTCCATTAGTTTAGACAAATTTTGCTTATTCGCCAGCGGGCTAACTCTCTTGTCTCTTTGGCAAGTAACATGCGGTTTTTGACTTTGGGGCGTGTTTGCAGATTTTTCCCCATATCTGCGCTGTATAACCCGCAGAACTCCCACGCAGGTATCTTACCCCACACAGAAAGTAGCAGTCCAGAGAATAACTAGGGGCTCACTGTCAAAGTACTTGGCTCCAAGCCTTTTCACCAAATTCCTCCTAATAGTCCTCCAGAAAGGGTTAAAGCCTTATCACTCCTTGAGACTGCTTATTTCCCCTTATGCCAAATAGCCTTGATATCCCTGGAGCTGCCCCGTCGGCCTCAAAAAATGCAGTCAGGACTCCCTGAAAGCTATCCAGGACTCCAGCTCCCAGAAGGCACCACTGTACCACCAGATTTTTTTACTTTATAGGATAATCCTGCAAATGGGCTTCATATATCTGTATAATCTTACTGTAGTGTGACCGATTGTCCAGCAGCAGGCTGAAGGCTGGAATCCTTCTCTCCCCGATTTACGGCAGCAGTAGCAACAGCCTCTTCATCTCCGCACCCCGCGCGTCCTTTTTGGCGAACCTGCACGAAGCAAATCTCCCTGGCTCCTCCGTTTACTTTGC
Source organism: Triturus cristatus (assembly GCF_964204655.1). Classification (NCBI taxonomy): domain Eukaryota; kingdom Metazoa; phylum Chordata; class Amphibia; order Caudata; family Salamandridae; genus Triturus; species Triturus cristatus. Next base: position 175,161,671 of record NC_140581.1, on the reverse strand, counting down.
AGCCTCCGTTATCGGTAAGAAAACTCTTTTAAACAAAAGAAAAATCTTTTAACCAAAACAAAAAGGGGACTAAATGCGAGAGGGAAAGAGGCGAGAATGAAACCGCCGCATAGCATCTTCACTCTACTCCATCCGTGACTTTCCCGTTGTGAGCCTCCATTGACAGGGGGCGTGGCCAACGAAGGTCAGGTCACCTGTGGCTACGCGGCGTGGTGTATCGCGGCCATCCTAACTCCCAAGAGGAGGCCAAACTTGAAGCATGTTGGACTTGCATCGGGTATCTGAGGCATTCTTGTGTTCTGTGTGGTATTGTGAATTGCTGAAGGATAAAGCACTAATCTTTTGTAGAGAGAAGCACGGGCTGGATAATAATGTATTGTGCTGCTGGGTGTGTTGTTGAGTTCGAGCCGTCTGTACCGCCAAACTAATCTCTCGAAGAAGCCTGTGAGTACTCTCCACCGCCACCAATGAGAGTCAAGTGCTCAAGGGGGTTGAACATGGCACGGTTTTGCAGAGGCATAGTAGGATGGGCCATGGGATGGTAGAGACAAACAACCCTAGCCCCTTCGGCTATGAACCAGTAACTCCTGTCTGCCCCTTGACCCCAGTGGGGTTTGACACACACCGACTGGTTTGTAAACAGGAATGCAATTTGCAATGCAACATTTGTACAAAGAGGTTGAATCACAAATTGCCCATTTGGAAGATTCCAAAATCACCTGCCTAACAAATAGTAGGCAGGTCGTTGTTTGTGACACTTTGCAAATGGCTACAAAGGCCAGGATGGTGGCCTGTAAGGAACAATAGACCTCCATAGCTATGTTCGCTTTCCCAATACAAAACAATTTTTCTGAAAGCAGCCCATTCCTCTCCAAGAGGCACGTGCTGATTCTAAAGCACTGCTCTTAAAAATAAAATGTTTTCCATTAGAGTAGACATTGGGTGGCATGCAGTGGTCCCCTGGACCACTGTGTGCTCTCCTAGATGCTGGCGAACACAACCCTCAAGAAGACAGCTGTCCCAGTGCTTCCCCTCTGACGATCAGATACAATCCCAACTCGGGTGTCAGTGTCTGGTCAGTGGTTGCAGCCCTAGTTGCAGCCACAAACCAAGGAGGCATGTGATTGTGACTTACAATTAGGGTGGGTAACTCTCTTTTCACCCTCCCCTAATTGTGATTTGTAATGAGTTGCAGAACTCCTTTTGCCATCCAGAAAGTTTTTTCAGACTTGTAAAAGTTGTTTCGTACATCAAACAAGACTATTCTTGTGGTCACAAACACTGATTTCATGAATTGCAGGGTTTGCAAATACAGAATAGTGGTGCACATGAGGCCGACAGTGATTATTGTGTTGCCGAACCTTGACCATGTGTCTTACTTGCCTTGCGGGTCCCTCACCAGTCTTTGTTTTGTGCTGACAGTGGTCACATCTTTAGTGACCTTTGTTTTATTATTAACGCGTTTTTACTTTTTTCTCTATGTACTTACATTTTTTTCTCTTAAATTTGCACTTTTGATTCAGTTGCTTGTTTTGCTATCATAACTGTTTACTTCACGTTTCTTGATATTGCAAACTCCATCCACCCATCTGTTCATCAACCAGCACGCCCAACCATACTTTCAATACATAGCATTAGCAAGTGAAACACGCTAATCCTTACACACTTCAGTACTTTCATATTACCCCCCATTCACACAACCATTCTTCTGTCCAATCACCCTACCATCCATCCATCAACCAGTTCAACCAGCCCCCCAGAGAAGCTCACACCAGTTTATCCATCCATCCTCCATCCTGCCCTCCATCAATCAGCGCATCAATCAATCCATCCATCCACACCCTCACCGTGTCCGTCTGTTCATATATTCTTCTATTTTCAAAGTGTTTTAGACAGTATTTTCTCTGACTGACCACTTTATTTTACAGTGTTTTTCAGGTCACAGGTGTCCACATACCTGACCATTGTTGAGTGATTACTAGTGTGTATTGGTGCAGTACAGCCAAAATATTTTGACGATTCATTTAAATTTCGGTGGCTGGGGCATTTTGGCAGGTGCACGGTTTAAGAGCTGAATTGCAGGTAGTGATGCTGCTGGTGATTGGATGGATCGCCAGAAACCAAAATTCCTGGGTAAAAGGGATGAGGAAGTAACTTTAAGGAGGATTCACTTCCATCACCTAAGTGGCGTCCGCCTGCATCTCTTTGGCCCATTCTTGAGCAAAGTGTCTATACCTTACATTAGGTTCACAGCCGGCACTAAATCATTGCAGTTTTTAGGCTCCAAGAATAGTATCCAAAGTGGGTGATGAGCATCCAAGGCAAATTCAGGCCTTATTGTTGAGACCCTGGGGTATGCTTGGCGTCCGCCTCAAACCCTAGAAGGCCCTGCCCATGGACGTTGACATGCTTATCAGTTGGTCAAAGCTCCAGGTATGCACTAGAGATTACAAAGTGGGCCTCTGATACAGAACATAATGTAGGTTTTGTTTGGGATATAGAAGTAAATCCATAGATCAGTTTATTGAAGATCAATGTGTATCTGAAATACAACAACCGTGTTAAAGCAATGAAGAAGAAAGAACAAGCCGTGCGACAAGCACTAGAACCACTTGATGGGCGATAGCAATGTGATCTCCCAGTTCCCTAGCACTTCTAGAGATACCTGGCACTCAGTCATTCTCCTAGGTTGTACTCTGCGGCAAGATGCTTTCAGGAAAAGGACTATGTAGAACATATGTAACACCAGCTTGCATTTGCCGCACATTTCCTTGAGCATATTTTTTTTCCCTTTCTCGTAGATGGGTCACGATGGTGCAACTCCAGAGAGCTGCTGGTTGGTAGATGAGATACAGCTCACCGTGCCTACCAAAGGGGTCATGTACACCTTTGTTTGTAAATGTTGGTTAGCCAAAGACAGAGGTGATGGCCTCACAGCACGTGTCTTCAACATCCTTGATGCAACCAGCATCACCATCGGCCATAAGGTAGGTCTCACTATGTCCTAACCCATGTTAAATTACAGATGTTACAACAATATGGGTCTCCTATGACCAGGGGTACTAGAATTATACTGCAGAAGAAGGCCAAATTATGCGGCAGGATTGAGGAAATTCTGCCGCAAGAAAAGGTTGAATCAAGTGGCATAATGGGGTACGTTTTGTGATAGTATTACTTCGTTATTTTGACATTTTTACACTTTTTATTGCTACTGGACATTGGTTGCACCTTATTTTAATACCCACATATAGCAATAAGCAATCAGTGAACCTTTTAAAACTGCCTTCCACTGCGCACAATACGTGTTGCTGTGTTTTAGGAGCTTTTCAACCGTGTGAGCTAAAAATCTGAAGATTATGCAGCAGATGATGGATTATGTAGCAAATGTGGCTAATCAATAATTATGCGAAAATGGCCAGGACCACCCAATCGCATAATTCCAGTGACCCTGCCTATGACACACTGACCTATGTGTTCTACTCTCTTGTGGATATTACTAACTTGCTGCTGTTTATGCTGACGGAACACCTTCTGCTCTTGACCCTCCTCATTTGACGGGGCTCCCTATTGAATGTGGGGATGTTTTTTGAGATAGGGGTTTGCTCTATTCCCCCATCTCTAGGGTGATTGTAGGCACTTATTGCATCAAGCGTGTGTAATAGCATTCACATAGTCCCAAGCCCTCATACGTGTGTGTTTGGTGTGATCTTAATATTGTGGTGTCCATATCCTGCAGTCAATTAACCTGTGAATCTTTGATGGGAATCTCACATTTTCACATGGATGCTGCACGGCCCCTCTTGTGGCCGGTGAAACTCAAGCCTCTATCAAGATGCCCCGTTTACCGTAGAGCATCAGTAAAGCCTATGACCCTTTTGCTAATCTATGTGGTCCAGTATAGAAAGCTTATGCATGAGGCTCTCACACACCCATCAGGATGGCAGGGAACCCACCAAGAGTAATACGTGGTGAGGACATCTTGGATTCAGATGCTCTATGTTTACTGTCATGGCATACTTGAGAATCCGATGCCGCGGAATGAGCTTTCCTTCTGCCATCGTAGATACCTCATTACTTCTGAAATTCCTACCATCCTTATGTGACTCATCAAAACCACTTCTGGTCCTTCACACCTCCATTTGACGTAAACCTTTTGCCTTTTCCATTATACTACTGTTGTGTATCGCAACTGGGATATACAGGTTGTGCAGAATACGGCAGCCAGGGCACCCATGAAGACCTACTGGAGGATAGTGTTCAGTGTGGTGACAAGTGTGTCAGAGTCAGTGGGAGCCTAGCTGCCCATCAGCAGAGCATACAGTGTGTGGCTTTTACACATATAGGTGGGTGTGGGGCCGGGGGATGAGCAGAATCTGAACAGAACTGTTATGCTGCATCTATGGTGCCTTCTTTTATAAGAAAATACATTATATTCTCACTGATGTGCTTCTTTTTTGCATTATTTCCAGATCCTGTATGAGATAACGGTGGTCACAGGAGATGTACAGAATGGTGGCACTGACTCCAGTGTTTACATGACATGCTTCGGAGCTAGTGGCAGCTCAGAGGAGATGCTGTTGCCAAAAAATGGAGACAGGTACCCTAGCACGTTTCATAATACTTGTGGAAGGATGGAGGTGGGACTAGGACAGTTGGGCTATGGCATAACCCATTACCTGACCGGACTAGTGCCCATCCGCCAGCTGCATGTCAAACTTTATGGCTGCCCTCCCACTGGTGTAGGGAAACTGCACTGCTTATAACCAAATCCTCCTTATTACATCATTAAAGTGGGCAGCCATCTTGGAACGTTTTTTCTATACTTCCAAGATGGCCGCCATATTGCATCTCTTAGTAGATTCAAAATGGCTGCCTTTGTATATCTGGCTCCAATTAAACATCCTGCACGTAAAAATAGTGTTCTTGTATTGTATTGGATCACTAAAGATAAACATGTTTCCAAATCTGATGTGTGCATTACACATGTGCTGCAGCTATTTCCTGCCAGTCTTCTGTACTAACACATGCTAACTGCTGTCGGGTCCTCCTACCCAGCGTGAGTTCACAGTGTGCATTGGTCCCATGTCATCCCTGTCCATTCGTGAGAGGAATCATGTGCCACAATACATAAGCGGATCACCCATATTGAGCAGGTAGGCCTATTGTAGGTGGTAAGGGTCGCTCATTCTATAGTGCCTGAGAGTAATGGGTGGTGTCTACTTCTGCTGGCTGCACCCTCCACCTGTCACTGCTGGTGGGCCTATGAGAGCTCTTTTTCATGTGGGTGTTCCCTGGTATATACAGTCCCAAGTACCACCACCATTGCCAATGGTGAACTGGAATTACAGATCTCACAGTGGAAGGGTGTACGGGGTGTAGCGCCAGGAGGCAGAGATTGGTAATTGGCATGATGGAGTGTTCCAGGTAAAGCTATTAACATATTTGTTGCAGGTCACCAAGTAATGTCCGACAGAGGAGAGGATCCATCATCATCTGTCACTATTGGGACACAGAATTAAATCACCAAGTGGCGCACTTGCATCACAAAATTCTGTTCTATCCTTGTAAATTATTATCAGAACATAACACATCCCTCCTCTCCCCGCCTACTGCCATAATTATGGCAACTGCGCCTCCTGTCATATTTATAGTAACTGCGCAATCTGGCCACATCCCAAAAGCAACTATTAAGTAACTTAACATGTCTTGCGGGCACCCTGTCATCCCATATATCAAGCACCATAGTCTTCGCCCCCTCAATTAGTGTTTTCTCTGCCATCGAAGGCAGACAACTGCTCACTGCGTACCATAATCCCTTCAAGTTTGGAGAAAGCTATTGGATGTGAAAAAGTCCATAACCTTAGTACATCCCCTATGACATAAATGAGTGTTTGCCCTACCAAACGTCTTGGAGAAGCTTAAGTTATATTAATTCGATTCCTACTCTGATATCCACCTCTTGGGGGATACTGGAAAGCCTCCTCTCTCTAACTATCATCAATATATTCCTCAGATCTGACACTCAGCATGACCTTAAGCTATCTAGATTGCCCAGAGTATTATGAATCAGGGTCTTAGATATTAAGGAGAATGCCTTCTTGATAAGGCTTCTGAAAGCACTCTCTGTTGTGGTGGAGTGCCATCAGAACACTTCTGTTTGTACTAAGTCATATTCCATCTTGTTCAAAGGAGTTCTGGCTATTAAAGACACAGCAAACACAATAAGATGATGGACGGAGCGCTGAAACTTTTCAGAAACTCGCCCCAGTCACTGTTAGATCTGGGTTAAATTCATCATCATTCGTCTGCTCATTTTGCTCCCCAGGTCAGAACCTCGTTGGCAGGGTATTCCCAGACGTGGTTCCCTTGCTCACTTTGCCACTGGATTCAAGTTAGACTATCTGATGACGGGTGTTACCCCAAAGCCGGTCCCAGGGAGGACCTGGCCTGGCAGTTCAACTATACTGTTCCCATGAGGAACAGGGTCGAGAATGATTTGCATTTGACTGGGTCTAAACTGAGGAGCAGAAAAACGTTGATGAATTTTACACAGATTTAATAGTGACTGGGCGAGTGTCTGAAAAGTTTTAGCGCTCTGCCTTCATCTTATTGTGTTTATTAAAGACACAAACATTCCCAAAATTGAAAATTCCTATCATATCTCATCCTGCAAAGCCTTGTAAGCGTCTCAACACCATCAGATCACCACTCACCCCAAAGAAGTTCTCCTGTCTGTTTACTCTCCCATCCCAATTTCTTAGTACTCCCTTTCCACGCCCTGGTTACAGTTGCTGTATTCTGCAGTAGATGCATAATTCAGGTGAATGCGTAGATTGTCACCGGGTAACCAAGGTCTCCCAAAGCATATCTTTCCAGTTTAAGTCATGCTCCTCCTGTCACTCAACTCCACCACACACATTCTGAAATGGAAGCACCTTAAATGGTTCAGAAAATCTTGATAATCCTTGGTTTACCCATCGACCTGATGTCACCCCTATCAATCCCAAACTGTGAACCTGCCACCCATTTCATGTAACGTATCCTTCCGCATGCTACGCGTACTCCCTCTACCCCCACATGTGTTTAAATCAGTCCTAGGGCTTCTCTCTCAAATATTACCGCATGGGGATTTGTTATGCTCATTATGGGATGTTGAACACCACACCCAGCCTTTACATTCACACAGCAAAAAACTGTAATCCTTTCCTTTCTAAGAATTGTGGGCTAGAAGTACTAAACACTGGCTACAAAAAACTGGTTACAATTTGCAACCACTATAGAATTTTACAAACCATCCTATGTACTAATAGGTCGGTTCAGAAAATTCCAATTTGCAGTGGGTCGTAATCCAACATATCTAATTAATATTAATAAGGTGGATAGCAAATTGCAATTCAATCCGAATGGTGGCCATCACAGGGATGTTGGCATCCTAGGGTCAGCAGACTACCATGTCTGTTATTGTCTTTTAATGAAGTAAACTTTTTTTAAACCAAGTGCTCTTTTTTTAACCCCTTCCGTGCTCATGACGAGCTCAGCTCATCATGAGTCACAGTGGAGCTGTGCTCATGACGAGCTGAGCTCGTCATAACGGCTGCGGCCCGCCCATGCGTGATAAATTACCCGCCTGTGCGGGAGAATTAATCAGTGGGTGGGGTCATGACGAGCTCAGCTCGTCATGAGCACAGCTCCACTGTGAGTCATGACGAGCTGAGCTCGTCACGAGCACAGCGGTGCCGCGCCCCACCCACCCCCGCACTGTGGGGGAATTACCCCCGCAGGGAAGGGGTTAAAGAAAACTATGCTGTGTTTAAAAAAAGGTTACTTTTTTCTAAGCTTTGTTTGAGAGTTGGCAGTGGTGCCCTGGACTACAGCCTACTCCTCAACAAACTTTTATTACCATTCATAAAGGGGAAGGGTTTCCAAGGGGTCCTCTGCTCGTTTGCAAATAGCTTGCCACTCCAATTCAGGAATTTGTAATTTTTCAATGTTTTTCAATACAATTTAAATCGAAAAACGTTGATACATGTCATACCAATTCAGTATTTGGAAAGGATCCGTCAGCATGCCCCTTTCAAATACCTAAATGGTATTGCAGGTAATAATGCCATTTAAGGAGTTAGTAAAAAATGTCCAACTCCTAAAATCAGTGGTTCAAATGGAAAAATAGAAGTGCAGGTACCCTGTACTAGAGTACCTGCTTGTTTCTGAGAAGTGTTGGTACTCTACAATTAAAAGTATTAAGTCTCTCTTGATAAATGCTGGTATTATCCCTCTGCTCAGTACCGGATAGTACCAGCCCATTTATAGCACTGCCTAAAATGAGATTAGTACATCAAAAACATTTCTGTGGTCCCATGTTCCAAATCACAGTGTTTATAACTGTAAAAATATTATGTACCTCTGGCTGTCTGTTCCAAGGAGAGTACAATGTAGCAGAATTGTGCAGTATTCCATGATAAACCTGGTATTATATAATCTCACCAAAGATTAGTTGCACACGTTATTGGTAATAAGTTACTTCCTGTAAAATCTGTTTGTCTTGGCAAGTATTTATTTGAGTGACAAACCTCGCTTCTGACTACTGAAAAAAGTATTCTATTCAAGAGACAAACTCAAAACTCTCTTCAAGATGGAAATATCAAAAGCTGTTTATTCTGTCTATCCCCTTGGAGTTTCAGTCTTTTTGTAAGGATATTGTTCCATCTTTTGAGACTTGTCACTCTAAGCACGGTGAATGCACAATCTAACTCTGCCTTTAACACACCTATCCATTCCTGGTCACCAAAAGTCTGTTTTAATTCTTCTTTTGCTGCCTTTCATGTCAGGTTGGCCATTGTGAAGAAAAGATCATATTGTCCTATGTAGTTCATTTAGTACAGGCAGCATGTCTCCACAATTTAAAATACCACACATCATGATAATTCAATGCAATGTCCATAATATGGCAAATAGATCTTCTTTTCTTTAACTTCTCTGACATGACATTGTCTAGTAATTTATTACATACTTTATCTCTTTCCATAGATTGACCAAGTCCTCTCGCACAATAGATCACCCTCTGATATTTTGGCAGTCGAAGCAATAACACCTTCCTCTTCATGTTCCCAAACATGAACTGAAATAAATTATCTCCCACCAACATGCTAGAGTTTGGTATTTTGTTACATTTCATAATTGTAAAATGTGCATCTGTGGCATCTATTCATAATATTCCTTGAGCATAACAAATCCATCCAATTCTGATGGTTGATTGTAGTGTATATCTTGTATATTAGTATAGTTTAATTATTCAGTTGCCACCATTTCCTTGTGCAAGAGCTTGACTCATCATCATAAGCTTTTATGGTATCAAGGGGTAAAAATAGAAATCAATTATGCCATCAGTGACCCATTAACAATCCACTCCAAACACACATAAGGACCAGGAGGTTCATTCAAGGTGACAGTGTTGGTTTTATTCTGAGTGCAAGTCATAATTACTGTCAACTTGAATGCTCTCTCGGTGTCCATATATATGTGCGAAGTGAACTGTTAATAGATCGCGAATGGCGTTTTCCTTTGGAGTCTAGTTTGGCCCCAGATGTGTCGGGGTAGGCACACTTTAGAACAACAACCTCTTAAATTTAAACTAAATTGTATAAATATTTTCAGTTATAGAGTCCAGACATATTGTTGAATCATCAATAGTAAAAGTATCATTAGCACGTGTTCATGGTCCAGTTTTATCTTTCACCAGATTCGAAAGGGGGCAGGAGGACACATTTGTGATGGAGGTCTCTGACATTGCTCCGCTCAAAAAGATGAGAATCCGAATTGACGGAAAGGGAAGCCGGCCAGAATGGTTTTTAGAAAAGGTAACAATTCGTTTTTAATGTGGACAGTATGTCAGTGAGCAACGTCTTATCACATTTCTAGTTATTTTATTTCCAAGAACCGGTTTGTTTGTTCAGGAATACAAAATTTGCATCCGACTCATGGTAAGACACATCCGGTAGATTTGTTTATTTAGGAAACAAAATATTTGAAAAGAAATGCCTTTCAATTGCCATTCAAAGATAAGCTTGTATCTTTGATCCGGATTGTTTCTATGATTGGAGTTTCCAAATGAAGCTGGTTATGATCTTTCTTCCTAAAGAGAGTCCTACAAAAATTGTGATTCCATTTCCTCTGTAGACCAGTTTGTTTCCCTTCCTGGTCTGTGTGATTGCTTTGTGTGCTGCTAAGGTGTAATCAAAGAAATTGTACTCAGACCCTTGCCTGTCAATCTGCCATCATGGCAATGGAGACAAGGATGAGACACAACTCGTTCTTGCAAAGCACAATAAATGGGCAGTATTTACATTAGACATATAACGCATGATAGGATCTATGTCATATTTCACATTTCAGCCTTTTTTTGTATAGCAAGTATATAAGTAATATTTTTCTTAGCGCTATCAATCCTATCACTGATCAGGTAAGAGAGGAGACTAACTTGACAGTAGAGACAAAGAGCCAGGTCTTCAAGGATTTTATGAAACATAGCCTATTTGTTTGAGACCTCAATGAGAAAGGCATGGAATTCCACAGCTTACAAGCCAAATGAAAGAAACTTCTGCCACCCCAATTTGCCTTCTTTACCTTTGGAATAGCCACCAACAGTGCAGTAGATGATCTTAAATCACGTTGAGGGACATGACACCTAGGGGACTTCTGGAAAATAGAAGTTCCTGATCTATGCAGAGCCTTATGTGCAATGCATAAGGCCTTACACTTTACCCTATCCTGAACAGGCAACCAGTTGAGGTCCTTAATGCTCCTCGATATAGCACTGAATTTTGGAATTTGTAAAAGTAAGCGGGCTGCAGCATTCTGCAGAGACTGAAGCTTTGACTGCGGACGCTTCTATGTTCCCAAATAGAGAGCATTACAATAGTCTATCTTCGACAGAACCAAGGCAACTATTACCATTTTTTGCATATCTGATGGAATGAATGAAAAGATCTTTTTTAGTATTTTCATAAGCTAAAAACATGAAGATGTAATATGATTGACCTGTTCGAAAAAACAAAGTTGGTCTTCGAACATGACTCCAAGATTTTTTACTTTTCGAACTGGAGATGGACACGGACCTGATTCGGACGGCCATCAAAAATCATTCCAAATGTAGGTGTTGTTTCCAAAGAGTATCACCTCTGTTTTCTCAGTATTTAACTTGAGACAGATTTCCTGCATCCAGCTTGTGATGTGTGCAAGACAGTTGTTAAATTATTTGGCCACACCATCTACTGCAGATGTAATGGATACCATTATCTGTGTATCATCCGCATTGAATATTGCAGAAAAACCGCAAGATTGAATGAGTTGTGCCAAGGGGGTGACATAGATGTTAAATAATGTTGGGGATAATGATGATCCCTGAGGTATCCCACAAAGAAGAGAGAAAGAGTTGGAGGTATGCCCTCCAAACACCACACTCTGCTCTCTATTTGACAAAAAAGAACAAAGCACGGTCAAAGCTGCACCCTTTATCCCCAGTTTCTCCAGTCGGTTGACAAGCACTTGATTGTGGCCCATGTCAAACACAGCTCAGAGATCCAGCAAGATGAGTGCAGCCCTCTTTACCTTATCCATCTGCATTCGAATCTCATCAGAAGCTGCAATTAATGCTGATTCTGTACAGTGCTGTGGCCTAAAGCCGTGGTGCGATGGATCCAAAATATCATTTGCCTCCAAAAAGGCCATCAGATCTTCATTCACAGCTTTTTCTAAGATCTTTGTAGGGAGCGATAGGCAGGAAATAGATCGGAAGTTCTTGAACTCTGCAGGATCTTGGGACTGTTTTTTTTTAAGATAGGGTGTGCCTATTTTTTTTTCCATGCTGTTGCAGAGTGTTCTGAGGTAAGTAAGTCGCAATTGTGCCGGAACCATTTGTAATACATGAGGCAGACACGGATCCCTAGAGTAACCCAATTTAGTGGTTTCCAGAAATCTTATTACTCGTTCCTCCATTGAAGGAGGGAAATTGTCGAAATCATTCCATGATTTATTAAGGTTATGATGTGGCTTTTCAAAAATGTAACCAGCAGAATCAATCAAGTGATTTATATCATGATTAGCAGAGAACTCCTCACAATTTACTTTCCTGTGAAAGAATTCTGCAAGTTTATTAAAAAATTCTTGATCTGGCACAAACTGTTTACTCTGCTCAAAATTTGAAAGAGCTGTAATCGTTTTGAAGAGAGAGTTCTCTAGTAAAGTTTCTAACCAAACCAATTTTCTCAGTAAAAAACGTAGCTTTTGCTTTAACAATTGCCACTTTATACTCCTCAATAACTAGTTCATATTTATTCTTCTCCTCTAAACAATAGTTTTATCCTTTATCTCCGTTGTTGCGCTCTGCATTTTGGCTTATATTTTCTTAGTTCAAATGAATACCATGGGGCTGATGGATTTTTCCTATAGCTTATTCTTTTCAGGAGCAAGCTGAGTGACCGCAAAGTCGATCCAGTTTGAAAAGTTGTAGGGGTGGATTCAATATCAGTGCCTAGAAGTGGACAATGACTATGGAAAACAATATCTAGCTCAAGTTAATTAATTTCCCATCAAGCATGTGTTTTCATGGAATTTCTTGAGTTTGTAGTACGAGATTCTTCCACTGACACAGCTAGCTTGAAAAATACTGCTCTATCGTCAGTCCATATCGAGGGTAGCACTTTATCGAGAGTAATTTCTGAATTGTTAGAGAAAAATCCCATCAAGGGTATGAATAACCATGTGAGTAGCTTTACTACTTATCTGTCTTAGATCAAAACAGCTAAGGCAGTCAACCAAGTGCGCAGTTTCTGTGCTTTCCTTAAAGTCCAGTTGACAGTTAAAATCACCCTAGACTTTTGCCATCTTGAGAATGTCCTAACACATGGCATTTTGGGCTTATATGCAATCAGGCAAACAGGGGCTACTTAAAAGTGGGTGGGGTTAGCCCTGGGAACGTTTACCCCATTGGTTGGGACATGCCCATGAGTCACCCCCACCTACTCGCTAGTGCCTGGCATAAATGCCGTTGCTCTAGGCAACCACTTAAGACTTAAGAACATTTTCTGGAACTGCGGAAGATCAGACGAGGACTGGCTGTCGGTGACCTAATATGAGCCTTGAAGGATGTGACCTGCTTTTACCAGGTCAAACCAGTAGACTCCAATGGTCAGTTGGCCCAAGGTGGACAAAAAGCTGCCAGAGGCCTTTTCCTGGTAGTACCCAGCTGACCAGTGGCCACCGGACCTGGATTAGGACCATGTTGTGTGCCTCAGCCTGACACCATGTGAGTCTCCAATTGCCTCCCTTGAGGTCCCAGGGGGGCTTTAGAAGTGTACCTCTGTGGAGGATTGGGACTTAAAAGACGACGGGCCTGATTTGGAGTTTGGCAGATGGGTTACGCTGTTAAAAACATGACGGATATTCTGTCTGCTGTAATACAAGTGCAATATATCCCAATGCACTTGAAATACGGCGAACGGGATATTCCTCACATTTGGGATGGAGTATGCCATCTGCCAAACCCTTAATCAGGCCCTAAATCAGAAGGTAAAATCTTTGACCAGGACAGACCTGGTTGATGTATCTGAACCGTGCTCAATCGCAGACGGCCTCAAATTGTGCCAAGGTCCTGCTCGAGCGGACCAATGACCATCATTGGTGTTTATGTTTTTTGGTGCTATTTTGATTTAAAACGTTTAAAATGTCATATCTCCGGTTCCCTGAATTGGATTATTGTCATTATGGTTTCCGTTCGTTTATCAAATTTGACTCTTTTTTTTCTAATTTGGTGTGGGATTTTTATTGTTTTGCCTTTTGACTTTATTACTGTTTTGGCCCTGAATAAACACATTGCCCTAAATTAAACATGTCTGTTCTGTGCCGTAGCTACCAGGGGGTAGGGTTCAGGTTATTAACTTGTGGCAGCGGTTATGATTATTCCCTGAGTTGGGTACTCACCACCCCAAATAATAATCTAATTTCTTACAGGACTAAACACAGCGCCTTGTATTTTGTGAACTACTGAAGCAAAAGACAATGCAGGGATGAAAGGAGCAACTTGATGTGGTTCATTTACTTCTGTTTCACTAACACAAGGGTGCCCCCTTCCATACGAGCATTAGCAAAGCCAATAAGTCTGGGTTTAATGTACTAACATAAACATATTCCAGTGTTAGCACATTAGAAAGAAAGAATTAAGAGGGAGCAGGCAGAGAGGGCTACAGTTGTATCCCTCATGCAGTTCACTGAAAACACTGGCGTGGGGGCAGAAGGATGCACCCAGAGCCCACTCTATATTGTTAGCAATAGTTGTGCTGTGAAAACCCAAATCTAATTCACTCAAGTCTCCAAAGCAGGGTTTGGGCAGACCCGGGTGGTGGGTATTAGAAGAGTTGAGCGTCACATAAACAAAGTCATAGACTATCAAGACTGTGTGGGAAAGAAAAAAAATATGGTATTTTTTTTTTGGGGGGGGGGGTCCCTAGATGGAAAGCCTGAGCTATTGCTATTATCTGGGAGACTACAGTGAGTTCAGAATTAAACGAATCCCACACGTTCGACTCAAGTGGAGCTGGGAGAGGGAAGACCCCAACATAGTTTGCGATGAAGTATTTTACCAGAATTGCAATTCCATTTATATAGCGCTTACTACCCCCGTCTAGACATTGAAGTGCTTTATGACGGATAGCACAACCCTCCTTAACCCACAATTGACTCCAGTTTTCAATTTATTTTATTTATTTATTTTTTCAATTTGTAGGGCGCAACAGCTACCCAAAAAGGGTTTCCCGGCGCCTAGACACAGCTAGTTAGAAGACAGGAGTAATGGCTATTGAGATTTATTGTTCAAATAGCCAGGTCTTAACATGCTTTCTAAACCTGACATAATTTTCCTCCTTTCGGATGAAGGGAGGGAGCGTGTTCCAGAGGGATGGTCCCAGATGGGCGAAGGATCTGCCACCTACTCTCGCCCGTTTGAATCTCGGCACGCAGACAAAGGCTGCCGACTGCGACCGTAGGTTACGTTTGGGAGTGTAGGGGTGGGCAAGGGCTAGAAGATATTTAGGTGCCGTGCCCGCTTTAATTCTGAACATAAAGTTCAGGGCTTTAAAGCGGATTCTATTTTCAACCCTGAGCCAATGGAGTTCCCGGCGGTGACTCGAGACTCCAGAGTTTTTAGGAATATTGTACAATAGGCGCACTGCTGCGTTTTGCACAAGTTGTAGTCGGCCGACTACTGATTTGTTGGCGCCCAGATACAGAATGTTGCCGTAGTCAAGCCTCGATGTTATGAGGGCATTGACTACGGTCTTCTGCGTGGAGAGAGGCAGCATCCAGAGAATTTTCCTCAACCATTTGACTATGGTAAGACATAGACCAGTAACTTTGCTGGCCTGTTGATTCATGGAGAGGGAGTTGTCTAAAATAAATCCCAGATTACGAACATGGGTCACCGGGACGGGAAGAGCGCCCATCTGATCAGGCCAATGTACGGAATTCCACAAATCTTGATGTTTTCCCAGAACCAGAATCTCGGTCTTGTCACCGTTGAGTTTAAGTTGATTTCTCGTCATCCAGTTCAGGATGTTTAGGAGTCCTGCTTTAAGTAGAGAAGGAGAGTTGGGACAGGATTCGGATAGGGAAAAAATGATTTGTGAATCATCCGCATAGCTCATAAAAGTGAGACCAGATTGTTCGACAAGGTCTGCCAGGGGTCTAAGGTATAATTTAAAAAACAGAGGGCTAAGAATAGACCCCTGAGGTACTCCATGGGGTGCCAACAAAGTATCCGAAGAGGCTCGTGACGAGGTGATTTGGAAGGTTCGATTAGCCAAGAAGGACCGGATCCAATCCAAGGCCTTTTCACGTACACCATTTTTATACAATACCTTAACGAGGGTTTCATGGGAAATGGTGTCGAAGGCCGCGCTCAGATCTAATAGCACGAGCGCGACCGTCTGACCTTGATCAATAAGTTTACGAATGTGCTCCGTGACTCCAAGCAGGGCGGTTTCAGAAGAGAAAGCGGCCCTGAAACCTGACTGTGAGGGGTGCAGAAGAGAATTTTCTTCCGCAAAAATAGATAGCACAGAATGCACGTGCCTCTCCAAACATTTGGAGAACGCAGGGAGCAAAGATATGGGTCTGTAATTGGCAAGAATTTCCGGGTTAGCAGTAGGTTTTTTTAGAAGAGGCGTAACCATGGCATGTTTCCATAGAGCTGGG
Organism: Triturus cristatus; assembly: GCF_964204655.1. NCBI lineage: Eukaryota > Metazoa > Chordata > Amphibia > Caudata > Salamandridae > Triturus > Triturus cristatus. Next base: position 175,145,426 of record NC_140581.1, on the reverse strand, counting down.
ACAATTGCAAGGTCAAGAGAAGAGTTCAGAAGGTTTTTAATGATTTCCAAGGAACTATCACAAAGTTGTTTAATGATTTTGATTGGAATAGGGTCCCTGGGGGAGCCGGATTTAATGGTCTTAAGGATCACTTTCAGTTTATCTACTGAGAGAGCAGGCCAGGATTCCAGTGTGTTGGCACAAGGAGGAATTAAACCTGAGTCAGGGAAAGAGGATGGTGCTTTGTTGTTCGCACTGATGTCTAGGATAATTTTATCAATTTTTTCAGTAAAAAAGAGTGCTAACGCCTGGCATTGTTGAGTGTTAAGTGGAGGTGCTGCAGCTGTAGTGTAAGCACCAGCCAATTCTTTAACTTTGTTAAATAGGGTTTTTGGCATATTGGTGGCCTCCAAGATGGTTTTTGAGACGAATGCGGCTCTTGCTTTTGCGCAGGCCGTGTGGTACAAATTTCTGGCCTCATGATAGCTTTTCTTGGCGTCCAGGGCGTAGTTTTTACGCCATTTACGTTCAAGCGCTTTACATTTAGATTTTTCGGCTTTTAGGCTATCATTAAACCAAGTAGCCGGGTGGCGGTGTCTATTCCCTTTGATACAAGTAGAGGGCAGGCATTTATTAGCGGCATCGCTGAGCCACTTTTGTGCTGCAGCCGCGAGGCTGTCCATGTCTGGGCTATTACCCGGAGGGTTATCTTGTAATGTTGAATTTAGCAATTCTAAGTTTACTGATTTCCAGTTTTTCCTGGATGTATCAGGGGAATCATATTGCAAATTAAGAGCGGGAGGAAAAGTGATGCTGAAATTTATTAGATGGTGGTCGGACCAGCATATGGGCATAGTAGCGAGACATTTAAGTTCTCTGATGTTGGAAAATATAGGGTCCAGCAAATGGCCAGCTATGTGAGTAGGGCTAGAGTTGATCAGAGACAGATTTAGAACCTTCAAGTCATCCAGTAGGTTAGAACAGGAAGAGGTGGTGGGGTCATCAAGATGCAAGTTGAAATCGCCCAGCAGGGAAAAATTGCTTGAGGTAATGTAATGGGGAATGATAAGATTCGCTAAATTTGAAACCCATTGAGAGGGGTTTCCTGGGGGACGATAAATCAAAAAGCCAGACATCGTGAAATTTGGGTTCAAGAAAATTTTAAAAAGGCCCGCTTCACAGTCTGGAATAGCTACTGATTCAAGAGTGCATTTTAAATCTCTATTAAAAATAATTGCTATTCCGCCACCTACCTGTTTGTTCCTGTCTATTCTGACAATGGCGTAATTGTCAGGGAGGGCGGTAGCAATATCCGGTCCGGCACTATCGTGCAGCCAAGTCTCCGTTAAAAAGAGGGTACTGGGACTCTTTTCAGCTAAGAGGTTGAAAATATCATATTTATGTTTCGGTAATGAGCGACAATTAGTACTGTAAAAAACATAATTTCGAGATTCGTTTTTGCGCAGTGATTTTCGTTTTCTGTGTCTTCTGGAAGAATCAGGGTGGGGTTGACATATTAAAGTGGTCAATTTGCAGTTAGCACAGGAGCGTATTCCTATTTTATGAAGATTACCTATTGTGCACCTAGGATTGGGGGTAGGACGTAAAGCTTTCAATTCCGACGATGATCTTACCTGCCTGGGTTTTGCAGGGGGAGCGGTGGCCTCTGCCCCGTGCCCCGTCCTGACACGGACGGGCTAGTCTTTGGCGTGTCTTCGGCGTGCCAATGGTGTGCCCGCTGCGCTCGTCCGCTGCGCTTCCGAGCGGTGAGCATAGTAATAGGGAAGAGGAGGGGGCGTGGCTATTTGGAAGGGGCGTGGCCCCAAGTCACGTGGGTGGTGACGATACCAGGAAACTGATCTTCCCCCAGCAGCACTCTCAGCGAAATGCAGCAAGGTAAAACACAGTTTACGTATTTAAAATAACAAGAAAACAGTGCAGATAAGTACAATATTAAAAATTGAGGAGCAGCACCCCCGGCTTCCGCCTCAAGGGTAAACTAGCAATCCAACAGATGTTCACGTTCTCACTCCACCGACACACTTCGCAGATTCACAAGGAGCGAGGATGTGGCTTAACGGCTAGAGACTGACTTTGAAGCTGGGGAACCAGGTTCAAGCCTGACGGGAGGCTCAAACATCCTGAGATTCTGGGCAAACACCATTCTCCCCGCGCCTATAAATGAATGTGTCCGTCTGTAACGTAACTGGTGCTCATGTATAGCGCTCTGATACCTTCGGGTCGAGTTCGCGCTATATAAAACTGCAGGGGAAAGAAGCATGCTGGTCCCAATGTTCGATGCGCCCAGGAAAGGGGCAGTGCCGGGTCAGTGACATCATCTACAAGCGCGCGCGCGGTGCCCTCCAATCTAGGTCGAGTTTTTCATTAGCGAACGGCCAGTTGTTTAGAAGACCAAATAATGAAAACTGTGTGTTTGCGCTGCATAATAAAGCGGCGTGCACGTTTCTTGGAAAGCATTGTTCGGGCTGACAGATGGCTCCCGCGTCGGAGCAGACTCCCAACGCGAGACGAGAGACTGAGGCGAGCCATTAATCCGCCATTAACCATTTGCTGCAATCCTCCACGCGGGCCGCGCAGCTTTTAGCTCTTTTTGTAACTGGAAATTAAATGTGTTTAATTTCCGCAGTCCGAGGCCGTTTTATTCCCCCCCGGTACGTGTTTGCAGATAGTCAAGAGCGTCAGGCAGGGCAGGAATCCACCCTGTGAGGTTTGATGCATATCCAGGCCAGGGGTTTACAGACCGTTCATTGATTGCCTCATGAAAGGCGGCAATAACTGGAACAGCAGGGGGAGGTTTAGGTCCTGTTTTGATTTCACGCCCTCTTCCCCACAAATAAGTTACTTCAACCACTCTCTGTGAATCATTTGCACAGATTATGTTTTTCTGTAATGCAGCGTGCTTGCTGTAATAGACTGACACATGCGAGTAGTTCCGCTGTAATCATTGCATTGGCGTGCGGACAGTTTTTGAGATTGAGCTGTCCAGCACCGGGAGGGTTTCATGAACATGACATGCTGGCGTGCAAACTCGAGATGCAAATCTGGGGCGGATACTTTCAGAGCTCGAGCCAAAACTGAAGCAGCCCATTTTAGACCATGTATTTGAATCTGACAGCCTTTTCAAACTATTGTAGTAGCCACAAGGCAGATGCATGTAGTGGACAAAATGTAGTACTGGCCTTGTGGTTCGATTCTATTCCATGATAGAACTGGGTACCCTGCTATTATGGGATGTAACTCGCTGGTTGCAGGACTTTGTCTCACGCTGGCGATACTCCCTTCATTACCAGGCTGGTTAGGACGCTCCTAGGTCTGCGTTGAGACGGATGGAGTGGTTGCCAGCCATCCACAACTTGGTCAAACTCAATAGCTGTCCTGGGAGGCAGTCCCAATGCTGATACAGCTCTTCTTTGCCCCTTGCTATGGGGAGACCTTCTCATACACCTGCATCTCTGGGGTTTTCTTCGGCCCAGAGGCCTGTACGCGGGCTGCTCCTGTGTCCATGTGCTGGGCCTGCTGAGGAAGATTCTGCCATTTGTTCTGAAGGACAGCAGTGAGGCCTTGTGTCTTGTCCGGAAGGGGTTACTGCAACGCCTTGACTCTGCCTGCCAGTCTTGTTTCATACGTTCAATGCACACAAAACGCATAGCGGTGCGGAGACCCAGAAATGTCTACACCGGCTGGTCATGGGCAGAAGGTTCAGATGCGGCTACATATCTCATAGGACCTTACGTCGATGAGAAGGGTCTGAGCTTTGCTCCATCCTGCAGCCCTTCACTTCCACTCTGCCTTATGAAGATGAGCTTCTCTTGTGTGCCCCGCATGCGAGGAGGGCCCGGGCCGGAGGCTCGTCTTTTTGGCTCTTGGCCACTAAATTGTGAAATCCAGAGGAGATCGGAATATTGAGAATGACTTGGTTTTCAGAAGAACCTTGGAGATGTTGTGCTCTGTCTGGCTCTTCTGCCGTGTCCGTTTCGGCATCTCTAACTTTTTGTCCTTTCTAGTACTATAAAGCCTTTTGGTGTCTGAACTTTCTAGAAATAAAAAATAATCATAATACCGCGAGATTTATGATACGCAGCAAGACAAACACATACAATTCCTGGCTGCATTGGCATTATAGTAATATGAGTGTTATGGGGAGTAACTGAAACATCTTACAGCCAGCCCTACGTGGAATACACTGTGAACGAGGCTGGTTCATTATCTTCATTTATATATGTAATTATTTAATTTATATAGTCTATATGGGCCGAAGAACAGCTTCAAAGTGCAAAGAAGAACGGACAAAGTAAAATACAGCCACTATACTGTAATGCGCATAAACAACAAACAATTCAAACGTAAAATACAACAAGCAGGTCACTCGACGAGTATCTGTGAAGAGAGTAAACTCCAGATGATGGAGCGCAATATTACACATGCCTCGAATTATGCTGACTTATCCTGAAGCACAAACACTCTGCCATTACTACAAAGACCATTAGAAAGTAAATTAAGCATTGAAATGAGGAGCAGGGCCCTGGGGGCCAGACAGTGCATCATGTGCATTTAAATGCCCATATAGCCGGCACCAACCCCTACTGAATTGTATTTGCCTCATGCAAATGCCTGACACAGTAAAAACCACTGTAGATATTGCCTGTCATATTTATTGTTCCCAGTGTTTAAAGCATTTAGCTTGCACATGCTGCAAGGAGAATTTGCATCGAAATAGCTATTTTGACCTAAAAAGCATCACCATATGTCCCCATTCACCTGCTGAGAGCTGTTTCTGCAGCCGCCACTGGGATGCGTACAAGGGATTCCGTGATTTGGCTGAGTTTCCAATGGGAAAGCATTCATAATTATGATGGACTGTTTTTATTAAGTTTTATGGGGTTGCTCTTGGTTTAATGTACAGGGAGAGAAGAGCGTTGTTTCCTGCCAAGGGCTGCAGACTCAGATGTTTGCAGCACAGGCTGTGCCCCTGACTCCCAGCCCCCCCCCCATGCTTACTTTCAGACCAGCTGTACTCATGTTTTTCAAGCATCAGTCAGATCCCATTGGTTTGGAACTGGACACCATGTAGTGTACATAGGATAGTCCCCAAACCTGCCACCTGGCGGCATTGTGATATGTAGAAGTTTCCTTTCTAGAACAAGTCCTTTTGTGGAAGAGAATCCCATGTTTATTTATTCACCATCAGTAGTGCCTCGATGATGCAGTAATGCCTGTCCTATCTTTTTATGTGTGGAGTTCTCATCCTCGACTGCGGAATCTACGCACACGTAAGCTTACTATGATTTACTTCTTCTTTTTATATATGTATATATCTTTGTCATCTGTTTGTAATCGTTCCCCGAATCTGTACGAGAAAACATTGTACCACCTCCGGTCCATCAATTAATGTATACAAGTCACCTTTCTACAAACAGTTGATTGTATATCAAGTAAAAAAAAAAATGCTTCATAAAAATCACTTGAAATTAAAATGCAGTTTTATGAATACTGAAACAGCGTAAACTTACACAAACATGTACGTTTATGTTTGTGAATCAGGCCCACAGTCATTATAATATCCCATTGCGAAAGCTGTACGGATGGAAAACAATGCCTTACTGGCTAATAATCAATCAATCAATCAAAGCATTTATATAGCGCACTACTCACCCAGAGGGTCTCAAGGCGCTAGGGGAGGGGGGTCCGCTACTGCTCGAACAGTCAGGTCTTGAGTTGCTTCCTGAAGGCAAGGTGGTCCTGGGTCAGGCGGAGGTGGGTCGGGAGGGAGTTCCACATCCTGGCGGCGAGGAAGGAGAAGGACCGTCCCCCTGTGGTGGCTCTTCGGATGCGGGGGATGGTGGCGAGGGCGTGGCCGGTCGATCGAAGCTGGCGTTTGGGAGCGTAGAAGTTGAGGCGGTTGTTGAGGTATCCTGGGCCTTGGTTGTGTAGGGCTTTGTGTGCGTGGGTGAGGAGGCGGAAGGTGATTCTCTTGGTGACCGGGAGCCAGTGCAGGTCTCTCAGGTGTCCGGAGATGTGGCTGCGACGGGGGATGTCCAGGATGAGTCGTGCTGAGGCGTTCTGGATCCGCTGAAGTCTTTTCTGGAGTTTGGCGGTGGTTCCGGCGTAGAGGGAGTTGCCGTAGACCAGACGGCTGGTGACGAGGGCTTGGGTGACCGTCTTCCTGGTCTCGGTGGGGATCCACCGGAAGATCTTTCGTAGCATGCGCAGGATGTTGAAGCACGACGAGGAGACGGCGTTGACTTGTCTGGTCATGGAGAGGGTGGAGTCCAGGATGAAGCCCAGGTTGCGTGCGTGGTCTGTTGGTTTGGGTGCGCTGCCTAGGGCGGGGGGCCACCAGGAGTCGTCCCAGGCGAAGGGTGAGGAACCCAGGATGAGGACTTCCGTCTTGTCCGAGTTCAGTTTCAGGCGGCTGTTCTTCATCCATTCGGCTACCTCTTTCATCCCTTCGTGGAGGTTGGCTCTGGCGGTGGCAGGGTCGTTGGTGAGGGAGAGAATCAGCTGGGTGTCGTCGGCGTAGGAGATGATGTTGAGGTTGTGCTGGTGTGCGATGTCTGCGAGGGGGCTCATGTACACGTTGAAGAGGGTAGGACTGAGCGAGGAGCCTTGAGGAACGCCGCAGATGACTTCGGTGGCTTCAGATCTGAACGGGGGGAGGCGGACTCTCTGTGTCCTTCCGGTGAGGAAGGAGATGATCCACTCCAGTGCCTTCTCCTGGATTCCGACGTTGCTGAGTCGCTGCACTAGTGTACGGTGGCAGACAGTGTCGAAGGCCGCGGAGAGGTCTAGGAGGATGAGGGCCGCTGTTTCTCCGTTGTCAAGCAGAGCTCGGATGTCATCGGTGGCTGCGATCAGGGCGGTCTCGGTGCTGTGGTTGGCCCGGAAGCCAGACTGCGAGAGGTTGAGGGATCCGTTCGTCTCGAGGAAGGCGGCCAGCTGCTTGTTGACGGTCTTCTCGATGACTTTTGCAGGAAACGGGAGCAGCGAGATGGGGCGGTAGTTCTTGAGGTCGGTGGGGTCGGCTGATGGCTTCTTTAGTAGAGTGCTGAGTTCGGCGTGCTTCCAGCTCTCCGGGAAGGTAGCGGTGTCGAAGGAGGTGTTGATGATGTCCCGCAGGTGGGGTGCGATGACAGCGTTGGCCTTGTTGAAGACGTGGTGAGGGCAGGGGCCGGTAGGAGATCCGGAGTGGATGGAGTTCATCGTGCGGACGGTGTCTTCGGTGCTGATCGGGGTCCAGGCGCGGAGGATGGTGGTGGGGGGCGGTGGTTCGGTCGTGGCGTGCGTCGGTTGAGTGCTGAAGCTGTTGTGTATGTCCGCGATCTTGTTGTGGAAGTAGGAGGCGAGGGAGTTGCAGAGGTCTTGTGAAGGGGTGATGTCGTTGTTACCGGCGTTGGGGTTGGAGAGCTCTTTGACGATGTTGAAGAGTTCCTTGCTGTTGTGTGCGTTGTTGTCCAGTCGTTCCTTGAATGCGGTTTTCTTGGTGGCGTGGATGAGTTGGTGGTGTTTTCGGGTGGCGAGCTTGAGGGCAGTCATGTTGTCCGGTGTTGGGTCTCTGCGCCAGGTTCTCTCGAGGGCTCGGCAGTTCTTCTTGGAGCTCTTGAGTTCGTCGGTGAACCATGGGGCTTTCTTGCTACCGGGTCTGCTAGTCGGGGTCTTCAGAGGGGCGAGGTCGTCAGTGCAGTCGCTGATCCACTTCGTGAGGTTGGTGGCCGCTTGGCTGGGGTTCGTTGCGCTGGTGGGTGGGTTCTTGCTCAGGGCGGTCGCGAGCTGGTCGGCTGTGATCTTGTTCCAGCTTCTGCGTGCAACCTGTTGCTGGTGGTGGTGGATCGTGGTCCTTCTGAAGCTGAAGTGGACGCAGCTGTGGTCCGTCCAGTGGAGTCCGGTGGCGTGGCTGAAGGCGATGTCCTTGCTGGATGAGAAGACGGGGTCGAGTGTGTGTCCGGCGTAGTGGGTGGGGGTGGAGACCAGCTGCTTGAGTCCGAGGTTGGCGAGGTTGTCCAGCAGGGTGGTGGTGTTGCGGTCGTTGTTGTTCTCCAGGTGGAAGTTGAGGTCCCCGAGGAGGATGTAGTCAGCGGAGGGGAGGGCGTGCGGGCTGATGAAGTCGGCGATGTCTTCGCTGAATTGTGTGCGAGGTCCCGGGGGTCTGTAGATGAGGGTGCCTCTGAGGGTGGTCTTGGGGTTGATGTGGACCTGGAAGTGCAGGTGTTCGGCGGGTGCGAGGGTTTCGTCGGTGTTGGTCGTGATGCGGATGGTGTTCCTGTGGATGATGGCGATGCCTCCTCCGGTGTGGTTGATGCGGTCCCTTCGGATGATCTTGTAGCCGTCTGGGATGGCGATGGCAATGTCGGGCATTGAGGAGGCGTTCATCCAGGTTTCCGTGAGGAAGGCGACGTCTGGGGCTGTGGTGTCGAGCAGGTTCCAGAGCTCGACGGCGTGTCTGTGGACGGAGCGGGTGTTGAGCAGGATGCATTTCAGGTGGCTGCTGCTGTTGCACGTCTTGGTCGGTGCTGGAGTTGTGCTGGTCCGGATGCAGGTGAACTTGCAGGCGTTGCAGCAGAAGGGTCCGTGGGTGTGTCTCAGGGTGGCTCGGTAGCATCTTGGGATTCGGCCGGCGTTGAGAGCGTTGAGGGTGGCGGCGTCGTACGTCCGGCGGGTGGGCTGGGGTCTGCGGGGGCCAGGGGTCCTGGCGCTGGGCGCGATCCAGGCGCAGACGGGCTTACCTTTGGCGCACCTTCGGCGCTCATTCGGTGCTCCCGCTGCGCGCGTCCGCTGCGCGCGTCCGCTGCGCGGTCGCTCAGGGGGCGTCATAAGAGAGGAGCCTGGAGGGCGGGTCAGCTCGGTGGCGGGAGCGGGGCGGCCAATGGGCGGGGGGGCGGAGTCAGCGGTGGACTGTGGCGGGAAGGGGCTCTGAGGGCGGGTCTGCGGCGGCTGGGTCATCCGGTGGACGGCAGGGGACCCAAGGGCAGCAACGAGGCAGCGGAGCAAGGCAAGGCAGGCAGCGGGCAGGAACGGGGCTTCCAGGCAGCAGGCAGGAGCAAGGCTGGCAGGCAGCAGGTAAGAGCAGAGGAGTGGGGGCGACCTCGCCTTGGGGAAGGCTCAGCGGTCACTCTCTTCAGTTGCTGAACCTCTTCTAAAGACACCGAGTCAGGATGCAAATTACCATTCCAGCTGCAAATGGATGGTTCTTGATCAAACTAATCAAAAAGGCAGCTTTAGTGATGCTTGAATATACTGAAAAAAACACATTTCATTTGGACTGGTCGGGTCCTGGAACAGATTGTATCCTAGTATCTATGATGGACAGGCTTAGAAAACTGATCGGACCCTAATGGTGAAATTACACTGATCTGCTGCATTCAATAGTGTCCTCCACCCAGAACTACTAGCCAGACTCCAGAAAGGGGGCTGACCAGATGAGACTTGAATTACATGTACATCAATCCATAAACAGAATATTTGCTTGCGTACATACGCCTTCAGACCTTACCACCTTGATACCACCCTAACTCAGTCATCTCTCCACTCCTTTTCAGCATCTGCCTTAGCTCTCTGCTCGATTTTTTCAGTGTTGTGAACATATTTGTTTAAACTATGCAGATGGCACATGGACCATCCACAAGTCCGGGAACCTCAGTGACACCATCACCTCTAGGCGGCTCCTTGCTGGGGCACAGAAAAACACTAGGTAACCACTAATCAACAAAAAGAACAATTGATGGACATAATGCAGAACAATGTCATACATTTACCCCAGTACAGAGATCCGGGCCTAAATCCCTCTTTTTTGAACCACTAATCACCTTCAGCTCAACGTTGGCAAAAAAGGATCAGCTCAGATGTAGAAATTGGCCACCAGCACGAGAGTACATCCTATCCACCAGATTTAAGACAAGCAATCACCTCAACAAACACAGTCAACAGTCAGGGGCTTAACACAGGCCCCCGCAGTCCCCGCGGTTGGTGGGGGCCCGAGCTGCAGGGGGCCCCCTCAGCACAGTACTCTCGTCCGAGAGCTCGAGCGGGGGGCTGCGAGGATGGTAGAGCGGGTGGACACGTCCTGAAATGAGCCGGGTGGAGAGGACGAGAGGCAGAGACAGACCGGGGTGAAGCCTTGGAGGGGGAGAAAAGGATGGGAAAGTCTGAGAGGGGAGACGAGGTGATGGTGAAAGAGACAGACTGGGGAGGGTGATCAGTGAACAGAAGGCAGGTAAGAGAGGTCCCAATGAGCATGAAGGAGTTGATTGACGTAGAACGAGAAGGGAAAGAGAGGCGAGGAGAGAGAGGTGGAGAGGAGACAGCAACGCAGAGAGGGAGCGGCCGCCCATTACAGAAGTCACTGTAATTGTATTTATATAGCGCTTACTACCCCTGACGAGGCGCCGAAAAAGGAGATCGGGAGAGAGAGAATAAAAATAGATACTTAGGAAAGATGTGCAGAGAAAGTGAAGAGAGTGTTGTAGAAAGGACAGAGAGAGAAATAAAGGTCGACACCCAAGAGTGGATAAAGGAGAAACAGATAGAAAAGATGGCACTGATGAGAGAGTGTACAGGACGAAGAAAGAGATGGGCGAATATGATTACAGATAGAGGGAATGACATAAAAGACTGCAGGAGCGAGGGCACCGAAGAATTGGGACGGGGAGAGAACAAGGAGAAGTGAGGGACTGAGAAAGAGAGACTGAGAGGGATGGATGGAGACAAACAGGGAGTGTGAGAGGAAGTGATCGAGAAAAAGACGAGTGAGTACAGGGTGGGTGGAGGAGACGGACTAGAGGGAGTGATGAACAGAGAGAGGCAGCAACAGAGAAAGAGAATGATGGGGACAGGAGTGGACATAAGCGATGGAGAAGAGACCTTTGTGTGGTCGAGAACGGAAGGAAACAGTGCGAGAGATAAAGATAAAAGGGGAAGGAAACGACAAAGCAAGAAACAGGGAAGAGAGTGAGTGAGTGATAAAAAGGAAGTGATGGAGAGACTCGAAGGAGATGATCTGATGGAGACACACAGGGAGAGAGTGAGTGATAAAGAGTGAGCGATGAGAGAGACAAAAGATAATATATGATGGAGACACAGGGAGGAGAGTAATAAAGAGAGACAACGACAATATTGTCTGATGGAGACACGCACAGAGGAGAGTGAGTGATAGAGAGGAAGTGATGGAGAGACTCGAAGGGCATCATCTAATGGAGACTCATAGAGAGGAGAGTGAGTGATAGAGAATGAGTGATGAGAGAGACAAAGAGGATATTATATGATGGAGATACAGGGAGGAGAGAGACTGAAGAGAGTGAGTGATAGAGAGGAAGTGATGGAGACAGACACAGAGGAGATTGTCTGATGGTGTCACGCAGGGAGGAGAGTGAATGATAGAACAACAGAGTGATGGAGGGAGAGAGACAATGTGGATCTTGTATGATGGAGACATACAGGGATGAGAGTGAGTGATAGAGAATGAGTGATGAGGGAGACACAGAGGATATTATATGATGGAGACATAGGGTGGAGACTAAATGAGGAAGTGGTGAATAGAGATAAGGGCAATATTATATGATGGAGACACACAAAGGAGAGTGAGTGGTAAAGAATATGAGTGATGGAGACAGTGAGGATATTGTGTGATGGAGACACACACAGAGGAGAGTGAGTGATAGAGAATGAGTGATGAGCAAGACAAAGAGGATATTATATGATGGAGACACAGGGAGGAGAGTGAGTGATAGAGAGGTAGTGATGGAGACAGACACAGAGGAGAATGTCTGGAGACACGCAGGAAGGAGACTGAGTAACGAGAGGGAGTGATGAATAGAGAGACAACGACAATATTGTGTGATGGAGACAAACAGAGAGTGAGTGATAGAGAGGAAGAGATGGAGGGAGACTTGAAGAAGATAATCTGATGGAGACACACAGGGAGGAGTGATAGAGAGTGAAGGGGAGAGAGAGACCACAAGGATATTGTATGATGGAGACACACACAGAGGAGAGTGAGTGATAGAGAATGAGTGATGAGAGATACAAAGTGGATATTATATGATGAAGACACAGGGAGGTGAGTGAAGAGAGTGAGTGATAGAGAGGAAGAATTAGAGATACACACAGATGAGATTGTCAGATGGAGACACGCAGGGAGGTGAGTGAGTGATAGAGCAACAGAGTGAAGGAGGGAGAGAGACAGGTTATTGTGTGATTGAGACACACAGGGAGGAGAGTGAGTGATAGAGAATGAGTGATGAGGTAGACAAAGAGGATAGTATATGATTGAGACGCAGGGGGGAGAGGGAGTGATGAATAGAGACAACAACAATATTATATGATCGAGACTCACACAGAGGAGAGTGAGTGATAGAGAATGAGTGATGGAGAGAGACAGGATATTGTGTGATGGAGACACAAACAGAAGAGAGTGAGTGATAGAGAGGAAGTGAAGGAGAGAGACTCGATGGGTATAATCTGTCACCTGAACCCACAGACCACAACCCTTGAAGAAGCACCAACAGCCTCGGAAGCAGATCTGCGGTCAGTGGAGTAGGCAGACCTTTTGCCTACCCCCCACCCCCCAAGACATGTTCCCTGTGGAAGTCCTACATGAAGGGTCCAACCAGAGGGGCCCCTTCCACGTATCCGGCAGGGGGGCCCCCTCAAGTTTCGTTATGCCACTGCCAACAGTTTAGGAATTATCACAGATAACCTGAAGGATGATGTAGGAAAATCCTCCACCAATATGCTCAGAATCCTGAAATGGACATTCCCCTGCCTATGCTTTTCCCACAGAATTTACCCCACAGCAAGCTGGGGCTCTCTCGCCTGCATTCCACAAACAGACTATACCCAGGAGCTCCAAAGGTCTACATAAACAGATGAAAACAGGTGAAAAACTCAGCGGGAAGTCTACTCAAACACCCTAGAGCCATGCAGTGACATAACCCCTGCTCTTATGATTTTGCAGTGGCTTCCAGTGTGCGGTTGGATCGTATTCAAAGCTTTGTGCATTTTGGACCAAGAGCTGCAAGAAGCAAAACCATATTCCTAAAAGAAAAAAATCACAATGAAGAACGCAGACGGTGCCTCTGACACCCTCATGCAACAAACTCTTTGAGGTTAAAGTGCCCTATTTCAACAAAACCCTACTGGGAAATCGTTAATCCTAATTTAAAGCCAGTATATTCTGTAACCCCCTCGCTGTTCAGATTAGGAAACCACCTTCTTTCCAGGTGAAAAAAACATGCAGAGTGATTCTACCTTCCCTATAATTCACATAAAGCATGGAAAAATAAACATGTTGCCATAAATGTTTCCTTTTGCTTATCACTCTTCAGCCCGAAAACCTGAGCAGAATAAGGGAAAGCCATGTTTCATTCTCGTTTTTTAAAATGCAGCTTTAATTTTGCTCTGTGGCCTGCCTTTCCTCTATGCAGCTGGCAGAAGGCAAGGTGATGGCCGAACTCCACTGTAATAAGTTATTACATTGAGTGCCATGTCTTTATTTCAGGTGACTAGGTATGTCACACGTCGTATGTAATAAGGAAATTAGAGGCAGGCTTTTGTTCAGGGATTGCAAACTCCTGTGTATTGCCTCACACACCCTACAAACACGATCACTCATACCCTTTGTCGTGTCCAGCGAAATGATCCACGCTGAGACCGGTAAGTAATTCTGATATTCTTTATTGCTTAGCTCCTTGTGCCCACATGCACGTCCGTTCCCTCTGCCCTCGTCCAGTCCAGTGCCCGCCCCACTCCCTGACTGGAAGTGGTGTCCGGTCTCTGTCCCCTCCCCTGAGTCAGAGTTCAGGGTCCTAGTGCCCCTGACCATAGGTCACTACATCTCCCCTTTTTGTCACAAAAGAATGTGAAGACAGAGAGAGATAGTTCTTTATGTATTACGTCGAAACGATAGGGGAAAAAGAGAATGATAGAGAGAGAGAGAGATGTAGAATGCACATGATGGAGAGACGTGTGGTCATCCCCATCTCTAGATTTCTTCAATCAGTCTTTTTGTCTTTTTGCCCACTCTTTTTGGACAAGTCTCTTCCTCTTCTTTTTGTGATTCCTCTTCTTGTCCTTCACTCTTGTCCGTCCATCTTCCTTCCTTGTCTGTTGCTCTGTTTCTCTCCTGTGTTCCTGTGACCACAGCCACAGCGTCCTCTCCATCTTCATTGATGGTCTTCACTCCTTTGAAGTGAAAGCTGTTTCTTGTTATTCGGTAGGGGCCTGCCTCTTCCGTGATCATTGGCCCCTTGACTTCCGTTACTGTTAGCTGGTCCTTGGAGAATGGACTGTCAGATTTTCTCCTTTGCCGCTGGCGTACTAACACTTGGTCTCCCTGCTTGAGGTGCACGGTGGTGGCGTGTCTTCTGGCGTCCGCTTACGTCTTCATTTTCTCTTTTGCCTCCTGGTCCCTGACAGCAATGCTGCTGTGTTCTGACAGCCTCTTTGCTTCTAACTGTGGTAGCCGTGTTCTGCTGGCCCTTCCTAGCACTAACTCAGCTGGACACGTCCCTGTGGAGCTGTGTGGGGTGTTTCTGTAGTCTCGCAGCACTTGACAGAGCGCCTGTCCTATGGAAATCTATGCCAGCTTTGCTCTTTGAACAGCTTTCTTTATGTTGCCCATGAACCTCTCTACCATGCCATTCGCTTGTGGCCAAAGAGGCGTTATCTTCCTGTGGTGAACTCCTAAGTAGTTAATGAATTTTTTTAACTCCTCCCCTGTGAATGGAGGACCGTTGTCTGTCTTTAGTGTCTCTGGTGATCCCCAGGCTGCAAATATGTCATCTAGTACCGATAGTGTCGCGGTTGCTGATGTCGAGGAGACGTGGCGTACTATGGGAAACCTCGAGTATTCGTCAATGATCACGAGCAAGTAGTGGCCCATAGAAGTCTGCCGCCAACGTTGTCCATACTGCCTTTGGAAGTTCAGACATTTGTAGTGGTTCCGGCTTCGCCAGTTGGCCTGTTGTTTGGCAGATGTGACAGCTCATGATGGTGTCTTCCACCATTTTGTCTAGGCCAGGGAACCATATCTTCTCCCGTATAATTTTCTTTGTCGCTACTATGCCTCTGTGTGCTTCATGCGCCAAATTGACAGTCCTCCGACGTAGCCCTCTGGGCATTACTATCCTTGTTCAAGGAACAAGGATAGTAATGCCCTCTGGGCATTACTATCCTTGTTCCTCTCATTAGTATGTCATTTTCAGTCTCTGATAGCTTTTTGAATGCTATAATTTCCTGCTTGTTGACTCCGTCCCCCAGTGCTCAGTTGTTGTTGATGTGTCTCCATCTTTGCTGTCTTGTTGTTGCTTTCACCGCTTGCATTGTGTCGTCCTTTTCTGTCTCCTGTTCTAGTTCAGCCTCTGTTATCGTTGCTGGCGTGTTCTGTTTTAGCACGAAGGTGAGATGTTCTTCTGCCCTTGAGGTCTTCTCTGATGCCTGTGGTAAGGGTTGTTGAGACGTGTAGTCAGCCAGGTTGTCCCTGGTTTGTGTATTTTCTTGAAATCATAGTCCATCAGTCTTATGCCCCAGCGCTCAATGCGAGGTGGCATCTTTGCATTTGGATTGCCATATATTGTCACCAGGGCCTGATGGTCAGTGACGATGGTGAATGGTTTTCCGTAGATGAACATGTGATAGTGCTCGCACGCCCAGACCACTGATAAGCTCTCCTTTTCAGGTTGGGAGTATGCTCTTTCAACATCAGACAGACTTTCGCTTGCGTATTCAACAATATTTCTTGGCGAGTCTCTCCCTGGCAGATTTTGTGCTAATATTGCCTCCAGTCCTACCGGGCTGGCATCTACAGTCAATTCGGTACATAGTAGCGGATCAAAGTAGGCGAGATGGTCTACGGCCATCACAGCCTTTCTGATGGCTTGAAACGCCCAGCGACACTCTTGTGACCAGACAAACTTCTGGCCCTGCTTTGTTAGGCCCCGCAGTGGTGTGCTCACCGCGGCGAAGTCTTTTATGTAGCGGGCACAGTAACTTGCAAGACCAAGAAACGACCTCACTTCTGCAACATCTATTGGAGGATTTGCCTTTTTCAATGTTTCTACCTTGCTGGGGTCTGGTCTCATTCCTTTCTTAGAGAAGATATGCCCAAAAAACACCAGTTCACTTCTTCCCAGCTCGCATTTGTCAGCGTTGAACGTTAGTCCTGCTTGTTCCAGCTGCAGGCATACTTCACTTAGTGCCTGGTCATGTGCTTCATCGGACCGCTCAAACACCAGGATGTCGTCACTGTAGTTTAGACTGTTCTTTACCGGCCTGATCACCTGCCTTATTGTTTCCTGAAATATCTCCACAGCTGATGAGATGCTGAAACTCAGTTGCTTTCTGGCGTAACAGGCCCATGTGCGTGGAGAACGTGGTGATGTATCTCGATTGCTCGTCGAGCTCCAGTTGAGGGTACCCTTTGCACAGGTCGAGCTTCGAGAATCGGCATGCTCCAGTGAGACACCTTATCATGTCGTTTAAGTGGGGCCCAGGGTGTCGTTCTCTTTCAATGGCGGTGTTTGGTATCCTCATGTCCACACAGATGCGGATCTTTGAGGTGTTCTTTTTTGGCGTCGCCACTATGGGAGACACCCAGTGAATCGGCCCTTCTGCAGGCTCAATGATGTCTTGTGCCAACAGGCTCTGTATTTCCTCTTCAACCTGCGGTTGTAGGTGTATGGGCACTCGTCAGGGATGGTGCGCCACAGGTTTGACTGGCTCGCTGATGTGCAATGTTATTTGCTTCCCTTTTAGTCTCCCTAGGCCTCGTAGTATGGCCGGGTGTTCTTGTAGAATCTTCAGTTTCTCTGCCATGTGGTATGTCATGGCCAGGAGGCCCATTACCTGCGCTGTGACATTGCTTAGTAGGCATGGTGCTGGGATGTCTCCCCGTAGCACATGTATCTCTTCTCTATATGACTGGTCCTTGTACTTTAGTGTTTCTGTGAACTTTCCCAAGTTCTTCTCCGGTTTCTTTGAGCCCCAAGTGAACACATCGACACATAAGAGTGGCAGTCTTATCTTCATCTTCTCGTATTCCGACATGCACATGATGTTGCATGTGGCCCCGCTATCCAGTGCGAAGCGTGTGCTGTGGCATCCCACTTCAATCTCAACGGTTGCCGTTTTCTTTATTTGTTGCTTCTTCACAGTGTTGATGTGCTCTGGCCTTCATTAATCTTTGGGTGCCTCTGCCATCAAATACAGTAGTTCTGCCTTTTCCGACGTGACTGTACCTCCTGATTCACCTGATGAGCTGCGATTTGCCGTCTCCATGTGCCTGGTATGCCTGCTCGCTGCCGCTCGCAGTCTTGCGGTTCTTCCTCGCTCATTTTTAAACTGTCTACTCATGCAGGCACTCGCAAAGTGATTGTCTCTGTTGCACTTTCTGCATTTCTGGCCCATTGCCGGGCATGCACCGACATGTGGGAAGTCAAGGCCGCACCGGTAGCACGTTCTTTCTTGTCTTTTCGTTGGTGGTGGGGGTGCGCTGTCGTGTTTCTTGCTGCTTCCCATTACACGATTCACTTGTTCTGCTTTTCTATCCTTGCTCTGCTCCATTTCGTTGGCGTGTGTCATTGCTCTTGCTTCTGCTCGGGCCATCGTCAGTATTTTCTCCAGCGCCGTTGGTTCCTTCAGAACACGTGCGCAGAACTCCATGGACTGGCAGCCTTCGATGATGCGTAGTCGTATCGCTTGTTCGTTGTCGAACTTGTCAAACTCACAATACATAACTAGCTTGCGCAGTCTTGTCGCAAAGTCATCTAGGGACTCCTCTGCTCTTTGACACGCAGTGTTGAATGTGTATCTCTCGAAGTCGATGTGTCTTTGCGGGTCAAACTTCTCAGTGAGACACTGGATCAGTCCTTTGTACGTTGCTGTTTTGTCGCTGGGGAATGTTGTGAGCAGGTCTTCTACTTCATCTCCTGCGAGATTCAAGAAGAGGTCAACGTGTTTGGCCTCTGCGACCTCTGTGGCGCACATGTAGTGTTTGAATTGCCGAATCCAGCGTTCCCACCTGATGCCTGTCTGAGGTTCCGATATGCTGAATGGTAGTGGTCTGCGAAATATTGCCTGGGCGCTGGGTTTGTCGCTTTCGTTTGCCATTGTTCTCTCTTTCCTTTGTCTTCCTATTGTAGCGCTGCGTTTCTTTCCTTTATTCTTGCTGTAAATTCCGTTTGTTCCTCTATATTCACCTTTTCCTCTTGCTTTTTGTTGATGCCTGTCTTCAAAATGGCCTTCCTCAGCTCTTCATTGGCTGTCCCGCCTGACTTCAAAATGGTTGCCGAGTTCTCGCGAGATTTCAAGTTGAATCTCAACGCGGGACGCTCAGGTTTTCATTTAGTCAGCGGGCGGCTTTTCCACGATCGGGGGCTTATTTCGCACTTCCCTCACCTCACTCTCCTTGGTGCGGCCGGGGTGGGCTCCTGATGTCGCCGTGGATGCCACGCACACAAACCAGGGCTGGCTCCTGGCTCCGTCTCTTTTGCGATCGGGGTGGGCTCCCGATTTCGCGTCTTCTCCTCTTCGGGGTACAACGTACCAGGGTAGACTCCTGGGTTTCGTCTTCTCCTCTGCTCTCGGCGTCGTCTCGTCGGTCGGCGGACCAGGGTGGGCTCGTGTTTCCGCATGGATGTGGTGGTGAGGTGACTTCTTGTGGTGGCTCTGGATCCCACCTGCTCGTAGCCAGTTGACGTGTCCAGCGAAATGATCCACGCTGAGACCGGTAAGTAATTCTGATATTCTTTATTGCTTTGCTCCTTGTGTCCACATGCACGTCCATTCCCTCTGCCCTCATCCAGTCCAGTACCCACCCCACTCCCTGACCGGAAGTGGTGTCCGGTCTCTGTCCCCTCCCCTGAGTCCGAGTTCAGGGTCCTAGTGCCCCTGACCCTAGGTCACTACACCCTTTAAATATAAGAGTGTATGCCAGCTACGACATGTTTGCTGCGAATCATGACCAGAGCA
Organism: Triturus cristatus; assembly: GCF_964204655.1. Lineage (NCBI taxonomy): Eukaryota > Metazoa > Chordata > Amphibia > Caudata > Salamandridae > Triturus > Triturus cristatus. The sequence goes on along the minus strand of NC_140581.1, from coordinate 175,126,469 downwards.
CATGGCAAGCCCTCATGCACCACACTCAAGTCTTCCCACACATGACCCACTGGAAACACACATCTCTCCCATCAAACATACAGGGGTTGGACATTTTGAGTGCCCTCATGCCCCAGCCGTGACAGCGGCACACAACATATTTTGTAGATAACATAATACGTCCCTAAAAATATCCTAGGAAGTAGGTTTGAGCAGAAGTATCCTAGGAGCTAACGCATCCTGAATCTAGATTCAGCGCATGGGAGCTTTGGTGAGGTTCTGGTAGCAGGTACTAGGTTATGAGTCGAAGTTTAGCAGGATAATGGATCAGAAAGCTAGCCTGGGAAAAATAACACTGACATCTTTAAATACAAAAATGGTGTCAATAATTTGTTTAAGGTCCTGCCATTTGGCATTCGAGGATGATTGGAGATAGAATCAGGTACAAGGTAGTGCGGTTCTGGTTTAGTGTCTAAGGTGACCAAGTGAGAGTAGGACATAGATATCTAGATACATAATTCCTAGATTCACGCCACTCTGATCATTTAAGTTTTAATCAGGCAGTTTACCTCCCAGAATAAAGTTTAATTCAGGGACTTACTGACCTGTTTTAACTCACTTACACAGGGACATCTTAAGGATTTTGGGGGCCCTGGGCCAAACATTTTTTGGGGGCCCCTGTTCAGAACAGCTTTGAATTTATGATTCAATTTGAGCCCCTGTTTAACCACACAGTTTCCGCTTCCTCAGCGGCGTTAGCGATCCTGTTTGCATCGTAGGCACTAGCCTATATATTCCCGATCTAAATGGACGCGTGCAGCTGACAGCGGTAGGAATTAGTGTTTCCTGCCCTGCTCGTAGTTTTTTTAATACTTTTTAAAATGTATATGTGTGGCTGAATTACTCTGTGCTTTTTAACAATTTCTCCTACCTACGAGCACTTGCACTTTACTTGATTCTGCTTGCCTACACCTCCTCAGCTACTACGATTCGCATCTAGTTTTTTCTCCAGTCCTGGTCCGCCGAGGCTGATTCGCCGATTGTGCGGAGGGCTGGGGCTACTATCTGGCTCCTCACTTCCGCCCACGCAGTTTCCGCTTCCTCAGCTCCGTTAGCGATACAGTTTACATCATAGGCATTAGCCTATATATTCCTGATGCAAACAGATGCGCGCAGCTGACAGCGGTAGGCTTTAGTGTTTTCTGCCCTGCTACTAGGTTTTTAATACTTTTTAAATTGTATATGTGTGGCTGAATTACTCTGTGTTTTCTAACAATTTCTCCTACCTATGCGCACTTGCACTTTACTTGATTCTGCTTGCCTACACCTCCTGAGCTGCTTCGATTCACATCTCGCTTTTCCTCCAGACCTGGTTCGCCACGGCTGATACGCCGATTGTGCGGAGGGCTGTGGCTACTATATGGCTCCTCACTTCCACCCACGTAGTTTCCACTTCCTCAGCTGCGTTAGCGATCCAGTTTGCATCATAGGTATTAGTCTATATATTCCTGATGCAAAAGGATGCGCGCAGTGGGCGCGCCGCCGGCACGTCGAAGGCGCACCAAAGGCAAGCCCGTCTGTGCCCGGAGGCTTCTGGCGCCGGCAATGCTGCCCAGTTCCCCTCCGGTGAGTTTCTTCCACTATATTACAATAGGGAAACACTGCTTGGCCTTAGGCGGCTACCATTATGTCAGTGTACAGCGGCTGATCCGAGCTTGGAGGTAGACTTTCGATGCAATAACTGCAACTAGTCTCTCCTCCATCCCAGGAAACCCACACCCAAGATCCTCCCATGCAACAATAAGTGTAAAAACAATAAGAAAACAAAGGACTTAATGGCCACCCTTTTAAATTGTCGCTCTATGCAAAAGCATGAACCACACATTTATGGTCTACTTTTAGACGAACAGCCTGATATTTTATTTCTCACTGAGACCTGGCTGTCTGAAGCCTCCAACCCTACTATCACTTCGGCCATCCCTACGGGTTATAAAATCCTTAGGAGGGACCGACCGAGTGGGAAGAGGGCGGTGTCGCCATAATTTACAATAAATTACTAGACTGCTCTCCCATCCCAATGGAAAACATTGAGGGCGCAGAGTCCTTAGACTTCGACTGTACCTTCTTCCCCCATCATAGCATAGCTGATTTTCTAATTTACAGACCACCCAGTGCAATTGGAAATGTTATTACTATGCTTAATACAGCCACCACCTCCCTCGCCTTAAAATACAACAACTGCCTTATTCTGGGAGATTTCAATATACATATGGGCAATGGAAAAGACCCTCAACCAATTTCCTTGTTGGAGACGCTGCAGGCCTGCAACACGTTTCCATCTATTTCTTCGGCCACCCATGAGAAGGGCCATACCATAGCCAAATCTTTCACAACTTTGACATATCAGTAAACCTACCTCTTCCCATTATCTGGTCTCACAACCTCCTATTAAAATTCGTCATTCCCAACTCTGCCACAGCCCCTCAGGCTAACGCAGGGAAGAGGGCCCCTAATTACAGGACGTTCCATAAAATATCCATCCCGATGTTAGCAGACGCCCTCGGTCGTTCCTCACTGGAGCTGTCTGGCTGCCCCGACTCGGATGCCCTCTCAATAGATTCATGGCTCCGAACTAACATTGATGTACCTGTACCGGTTTTTTCCTGCTCCTTAAGGAGTTCGCCCCCACCAGCTCCGTGGTTTAACGATTCCCTCAGATCTAGCAAAAGAAATTGTAGAAAAATGGAACGTAAATGGCGTTAAAAATATCTACCTGTGGACAGGAAGGTGTATGAAGACAACTAAAAAGCTCATTAGATTCTCGTGAAGGCAGCCAGGAAAAACTTCTTTCAAACCAAGATAGAAAATGCCCAAAATAAAAGTAAGGTAATCTTTAGCACAGTTAAATCCTTTAACGCCCCGAAAGCTGGCACAAAGGAAGGGCCATGCACGCAAGAATGGTCTAAGCAAATAGCTCAATTCTTCCACAAAAAGATCCCCGTGATCGAACAAGCATTCACTAACATCTCAGAGGAAGAACTGACCTTCTACCTTAGTTCTAATAGCAAATTTCACCTCTTGGATCCTCCATCTTTACTAGCTTTCCCTGAGTTTCAGCTTGAAGAGTCACTGACCCTTCTCCAAAGCATTGCGTCTGGCTCTCCTACCGACCCATGTCCAGCGAATATCCTGAACCTATTAGCTTCCACCATAAACCCCACTGTAAACCAGCTCTTTAATGCTTCCCTCTCCTCAGGCAACACGCCGAAATTATGGAAGAATGCTAAGATTCTTCCACTGATAAAAAAGGCTAACGCCAAACCGACGGACCCTGCCAACTACAGGCCAATCTCCCTTCTTTTGGCCCTCTCCAAAGTATTAGAGAAGCATGTAAACAAGGCCCTCCAAAAACACATTGAAGATGGGAAGCTCCTTCATGTGTCCCATTCCGGTTTTAGGGCTAACTACAGTACGGAGTCCGCTCTGGATGGATGGATGGATGGATGGATGGATGTGGATTTATAGAGCGCGAATTGCTGCCCGAAGGCGTCCAAGCGCTAGAATAACCAGGGACCTGCAGAGGGGCCTAACTGGGATTAGTGGGGCAGATTAAAAAGAAAAGTTTTTAACTGTTTCCGGAATGTGGGCAGATTGCAATTGGCTCTCAGGTGCAGGGGGAGGTTGTTCCACGCCATGGAAGCGTTGTAGGCGAACGTCCTGCCGCCAGATCTGGATCTTTTTATTCTTGGTATCATGGCCAGGAAGGTCTGGCTGGAACGGAGGTTTCTGCTGGGGAGGTAGTGAGTAATTAGGTCCCAGGTAATCCTGGGGCCCGTATCCCAGAAGGCCTGATGTGCAATGCACATGGCCTTAAACAGAATCCTCTGGCGCACTGGTAGCCAATGAAGGTTAGCCAGCCCGGCCCTCACCGATTGTCTGCGCGGGATGCTCAGCAGCAGACGTGCTGCGCAGTTCTGCACTATCTGGAGTCTGTGTATGGTATATTCTGGGGCACCGAGATAAAGCACGTTGTTGAAGTCAAGGCGTGATTGTATTAGACCCTGTACAGCCACCTGTTTTGCCTCCATGGGAAGGAGAGGGAAGATTTTTTTTAACATTCTCATGAGTCCAAAACAGGCGGCTGAGAGTTTTGTGGCCTGGGTGCTAAATGATAAGGATCTATCCAACCAGACCCCAAGGCTCTTGATGTTGTTTTTTGTTGTTGGAGGAAGGCCTAGACAAGGGGGCCACAAGGTGTTGGGGAAGTAGGGACCTAGGAGCATCAGCTCCGTTTTGTCCCCATTCAATTTGAGGAATGAAGAGGACATCCAGCCCTTGACCTTCTCTAGGCATTCTTTGAGACCGCCTGACGCAGGCATATTGGCCTCCTGCGCCAGTGAGACCACCAGCTGCGTGTCGTCCGCATAGGAGATGATCTTAATCCCAAATGAGCGGACAACCTCGGCCAGTGGCCTCATGTATATATTAAACAATGCGGGGCTCAAAGAGGAGCCCTGAGGGACCCCACACTTTAAAGGTCTACAGGTGGACATAGACTCACCCTCAAAGACTCGGAAGTATCTATCCTCTAGGAAGGATTTGAACCACAGCCAGGCTTTGTCCCTAATCCCGGCGTTGGATAAACGGCGCAGCAAGATGTCATGGCTGACCGTGTCAAACGCCGCGCTGAGGTCAAGGAGGATCACTACCACTGAGCCTCCTTGATACAGGATCTTTCTGGACTCCTCTGTGACCATAAGAAGGGCGGTCTCAGTCCCATGTTTGGGTCTAAAGCCCGTCTGGGTGGGATCTAATAATTGTTGTTCTTCTAGAAAGTTTACCAGTTGGAGATTTATGAATTTTTCCAGAAGCTTACTCACCCATGGGAGCAGGGAGATTGGGCGGTAATTACCAAGGTCAGTCGGGTCCAGGTTGGATTTCTTCAATAAGGATCTAACCATAGCCTGCTTCCAGGCGGGCGGGACAATGCCGGAGGTGATAGATGAATTTAAGACATTTCTAATGGTCGGCAGAATGAATTGTGAGGCCGCCATGATAATGTCTGGAGGGGCTGGATCGTCAGGGGATCCGGACTTGACTTTTCGGGCTATGGATTCAAGGGTTACAAGGTCTAGAGAGGGGAAATGGGTCAAGGTAGATAGAGGTTGTGGTGGGGAAGAGATTGGAGTTTCATTGGGTTGGGCTGGTAGGGTGATGTCCTTATGGGGGAAGGCTGAGTAGATTTTATTCACTTTTTGATGAAAAAACTCAGCAATGTTATTACAATGGGTAGAAGATTTAGTGATTGGTAAATCAGGTGGGGGTTTTGTTAACTGTTTCACAATTTGAAAAATTTCTTTAGGCTTTGATTTAGCACTCATAATCTTGTTCAAGAAGTGGGCCGCCTGAGCAGTTTTAACTTCTGCTTTATATTTGCTGAGTGACTCTCGGTAGAGGGATTTGTTCTCCGTCGAATAGTTCAAACGCCAGCGTCTTTCCGATTTCCTGCACTGACGCTTCATGTCCCTGAGAGCTTCAGTATACCAGGGAGCAGTTTTGTGAGAGCGTTTTAGCGTGACTTTCTTTTTTGGTAGTATGACATCCAGAGTTTGAGAAATCCAGTCAGCGTAAGTTTGGTAGGCTACGCAAGGGTCTTCACTATAATGGGGGTGGCTGCTAGCAAGTTTGACGGACCAGTCGTCAATTACGAGGCGAGACCAGGCTCGCATGACCCTTGTGGTGGGTCCAGTCGGGGGGGGCTTGAGTGAGGTCCACTCAAATGGGACCAGTGAGTGGTCTGTCCACGGCAGAGGAATAGGTAGCCCAGCTACAAGGTCAGTACAATTGCTAAAAATCGGATCCAGCAGGTGGCCCTTAGCATGTGTGGGGGTCTTCACATGCTGGGTGAGTTGCAGGGCTGCCAAATCGTCAGCCAGGGTAGTGGCTGTATGATCTGTAGAGGAGTCAAAATGGAGATTAAAATCACCTAACAGGGTATAATTAGACGAAGTACTAGCCCGTTCAGCCAGGCTCATAGGTAGGCACTCATGGAACTGCTTAGAGGGGCCAGGGGGACGGTAGATAAGAGTGCCTGAAAAGCAGCTATTAGGAGAGAGATCGATGTCAAAAGTGAGGCTCTCACAGTCTGGGATGGTTTCAGAGGTGACACGACATTGAAACCGTTCCTTGTAAATAATGGCTAGACCTCCTCCCCTGCCTTTCGGTCGGTCTTGCCGCGTAATTTGGAAGCCTGGAGGAAGGGCGACGGCTAAGGCGGGGTCGGACTCCGAGGTCAGCCAGGTTTCTGTCAAAAACAGGATGTCTGGCATATGCTCCTCTATCAAAAGTGCAATTTCAACCTTATGTTTCGGCAAAGAACGACAGTTCAGTAGGAACATTTGGAAGTCGTGGGTAAATTCGGCGGTAGGTTTGGGTTTAAGGGAGCACTTACATTTGGGACAGGCTTGTGGTAGAAGGTCAACGCAGTAGGGATGCTGCGTACAAGCAGTGACAGGGGGTCTGAGGCTGTACAGAGTTTCCGCATTATAGTGCCTGAGCTCTGGTATCTGTAATGCAGGGGTCATGGCCCTAGGCCCGGGCTCGGCGCGGACGAGCGCAGACGAGCTTGCCTTATGCGCGCCTTCGGCGCGCAATCGTCGCGCCCGCTGCGCTCGTCCGCTGCGCTTCCGGCAGAAGCACATGTTTATAGAGGAAGGGCGAGTGCAGGGGGCGTGGCCTCGAGGTGGGCGTGTTCCCAACTCGGCGAGGGCAATGGCGGCTGACTAGGATTGCCAATTCTGCCCTTTCCAGCGCTCGTTTTCCACCCACAAAGGTGCCTGCACACTGTAATTGTGTGTCAGGTTGGGGAGGTGAGTGGTATTAAAACAAATTATTTCAGCTTAAAAACAGTGAAAAACAGTGAAATGCGCTAAATGCAGTCTACTCCCGGCTGTGCCTCAGGAGGTTCCAGGGTTAGTCTATTGCGCTAGTGCTTCAGCGCGCTCTTTATAAACAATGCAGGGGGCGTGGCCTCGAGGTGGGCGTGTTCCCAACTCGACGAGAGCAATGGCGGCTGACTAGGATTGCCAATTCTGCCCTTTCCAGCGCTCGTTTTCCACCCACAAAGGTGCCTGCACACTGTAATTGTGTGTCAGGTTGGGGAGGTGAGTGGTATTAAAACAAATTATTTCAGCTTAAAAACAGTGAAAAACAGTGAAATGCGCTAAATGCAGTCTACTCCCAGCTGTGCCTCAGGAGGTTCCAGGGTTAGTCTATTGCGCTAGTGCTTCAGCGCGCTCTTTATAAACAATGCAGGGGGCGTGGCCTCGAGGTGGGCGTGTTCCCAACTCGGCGAGGGCAATGGCGGCTGACTAGGATTGCCAATTCTGCCCTTTCCAGCGCTCGTTTTCCACCCACAAAGGTGCCTGCACACTGTAATTGTGTGTCAGGTTGGGGAGGTGAGTGGTATTAAAACAAATTATTTCAGCTTAAAAACAGTGAAAAACAGTGAAATGCGCTAAATGCAGTCTACTCCCGGCTGTGCCTCAGGAGGTTCCAGGGTTAGCTCTGCTGGAATTGACTCAATATCTCAAGGGTAAGCTGGACCAGTCAGGCAAGGCTGTTCAGATACTGTTCGATCTGTCGGCGGCCTTCAATACGGTCCCAATTAGGAGGCTCCTGGAGAGACTTGCTAATCCAGGAGCCATAACATGGATGTCATCCTTCTTGGCAAATGGATCTCAGGACTTCTGGCTCCCCCTTTCTCATCCCCGGTTCCATCCATGAATGTAGGTGTCCCTCAGGGCTCCAGTCTTAGTCCTACCCTTTTTAATCTATATCTATCCCCCCTTGCATTTCTAGTAGAGGAAGAGGGTGCCAAAACTGTTTCCTATGCTGATGACACTCAGCTGATTTGTATGTGTGAAAAAGGAACCAACTTTGACGGGGCAATGATTAGGTCTTGCCTCACAATGGTTTTTAACTGGCTTAAGATCAATCAGCTGAAGAGCAATCCTGACAAAAGTGAAGTTGTTTTCTTTGGTAATCCAGAAACTTCTGACTGAAGCTCTTGGTGGCCAAAAGATCTGCCATCCCCACCCGCGGAAACAGAGAAAGTCAAAAACCTAGGAATTGTCATAGAAAAGACAATCTCCATGCGCTTTCAAATCCAAAATCTAACTGCCGCTTGCTTTGGCATACTCCGGATGCTAAAAATATTCCTGCCACTGTTGCTGCTTGAGAGCAGAAAGATCGTGGTGCAGGCTCTGGTGACATCAAAGCTTGACTATGTCAACAGCTTGTACCTTGGTCTTCCCAAATCCCTTATTCAGCACCTACAAGTGGTACAAAACACGGCGGCCAGGGCCATCCTGAGATCTAAACCCAGATCTAGTATGACCCCTATTCTCAAGTCTCTACACTGGCTCCACATAAAAGAACGTATCGACTTCAAAGCGAGGACTATCTTCTTTAAAGCTTTCCACGGCTTAGGAGCTGCTGCTATCTACCTAAATAAGCGCGTTAATCGCTATACAACAGCTAGACCCCTAAGATCTTCCAATGCCAACCTAGCCCTCGTGCCTAAAAAATGCTGTGCCCGCACTGGAGGCAGATCCCTCGGCTTTCTAGGCGCAAAATTGTGGAATATAGCCTCTCTGAGTCTCTGAGACTAACCACAGACCTACTCTCTTTCAGGAAGAACTTAAAAACCTGGATTTTACTAACTGATGGGTCTTTTACGCACGTTTTCTTCCCGCTGTCACGCGCCAGGACACTTTAGTCTGAGTAGTTGTGCACTTTATTAAATACACTATTTCATTTCATTAGTTCCCTGATAGTGCAAAGGAACACTCGTTCAAATTCTAAGGGCCTTATTTATGAGGCCTTGCTTCACTTTTATGCCGCAAGTGCGTCACTTTTTGTGACGCACCGGCAGTGTAAAAAATGTGCCATGTTGCTCTATATTTGCACAGTGACGCATCTAGGCTGATGCATCACTTTGAAACTCCTGCACCACATTATACCTGCACCAGGTATAATGTATGCAGGGTGGGTGTTGCCCCGCAAAAAGCCTCGTAGAAGTGGCGCATTGAAATCTATGAGAACTCAGTGCGCCACTTCTAGGACGCCATTGCCTCAATATCTTACACCTGCCTCACAGCAGGCGTAAGACTGATGCAGGCAAGCCCCATGTGAAAGGACACATTGCTGGAGTTGCGTCTATTTTCAGACACACCCCAGCAATGCATCACTTTTGCGCCTACAGATACGTCAGAAATACTGACATATCTGTAACATGATGCGACATGATGCGTCATACAGTAAATATGACGCATCCATCATGTAGCAAGGAGGGTGCACTAAGAAGTGACGCATCCCTGTTTTCACACAGCCATGCATCACTTCTCATAAATAAGGCCCTAAATGTGTTTACATCCAATATTCAGGGATAGTTATGTGTGTTTTCAATATTGTAACACAGCAGCAGCTCAGCAATATTACTGCAAATAATCTTTGTAACGCCCTCCCATTTCTTATATGTAAGGCCTTGTTTTGATCTAAAAGAAACTTTTTTATGTATATTGCATGAAACATAAACACAACATTTCTCTGCAAAATGGCTATACTAGACTCACAAATAAGGTACATAAAAAAATAAATTACAGGAAAACAGTATTGAAAACAATCTGTTTAAGAAATATTCAAGGTCATTAGGGCAAAACTCTGGAGAATGGAGCTGACTCTGTCAGGGAGCCCCCTGAAAGGCTGGGGCCCTGGGCCAGAGCCCACTTTGCCCATGCATTAAAACGTCTCTGCACTTACACTACATCCACACAATCAGGCCCCTCACCCCCACTGCACCAAACGGCAGGAACAGAAGATCTCCGATAAAGCGCCCCATTTATAGGAGCCCGTTGGGCATTGCAGCGACGGTCCGACGAGGAGCAGACCCATCTGATGAACCATGACACCTAGCTTGCTGGGTGTGTGAGGGCCCTAGTTCCGAAGAGGGGTTTCCCCCTCTCACCTCTAATCACAGGACAAACATCTTAATCCTGCACATTAGAACCTAGCACACCTCTGATCATATATCTTCATACCCTTAGGAACTGCATACCCTTCTCTAATACATTATTGTCTAAGGTCACACGTTACACAGCATGCAGTGACTCAAATTGTCTCCAAGTGTTTCAGTTTACATTTGCATAATATAAAAGTCTACACAGTTATACATAAGTGCAGTTACTCACAGCAGCGGGGGCCGGCGCAGGTAAGCGCAGTGGGTCGGGGCAAGGCGCGGTAGGGGGCAAGCTGACAGACAACGGAATAGGTGCTATTCTTTTATTTAATTATACCTTTTCCGTCGTCTGCCGACTTCCACCCCTCCCACCCCGACCCGATGCGTTTACCTGAGCCGGCCGCGGCTGACGCACAGTAATGACACGCTGTGGGGGCACATTGATTAACCACAAAAACGTGAAAGATGTGTGTATTTGCAAACATGTTCTAGATCTCTTTGAATTAGGCATTGAGTGCAAGTGTGTATCCTAATTGCTTCTCACACAATAGTGCAGAGACAAGCGTGTACAAGTGTATACCAGGGTCCAATTGTGTAAATTAACCTTTCTGTACTTAAAGCCAGTTCATTCTAACTAATGAGAAAATACAGAACACACAGGTGTGATCTAGAGAATTCACAAATATTTAGTTATGTATTGTGTTAATGGAGATGTCAGAGTTACACCTTGAAAAGACCATGTGCTTCACCTCTTCATCCACCTGCTTGCTACAGTCGTTACTGTATGAGGAGTGCCCATCTCTATCTCCTCTGACAGACACCATAGAGTCCTACTTTCCTTTTTGAATTCCTACGGTTAAGATACACCTTACCAAATAAGGTGACTTCTCCTCACAGACAATTCAGTTTTTGTCTTTCAACCTGAGTGACTATTGTGATAGTCCTTAAGACACCACGAGTCTTATAGTTATATTCAGTGCTTAATTTGTAAAAATAAAAATAAGTGCTGGGGCTCTCGTCAGGGAGAAACTGTCACTTGGACCACCCATTGCGCCGCGCTGCCAAAGACAGTGCCAACACATCTACTAACCATCACACCCTACAAGTGTTACAATTCGGACTATTCCCTGCCCCCAAAGCTATAAGAACGGCTTGTGTGGCAGGTTTTAGTCATTTATAGTGTATACTGAATTAGTAAACAACTGTTGTTGTGATCATATCCAAATTAAGCAAACTGTGCCACCTTGTGTCAGGCTGCCTTAAGGGCTGGTGCTGACTATTAAGTCCCGGGGTGGAGCACCGCAAACCACTGGCTCAAATTAAGCACTGGTTATATTTTCTTTTAATGAATACTCATGTTTTCCTTTTTCCGGAATCTTCTATCTAATACAATGCGGAGATTGTTAGAGATCGGATTGGGAAGCTTTTGCCTTTCTTCATCCTTGCGCAGTGCTGCTTGATAACGGTGGGAGGCAAGGTACCAATGTTAGTACCCTTTGCATATTGGTGCTAGATGGACACCTGAAAAACCACATGCATACAAATCCAACCCATACTCCAGGACTAAATAACTGAAACAGCTTCTATTTGTGTAGCACCAGCAAAACAGGAGAACCACCACATAAGCCTAAATAAAAACTATGATAAAGTGAAGCTAAAACACTGACACCAACTCTACAACTCTTATTACAGAAACTGTAGGATAACCCCTAATCGGCACGGACAATCACTAACACTCACTTAGCACTACAAACAGAGAGTGCTTGTGATTAAGCTATACACTGTTTCTTTATGGGTTTTTTGCAATCTTTTTTTCTCACTTCTCCTAGTCAGTCGTTCTTTGGAAAGTACTGCATTTCTTCCCCTTTCTGTTCCTGCTCACTCACAAAGCCTGTGGTTCATTGTCTGGTGTTTTTAGGTGTGTACTGAAAAAAGTCGTGCTTCACCAGGATGGGTTTCAAACAGCATGTATGAAGTGGTTCCATAAAAATCACTTAAATGTGCATTTTTGCGGGCATAAAGATTCAAGACAATTGGGCAGCATGCGATAATTAATATCAACTGTAGACAATTTTTCCCTTGTCTCATAATCTAAGTTGGATGAAAAAAGTGGGGTGCTGTGAAAGAGGTGTGGCCTGAGAAGTTTATTTGAGGATGGTCCACAAGATGTATGACCTATGTAACTGTGGGTGCAAGTGAAATGGACACCTGTGCTTGACTAATTCCCAAATAAAGTGTGATTGGGCGAAGAATAACCCAATCAGCAGGCAACAACAAATGTTATTACCCATTAATATATCACATTGTCCTGAGTTACAAGCAAATAGGTACTTGTCAAGGTAAATTTAAAAGTAAGCAGCACCATCACTGTTTGCAATTTCTCTCTCTCTTGGAGAGGCAGATGTTCGAAGCTGATAACATGGGTATTCAGTTAGAATGAAATAATATCTCAGGCCCTGGAACACCAATGGTAAATGACATGCTCCTTAGGGAGCGTCCAGTGGCAATGTGTTGTAGCTGTGGTGTGTGATAGGCTTCAGTTGGGAAAGGTCAGAAATAGGGGACCCATAGGGCCACGGTTAAATGTCCATTTGTAGGCATTGTCAGGGCTCAGCTTTGGCAGGCCTTGGCCCACTTAGAGCATTGGGTGTTGGAAAGTGGTGACTTTATCAGCTAGGGAGCTTGCTGCTACCCAACACACTTTTAACCACTGGGGAACTTGACACCCACCTCACCATCTTCAAAGGATACTTTTGAAATAGACCCCGATATACCTTCAATTACCTCTCCCTGTTCCGCTAACACATTATATTTGCTTTCAGCCTTCTGTCCTCCACACAGCTTCTCAGAAAACAAGATTATCACATGAAAGTTTCTTATCTTAGTTTTTTATTGTTTCAGCTGCTCTTTCTTATTTCATTGACTACAGTCAGATGATGGGCTTTTTACATTTGTCCAGTTGTTTTACCGATTATATTTTGCAAACAACACAGGCAGACTGCATATCTGAAGATTTGTCTTACGTCTTTTGAGCGTCAGTCATGTACATCCATGCTTTTATGTTCCAGCAGAGTATAGACCACTTCTTATATCCCTGTTTGTTCTAGATCATCATGCGGAGCATGGTTACCAAAGAAGAAACTCTTTTTACATACTCTGATTGGCTGTCCAAGTCCAGGGGCAATAAAAAGGTTTTGATGTGTGAGATGGCAGCCGTGGTGGACGAAGAGGAAATGGTGGAAAACACCACCTACACGATCAATGTTAAAACCAGTGATGTCACGGGTACGTTTTGGCATGTTGGCTGGTCCACGCATAACTTCAGTTCTTAATGTCGCGGTTGGACTATAGAGGATAGTTCTCTGCTGATGTTTGTATCTAAAAGATGATGTCAACAGCCCAGTGAGTTAATTCAGGTCATTTCAACAGGGGCATTTTGATTACCTTTAATGTTGATAGTTATCTGCCCGCCCTTTTCTCCCTGGAGAGAAGCAAGGTTGAGTACATTGATCCAACACCGGTCGTTGGACTGTTTCCTGCCACATCCATTATTAACATTAATGGTCTACATTGAAATTATTGCTTTTATGACATTTTGTGATTGCTTTGCCAGTCAGAGTTCTGGTACTTCTTACTACTGCTGCTTGTTTGCATTCTAAGTTCAGTGAGTATGAGCAGCAGTGTCACAGAGCAGACAGGGCCAGTTACCCCCTTTTTAGCTGCCTATCTTGGTGAGATTACGGGGAGGAGTCTTACTTGCCCTTTTGCGCACCAGTCATTGGGCATTAACAGCCACTATCCGCCCTTTCTCTCATTATGGGCCCTCACATTCTGCCCTTGCACATAATTGTTGGGTGGTCAATTGATAGTGGTCAACTCCCTCTTCTGAGGGTGTTCATCATAGTTTATGTCCTAAGCTGTGGCTTTAAGGGTTAATTAGGAATTTATGAACAAAAGACATGTTAGTCACATCGGTCACACCTCCTGTGAAGGCTACTTATGCCAGGCACAAATGTATTGAATTATGCCATCCAAATAAACAGTGTTTTATGACACGTAAGGGCTCCTTTATTGCCTTTAAAGTGCGGATTTGAAGCAGTTTCTGATGACGTCTGTCCCTGTTTCCTGTTTGTCCAGGGGCTGGAACTGATGCCAATGTGTTCCTGATTATATTTGGAGAGAATGGCGACACAGGGACTCTGGCTCTGAAGCAGAGTGACCATTCCAACAAGTTCGAACGGAATCAAATGGACACTTTCAAGTTCGCGGATATGCTCAGCCTGGGAGACCTGTGTAAAGTGCGGGTCTGGCACGACAACACAGGTAATTGTCACTTAATACAAAGAACTGCTGATGCCTGGGTACTTTACTATCCTCTTTCACTTTTTTCATTCAATTTTCTTTTATAGTTTAATGTAGTCTTCTCGGTCTTTATCGCGAGAGGTATGCACAAATCTCAATTGAGCTGTGATTAAAAACTTTGTGCTAATTCCCTTTCAAGAGCAAACTCCCAACATGGGCAGTATTTGCCCAGGTGCTAATGGCACATGTTAAAATTGCCCATCCACCTTATTTCTTACAAGTTTAAAACATGGTGAGATACTTGTTGGAAATTAGAGCCAATTTCCAATTAGTGCCCCTGGGATGCCAGCAGGCGTACCAGGCTGTGAAAGGGGGACATCCATGGGCACTACAGGATGCGCAAATCAACATTTCACACTATTTGCCAACAAGATCCTCGCAGGTTGTATCAGCCATAAACTGTTGACTGATAGGGTAGGTCATCTGCATAGTGTCAATTTGAGCATGGACAAATAGCACATTTGCAAATACCACTTAACTTGGAACCTGGTCTTAGTGGAAATAGGAGTTTGCCTCCATTACAGAATTAGCTTCATAGCTGTACATGTGGCCTTAATGTTGGATTCTGGTGTTTTATGCCTGATTCCTTCTGTCTGCAGCAAATGAGTTAGTGAGTGATCGAATGATTGTGAGAGGGCTCAGAAACAACTTATGGTTAGAACCCCATTAGTATTCCATTTTGTAAAACTATAAATATATTGAAATGCATTCTAGAATTGATATTGAAACAGTTAAAAACTAAAAAATATATTTTTGATAAATAAAATTGAACTATAAATCTACCTCTGTGGGACATTGTTGCTGTTCGTAATGGTGAAAATATTTCCCAAATTATAATTGATTTGTGAGAAGAGGTTTTTGTAGTTTTTTTGTGTGATTATTCCCTGCCGTCCTCTTCCCATATTGAATTGACAGGGACCCTCTTTTGTTTTATTTAGAACCCCATTAGACCCTGCAGCGCACTAAAGGTATTTGTGACTGTCATAGCACTAGCGCCGATTTAGAGTAAAGAGCAAATATGGCTTCCTTGTCTTTAAAACTCACATCACCTGCTTATAGATAAAGTAGCAGTAAGCACAAAATGGATTTTTTTTTATTTACGCATCAAAAATGAGTTTAAAAAGCCTGCCCCTGTTACTCCCCCTTTTTTGCAGCATATTGTAAATCAGATGCAACAACTGTAGCAAATTGTTGCGCCATACCTAAGTACGAGGATCTATATTGCTGCCATTGTAGTGATGATTTTTTAGAAATTCATTGGAAGTTTCACGTTATTTTAGCTATATCCAGGATTTGGAACTAGTCATATAGACAAAATGAACAAAATTAGCGTGGAGGGTTTTTAAAAGTTGGCATTGCTCCTATGTTCATCGCTTTAAGTCCAAGTCTTGCACTAGAGTTACTACATTATTATTGTTGTGACATATGTTATGACATGGACTACAACAAGAAAGGCAAAATGTGCATTTTTCTGCAGTCAGTTCACTTTGCAGTACTGAGATGCCTTACATTCATCATAACAGCTCCATTCAGATTGAGACTGCAGCTCCAGGTTTAGTTCAGTTCACGCTTTTTGTTGAGTTTAAATTTAAATCTGCTAAACATTCTCAAAACGTAATAGAGAAAGCAAATGAACATTACCCACATTTTACACTATTTAATTACCTATTTTATAGTATTTGACAAGACCATTTGAACATATAAAGATTTTTTAATGACCCAAAATTCTTTTTTAGTGGATAATATTCGGCACAATTGTTTAGGCCACAAATTGTTGTGGTGTGTGTACTCAGTCACGTGAGATGCGCTGTGTCATTTAACCAGAAGGTGTAGTGGCCTCTGTTATAGTTATTTTAACTACTAGGGAGCCGCTTCGCCTGTCAGACGGGAGGATTTGGGCGGACTACAGATCCCAGGGGGCCTGCTGCTATCGCCCGCACCTGGTCACACTTTGCCTTTCTGCCGGCGCTGTTAAAGCGCCTCGCCGCTCCCGCTGCCGCGGGAGCCGCTTCGCCTGTCAGACGCGAGGATTTGGGCGGACTACAGATCCCAGGGGGCCTGCTGCTATCGCCCGCACCTGGTCACACTTTGCCTTCCTGCCGGCGCCGTTAAAGCGCCTCGCCTGTCAGACGCGAGGATTTGGGCGGACTACAGATCCCAGGGGGCCTGCTGCTATCGCCCGCACCTGGTCACACTTTGCCTTCCTGCCGGCGCCGTTAAAGCGCCTCGCCGCATACGCGCAGCGGACGCCGCCGGACGAAGCCCGGACTAAGGGCGGACAGTCTGTGACAGTCCGGGACTGTCCGAGGCTGGGCTGGGCCCTACCTTTTTCATCGATCCTAGGAGTCTCAGAACGTTGAAGACATCTAAGCTGGTATCTCGTCAAAGGGTTGACTGCACAGTCGAACTACCAATTAATTTTTATAACCTTTTGTGATTGACATTTGCTATTTTGTTTTACCTTGACCATGCCTATAAGTCTAAGGGAACCGGGTCTATCGGGGTCAGGCCCTCTTGACAACTATTTAGTAAAAAAGGTCAATAAAATTAACAGTGACCGACGGGCTTCCTTGGGGATGGATAGCCTCCAGGAGAACCCCCAAAACCCTATAAATGCTGAGAGTTTCCCTTTGGACAAAGGTATTTGTGTCTCCCCTTCCCATATTCAAGCCAACGCTACTGTTATGGCCACAGCCCAGGTTTACATGGACCCTCTAGACCTAGATGTGAATCCTGCGAGTGATGCGATAGTCGAGGCTACACATGTTCCCAGACCAGTTAGGAACTGCAGAAAGCAACAAAGTAAAAAGGGGGGGGGCCTCTACCAAAGGAAGTAGAAGGGTCGACATTGGGGAAAAAGCTCATATCGATCCAGACGAGCTTTTAAACAGCAGTTTTGGTGCAACAACCCCATTATTCCCTGACCATTTTTCACAATTACTCAGCTCCTTTGAGGTTTTACTTGACACAAAATTAGATCTACTTATGCAACCTCTGGTACTGAAACTTGATATGGTCGCTGATGAGGTTAAAAGGTTGGGAGGATTATTAACAAAACATTTAGACTGGGTAGACAGCAACAAAAAGAAGGGGCAGCGTGCAGCTGGGCATGATAACCTAGTTAGAGTAGAAAACCCACAGATTCCATCTCAGCCCGTTAGCAATAATGCTATAGCCACGCCAACACCTCCTATGATTACTATAGCCTCAAACCCAGCTAGCCCAGTAGTAAAGGAGCAGGTCCCAGCGCATAAAGTAGAGGTGGTAATGAAAGCTAGATTTATTAACCTACCCCCAGCTTGCTCCCCTTACGTTGTGATTTTAACCAATGTCCCACCTCAGGATAGGCAGGCAGTTCCCTTGCACGTGGAATCGCACGATTCTCTCAAGCAAAAGACAGTGTCGTGGTTACATAGGAAGTGTGGGTTCCCTCTTAACATGGCTAATGACATCTTAAGTACTCGAAGGGTAAATTGGATTGGGCCCTCCAAAAAATCAGCTAATGGAGATTGTGTCATAGCCAATTTTAGATACACACAACATGTGGCTACTGTCTTACTGAGAGCAGCATCCTTGGCACAAGATGCTAATAGCATTCAGGTGCGTCCCCTTGGATTCTTTTACACCCACCTCCCCCCTAGAGATTGTTTCCACCTGACTAGACAGAGAAATCTCATCCCAGCATCGGATTCGATGCCTTTTCTCCACCAGGGGGTGGGTGCTGCCCATCAGTTTATGGGTGGGGCAAATATACCCACATCTAATCGTTTCGAGGCACTCTCTCTGTTGGATATGTGCGACTGACAGGAGGCTGGTCTTCAGGGGAGGATGAGTCATCACCGGTTCAGGCTCTCTATGTAGAGGATCAGCCCCCCGTATCATCTGCAGGTATCGATGTTAGTCATCTGCCTGCCGATAACTGTAAGGGGGGTTCACCTAAAAAGTTGATCAAAATGTTAACGTGGAATATTGCAGGTTTACGTGCCAAGAGAGATAATTCATCCTGGTTAAGTTTCTTGAAGGATTATGACATTCTGGCACTTCAAGAGACCTGGGAAACTGAATGTAATTTTTGGTTAGATGGTTTTACATCTCATTTTGTTCCAGCTTCAAAATCAGTTTCCGGAAGGGCCTCAGGAGGCTTAGTGGTTATGCTTTCGGTGAAACTAAAAGGAATCGTTAGCAGGATAACTTGTTCATGCAATAATTTTCTTATAGTGGAATTTAAACTCTCCAATAATAGAAAATTATTACTGGTAAATTGCTATAATTCCCAACAAGAGGTCTTGCCGAATGAACACTTGCTATGGTTGGCGAATTTTTTAAATACTTATTCTTTGAAGCAAACCACTTTCTGCTATTATATTTTGCTAGGCGATTTTAATGTACACTTATGTAGTCATAATTGTTGCTTACCTGATATTGATGGACCAGATCTGACATCCCCTCAGCATTTTGAGCACTCGAGTAAGGGTGAAGCTCTGGAAAAACTTCTTATCGAAAATCAGTTGTACCAACCAGGCTTTCATGAACAAAACGTACGGGTGCCCACCTTTATTGGAAGGGATAGTAACACTATTATTGACTACATATTTCTTTCATCTGGACTTTTAAAATATGTTTGTTTTTATAACGCGATTCCCTCTATTTTTAGTGACCATAACCCGGTGGTAATCGAAATGTTAGATGGCCTTTCACTTTTAAATACCTTAACCTCACACATGATGGACACTGAAGTTAGGGCAAAGGATCAGGGAAGAAGGCTAAACTGGTCTAAGGTAGTTCCAGAGGAATTTTTCAACTCAATAAAGCTAGAGGCGGCCCTGGACTTGGAAATCTGTGGGGACCAACTTTCTACGGGGAAGGAAGTAATTTCCTCGTTTGAAGCCATATGCTCCCTAGTGTCAAAGGACCTAACTAGTATAAGTAGACCAGCACCTAAGAATGGAGTCTCCGGCTGGTTCGATCATAACTGCACCAAAGCTCATATTAACCTTAAAAATGCACTTCAGGCTAGTCCGAGGAATAAAATCTTAGTGTCGCAGCTAAGGAGCGACTATAAAAAAGCACTGATGGTCCGGAAAAAATAAATTAAACACAACGCCTGGGCCGATCTTATGGATAAGGCAACTTTAAAAGACAGTGCGAAATTTTGGTCCATTATCAACACTCCTCTTTTTTCCGATGTTAAAAATGGAGTGTTGGAAACTAATATAGCAGAGGAGGACTGGTTGAGTCACTTTAAAAACATATATGGTAGTCACTTAGATTTAGAACCCCTAAACGGGCAAGACTCGGCTTCTACTTTAACCCCAGTTAGTTTTCATATAGGAGAAATTATAAAAGCAATTGAAGACTCTGCAGGAAAGAAGGCTCCTGGCCCGGACGGGGTCCCCACCGATTTGTATAAGGCAAACCCGGTGTTTTGGGCCAATATATTGACTAATGTATTTAACTCCTCGGCTATTGTAGGTTTCCCCAAATCCTGGTCACATTCTACCATAATACCGGTGTTCAAGAAAGGCCAAAGGGCTGACCCTAAATGCTATAGGCCCATATCCTTGATAGACTCCTCTATAAAAATCTTGGGGAAAGTCATACTTGCTAGGATAACAAATTGGGCCTCGGATAATAACATCTTGTCCGATGCACAGTATGGCTTCAGAGCCGGCCGGAGCACGGAGGATCAATGTCTGAACCTCCTTTTAATAATAGACAAATACACTAAGGCGGCTGGGGGCTCCGTTTACCTGGGCTTTATGGATTTGTCCACGGCCTTTGATCTCGTAAATAGGTCAAAGCTGTGGACAATGCTCCTGGAGATGGGACTTGACCCTCCCCTTGTGTATTTTCTTTCAGAGCTCCACCAAGATCTGAATGCCTCGATAAGGATGACGACTGAGGGGAAGTGCACGGCCAGCTTTAAGTCTAGCAGAGGGGTACGACAGGGATGCATTCTTGCGCCCATGTTGTTCACCCTATACATAAATTCCCTGGAACAAAATCTGCTGGCTGCAACGCAGGACATCCCGCGTATGGGAGGTACCCCGATCCCGGTCCTCCTATACGCGGACGACGCTGTCCTGCTGGCCAGGACTCCCCTGGCGCTGCAAAGATTGCTGGACTCGTTCGGGGACTTCATGCATAGCTTGGATCTGGTGGTCAATAACGGCAAATCTCATGCTATGTCGTTAGGTCATGCGAAAAACAAGGTAAAGCCTTTTTTCTGTAGGGGAGCCGAAATCTCAAGAGTAAAGACTTTCACTTACTTGGGAGTAGTCTTTGATGACAAGGGCTCATGGTCCCCTCAGCTTTCTATAAAGGTAAACTCCATAAGAAGCTCATCTGCGGCTGTACTTGGCTTTGCAAAAAGGTTGGGAGGAAAACCGACAGAGGCAATACTAACAATCTACAAAGCCAAAACAGTTTCCATTGTAAGGTATGGGGCGTCAATCTGGGGTTACATTAAACCCGACGCGATCCAAACGGAGGAAAACAAATTTCTTCGTACCCTCCTTGGCCTCCCACAATCAACCGCTTCTTATTCAGTCCATTTGGAACTCGGGTTAGGTTACATAGCAGACATGATTAAATTAGCCCCACTACTGCTATGGATCAAAATTTGGCTAAACCCGAAACTTACTTTAAATCATAAAATCCTAAAGGACTGTACTCGACTTGACAACATGAATAAAATTCAATGGTTGTCAAATATCGAGAGGTTAGCTGCCTACATTGGGAGACCAGAAATCTTTTTTAACCCTGAAATTCTTTGTAAGGCAGATCTTGAGTGGGTAAAATCCAATTTTACGAAGCTAAGGGAGGCCGCGCGGGAAGAAGACAAACTTCGTAAACCCTCTGTCAGGGGACACGTCCTGGTATCCCAGCTCTCAGGGTTGTCTTTATATCTTACAGTGGTAACTAACCCCTTTCACAAATGGCTGTTGACTAAATTCCGGTTCAATCAAATACACATAGTTCTTTGGGATGTGGCTGGCTGGAATAGGCTTGAAGATGTCGCCCCCTGCAAGTGCGATGATATTTCTCCACAAGACACTACGCACTTTATGCTATTTTGCTCCTTTTTTAAATATGCCAGGAAGAGGTTTATTATTCCTTTGTTAAAGAGTAGGAACTTTACACAGTACAAGCCAGCTCTATTGTTCCTAAGCATGCTTGAATGTCCATTAACTATGTTCTGTGTTGCTAGCTTCTTGGTGGCAGCTGTTAGAGAAAGGAGGGTCAGACTAAAACCTATACAGGATGTGGAGCCTATTTGATATATGGAATTTGATCCTGTATTAAGATTTCACGTTGATTATGGTCTATTATGAAATTTCATTAGGAATTGTTTTTAATTGTAGATTTGTGAATTGCAAGATTTTATGTATTTAATCGTGTAGTATACTTTTATGATTTTAATTAATCGAATAAAGTGGTTTTGACTTGACTTGACTTGAACTACTAGAATAGCTGTTCTTAACCCTTTGGCTTATGTGGGCCCCCTCTGAATCACTACTGAAAGCCGGGCCTCTACCCCACCCCAAAGGCAATTTCTACAGCTTGAACCCGAACACAGTACACAAAAAACATAGAAACTAATATGTAACAAACACATACAAATTATGAAGCATTGAATTGTATTCATAATCTTAAAATATACAAAAAAATGAAATGCTGAATTTAATGGTAAGGTTGGAGCTTTTCAAAATGTATTTTTATTTAAAAGAAAGACGAAGCAATATTCTAGGCTCTAGCGTTTTTTTTCTCCTAATGCTTGCCCGCTTTTTTCACTCCCAGTGCTTCAATTGAGGCCACCAATTCTCCATGTTAAAATCCACTTGCTGTTCTCGCACTGCTCCAATGAATCAAACTAATGATACCTCATTTTTAGCATCCACTTTCAAATCTTTTTTACGTTTCACTTTTTATATATTATACTTTATTATTCTGCTAATATTTATTTTCTAAACATTTGCGGATTGTCTGGCTAGATATCGCAGACCTTCAGGGGTCCACGTACCTCTAGTTAGAAATTGCTCTTCTAGAGGGCACTGTGGTTCAGAAGCTGATTTTGTTAAGAGGCGCACAGCACCCTTGCCTATGTGTGATGGTGTCCCACTTTTGTGAACTACTCAGTTTGAGTCAATATGTTTTAATTAGCTCGAATACAACTTTGTGAAACTCCGATATACACTTTGATAGTTATTTTAACTTGAAGCACCCATTGATTCGAATGTAGTTCAATGCTAAACTTCTTCAAACACTTAGCAACGTTATTGAAATAGTACAAGTTATCAGAGTTGGCGTCCCACTTACCAACACCCGAAGCACTGCCATCTCTTGAGGGAATAGGGCTTTTAATGACAGGCAAGTAAATATACCGCTTGAAATGAGTATTTACACTCCTAAGATCGAGATATGATTCTAGATCTTACAGTGAGTACTCACTGGATTTTTAAAAACACTGGAGCTATGATGAATGTTCTCTAATTGAGGTTGTTCAAATAGTCTCAGCTCGTTAGTTGTTGTACTGTGACATTTGCATACGCAGTCAATTCAAGGGGACAGAAGTGCTATACAATAGAATACGTTTTAAGTAAAACAAGGGTACCCCAATACGTGAACCTGGGGTGAAATATGCGGTAAAAAAACAATGGTTCGGGTGTGGCCAAAAGGTCCAATAATAAAGTGATCCTAAGGAGAGCACTTATGGTTAGAGAGTTGAAGATTAATTATTTTAAAGGAGCAAAAAAATTAATAATGTACATAGGGACATAAGTCAGTTCATGTGAAACATTTATTTCCACAACTTTGGAATTCAGGTGCTCACACAAAGTGAAAGAGGCGTGACGTGCAGAGTGATGGTGAAGTTTAAAATAATGGCATCGCATTGACAACAATAGTGTAAAACTCCTCACGCAACTTTATAGAATAGGAAGAGATTTGTTGTAAAGGGTCAACGGCGTTTCGATCTCAACTGTTCGAGATCATCATCAGGACATATAACGGGTGAGCAAGCTGAATTGATGCAATTATTCGTAGCGCAAGGAAGAGCAATTGAGGGCTTCAGAAAACAGCTGAGGGTAGATGAGTTAACCCAGATTAATTCGTTGAATATCACTTGTGTGTAAACTTGAAAGGCAGGATCAGCTGTATAAATTGCGCTTAATGATTTGCTGCCAATAAGTTTAGTTAAAGTCACTCCCAGTTCATATTTGGAGAGTCTTGGGAGAGGAGCTCAGCGCGTCATTCTGCTTGGGCTGTTCACGTTTAGCGCAATTTATACAGCTGACCCTGCCTTTCAAGTTTACACACACGTGATATTCTCACGCTCGTACCTTCAGCGAATTAATCTGGTTGAACTCGTCTACCCTCAGCTGTTTTCTGAAGCCCTCAATTGCCCTTCCTTGCGCTACGAATAATTGCATCAATTCAGCTTGCTCACCTGTTATATGTCCTGATGATGATCTCGAACAGTTGAGATCGAAACGCCGTTGACCCTTTACAACAAAACTCTTCCTATTCTATAAAGTTGCTTGAGAAGTTTTACACTATTGTTGTCAATGCGATGCCGTTATTTTAAACTTCACCATCACTCTGCACGTCACGCCTCTTTCACTTATTGTGTGAGCACCTGAATTCTATTGTTGTAGAAGAATAAGTTACTTACCTGTAATCCTAGTTCTCTTCCAGGGGTATCCTCATCAAAGTCATAAGCACTGAATATTCCCGCCCATGTGCGGGGACCCCGGAAATAATAAAAATTATATATGAAAAACACATATATATACAGCCCTGTATATGTATAAACATATATTATTTTTTCAAAGCCAATGCAGCCCCCATAGTAGGCTAGACAATGTAGATATAAATATCCAATAACACACCATAGGTATAATAATACACCTAAATCTCTTTATTTTTTTTTTTTAATGAGGTAAAACTCATGAGAAAGAAAACACTGTGCTAAACACAAATCCACAAAACATTGTTAGCCTGCAGGCTGCATTGCAATACAATACCAGAGAGACTGAAAAGCCTTGTACAGGTAAAAACTGGCACCGTGCCTTTAAGGCAGCCCTGATTCCAATACCCCATCATGCCTCAGGGGTGACAGTTGGGTCAGTTGTTCTTTGCGGGACCCGTAGTCCTAAACACAAAGATATACTTCTTCCATATTTAATAATACAGTCCTCTCATTTGCCTGGGGAGGCGGGTGGGTTGCTTATGACTTTGATGAGGATACCCCTGGAAGAGAACTAGGATTACAGGTAAGTAACTTATCCTTCTCTTCCAGGGGATCCTCAACAATAGTCATGAGCACTGAATAGAATAGCAAGCCCACCTTCCACCTGCAGGCAAATGAGAACTGCACTATGCATTGAAGATAACAACTGAAATAATCAGTTGTTGAACGGATTCCTCAAGGAGGCTTGTCCTTCTTGAGTGTCTGCTCTGGTGTCCGATTCCAGACAATAATGTCTCGTGAATGTATGGACAGATCTCCAAGTAGCTGCTTTACAGATCTCGGAGAGTGGGACATTATTGAGAAAAACGCAGCAGTAGCCGCTTTCCCTCTTGTGGAATGTGCCTTAGGTAGAGGCCACAACAGTTTCTGAGCTAGTTGGTAAGCCAATTTAATGCTGGACACAATCCATCTGGCAATAGAGCGTTTAGATGCTGCAAAACCTGTACGGACAGCACCATAGTTTACAAACAATTGGTCAGACTTTCTGACAGCCTTAGTTCTATCTAGGTATAATTTGAGAACTTACGTAATATCCAAAGAATGCAACGCCCTCTCAGCTGGCGAGGACGGGTTGGGAAAGAAAGTTGGTAGCGAGATAGTCTGATTTACATGAAAATCGGACACCACCTTCGGTAAAAAAGAAGGATGAGTCCTCATCACCACTCTATTAAGGTGAAAAATCGTGTAGGGTTCTTTAGAGCAGAGGGCCTGTATTTCACTCACCCTACGTGCTGAGGTGATAGCTACCAGGAAGGCTGCTTTCCACGTAAGGTGCTGTAATGTAGCCTTATGAATGGGTTCGAAAGGTGGACTCATAAGTTTTGAAAGAACCAGGTTCAGCTCCCAAGGAGGCGAGGGGGGCCTTACTGGGGGGTAAACCTTTTTGAGTCCCTGCAAAAAATCTTTTACCACTTGAAGTTTAAAGAATGAATGCTGAGATGGAGAGCGCCTATAGGCCGTAATGGCCGCCAGGTGCACTTTGATGGAGGAAAATTTCAATCCCACCCTGGCTAAGTGAAGTAGATAAGGTAAAATCACTTCCTCTTGACATTTCGTAGGGTGATGTTGATTTTGAATACACCATACATAAAATCTCTTCCACTTACAGAAATATGAGTGTCTTGTAGAAGGCCTCCTAGCTTCCTTCAATATGGTCATGCATTCCTGGGGAAGGTTTAAATGGCCATACTGGAGGACTTCAGGAGCCATGCTGTTAAGCTCAGTGAGGGAAGGTTGGGATGGTAAATCCTCCCCTGCATCTTGGTTAGTAAGTCCGGCCTGCACGGCAGACGTTTGTGCGGGCGGATCGATAGGTGAAGGAGATCTGGGTACCACCACTGCCTCGGCCAGTCCGGTGCTATTAGGATCATCTTGGTGGTCGAGTGTTGCAGCTTGGTCACCACTTTCGGGATTAGCGGAAGAGGAGGGAAGGCGTACACAAATGTCATTGACCAGTCGATCAAAAGGGCATTCCCCAGAGACCCTGGTCGATGGTATCTTGAGGCGAAGCCTCGGCATTTTGTGTTGCTTTCGTCCGCGAAGAGGTCTATTTGCGGACGGCCCCACTCCTCGAAAATGTCCTCTAGCACCTCGTCGTTGAGGACCCAGTACTCTGGATCTTGAAAGTGCCGACTGAGTGAGTCCGCTTGAACGTTGAGCTCGCCTGGCAGGTGCACCGCCGTTATGGAAATGTTCCTTGCCAGGATCCAGTGCCACAGGGATTGAGCCTCCAGCGAGAGTGTCCTGGAACGAGTACCTCCCTGCTTGTTCAGGTAGTACATCGTGGTGGTGTTGTCCGTTTGTACTAAAATAGAACCCGTCCTGATTGAGGGCAGGAACGCCTTGAGGGCGAGATGGACTGCCCTGAGCTCTAGCATGTTGATGTGATATAGCTGCTCGCTGCTGGACCAAAGCCCCTGAGTCTGAAGAGTCCCCAGATGCGCGCCCCAACCTTGTAGCGATGCATCGGTGATCAATGTTTGTGATGGAGGTTCCTGATGGAAAGGAATTCCCACCTGTAGATTGATCGGCTTCAACCACCACTTGATCGACTGTCTGGCCGTTGTCGAAAGACACACTTTGTCCTCCCACAGGGAAGTCTTTTGGTCCCATTTGTCCTCTAGATCCTGTTGGAGAGGACGCATCCGCAACCTGGCGTTGGGCACTAGGAATATGCAAGATGCCATGGCCCCTAGCAGGGATTACATCTGTCGCGCGGTAGACAGACTGTTGGCTATAACCTGCTTGCCTTTTTGAGCGAGGGATAACTGTCTCTCCTCCGAAGGAAACACTTTTCCTAGTTCTGAATCTATAATTGCTCCCAGGTAGTGTATCCTTTGCGTTGGTGTGAAGGTGAATTTCTTGTAATTCACCCGGAGCCCCAATCGGTGACACAGATTCAGGCAGCGTGTCAGCTGTGAGCTTACACTCTGAGGCGATGGACCTTTTAGTAACCAGTCGTCTAGATAGGGATAGACAAAGACTCCTGCGCGCCTCAGGGCAGCAGCTACCACCGCCATGCACTTTGTGAACACTCGAGGTGCTGATTTCAGGCCAAAAGGTAGAACCTTGAACTGGTAGTGGGAGGTTCCTACCACGAATCTCAGGAATTTCCGATGCCGCTGGCAGATGGGTATATGAAAATACGCGTCTTGCAGGTCCAGCGAACACATCCAATCGCCGCGACGGAGATGTGGATATATTTGGTGAAGTGCAAGCATGCAAAACTTCTCCCTTTTGATATGTTTGTTGAGTGCTCGTAAATCCAAGATGGGTCTGAACTCTGTTTTTGTACTTCTTTTCTGAATTAGAAAATATCTGGAGTAGACTCCTCTCCCTCTCTGCGCTCTCGGAACCCTTTCTATGGCCGATTTGAGTAGAAGGGTTGCCACCTCGTCTCTTAGCATCTTGAGTTGATGAGACGAATGCACTGGGTGGATCGATGGAGGAGGACTCCGGAAACGAAGAGAGTATCCATGTCGCAGTTAGAACCCACTTGTCTCTGGTGATGTTTTGCCACTCTCGAAGATGTCTCGAAATACTTCCTCCCACCGGAGTGGTGGACGGTATTGGAGGAAGGGATTGCTCATTGCTTGCCTTGAGCCTTGTTTCCGCTGTTGGACTGGCGGTTGTTTCCTCGTCCTCTAGTTGATCTGCGGGACTGGAATTGTTGTTTTTTCTGCCCTTGCTGGTCTTGGTTCTTCTGCCAGTGAGGGGTTTGAACCCTCTGCTGGAAGATACGCCTGTCAGCTCCCCTACAACGACGGAACTCCTTCCTTTTCTCTAGCCCCACGACTTTCATGGTCTCGAGTTCTGACTTCATACGAGCCATCTCGTAATCGGTATGTGAACCAAAAAGCGAACTCCCAGAAAAAGGTGGATTGATAATTCTGGCTTGTGCCTCAGGTTTAAGAGCCGTTAATCCTAGCCAAGAAGATCTTCTGGCTGAAATACCATGAGCGTAGGAGTGAGCTGCCAGCGTTGCTCCGTCTGCTGCCGCACTTATGACTTGATTAGAGACCAGACTTCCCTCCTGTAAGATCTCCTCAAAGTCCTTTCTATCCTCCTGAGGAAGTTTCTCTATGAATCTTTGAAGAGAATCCCAAAGCGATCTGTCGTAGCGCCCCAAGAGCGCTGAGGCACTGGCAACTTTCAAACTGGAGGCAGCCGATCCGCATACTCTTCTTCCCCAAGAGTCTTGCGTCTTGCTTTCCTTGTCCGGCGGCACTGTGGATGACAAAGCCACTGAGTGGGTTTTGCTGGCGGCCGCAGTGATCACAGATTCAGGTGGAGGGTCCGCCTTGAGAAACAGAGGATCCTCCGGAGCGGGACGATATTTCTTAAGTTTTCGCGCCGGAGCTGACTTGATGGTAGCCGGCGTGAGGAAGACGTCCATCACTGGTTTAAGCAACCCAGGGACCAGAGGCAACAGTGGACGAGACGCCGTTCTTTCATGAAGGGTCTCAAAGATGACTGAGGAAGTTGTCTCTTGGACAGGCATTGGAATGTTCAACTTTGCCGCTCCCCTGCACAAAACATCTTGAAAAGTGCTGATGTCATCCACTGGAGAAACTCGAGATGGAGGCGTATCTGAAAGTGTGGGAGAGTAATCTCCTTGGAAGAACGACTTGAAGAAGAGGATGTAGGAAACCTACGCCGTCTTCTCTCAGATCGCACCGACTCTCTTCTGCGAGAGGTGGACCTCGATCTTCTCCTGGGCGAATGTGAGCGCCGTTCATACTCTCTTTCCCGAGAGTGGGAACTTGCTGGTCTCCTAGGATGGGCCAGATTCCTCAATCTGGTTAAGGAAATGCTTACTGCATGTGCCATGGAAGGCATACGTGGTGGTATGGACTGAGGCAGCACTCTGGTGGGGCTTTGTCCCGGAGGATGACCCTCTTCCTGCCTTAGTGGTGTCGGTGACGCTCTCAATTGAGGACTTGTTGAACAAGGATGCTCTACTGGTGAAATAGGAGCTGGAGATGAATTTATCACTTCTGGTGATCTGGATCTTGAAGGAGACAGAGGAGATCCTGATCCTGCTGAGGCCGATGGTGAAATGGAAATAGGCGGAGACCCAGAGGCTGAACCATGCTCCGATGTCACATCCGGTGTATATTTCACTCTATGCGGAGACTTGCGTCTCGACGCTGACCTGGATGTCGATTGAAGTTTTGACGTCTCCTGATACCCCACAGCAGAGGACTGTCTCGACGGCGATAGGCCTATCGCCGGAGATCTGGACTTCGACGCCGAGTGGATAACCGGCGATGAGTCATGGCTCGATGTCGAGAGCCTTGTCGTCGACGGAGGGCTTATCCTGGACGGAGGCCTAGAACCCAGCGGGGAACTTCGCCTCAACGTCTGTATCTTCGCCAACGTCATGGACACCTTTGACGGCGGAGGTGCCTGCCTCGACATCGATCCTGACGGAGGCGGCCGCCTCGACGTCGATTCATGCTCCGACGACGATCTTCGTCTCGACGTCGGCAATGTCTTCGACGACGATCGCCTCTCTCTCGACGGCGATTCAAGTCTCGACGTCGATGATCGCCCGTGTTCTTTTGACGACGATCTTCTCCTCGACGTCGCTGTAGATTTCGACGTCGACCGTCTGCACCTTTCCTTCGACGTCGACTTACGTCTAGATGTTGACTTTGACGTTGAACGATGTTTCTCCTTCGACGCCGATCGATGTTTCCTCGACGGCGAAGTTTTCGACGACGAACAAATGCGTTTCGCCGCCGGATCTTGCATCGACGTTGATTTTCTCTTGGAAGCGTGACTCTCCCTGGTCTCCTCACCTCTCAACGATGATCCCGCCGCTGGAGTCTTCGACGCCGAGCCTGACGCCGATGGAGAACACACAGGGACCAACTGCTTCGACGTCGACGGCATTTCAGAAAGGCCATAAAGCCTAATCCTCTCCCTTTCTTTCAAAGTCCTCTTTGAAAGGTCCTTACAATGTCAACAGGAAGTAGGAGAGTGTGTGTCCGGTAGACAGATGATACACACATCATGAGTATCCGAAGAAGCCTTCTTTTTGCCACAGGATGGACAGGGCATGAACAAGGGAGGCATTTTCTGACAAAAAAAGAGTTCTGAAATCTGTTAGTAAAATCAGGAAAATGCTTCACCAACAGGCGATAATAAAGATGAAGCAAAAAATTCACTAGAAAAATAGCAATTCTTGACTAGAAAGTCAAAAATGAAGAGAGCTGAATTCCAGGGTCCTGACAGAAGGAGCCGGAAAGAACAACTGACCCAACTGTCACCCCTGAGGCATGATGGGATATTGGAATCAGGGCTGCCTTAAAGGCACGGTGCCAGTTTTTACCTGTACAAGGCTTTTCAGTCTCTATGATATTGTATTGCAATGCAGCCTGCAGGCTAACAATGTTTTGTGGATCTGTGTTTGGCACAGTGTTTTCTTTTCTTTCTCATGAGTTTTACCTCATTAAATTTTTTTTTACAAAAAGAGATTTAGGTGTATTATTATACCTATGGTGTGTTATTGGATATTTATATCTACATTGTCTAGCCTACTATGGGCGCTGCATTGGCTTGGAAAAA
Organism: Triturus cristatus; assembly: GCF_964204655.1. Lineage (NCBI taxonomy): Eukaryota > Metazoa > Chordata > Amphibia > Caudata > Salamandridae > Triturus > Triturus cristatus. The sequence goes on along the minus strand of NC_140581.1, from coordinate 175,095,786 downwards.
ATAATATATGTTTCTACATATACAGAGCTGTATATATATGTGTTTTTCATATATAATTTTTATTATTTCCGGGGTCCCCGCACATGGGCATATTCAGTGCTTATGACTATTGATGAGGATCCCCTGGAAGAGAAATAAATGTTTCACATGAACTGACTTATGTCCCTATGTACATTATTAATTTTTTTGCTCCTTTAAAATAATTAATCCTCAACTCTCTAACCATAAGTGCTCTCCTTAGGATCACTTTATTATTGGACCTTTTGGCCACACCCGAACCATTGTTTTTTTACCGCATACAATAGAATACAACATAGACTTCTTACGGGGCCATAGCTAGCAATTGGTTTCTACTGGTCTCTGGCTGCACTCTTGCCTCTAACTTGACCCTGTTGCTGAGAGTCCCAAAAAGACTCCAGAAATCATGTAGCCCATAAACTGTTTTGTCTAACAACAAGGCTTACACTTTAGTAAAAACAAATGTTGAAGTTTACACTGCCAATAATCTCTGTGTCCAGTTTCATGAGGCTACCGGACTCAGGTCTAGTTGTGACAAAGTTAATTTGTGACTACTCCTTATGAATGACAACCCTGTACAGCTACTAAGAGTAACCTGAATTCAGTCACATAAACATAGGGGCAGTGAACATCCAATGAGACGTGCTTACACTATGCAAAAAGGACCTTAGTGCGTAGGCATTTAGCATTGAAACCTGACATAAAATCCAGCTACAAGTACAAGCGAAACTACGGGGTGGTGACTTGTCAACAAAGTGTGATGGAGGCAGAGACCAATGGGGCACAGTGACTTTTGCTGGAAGAGGTGATGCAGTGGTGGAAAACTGAGAGATATGGAATTATCACCTGCAAAAAGGGTGAATGTTAATGAGGGAGAACTTGGAGGACTAATTGTGACATTTGAACTTTGTACTAGATTGGGTAAAACCCAGAGGTATGTTATGGTCACTTGTGAACAGAGAGAGGACAACAGAGAATATTGATGATTAACATCATTGACAGTTGAAAAAAGCAACATAGAGAAAGAAGAAACATTAGTAAGAATAGTTGTTATGAGGAAAACACACCAGAGAGGGATAAATATTTTGGGAACTGGGCAAGAGGGGTTAAGATCTCACTTGCTAAAATGCTTGGACGGCCATCTTGGAATGGGTTTTGGCATTCTATGGTATTATCAAAGAATGTCACAGCCAATGTAAAGATTGATGACGCTAGCAGTGCCAGCAGCTAGCACAACTTGTGTGGGTTTTGGTGCACTGCAGGCAGCAGCAAGGCCTTGATAACTGTGTTTAGTGAGCCACTGAATCCTAACAAAAGCTTAAATAAAATAAAGTTTAAAAAGTCTGAAAGCAAAATATAGCATAGGTTATTCCTCAGAGCCCTGGCACTAAATGGAACTACAGATCTAAATTTTATTGTGTATGTCCACAAGCAAAGTGTGAATGACAATTTAATAGATCAGTAGAGGACGACCGCAGAGCAAAATTATGTATATTATATCTACACTACACGCACATATATGAATACGTATACATATATGGCGAATATTGTCAAGTCCTGGGGTTTCGAGACATTTTCTTATGTGAATGATACCCAGCTTATCATTTTCATTAACGAGAGTCAGCCTCGATCGAACCCACGAGAATCTTTTGGGCTGCCTTTCTGACGTGGCTAGCTAGATGATATCACATTGTCTGAAGCTGGATGCAGAAAGAACTGAAGTTCTGCTATTTGGAGGGGCAGACAAAGTTTGGAATTATGCCTGGTGGCCCACGTCCCTTGGCACAGCTCCATTACCTAGTAGAGCCGCCAATAATTTTGGAATTCTATTAGAACACTCCCTGTCTATGCGAGACCAGGTAAACTTGGTGTGTGAGAGTTGTTTTTGTCTCTTACGCATCTTGAGAAAGTTATTCGGATGGATCCCCTTAGCCTGGCATAGGACAGTTACCCAGGCACTTTTCTGAAGCAGATTGGACTATGGCAATGCCTTATATCTAGGGATGGCTGATTACTTATTTAGCCGCCTGCAGCTTATACAGAATGAAGCAGGCAGACTGATCTGTATCAGCCCCAAAATGAGCTCAGCATTAGCCTGCCTTAATCGGCTGCACTGGCTTCCAGTGCCGAAGAGAGCCAGGTTCAAACTACTTTGCTATGTGCAGAAGTCACTTCACGAGTCAGGACCAACTATATTGCGTGGCAAAGTGTCTTTTTACAGACCCAGTAAAGCGCAGTGCTTTTCCCATCAAGCTTTGATTCGCAGCACACGATTTAGGAAAGTCAAGTTCAATGGGTGCTCGTTTGGCCATCTGGTGGCACTTCCATAGAATTTCCATCCCTTGGAAATGTGTCTTATAGAGGACCCTTTTGTGTTTCATAAGCACCTGAAAACCTGTCTGTTTCCACAATAGGGCCATTGAATTACAGAGTTTCCGTGGATTGGTTCTAACGCCGGGATGTCCCTTTAGGTAGGATTTGTGCGCTTCATAAATAAATAAATAAATAAGTATGTATAATTCAGTCTGGCAATCAAAAGTTAGACCTACAAACAGTGCTAATGGCAGCAAAACAATACTGAGGCTGCAGGAAACACATATAAAATGTATTATATTATATCATATTATAGAACAGTCAAGGGAGTTTAGTGCTGTGATTCCTCTAAATCCCTACCCACAGTTGCTACGGCATCCGGATTAAGTTGTAATTTGTCTGGATCTCGGTGGATTGTCAGCTGATGAGCAAAAGAGTTTAAGTCGTGACCAAAGTTTGTGAGGTGGATTACAGAAGGCTCATATGAGGTAAAACAGCATTATGTATCAGCTTTGTTTTAAATATATTCATACTAAATTGGTGAGAAATGTCCAACTTGTCTCAAGCCCCACTGTAAAAAAATATACCGGACCTTGATTTACTTCTTAAGAGTAATAAATGCACACGTTTTTCCACTGTTTCCCTTGTGTGCTTCTCTCTCTCCTTCGCCACGCTCTCTGTTTCTCTATATCTCGGCTGTGTACTTCTCCCCAATCCCTGCATTGCCTTCTCACTCTTGTGCTTTTTACTCTCAAGTTAGGCGTTGCTCTCTTTCACTCATTTGCTCTTCCACCCGCATCCCTGTGTATTTTCCCACACCAGAATCCCTGTGTTTTTTTCTGCTCCTCAATCCCATGTTGCTTCCGCCCTCCACGACCAATGCTCCCTGTGTTGCTTCTGCCCCCCCCTCCCATAATCCCTTCCCCCACCCACTCTGAAACCCCATCCTGGCCCTCTGTTGCTTTCACCACTCGTCTCTGTGTTGCATCCCCCCCCCCCCACGAACCTTTAAAAACAAACAAAAGAACACTTTTGCAATTTCTCTTTTTCCTTTTTAGTAACTGACCCATCTCAGATCAGTAACAATATAGAAAAAAGCATTTGCATCATAGCGTAGTGCATGCCTACAAAATGAGTTGGCCAGCCACGTCAAAACCTTTTTAAAAAAAAATTGTTTAGCCTTGCGGCACATCATCAGGGATGCTGTGCCACAAGGCTTGAACCATTGGCAAACCATTGAGTCCCAAAAATTAGAACTGTTGGCTATGCCAATGCTTGTTCTTATGGTGAGCAGAACACCATAGCTCAATATCAGGATGTACACTATGTTAAAGACATGGGATTTCATTCAACAATTCAGTGCATTTTGCGAACTATAGACTTGGTTCACCCAATTGGGCAAAGGCACCAGATTACAGTGCTTAGTAGATGGAAAAGCTGGACTTGGATGTGGTTCGCTTGATGACAAGCAGTCACTTGGGAGCATTAGTGGTTTCCATGTTGCTTGGTGACATCACAGCTTCTTCTCCAGCCTACCTCATTTGAGCTATTACTGAGGAGTTCTATAGATGTCCAAATATTCTTCATCTTCAGTCTTATAGTTACCTCCAGGTTACAACCAGAGGTCCCAAGTTAACTATTTACATGGAACGATTATTACTGCATACACACCGGCAACCACGACAACACTAGGAGTTTGGAGGGACACTATGTGCATGACAGAATGGACAAAAAGACCCCCAAGAGAAACACAATGGTGTACGGGGACGCTCTTGCCTTAAGTTACGGCAAGGCATTTCAGTACTATGGGATGTAACCGCGTATAAAATTACATGAAATTATTTGCAACCGATGCAGGAAGAGTTTGGACTCCTCCAATCCCAATTCTTTTGATATCGGCAACTCTGTCAGGCACTAACACTGTCTCTAACTCCATTAATTTACGTCCCAAGATATAACAGCTTGAAGTGAAACTCATCATGTCTAAATTGCCTGACAGAAAAATCTCACGGATTTATGTTGCTCTAGTGTTGTATATACTTGACTCCTTCCATGATCTTTGGTACCACAGATGATGAAAAATAGCAACCTCCCAAATGGCTTCTAGGGAAATTGCTATCTTCATCTGGTACAGACTTATAAAATTCAAGTATCTCCACCATGTACCAGGAAGAGGCTCTGATGAATGGATTGGGAACTCTCCCCTTCAAGGTGTTTGAGGTGTGAGAAGGAGACCTCCTTCATATAATGCACAGTTGTGGTGCTCTCAAAGGCTTCTGTGTAGCAGTAGGAGCATTGCTGCCACTAGTAGTAGGACATCCAATCACTATTAACCCCTAGCATATACTCCTAAACACACTTGATGGCCTTGGTCTCAATAGATTTAATTGAGTGTGTGCCTGGTCCTGGTGCCAGCTTCTCAAAGGTTTTAGAACCAAGACCCAATTTTTAGAACGACAAACCTTTGCAACTCACCTAGCTTTAATGGACATGAGGTGTGCGATTTTTCAATGTAACTTAAGCAGTGCATGGTGGCGCACTATCATTTACAGACAGCACATTTCCGATTGATATGGTCGAAACATGTGCACAGATATACAGTATTTCTGATAAAACTATATTGTACACAAATGATAATGTGTTGAAATCGGGTTTCAGTGAATATTTATCATTTGTGCGTCACAAAGTAAAGTGTCATGATTTGTTTAGATAATTTTAAAATCATGTTTCCTTCACTTCTGAATTACAAAATAAATGTGCTTTCCTAACTTCTGAATGTGCACAGTTCATGTACGTGTATTTCTGTTTTCTTGTTTGTTACAAAAAATGACATCCTCCGGCCTTTCCTTTCACACTCCCTGTACCCCAGCAAAAATTGACACTTAATTCACATTACTTTTCTTTCTCTGACTGCAAAGGGAGTGTGTATACACCAATCCCTAAGTTAAGAAAATAAGCAGTAATTTGGCAGAAGCCATAGCGCAGCAAATGTGACAAGATAAATACAGAATTTAAAGGCGTCAGATAAGCTTGCCACCCGACCCATAGTTTAGAAACACTGGGCCAGCCAAAAGTGATATCGTCCAACAATGGAAGGCACCACGCTGTAATAAGTCGAAAGCAGTGCTTGACAGACACAGAATCCAGAAAAAACAGTCTATGAGGCCCTTGGCTGTTTGCAAAAACATATGGAAACAAGGGGAATGTGAATTGAGTATCAAGCTCACCCTCTTAAAACCTCCCTCTGTTCGATCAATTTGTCACTAACTTGTTTGAAATGATTTTAGCCATTTGTGGGGTTTGAACAGTTCCAGGGGCGGCTCGGCTCCTCCATTAGGGCGGAGTTCGAGAAGCAGAAACATAAAATGGTATTTTAAATACCATTTTATGTTTCTACTGCGAGAAAGCAGAAGGCAGGCTATTGCTGGTTGGGGTGGGCGGATCGGAAGGAGTGGCTGCCACTGTTGTAGGCCCTGACTGTTTGGTTGGCCCCCTGGGGCCGACCAAACTAGTCATGCGCACTCTACATTTTCTCTATGTAGGCTGCATAGAGAAAATGGCCTCCCTACAGGTCTCCACACCAATCACAACGCTGCCATTGGGAGGGGAGGGAGAATGCCTGTTCCTATTCAGGAGGAGGAAAACGCCAAACGCGGGACCCGGCGCAGGAGCAGAGGCGGCGCGGGACCCGGTCAGGTGCGTTTCTTTTTTTTTTTTTTAACCCCCCCCCCCCAGCGTAATCCCCTGTGCGACCGACCCCCACACCCGCGAGTATTGTGAGCCGCGACTGTACAGTTCCCACTTCCTGAAGCATGTTTGTTGCTACGGAACTTTGTTATGATGTTCATTAGAATGCCAAAAAATAGTTTACTTAAAAAAAAGGTTCCCAGTTTAACGCCCATAGTCCTGTTTATGCGGTTATGTATTAAGAACTACACATCTCAAAATGCAAAGAAAAAACCTGGACTGGATGAGCTACTCAAGCATGGATCGGGTAAAGTTCAGATTTCTGGGTAAAGCACATAATTATCATCGCCAGTGTACCGAGCCCTTTGGATGCAGTATTGATCCGACGGGAGACATGATTGGAACCATTACTCACTAGCAGACGAAATAAATAGTTTGGATTTCGCTCCTTAGCACGAGTCATTATGATCAGGGATCAGTAAGCGTAGCCAGTAATTAGGTACACAGTGTGTGTTGGCCTACCAGCTCCATCTAGAAGCCACTGTCTGATTGGGAAGCAGCCGACGGAACAGGCACAACAGGAACTACGGAACAGGCACAAAAGAGTATAGGTCCCGCTTCTATTGACACATACCGTGAGCCATCTGCTGAGCGCTGTGGTAACTTTACTTTGTGTTCAGATCTGTGGACTTTCGCAGAATCCACTATGCTCAGCAGTGGTGTACACTGAATACTGTGGGTTTCACTGTTAGCACATGGGTACAACTGTTGTTACTTTATCGACACATTAATACAGCAGGTAGGGTAGTGATCAATGGTGCAACAGGTGCAGTGGCACCGGGGCCCAGGGAGCCAAAGGGACTTATTGCAACACAATTATGACATACTTTTCTATCCAATGGGATAAGAGGGAAATGTTCATAGCTTGCATTAAATCCCATGGCACCTTTGCTGTGTCGCTGAGTATACAATATTTTTTTTTGCCCAGTGTTTTATCTGCAGATATTTTAGTTAAAAATGGGATTTCAAATGTTTGTCTAAGAAAATATTCTTTGTACTTCTCTGTTCAGCTCCCTAACACTGTAAGAGAGTATAAAATGTAAACTGTTAGAGTGAAAACATATTTCAATCAAGTATTTACTTATATACCATATGATGTGCACATTGTAAACCAGATCTCTCTTAAGTGAGAATGACGATTCTCCAATTATCATGCAGAGAGAATCTTGATTTCATTAAAGACAACGGAGGCTGACATTATGCAATAAAAGTTATTGCATAATGTAGCCTCCGGTCTTGTAATGAAATCACGAATATGGCAGAGGTGTATATCATTTGTCTTTGTGGTTCTGGTATTTATATAGTGCGAAGAAAGCCAATAGGCAGCTGAGGGCTGTACAGGGTCAAAGGCAAAAATACAGTCAACACAATGATTCAAGAGGTTGTTGGGTTGTGGGAGCAGGAGTGGTCTGTTACTGCACCATGATCTAGTGTTCTTTAGCTATTTCTTAACTTTGATTTAATAAATAGCTATTTCCTAAATTGGAGCAGTGTTAGGCGGTACTGATGGTTTCAGTGATGCTGTTCCAGTGCATAGATGAAGAAAGACTGCTCCCTCATTTTTTAGGTCTCATGCCTAGCGTTGCAGTGTGCAGCTCTGCTCGCGCAGCGAGAGACCTCATGTAGGGGCTTCAGAAAGCTGACCACACGCTTGTGCGTGTGCTTTTGTTTTCGTCAGCTGCTATTGGCTTTTGCGTGCGTTATAAACAAAAGGGCAGCACGCCATTGGTGAAAGGCGTGTGCATGTCCCAGCTTCTTCAGAAATGTAACCGCCCATGTCCCAGTGGTGTCTGTTACGCGCAGCAGCGGCATCTGAGACCTAATAATAAGCATGTGTTTCTAATTAGCACGCGTTCGCTTGCTGCCGCGCTCCCTCGCCCCCGCTCCTCTGTGGTGCACGCGCACTACTGGTTTCGATTCGCTCCTCTCACAAGCCTCCTGCACAGCGGTGAACATGTTGCTGTGATTTAAAGTTCCAACCAACGCAATTTGCCTTGTTTAGGTGCTTGTTGGCAAAGCGTTGGACTTCCAAATTGTTAAGGACTGGTGTCACTGTATTAAAAGTACTACCGGCTTATGTTTCTTTCCTGGCAAGTACTGGTTCTTAAAGGTTCGCTCTGCGATTGGAAAGTGGCAGAAGTGCTGGCTGTTAGGTTTGCTATATGGTGAGATTGTTGTGAAGGTGCACTTTTTGAGGGGCAGCCAGGGCACTGCAAACACCGCTGGTAGCGCTGCGGGCTCAAGGTTGTGACGCTGCTCCGCTGTCAGCAGATGGGCACACTGTGAGTTGTACTAACAGAGTTCCGAGTTGTGTTTCCGCAGCGATGCCTAGGCGCCCTGCCGAATCCACCCGGTGCCATAATTATATCGCTACCCTCACCCCCCGCCCAGACAAACTGAGGCCATAATCTTTTTAACCGTTGCCTCTTTTACTAGTGAATTACAGTCTTACCCCACTCCTCTGTATTGCACGTGCACCACTGGTTTCTGTTGCAAGCGCGCGAGCCAGTCATCGAAGTGTTGCAGCTTCGCCAGCAGACACTGTTTTGCCAAATATTATTTCCTGTCATGCTTTTTTTTTGCCTGCCTAGAATCGCTAGATAACCTCACCCCCGCCTACCGTTGATCCGGCACGGAAGAGATCACAGCTTTTATCACCTCACCTTACGCTGGTTAAGTAAACTCTTGTCCCCTCTGGCATGCCGTATCCGCCTCCCTCCCACATCCCCACACCTAGCCACCCGGGCTCCACCTTAAATGGGCCGCGCGCACAGTAAATACATTAACAATATAATTATTTACTTTTAACTCCGCAGTTGGAAACTCGTGTGCCTAGCGGGTATAACTGTAGTGTATTAAACTGCATCCATTGTATAGCGCTTACTACCCCTGTGTGAGGCGGTACAGCGCTTCTCCACAGAGATAGCACAATACACCGTGTGGGGTGTGTGCTTGGATCTGCGCTGGTGTTGATAATGAGCCTAGGTGGGAAGTGTTTCCATGTAGTGAATTCGGCAGAGCCTGTTTCATGTATCATTTAAAAATCTGCATATTGAAATGAAAGTCTAGTTTTCTGTCCTGCAGAATTTTACAAATATGCGTTTCAACTAAGCTGTCATAGTGCTGAAATTCTACCTATATATTATTCAGAGGCAGCCCCTGGACCACCATCTCAGCCGGTGTTATAATCCTTAAAGCTTCCCTTTTGCCTTTTACCACGTATAATGCTCCTTGGCTAGGTTTGTGCAACACAAATACCATATACATACAAGCATATTTCTGTCTCTCCCAGAAGTAGCCATACAGTCTTTATGTACATCCTTCTACTGGTCTCGCATTACTGAAAATTAAAACTATTGGTGTTGCATTATTATTTGCAACGCCAAAAGCTCAAACTTTTACTTATGCGAGACCTGTTGCATTGCAAATGCTTGTTATTTTCAGTGTGTAGATATATGCAGCATACACATTAATTAATTTAAATATAAATAATAGGTGCTTGGTGTTTTGTGTTAACCAGCAGTGCTCAAAATTTGTGCAGGCGGTGCAAAAAGTGATCCCAATCAAGAAGGGGAAAACGTTGAAAGGACCTTAGATAGTATCTAAATCAGTCAATGATTGTCTTTTACAATCATTGAGTTGGTATCCTTAGCTTGATTTGTGGGAGCAGTGCAAATACAGCAAACAGTAGCATGGGTGATTGGTGGCCTCAATTGAAGAACTAGAATGTGTAAACAAAAAAGAGAGCATAAAAGGTAAATGATATGCTAGTCTAGCTTACTGCTTTGTCTTTTAAAAGTAAAACCAAAATGGGAAATTCTGCAATCTTCGCATTAAAATTAAGACTTTATATATAGTTTTTGTTTGTTTGTGATTTAACGTATTTCATAATTTGTGTGTCTAATGCATATTTAAGTTCAAATCCTACAAGTTACTTAGGCATTGGTCGCCGGGCTCCACAGAAGTCAAAAGGTTAAGAATCCTGGGCTAGGGAAATTCATTTTGCTACCCTTTTCTTAAGCAAGCCATTGGTATTCATATATTTGTAGAAAAGATGACTCCTGACCATGTTTTATATGTTATATAAAATATATCACAGGTTTCTATTAAAAGCGTTGAAACGTAAAATGAGTTGGAAGATAGCTACACATCATAATCCGCAGTCATAAAGTGCGGTTTGTAACTACTTCGAAAGAACATGAATGCCTTTGGTAAAGCGTGAAGATAAAAAAGTGAGGCCACTGCCGGTGAACCTACGAAAAAACACAACTCCATCAATCAAATTAATGAGGAACAATCCTACAGAAAATGAAAAAGACGGGCGAACGTATTAAAAGTGCTTTGTTCAGCTGTTACAGGCCACACAATTAGCACAGCAAGTGAGAGGAAATCATTAGTGGTATTTAAGGGAGATGTTAAGGAAGCGGATAAAGAGCGATTGGAAATTGAAAGGCGGTGGGACTTGATTATTTGTGGATGATGATGAGAGAGAATGGCAGGGGCGAGGCGGATGAATTTGTGCAGTTTCATATGTAGAAAAGTTTGGAACTTCGTACTTTCTTACATTATGATGTTCTACAAGGCTTTGAAGGCCGGCCATTGACCTTACATGCCATGGTTTGTCCTACCGTCATGTCAAAACAATGTGCTTATTCTCTCTAGATCATCTATTAGCAATTCTGCCTCTCTCTGAACACAAGCCTGGCCCTGCCCTCATTGGCGGGCACTTAGGGCTGAATTCTGAGTTTGGCAGTCCATAGGACTGCCAAACCCGAGGTGGAGGTGTGGTGGCGGTTAGGGACCGCCACACCAGTGGTCCGACCGGGGTATTATGTGATCCCTGGTGGTGGCGCAGCTGTCTGAGGGCCGCAATATGCTGGTGGTGCCGCTGCGGCAATTCCAAGCATATTCTGAGTTTCCTCACCTCAACAGATTTCATGGCGGCGAGCCGCATGAAACCTGTGGCAGTGATTGTTCCCTCATGGCCCGAGGATGCATGCAGGAGGGGCACATACTGTGCCCCCTGTCTGCATGCACCACCTTTCCAGCACAGCATGGACTGCACAATGCATGGCATGCAGGAACAGGCTTATTCGTTCCTCTTGCGGTGCCTTTTTAATAGGCATTGCCGTGGGAACACCGCAGGACCACACTCCAGACCACGATTAAACTCGTTATCTGGCGGCTGTGAGGTTTGGCGTTGTGGGAGCGGGTAATGGGTCCTTAGTACTTTATCAGCCCAGCTAGGAAAGGGGGGCACCCACTTGCAGTGCAATAATGTTACTTTTTGGCCCAAGTCAGCATTTTAATATATGTATTTATTAGCTCATTTTATTGACAGCAGCCCGCTTTGTTTTTAAACTGTTTCTTATTAATTAGTATTATGAACTTGACTTCCAGATTTTATAACGATTTTAATTAATCATACAAACAAATGCCTAAATGTGCACAGATCCTTGTTCAGTGCATGAAAGAGAAAGATGGATGGACTGCAGGAAGGATAGGTGGAGAGAAGGATTGATTTATGAACGATCAAATAAATTCAGAAATGAGGTGTGTAAGGCGGGAAACAACCTTTAACACACAGTCATTATTATGCAATACAATTACCACACAATGCCTTTACCATGCAGGTCTTTACCATGCATATTCCTTTACCACACATACCTTTACAATAATAATGTAAGTATATATCAGGTTAGTGAAAACCAAGGTTACAGGGTCGCTATAGTGAGGAAATCTAATTTAAAAAACCTTGGAAATTCACTGAAAAAACAAAGGTTACAGGGTCTGTATAGTTAGGCTCAGATTTCACTCATACAAAACCAGTGAAATTTAGCAGTTACAGTTACCTGAGTTAACTATAACTTACCCGTTAATGCACTGCTTATGACCTCACATATTACATCCCTCATGACATGGTCCTTGACATCAATGATGACATCGTCCACAGAGCCACTCACACACCTACTCACACCACATACAACCTCTCGTATGTCCACTCACACACCCACTCACATACCCTTTCACAGACACATACTAGTACTCACTCATTCGTACAGGCACTCACACAACCATTCACTCACCCATAAAGCTACTCATACAACCAGTCAGTCATCCCTACAGCCACTCAAATAGTCACACACTCAGCCATACAGCTACTCACACACCCACCTATTCACCCATACAGCCTCTCAACACTGCCACTCACTCACCCATACGAGCATTCACAAACTCACACACCCACACACTTATATACCCATTCACACATCCATGCAAGCACTCACACATCTGCTCCCTCACCTATACAGCCATTCACACAGACACTCACTCTCCAATACAGCCACTCACACACTGGTTCACTAAACCAAACACCCACTCATTCACCCATACAGCCACTTACATACCCAGTCCCTTACTTATACAGCCAGGAGTAAGGGACTGTTTGTTTGGGGGGGGAGTTTTATTGAGGGCGAACTCGACCCGTAGTTATCAGAGACTTTTATATGAGCCCCAGTTGCATTACAGATGGACACGTTCATTTTCGTTAGGCATGGGGAGATTAAGCGATTTGCCCAGAATCACAGGATGTTGAGCGTCCCTGCCAAAACACGAACCTGGTTCCCCAGCTTCGAGGTCAACATCTCTAGCCGTTAGCCTACATACAAAGCAGAGTATCTTGGTCAAGATGTTCTACAGTGTTATTTCCTGTCAGTTCCTTCAAAAAGTGAAAAGTGCCACGCCCACAAGTAAAAGAAGCTAAAGATGTAAGAAAGTGCCTCACATATTTTTATAAGAGTAAAACAGTTCAGTGGGTTGCGTTATAAGTGACAAGAAAATGTCACTGATGTTGTTTGTACTAATTCTACAAAGTACAATTTGCTATTACCAGCCACAGATGGCACGTTTTGGACATGTAAGCATGACATATGACCAAGAAGAAATTATGAGTTCAGTCCAGAGAGAGAAAACGCTCCATCCCATGTATAGGACCATATGTGAGTTCTCTACTGACATCAAAGACTGGAAGTTGTGGCTGAATTCTGTGAACATCTGTGTTATATAAAGACCACCATAATTGGGAAGAACAGCTGGATCATGCATTAGTGGAAGCCCAACAATGGAAATATTAAGACAGGTGTCGATGTGTCGTGTAGCAGATCTTAATGCCGAGTACAATACATTGAGGGATGGTCCACTTCTGCACAGCCTTGCCCTTTTTCCATCCAGTGAACCAGATGAAGAGGTGATCGTCCACCTTAAGGTCTTTAGTACAAATAAACGTAAAATGAAAGTGCTGTGTTTTGGTCCAGGCGATGGAGCCTCTCCTCCTTCTTGGAGGAATGAGGGGGCGTGTAAAAGTAGCACACTGATGCTCTCACCGACATGCAATTGAGTGACAACTTTCAGCAGAAAAGAAGCACGGTTCTGAAAAACCAGGAAAAAGCTGGTGTAAGGAGGGTAAAGTGGAGAGCTTGAAGCTGGCTGATCCTTCTGCCCAATATAATGGCCACCCGAAAGACTGTTTGATACTCAAGTGACGAAGAGAACAGCTCAAAGGGGGAGCACATGAGAATCCTGAGGAGCAGATTGAGGTCCTATTGGGGCATCACAAAAGGAGTAGGAGGGAACACGTTTTGCAAACCTTTTAAAAAACGAGTCATAACAGGTGAATTGAAAAGAGATGGTTGATCCAGCAGCTGCAGGAAAGTAAAAATGGACAACAAGTAACCCTTAATAGTGCTCAGGGCAAGGCCTTGCTTGTCTAGAGACAAAACAAACAGCAGTACCTCCAACAACAGTGCAGAAAGTGGGTACACCTGGTGTGAGGAACACCAAGCCAATGGCAGGCATATAGAGTCCTAGTGGAGGTATGCCTGGCTGACAAGATGACATCACAGACCTCGGGAGGAAGATTGAATATTTTCAACTGTTTCTGGTCAATCTCCATGTATGAAGGTGGAGTGTGTGCAGGTTTGGGTGCACAACCCTGCCCTGTTGCTGTGGCAGAAGATTTCTGACTGGAGGACTTGATGTTTAAGCTCAGGAAGTCGGGATACCAATCCCGCTATTACCAAACCGGAGCCACAAGAATGACTTAGGCCAGGTATGTCCTGATCTTCTTGAGAACTTGGGTAGGAGTGGTATCAGAGGACAGATATACAGGAGTCACGAATTCCACTCAGGACGAAATGTGTCTCAGAGCAAGAACCGCTTTGGAACCTCCAATGCGTTGACGTCCTGACATTGCGAGATCTCGGCGGAGGGGAACTGATCTAGCCAATGCTCGCCTAGATGCAGAAAAGACCTAGTGCCGTCCCCGGATGTTTCACAATTCATGATCTGCACAACATTGATGGCTAAGTTAGTTAACACAGGTGTTCAATGAGCCTCCATGCGTTGCAGGATCTAGTGCTCCAGTCAATTGCAGAGGCGAAGAGCCACCTGGCACAGCTTCCACAAACCCACCCCACCCTATTTGAAGCAATACCACATAGTGTTGGTGTTGTCTGTGAACATCTGAACCAGCCTTCCCTTGATGGATGGAACAAAGGCTTTGAATGCCAACCAAATTGCCCGCAGGTCCAGAAGGTTGATGTGAAGCTGGGACTCCGCCGAAGCTCAGAGACCTCTGATCCCAACCTACCATAGGGGGCCACCCCAGTCCAGAATTCACCACTGTCAGCTTTGGGTGGGGAATGGAGAGGGGTATGCCGCTGGCCCAATCGTGGTTGGTCTGCCACAACTCCAGATCTTAAGCAGTTCCCTCCAATATCTGGACCTGGTCCGAGACATTTCCCTAATGCTGTGGCCACTGGGATTTCTGGTCCCACTGCAGAGACCACATGCTCCATCAGGCATGCTTCTCCATCAGGATGCAGGATGCCATGAGACCCAGCAGCCTCAGACACCGTCTCAACCAAATCAAGGATAGAGGGTGAACTATCAGAATCATAGCTTGAATACCCGTGCTTACTGATTATGAGGATAGACGTGGATCCTCAATGGCTCAGATGACAGGGAGTGTCTAAAATAGGGTCAGGTGTGACTTGGGCAAATGGATACTGAACCCCAGCAAATGCAGGAGGTCCGCCATAGTCCAGAGGTGGATGACAACTGCCTAGGGTAAGCCCACTTTCAAATGGCCAGTCATCCAGGTAGGGGAAGACTAGAAACCTAGACCTCCGCAGATGGGCTACAACCACTGCCATCACTTTGATGAACATGCTAGTGACACCGTTAAGGCCGAAAGGTGGCATAGCCTACTGAAAATGCTTTTGGCTCACCGTGAACCGCAGGTAACGTCTGTGCGCTAGCAGGACAGGGATGTGGAAATAGGTGTCCTGTAGGTCCAGCTCTACCTTCCAGGGTACAGCACAGACAGACCCTGAGCCAATGTGAGCGTCTTGAATTTCTCCTTTTTCAGAAAGTAGTTGTGAGGGCTTGGATCTAATATGTGACAAAGGCCTCCATCCTTTTTGGACACCAGAAAATAACAGGAATAACAACCATGCTCTACTTCTGGTGTTGTCATCCTCTCAGTGGCTCCTTTGGCCAGAAGAGACTCTACATCCTGAAGTAGCAAAGAGAGACGGACCTCCGTCAGCCATTCTTGGGAAGGAGGCAATGGCATAGGGATTTCTACAAATGGAAGGGTGTACCTCTTCCACACAATTTGAAGTACCCACTTGTAAGAGGTTAAGGCAGACCATTGGGGCAGGTGATGCCTGATCTTGCTGCCAAAGGAATGGCTGTGCTGAATGTAGGGTGCACTAAAGAGACTTGGAGGTGGCAGCTGCTGGAGGGGTGGAGGACTAGACGGCTCGCTAGGTCTGACTCCCACGTCCTCTTTGGGAGTCAAGACCCCGTCCACGAAAGGACTGAGCAGGTTGCTGTACTGGTGGGTACATTTGGTATCTGGGATGCCCACGCTTGGACATCCCCGAAAACCCATAGGACCGCACCCAGATGTGGCGATGCAGTGCCACTTTAGAAGCCATGGCTCTGCTTAGGGAATCTGTGGTACCGAGCCCACACCTGATGGGGAACTTCACTGCATCCCAACCACACACAAAGGCTTGGTTGAGGATAGCACGGCCCTCCATGGTAAGCAGCTGTGCAACTGAGTCTCACAATGTATAGGAATATCGGCAATCGAGGCTGCAATGTGCACCAACTGCAAGGCTAGGCTGGTGAAGTGAAAATTTGCTTCCTAAAGGTGTCCATCCTCTTGTATTCCCTGACTAGTGGGGTGGAAGGGAATGCATTTGGGTTGAGCTTTGATTTTGAGTCCTGCACAACCAGGATGTACGGGGAGAGGAAAGCTGGGTCTCGTGGGGCAGGGTGATGGCATTGGGCAGTCATGCACTGCACAAGAGCCTCTGGCTCCCAGGGGACTAGGCTCCCAGGGGAACGTCGGTGAGGGTTTTGTTAAAAGTGAGCGGTGGTTCAGCCGAACCAACGTCTGGGTGAAGCACCTCCATCAAGACGTTGGTCATGACCTCCACAGCAGGCAGCTGAAGGACAAGGACCTCTGCTGTCCTGCACATCATGATGGCTAAGAATGTGCCTTCCTCCAGAACAAGGCCAGGAGGGCTCACCGTGAACCGCAGGTAACGTCTGTGCGCTAGCAGGACAGGGATGTGGAAATAGGTGTCCTGTAGGTCCAGCTCTACCTTCCAGGGTACAGCACAGACAGACCCTGAGCCAATGTGAGCGTCTTGAATTTCTCCTTTTTCAGAAAGTAGTTGTGAGGGCTTGGATCTAATATGTGACAAAGGCCTCCATCCTTTTTGGACACCAGAAAATAACAGGAATAACAACCATGCTCTACTTCTGGTGTTGTCATCCTCTCAGTGGCTCCTTTGGCCAGAAGAGACTCTACATCCTGAAGTAGCAAAGAGAGACGGACCTCCGTCAGCCATTCTTGGGAAGGAGGCAATGGCATAGGGATTTCTACAAATGGAAGGGTGTACCTCTTCCACACAATTTGAAGTACCCACTTGTAAGAGGTTAAGGCAGACCATTGGGGCAGGTGATGCCTGATCTTGCTGCCAAAGGAATAGCTGTGCTGAATGTAGGGTGCACTAAAGAGACTTGGAGGTGGCAGCTGCTGGAGGGGTGGAGGACTAGACGGCTCGCTAGGTCTGACTCCCACGTCCTCTTTGGGAGTCAAGACCCCGTCCACGAAAGGACTGAGCAGGTTGCTGTACTGGTGGGTACATTTGGTATCTGGGATGCCCACGCTTGGACATCCCCGAAAACCCATAGGACCGCACCCAGATGTGGCGATGCAGTGCCACTTTAGAAGCCATGGCTCTGCTTAGGGAATCTGTGGTACCGAGCCCACACCTGATGGGGAACTTCACTGCATCCCAACCACACACAAAGGCTTGGTTGAGGATAGCACGGCCCTCCATGGTAAGCAGCTGTGCAACTGAGTCTCACAATGTATAGGAATATCGGCAATCGAGGCTGCGATGTGCACCAACTGCAAGGCTAGGCTGGTGAAGTGAAAATTTGCTTCCTAAAGGTGTCCATCCTCTTGTATTCCCTGACTAGTGGGGTGGAAGGGAATGCATTTGGGTTGAGCTTTGATTTTGAGTCCTGCACAACCAGGATGTACGGGGAGAGGAAAGCTGGGTCTCGTGGGGCAGGGTGATGGCATTGGGCAGTCATGCACTGCACAAGAGCCTCTGGCTCCCAGGGGACTAGGCTCCCAGGGGAACGTCGGTGAGGGTTTTGTTAAAAGTGAGCGGTGGTTCAGCCGAACCAACGTCTGGGTGAAGCACCTCCATCAAGACGTTGGTCATGACCTCCACAGCAGGCAGCTGAAGGACAAGGACCTCTGCTGTCCTGCACATCATGATGGCTAAGAATGTGCCTTCCTCCAGAACAAGGCCAGGAGGGGAAAGACTGCCATAGTTCTGTAAGGTGCTCAGGCCACTGGCCTCCCCTATCTCCTCATGCCAGTTTCTCGCTGGTTCAGGGTTCTCCTCTAGGGGAGCCAGACATCTACAGGGACTGCCAGTGCCAGAAACTTGTGAAGGAGTGGGCTGGAAGAGGCACCTCACACCCCTTTCCTTGTGCTCTAAAGTGCTCAAGGGTCCCGCAACACGGGATGCAGACGCGCAACACACAGGCCAAGCGTGGGCCTGTCAGAGGCTGGGCTACCCTTGCCAGTGTTTGCTGTAAAAGATCCCTAATAATGTAAGTTGGAATATTTCCTTTTTTCATTTAATAGCGACTTTGCCTGGAGGTTCTTTCTAACTGTGCCATTACATTGCCTTTGGACTTTTTTGTTAGTTTGGTACCGTTTCCTTCTTTATTGTACTACCAGCCTGCAATTGGCGGCTTGTGTCTCTTTTATTAGTACTGTGCTATGGGCAAGCGCAAGTAGTCCCTTTTGCATTGTTCTCAAAAACACCAGTGCATTGGCTCCAGCATATTAACCTATTTGGCTAGTGCGTTTGGAGCTGTAACCAATCAGATCATATCAGTAGAAGAGGAAGTGCGATTAGGTTTCTGCTGTACTGAAGGACAGTAGAATTCTGGATCATGGCACGGCTTCTGAGGGGGCTGTATTTAGAAATTAATCTGATCTTTCATCAGCGGTAGATGCTCAAATCACGAAGAGTGGAATCTTTAGTACATCAGCCTCCAGAAGAAAACCTGTCCTTTAGAGTCTTCATAGAAAAACACAAACGTTGCGACATCCCCAGGTACCCCTCCAGGCACAGCGTTGACATCTGATATCTATGGACAGTTTGCTGGACAAATATATTTATAAATTAGAAAATGTAATTAGTTTATCTTTTTCAGCCTACAATGAGAGGCTCAACAAATTTGGAAGATGTTCTTGCCAAATTTGATGTCCCCACCCACCCTGTCCACTTGCCCCGTCCCGGGGTTAAACAGCTCTCCATAACCTGTACCTTGCCACCACAGGGACTTACTCTTCCTATGGCAGGGCCTTCTCATACTAATCATGCTCGATCAGCATCAGCAGAACCCCACCTTGGTAATGTAGATTCAATTACAGATCACAAATAGCTGGAGAGACAGAAACATGTGCTTGTTCAAGCCATCATCAGACTCGCTAGCTACTTCCCAATGATGGCAGTGATAATGGGAAATTCACCAATATTTATGTAAGTGGTGGCTCCTCTGACTAATATGCTATACTCGATTTGCCTCCGACTGCTACACCTTATACTGTTGTACTAGCCAAGGTGCCCCCAATAAGAACCGGGGTGGTTGAACATCTATTGCTACTTAAGAATAAATTTGTATATAGAGGCGTGGCTTGGTGACCCAAGATGGCGGTTGCACCTTGAGTGCGCTCCCGGACCTCTCCCCCATCCGCCCGTGGTCCGCCTCACAAGAGAGCCATCTCACCTTATAATTACTGGCTCAATCGCAGTCACACCTCCGGCTGCATCCTGGCTGCCTGAATTCATCTAAGGGGCACCTCCATGACGAGATCGGCCGGCCGGGACCGGTGGACAAAATGGCGGATCGTCAGCGCTGAACGGCACGCCCGCGGCTTCAGATCTCTTGAGCTGCTCATCGGCCCGTGCTTCATGGAGGGGCTCTGGGAGGCCCAACGGTGTGCTGCGGGCCCCAGGATGCTGCCTGTGCTCCCCCCTCCCCGTGGCGCCAGTCTGGAGGCGGGCTGCCACTGGGGCCTGGCCTGGCTTGAGGAGCCGCAGTTGGCGCGGGGCGGCCCAGCAGGCCCCTTCTCATCAGAGATCCCTGCGGTCACTTCCGGGTGTCCCGCGGCGGAGCGACGTCTTTAACCGCTATTTCGAGTGGTGAAGGCTGGTGAACGTCTGGCTGCGGCTCGGGTGGCCAGGCGGCCCACGCCCGACTGAGGCTGCCATCTTCATCCGGCGCCAAACACCATCGGCCTGTGCCCGTGTGCACCACCGCCTGTGCCAGAAGCTAGAGGGGAGGCAGGTTGTGTGGAGGATCGGCGTTGCCTGGCTCCTGCGGCAGTAAGTCCCAGTGGCGGGAGGGGGTCCTGGGTTGTCTCAAAGGGGCCCCCCCTGCACGCACAGGTGGCCCATCACAAGGGGATCCTTCTGAGGCCTCACGATCCTCCTTCGGGCTCTCTGGGTCCTGCACTTTGAGGGGCCACAGCTCCAAGACGGGGCCTCGGGCCCGGGGGCTGAGGGAGCGGTGTGGTGGTGTCGGCAGCATATTCGGGCGGCGGAGGTGACTCTGGTGGGGGCGGCATCCCCCCTGCTCCTCTTTGTGTTGTGGCCCTGGACTCATTGGGACCACGAATTCTTGGCCCGCCCTTGTGAGTTGACCTGCCTGCTCTGCCTTCTGGGTTGAGGATGCGGGGATAGGGGGCGATCGGCTGCGCTCATCGAGCGGTGTGGGTGTTTCCATGTTGAGTCCACCACCTCTAGACTTACTTAACGAATCCAGGGGAGTCATGTGTGTCGCCCTCCTCGGCGGCCCGCCTTTGTTCCCTGGCCGTTCTTTTGCCTGCCGGCTGGGTGCCTCTGTGTCGGACGCATTAATCGAGCGGCGGAGGGCCTTGGAGGGGCTGTCGCCTCCACCTCGGGCGGCCCCCAAATCCTGCACCTTGCTGAATTGTCCATTACCCCCCGGTGGTGTACGAGCCTTTAGGCATTTAGCGGGGTCCCTCTAACTTCCTGAGTGGCGCCATGGGCCGGACCAGACCTGCCGAGACCTTGGCCATCCAGACCAAAATGGACCGCTTCACCACCACGGACATTGGGGCGATGGGGGGAACTGCGGACAGTGATGCACCACCGGCAATAGACCTGTCCACTATCCTCCAAGCCATCCACACCTTGCGGTCCTCGTGGAGGGCGAGGTCCGTGTGGACATGACCCTAATCCGGCAAGACCTCCGTAACCCCACAGCACGGATTAAAGAGACTGAATCCCGTATATCATCGGTGGAAGATGAAGTTCACCAACTTAAGGGGCAGGTAGCGCACCTCCAGTCACACACCCAGGAGCTGCATCGGAGGGCCGAGGATGCAGAAAACAGATCCCGCCGTAATAACCTCCACCTGGTAGGGTTCCTGGAGGGGGCGGAGCAGGGCCGCCCTGCCGAATTCTTAGAGAAATGGTTGAGATCCTGGCTCCCGGAGGGCTCTCTTTCCCCGTGGTTTGCTATAGAGCGAGCTCACCGTTCCCTTGCCCCGAGGCCTCCGGCGGGAGCACCGCCGGACCGGTCATAATGAGAATCCTTAACTACAAAGACCGAGACAGCATCCTGGCTGAAGCCCGCAAGCAGCGACACCTCCCTTACGAAAACCATTTGATCATGATCTTTCTGGACTACACCCGGGAGGTCCAGGGTCAACGTCGCTCGTTTGGCGAGGTCAAGCAGAAACTGAGAGCCCTCAACATCCAGTACCGGCTCCTCTTCCCGGCATGTCTAATAGTGGTGTTCGCCAAAAAACCTTATTTTATTACTCTCCGGCAGATGCATGGGTTTGGGCCACGGAAGAACGTCCCATTCGGCCCAACGGTCAGATTTCCCTGCAAGAAGGTGTGGAGGGTGGTTCCACTCGCACCGGGTCTCCAGACCCTAGGCCCCAGCGCAACCGCTCAAGGAGGCGCCGTGGGCACAGGTGGGCCCACTCTGACTCCCCGTTGAATCCTCCCCAACTGTCTGGACCATCACATGGGAATCTTCCGGTTGTACAACGCTCCGGCTCCTCCGGTCTTCTGGGCCGTGGGGGGGCCTCGCCCGCCTCCTCCATTCCTGACCTTCCAGACACTGGCCTCTCTCGCAGCCCAACTCTTCTCAGCAATTCAGCCTGAACCCGTCTCTGCCCGCCGTGCTTGGCTCCACACTGGAGGCACCGTGCCGGCTTCCTTCTGTTCTCTCTCTTGTTGGACTTGTATATGAACATCCTGCCATGAGGAGGGGTCCTCCACGCTTCGCACACTCCCAAGCGTTTTAGTTTGAACCTATATTGTTATCACTGTTGGGTAACAGATATGCTTCTGTTTCTGAAGTATAGGGTGTGGGTGGGGCTAGGGTGGGTGGACCGTTGTCCCTAGTTTCTTTTGTTGGTTTTTGTTGCTTCCTTGTTTCATCACACCAGCACTCGCAGGACGTCACATTTTACACATCAGGGGACATGGTAACTGATATCTGGGCTCCCATTCACGCATCCCGGCGTCCCTGCCCCCGGCCGAGCTTGCCTCGGGGACCTCCCCCCTTCTCCGTGACAGTTTATCAGGATGCCTGACATACTACAATCGGGGTATCTTTACGCCTTCTGTCATGGAATGTCAATGGTCTCCTTGACCGCCTCAAGCGATCGGTGGTACTTCGCTATGCGCAGCGTCTTGGGGTGGAGGTCCTACTGCTGCAAGAGACACACTTATTGGGTAACCAATGCCCCTTTTTAACGCGCTATGGTTATGACAGGGTCTGTCACTTGGGCTTCACACGCGGATCCCACGGGGTTGCGATCCTGGTACAACGCTCTCTTCCTTTCGTGGCAACATGAGTCATTCATGATGATCAGGGCACCTTCCTGGCTCTGTCCGGCACCCTGAATGGCATACCCCTTAATTTGGTGTCATTATACTCCCCTCCAGCGCGGCTGACTGTGACCCTTGCCGCATCCTTTGGGCTCCTGGCCTCCTTGCCCCCGGGCTCCACCTTCCTGGGGGGTGACTTCAACGCGGTCCCTTCCCCGGATCTGGACATGACTGGGACCCCTTCCCACGGCAGACTGGCGCATGAGAAACACCTAACGAGCTGGGCCGAATCCCTAGGTCTTTGTGATGCATGGCGTACATGGCACCCGTGTTCTAGGCAATTCACTCATACCTCAGCTGCACACCACACACATGCGCGTATAGACATCATTTACATTCCCTCGACCGGCTGCCTTAGGCTCCAAGAGGTTGCTATCCTCCCGCGGGGTATATCCGATCACTCTCCGGTGATGCTCACTGTAGGTGCCCCTCCTGCCTCAATGCGTCAGACATGGAGATTGAATGCGGGGTTCCTCCAAGACAAGGGATTCCGAAAAGTGGTAACTCAAAACCCAGCAGGATGTGCAGCTGGACCAGCTCACTTCACACGAGGCACAGGCCTTGCGCCTTAAGTGGTCCACCGCCATGAACCATGACGCCTCAGAAGTGAGACTCCTTGCCCACATACGCGAAGAGATTCGACAATTGTCGATGGACGCAGCTAAACTCCTCTGGCGATCCTCTATTGCCAGGGTGTACGGATGGGGAGACAAGAACGGCTCCCTCCTCCACAGACTGGCCACCTACCCCAGAGCGAACCGTATAATTCCCGAAGTCATAGATCGGGACGGTTCGGTATGTAATTCCTCAGTCGACATGGCCCAGGCCTTTGCTCTGTATTATAGCCAGCTATACACGGCCTGGACTCCCTCCCTGTCTCAAACACGTTGCGAGCTGGAGACAGTCAACTCCCCCATCTGGACTCGGCTGTTCAGGAAGACCTAGACCGTCCCATCACCCATGAAGAAATTGGGGAAGCGATTGCCCTTGTCTCATCCGGCAAGACGCCGGGTCCAGATGGCCTCCCCCAAGAATATTATGCCCTGTACCGCGAGACGTTGATTCCACACCTTGCTCAGCTGTTCAATGAGGCAGTGGAGAAAGGTTCCTTTCCGCCAGAGACTGACGTGGCCACCATTGTGGTCCTTTCCAAATCCCAGCCACCCTCACCTCGGTGCGCGGACTATCACCCCATCTCACTTATTAACACAGAGCTAAAACTGTACGCCACGATACTCACTCAGCGTCTTAAACCCCATTTACACATGCTGGTCCATCCAGACCAATGCGGGTTCATGTCATCACGTGGTACCCGACATTGCCTGCGGAGGCTTCACTCAGCCCTGGCCCATCACAATTTAATCACCCCCTACCCCACACTCCTGGTAGATTTTGAGAAAGGCTTTGATTCGGTAGATTGGGGTTTTTTGGATGACGTCCTGGCGGAGATGGGTTTCGGACCCCGCTTTCGTGGTCTTGTCCGCGTACTGTATGCTCATCCGAGGGCGCGTGTCTTGGTGAACGGGGTTCTATCTGAACCCTTTCAGATCTGCAGGGGAACGAGGCAGGGCTGCCCCTCTCCCCTGCTCCTTGCTCTGGTGATGGAGCCCCTGGCGGTCCTGATACGCTCTAGCGGACAGGTGCGGGGCTGGGAGTGGCCAAATACAGAGGCAGACAAAATCACCCTCTACGCAGACGACGTCCTGATTTATTTGGTGGACCCCGCGAGTTCGGGCCCCCACAGCCTCCGGATCCTCCGGTCTTTTGAACAAGCCTTCGGCCTCCGGCTTAATCCGGATAAATCGGTCTTGGTCCCCCTCCACATCTCCAGAGAATGCTTCGAATGGCAGTCCACCATACCGCTCCGCTGCCAGTCATTTAAGTATTTAGGGATATGGGTCACTTTACTCCCTGAACTCAGCTGGGCTCTCAATGTCACTCCCCTGGTGAAGTGGGCTAGGGCAGACCTGTCGAAATGGCAGCTACTGCCTCTGAACCCCATGGGAAGAGTTGCGCTTTTTAAGATGATGATTCGGCCCAAATTCCTCTACATGCTTCAAAATACTCCCCTTAATTTTCCGAGAGCGTGGTTCCGGGAGCTTGACAGCCTGGCTTCCAAATTCCTTTGGAGGAAGGGCAGGTCCCAATTGGCCTTAGGTGTCTGTCAGATCCCTTCCTTTGATGGGGGTCTAGGGGTGACCCATTTATACCTATATTACCTGGCTACGCGTTTGCTCTCACTGCATGACTGGTTTAACGGAGGATGGTCTGATCCGGCCTACAGGCTGGAACTCAGTGAGTTGGGCTTGTCCAACCTCCAATCGATGATGTATGGGGTACCTGTCCCATCTCGTCTGCCGGAAGTGACGCGTTCTGTGTTCCTGGCCTGGCGGGCCACGCTCTGCCACACCAAATGGACCCGCACACTGACCCAATGCACACCCTTGTGGCAGGGTACCTGGCTCAGGGAAGTCAATGGGCTACAGGGCTTCCAGTCTTGGGACCTAAGAGGTATTTCACAGCTGGGCGACGTTTGGGTGGGTGATCACGTGCGCTCCTTTCAGGACCTTCAAGCTAGATATTCCCTACATCACTCGCAGTTTTACAGATATTTACAGCTGCGCCACGCCCTTCAGGCGCACCTCACGACTGGTACACGTCTCCTGGACCACAGCCCGCCTGAAGCACAAATCATGCTGGGGGACCTGGGGAGGAGGGGCATCTCCCTTATCTACCGGACACTCATTAACATTACCCCTACCTCACTTGATCGGCTGTGGACTCAATGGGTGGTCTCCCTGGAGGAGGAAGACTGGCGCGATGCCCTTATGGTGCCCAGGACAGTCACTGCCCCGCCAGATTGCGTAGGGCACAGCTTTTACTTCTTACATTCTGCCTATTTGACACCGGCCCGCCTGCACCGCGCGGGGCTCC
Source organism: Triturus cristatus (assembly GCF_964204655.1). Classification (NCBI taxonomy): domain Eukaryota; kingdom Metazoa; phylum Chordata; class Amphibia; order Caudata; family Salamandridae; genus Triturus; species Triturus cristatus. Next base: position 175,070,230 of record NC_140581.1, on the reverse strand, counting down.
AATCGACCCCCGCCTGGGCGAGGTGTGGTCACGAGCCAGCCGAGTTTCTCTATATGGTATGGTCGTGCCCACGCTTGGCGCGATTCTGGGAGACATTGAGGAGGAACTCACTGAGGTATTGGGGTGGGAGATCCCGCACGACTCGAAGCATGCGATCTTGGGCATCACGGACCGGTTGGATGGGTCCAGAAATGAAAAATTATTTTACACTACAGCGATGATAGTGGCTAAGAGGGACATAGCTTCTGCCTGGAACTGTCCTGACCCTCCCACCATGGGGAAATGGCAGGCCGGGGTTGACTGGTGCGCCACGCAGGAGAAAACAATGTATGCAGTGCATGGCTGCCCTAAGAAATATCGTAGGGTTTGGGGGAAGTGGTTGGGGGCTTGGTTTAGTTTCGTAGGGGATGCTCCAAAAGTTGTCCTTTTGATTCTGTATGTAATTAACCTTTGGATTGTCCAGATCATTGAATTCATTCTTTTGTCATCACGGCATCTTGATGATTGGCTGGTGTTCTTTGTTAAAATCAATAAAAATGTGTTTATCAAAAAAAAAAGAATAAGGGTGTGTAGTGGCTCGAGAGGCGCCTTCGCACCAACTTGAATCTCTATAATTGTGTTAACATTGTGCCTAGGCCCTAAAAATACCAAGAGCAGATCCTATCGTATACAGTGCAATAAGTTGAGGAAGTTGACGACATTCCTATATTTTGGGATTCTCTTTGACTCTTCGGTCAGTTGGTCTCCTTTGGTTAATGATAGATGTCATGCCTTTGCAAGAAATAATGCTTCAGTCCTTAATTTTGCCACAAGGTTGGGGCATACTTGTGTTTTGTTGTTGTTTAAAATTTATAAGGGCAAGTGCCTTGCCATTGATTCCTATGACAACGAAGTCTGGGGGTACATGAATATAACTCCCCTGCAAACATTTGAGATCAGTTTCCTTCAGAGATTTATTTTTTTGCTCTGCAGTGTGTCTACATTTAATAATATCTACGAAGAATTAGTGATTGGTTACATCTCCTAATTTCAACTTCGACCCTTAACTATATGGTTATTTGTTTGGCCCAGATTGAGCTCTCTCTGAATAGAACAATTATTAAATATTGTTTTATTTTGGATCTCACTCTCAAACTCCAGTGGCTTAAATATGTCAAGGATTGTTTCCACTCACTATGTCGACCTTAACTGTTTCACAAGCCTGAGGCTATTGTTAAGGAGCATGTAGCCTGGGCCAAAAAAGCTTTTCTGGCGCTAAGGTTGGAGGAAAGGGAATCCAGTGTCTTGTCCATGAATACCGTTAGATCCTATGTGCAAACCACATTTTCTGTAATCCGTACTTAAAATATAGGATGCCAAGTGTTAATTATTTTTTATTGACTCGTTTTCGGTTTAACTTAATACATCACCTGTTAGGAGTCCCTAAAGGTTGGGCTTATGCTGCAGTAGCGTTCCATGCCCATATGATGCTTTGTTTTTATAAGTCCTTTTTAGGTCTCGCCTAGAGTTGCAGCGCAAATGCACTGCCATTGCTTTGCGAGGCATGCAGTATATACTGTAGTGTGGAAGCTTCGTGGAAGCTCCGCCCACACTCTGCCCATTGGCTTTTGTCTTAAATGCTGCCTTCCGATTGGTTTGAGGCTTGTTAGTCCCTCCTCATTCATCATTTGTATCGTTCCCCGGATATTGGCCCCTTTACTTCTGACACTATTTTCTTTTAGGTCTCGCCTAGCGTTGTAGCGCAAATGCGTTGCCATCGCTTTGCGAGACATGCAGTATATACTGTAGTGTGGAAGCTTCGCCCACTCTCTGCCCATAGGCTTTTGTCTTAAATGCTGCCTTCCGATTGGTTTGAGGCTTGTTAGTCCCTCCTCATTCATCATTTGTATCCTTCCATGGCTATTGGTCCCTTTACTCCTAACACTATTTTCTTCCCTGTCTCCCCACCCCACCGCACCCTCCCTCTGTCTGTGACTTCTCACCCTCCCCCGCCCCCCCACTTCCGTTTTCATCTTTATTATTGCCACCTTGAAATATGCGAGTTCAAGATGCGTGCTGTACAAAAACTTCTCGTGTTTAATGAACTAGATTTTAATTGTACTCTAAATATAATAAGACTCTAGGCAACATTCGGGGTATGCATGGCAACTGACGCCTCTTAGTTCACAAATGGCATTGTTGTCGGGCGGGAGGAGCGGAAGTGTTTTAACTAATGCTTATAACGAGCACTTTTAATAACTTCCTCTCAATACAGTGCTATTATCTTGTGTACTGAGGTGACACGCTAAAGAAATGCACTTTTTTGAATTCTGAAGAGACATTATTGCACATTTACATCATGTTTACTGTATGATTAACATGCCGATCATGTTCACGGCTCACCCACTGGCTCGTATACGCTTGGCTCACCTCCGGCTGGCTCTACCTGTTAATTAATATATTGGCTTGCACACCTCTAACAAAGAGAGTTGAATGGATAATGACAGTGAGCCCGGTAGATGGCAGAGAAATAGACTGGTGCAGACAAACAGCCAAAGTCAGTCTCCATTGCCTGACGTCAGAATCATCACTTTCAATAACCTGGAAATCTGCCGGCAACTCCCGCATGCCCCAACCTCATCCCCCTCACCTATTCTTAGCAGAAGCGGCAGATTCTGAGCTGTGCCCTGCTGGTGCAGAGGAGCACGGCAGAGTCTGTAGAAGCACTGGGATCCCTAGCCTCTCCGGGCAGGCACCTAAGTCTTCCGGGTGCCTTCACACTCAGGATAAATGAATACATTTTGTTCTGTGCTTTATTCGCCCATCTGTGAGCACTGTCTGGTAGATGAAGTTTTGTGTTAATAAACACATTCAGAGAGGTGGTTGTGTACAAACAAACAGCCACAATACCGTACGTTTTGAACGTATAGTTAAATACCTGCTCATCGAGTACCTCATTGGTTGATCATTCCATGGCACTACCAAGATTACATTTGGACACATTTGCTCAACTGTAAAACACTCCCTTCTATGGGTCATTTAACAACCTACTTCGGATGCTATGTAAAAGAGTAAATACAAAAATTAATCCAATGAAACTAAGCAACCAGTACTGTCTAAAATACTGTGAAAACTGACACGCATTCTGTTATTTTGTTTAGTTAATGTCGATTTTCTCATAGAAGCGAGTAAAGTACTCTTAATATCTTAATGAAATCTGAACACTTTACACTAATAGCACCGGGCGACCTTTGACAACTAGGCAATGAATACATTTTCATGTACCCCCGAAGCCCCCTGCCCCCTTGGCAAACTTCATTGCCTCCCAGTGTTTGGGGGATAACCAAGACGCAGGAGAGTGAGTCAAATAGTCTAGAAAATGAAAGAGAAGCCGGGATTCGGATTCACATGCTCCGATCCCGATCGCGTTGGTTAGTCTGTAAGCACTACTTTTATTAAGGAGTTTCGCATTAGTAAAGCACCAAGGTGTGCATGTATGGCGACACTTCACCCATGAGGTACGTGCCAAGCAATTGTTGACACAATCCACACTTTGCGTCTTTTTCAATATATTTATTACGAAGTGCAGGACCTTTCCAAGGGATTTTGCACACTACATACATTCACTCCAAAAATAAAACGCGTAGGTAAAAAACATTGCCATTTACAATGTCAATAGCTCTAACTCACAAATGTGAGACGTATTTGCATTGCAAATGCTTGTTATTCTTGTTTGCGCACAAGGTTTTTAAAGCCAATTTTTATTCATCTGAATTTCAGTCAAGCTAGGCTCGCTCTACTATACCTACAGATGCGGTTGGATGTTAGAACTTGCTATCATGGCGCTTGTGTTTCTTAGTAGTAAGGTCAGCATGAGGAATCGTATGTTTAGAGACTGATTTCATAAATTACTGTATCAATTAGTAGTAGTAGTAGTAATTGTTTATTTAGGGCACAAGCCCATAAAACACATCATGCAATGAAAAATTAAACAAACATAAATACATTCTTAATTAAAAATACTAAAATACAAAGAGCGGCACGTTTAAAAATCGTGCACCGTGTTCAGAATGCGGTACTAATAAAATACGCATAGAAAAGTTAAAGTAAGTACATACGATTTATCAGCACCATATCGACCATCAATGCACAATTTAATAAATGATTTAAAGGCATAGAGTAATAGGCGTAGTTTCCACCAATCATGTCGATCTGCTGTCTGGGGATTAGTAGTTAATTTAAAGTGCTTTAGTGAGAGTCCTGCTGATTTCCTTATTTGCCAAACGGCCCGTAAATATCCACCAAAACCTAGTGCAACTGAAGCACTGCAGTCTGTCCATAGAATTCTGTAGGCTACTCTATGATGTTACACACCCAAAGAAATACAGATGGGTCTCAGCCAAGACCTGGGTTTAGTGAAAGCTGGGGAAAAGAATTATACATTCTCTGCGTCTTCAAAGTTATGATTAAAAAAATTGGCAGTTTTGCATTTTAGTTTGGTTTCGGTCCCATTTATAGGTGAAGTTATTCACAACAATGTGCCTACCTTGAGTTTTAGGGGTCGAGTACATGCTAAAGGCGAGACATATGCATCCATAGTTTTAGGGGTAGGTTTGAAAGACAAAGGGGCATATTCTCAAGGAGCTATCGCTGAGTTAACGGCACTTTAACGCAGCCAAGGTCGCGATAAATGTATCACCCCATTCACAAGCTGGTGCTAACAGCCCATAGCACCAGTTTACCTGCGATAGCAGCCGCAAAAAACATCGCCACAGATGACCCCGGCAAAAAGCCGCGACAACACCACTCCACAACATTCTCAACGACCAGCCAGATCGGCGAAAAGACCACGAAACATGCGATAAGGCGCGTTAGCAGCAGAAAATTAACACCTGCTCTGACTTGGTGCAAAGTCGGATGGCAGCCTGCACCGCAAAAGGGAGCCCAGCCCAGTGCCACACCTGAAGAGCAACAGATGCCATGGATCCACTGAACATGCGTGCCGGACACGCAAGAGGGCCACAACACCCACCACTACCACCCCTGGGACCCCCCCCTCCCCTGTCCCCCCCCCCCGGCCAAAGACCTGCCACATCAACTACACGGAATCATGTACCAAATAATCCGCCTGATGTCGCACAATCACATCTGGTGACATGCATGTGTCGTCACAAAATTGAGCATCACACATTCACCTTCGAAGCAAAAAATGAAAATTTATTAAAATAAACACAGAACACAAATGAAGGCACATGGCGGCTTCCCTCGGGACATTCCGTAGGTCACAGCCTGCAAGACAAAAATCATGATGAGAAGGTGTGTCCTGCGCACATCAAGGGACAGAGAGAGAGCGAAGGAGAGAGCGAAGGAGAGAGAGAGGAAGAGAGGGAGAGAGAGATAGACGGACAGAGAGGGGGAGAGAGAGATAGACGGACAGATAGGGGGAAAAAGAGATAGATGGGCAGAGAGGGGGAGAGAGAGGTAGACGGACAGAGAGGGGGAGAGAGAAATAGACGGACAGAGAGAGAGAGAAAAGAAGAGAGGGACAGGGAGAGAGCGTGCTGACACTGCGCACCCAGGCCACACTGCTCACCTGCTGCCACCGGTGTGTCTCCAACCACATGCCGGTATGTAGTGTAGTTCACCAGGTCCCACATCTGAGACAGACCGTCATCTGAAACAGAGTCCAGATACATGAATGGCACAGTACATGCAATTGCACAAGACATCATCCCCTGACAGCCCCTGCGCACCCAGGCAGATGCACCCCAGACCCTCCCGTCGCCCAGCAGTGCATGCCCGCCCCTGCGCACCCAGGCCTCACTACTCACTTTCCACCACCGGTGTGTAGAAATGTGGGCGTGCCGCTGCAAGCCACACGCCCGGGCCCACGGACATGGCACTCTCCACATCATGCAGCCCCGCTCCGCAGGCCACCAGGTCTCACTTTTGATGCCAGGGAGTGGCTGTGGCATGCTGACAACTAGACCTGTAAGCAGCAGATCCCTACAGGGAAGACCTGGGACATGTAGCGTTGTGTCCCCCCCCCCTGTAAGCGTAAATAGAGTGGACTGGCCTGGCGTATGCCAGTCCAGCGTAAGGGTTTGAACAATGACCCTGGGGCTCTGGGCGTTGTTCCGTACGGGGCTGGACTATGAAGTAACAAATGCATGTGTCGCTTTTGTTGCATCGGCACCACCCTGACAACATTCGGCAATGTGTCACCCTGTGACCCAAGTCCAATGACATGAGCCACATGGACGTAAGAGGAATTCACTGACCCTACATTCGTCCATACTACCACACGTGAAAGACCATAGACACAACACATCTGTGTGATTCAGATTATTTAATGCACATTCAGTGGAGTGTTGCATCTGGAGCAGTACAGGGCCATGCAAAGCCCACTTTACAATGTTGGCCAGTGGAGGCCAGCCAGAGTCCTTCAGGGAATGACAACTCCAAAGGAAGAGGAAGAGTTCAGTCTGCAGTCTTTAGCTGTGTCACTGACGAACATACAGAATATGGCAGTCAATTGCGAGGTACAAGGTGAGTGTCGCAGAGTGTATCGGGGGACAGTGGAAGGTGATGATGCAGAGGGCAGAACCAAGCTGAAAAAGGCCATATGGCGGAGATGAATGCTACAGTTTTCTCCGTACCAGTAAGGCGGTTTCATCCACATCTTCGTCTTCTGCTGTCCCATGTGCCTCACGTGTGGGTGGTGCTGGCCTTTCTCCAGCACTGTGTGGCAGTGACACCTCAGGGGCCGGAGGTCGAATGTCTGCCGCACTGTGTGGCCCTGACAGTTCAGGGGGCGGAGATGTGGATGGAGTGGTAACAGCAGCATGCATCGGCGCCAGGCCTTGTGGCAGCAATGCCATGAGGATGGTTTTTAGGTCATTGTAGAACTCAGCTACCTTTGGCTGGTGTGCAGCTGTGGCAGCCGCTCTTTCCGCATTGGCCCGCTCCATGGTCTCCATGAGCCTCCGCATGAGTCCCAACTCCCGGGCGAGCTCGGTGGAGCCACTCTGACTAGACAGTCATTCTTGACGCAGAGCCAGGACTCTGGTGATGTCAGCCATGGTTCGTTGGAGAGCATGGAGCAGACTGTGGGTTTCCGTTAGGTACTGTGAGTGGTCCCTGATGGGACTTAGACACCCACGTATGGCATCTAGTTTGTCTGCCATGCGGTCGAAGCCCACCTGCACCTGTTGAGCCAGCTGCTCCTGGCATCCCAACACACGTCATTGGAAGGCCATGTGTTCTTCCTGGGGGTCCTGGGAGGCAGCCGTGGCAGAGGGTGCTGCCTGCTGTGTGGTCTGTGCAGGGGGTGGGGTGTCCCTGTTCCTGGAGGTGGGCTGTGGAGATTGTCAATAAACTCTTGGAGGGCGTCGGAGTCGAAGCTGTGGTGGTCCTCTTCTTCATCAGAGAAGAGAGGTTCGGGCTGCTCTGCATGAGGTGTTGATTGTCCCTCTGCAATGTGAAGGGGAGATGCAGTTTGACAGTGTGTTCACGTGTGTTGTGGCATTGTACATGTTCACATACAGACTGCATGACTGTGTACATCGTGGCTGTTTTGGAGGGTATGCCTATTTGCTGCGGGACAGTGTACATTTCGACAACATCACGGATGTATGTTTGAACTTGTACATTGTCTACTCAAATTTCCCTGCAATGCCACTTGTTATTGGCCAGTGTCTACACCCAGTAGGCGCTAGTTGTGTCCTGTGTTCTGTTGTGGACGTGCTGCGGTTTGTGCCACTTTGTTGTCAGTGTTGATGTGCTCTGCATTTTATGTGTGTGTGCTGCATTGGGGGGGGGGGGGGCGTGCTGCTCTGTTTTGCTGCCCCTTATCCCTTTCATGCAGTGTGGCTTTGACTTCTGTGCTTGTACAGTGCTGACATGTAGCATACTTGGGTACATTGTTCTGTTGGTGGGAGTTGGGGTCTGGGGCATGGTTTGTCCGCAGATGTGCTCAGCTCAATTGTGCATGTGTGCCATTGTGCCCATCTACCCCCGTCCCCCCAGTCCCTGGAAGTTTCTCAGCCTGGTGCTGTTGTGTCTGGTCTTGTTGAGCAGTGTCTGGTCCCCTACTCCAGACACAGTTTCCCCACTGATGACTGTGGACACCATTTCCTCCATGTCGTCCAGCTCCTCCTGTGGTGCAGGACTCCCACCTCCAGTCTGCATTGCTGCCTTCCGGTTGTTGGCGAGTTTCAGCTTTGTTTTGCTCTTGACGTCATTCCAGCGCCTCTTGACCTCTTCCATTGTCCTCGTCAGCACTCCCACTGCATTCACCTTGTCCACGATGGACTGCCATAGTCCATTTTTTGTTGCCAATGACACAGTGGAGGTGACGAACAGTTGTTGATGGTGTTCGACCACCTCCGTCATCAGGATCCTGTTTTCCTGCGGACTGAAGCGTTTCTTCCTACTCTTCTTCTCCTTGCCCTTCCCTGACCCCTAGGTCCCAGGCAGGTCCTCCGGGGGGCTTGTGGGGTTCTGGTTCTCCTCCGTACTTGCTCTGTCAACATCGATTGGCTTGGCTGTTGTTTGGCATTTGTTTGTCATTTTTTTCTACTTTTATGATGATTTTCGCCGCCTGACGCGTGTGAATTGCAGGTCTGTAGCTGGTTTTCGCTGGTTTTTGTATCGCGATTGGCCTCATCACAGCTTTTTTTGTGTTCGTGTTTCGCATTTTTGCGGCATGACGTTGATTTTAACTCGGTCAGTTGACACGTTATCTGGGGAATATCGCATGGTGCCACAGTGTTAAGAATGCTTCATTAACACGGCGTAATATTCCCGCGATAGACTGCGATGTTGAAGGTTGAGATAAGTAACTTTTGCTATGGTTATCACACGTTCTTGAGAATATCCCCCAAACTCTTCAACTTACCCCTCTGCCTTGGCATTTAGGTTGTAATTGTGGGTCACGGTAATCCAATAGTTCTCTTTGACAACTACTTTTGTTTTACTAGATATCAGGGGTGGGTTAGACCAGTGCATGCCCATACCTAATGTCCCCAATTGCTGTTTGATGTAAGTGGAACCAGGATGTGGAGAAGCTATTTCCTATATTAATGACCTCCCCCAATGCTGATCTGTACGAGGCCAGTTCCAGGACAGATCACACTCTAACCCAGAAGAATAGCGGCTTCAACCTGGCCAAATCTCCTATCCTTTTAAGGCCTGTGTCAAAGAATATCGGAACAGCCAGAATGCTTCTAGGTAAATCAAACAATGATTTTATCAAATTTTTCTCTTTGGAAATCAACCCACTAAGATTCCCTATGCCGCAAATACCTGAACTGTAGAGAGATGCTGATTGTGCCTTTGCCATACAAAGCGCAATTTCTGGGGATACTGATTTTGGGGTGGTTGCCTTGTATCATTTGATGACTGTAGAAGCACCATGGAGAAAGGATAGCTCTCATTTTAATATTTGGACCTTCCATTTGGTATATTTATTAATCCTAGCCCCAGATAGTCAAAAAGATCAACTTGCTGAAGTTTTGTCCCTCTCATATGAAATCCCTCTTTAAACGATGTTAGAAATGGGGTCTGTAGTTGGCAGAGGTGTGAACCCTGTCCAAATAGGTACCCACAATCCTAGTTAGGGTAAGCATGTTACACCCTCAGGATAACCAGTGCTCACCTCCTTAGTAGCTTGGCAAGAGCAGTCAGGCTAATCGCCACCCGCCACCCTCCACCGCCACCACCATCACCACCACAGGACTCCACACCAGTTTATAAAAATAGCCAATATTTATCTGATTAAAAGAAGACCAAATTGACAAAATTCAACATACACACCTCAAGATATGAATTTTCAAAGTTAGAGTTCGTCAGAAATCAATGTTTGCGCTTGACCAGGACAAAGTACATTCAACGCATTAAAAATCAAAGACAATGCGTGGCGCAGGGTAGGTAGGCGTCAATAAGGCAGGCGATGCGTTGGTTTCTTACTGCTATTGCAGGTCATTGCCAGGTAAGCGCTCTGTTACAGTGTGTTGCGCAGAAGAGGTTATGCATCGCTGAAGGCAGTGATGTATAGGTTGTGAAGGTGGTGTAGAGTCGTTGAGCCACTAGCACCCGGTGATGATGCATGGCGCAGGGAAGGTGATGCGTCGTTTGTGGGCACGATACCTTGGTTCTTACTGCAGTATAGTGTCAGTGATGAAATCAGCACCCAGAGATGATGCATCAGTGGACTTCGGTGATGCGGTGCATGGGACTCACACAGTGGCGATTCTCCAGAGGTGCTGTGGCGAAAAGGCGGGGCCCGCATTGAAACACGTGGTCGTTGTGTCAAGCATGGGCCACGCTTTTTTTGCTGGCAGTGGCGATCAGTCAAGTTTTGGAATGATGCGCAGATTCCGAATGACGCTGGGAGTCGATGCATTTTTTTCTCTTCTTGTTGCACCAGAACTTACTTCCAAGGGCTCAGGAAATGGATTTGGCACCACTTGGCAAGACAGGGCTCTCGGAAGATGAGCCCAATTGCTGGTAGGTGACGTCTTTGATGGCCCTGAGGATTCTTCACAGAAGGCAAGCTCAATTCAAGGCCTTAGAGAACCTCAGAAAGCAGCAGGATGTGGAAAGCTAAGTCCAGTTCTTTCACTCCCAGGACAGAAGCTGTAAGCATAGGGCCAACAAAGTATAGCAGACAGCAAAGTGGCTGTCCCTTCTGAAGCAATACAGCTCTTCTTCCTGGCAGAATGTCCTCAATCCAGAAGTGATCTGAGTATATGGTGTCGGAGGTCCAGTACATACCCGTTTTAGCCTTTAACGTAGTAACACTTCAAAAGAAGGTCTTTGTAGTGCACAAGATCCTGCTCTTCCCTGACCCAGCTCCAGACACACTACTAGGGGGTGAAGATAGCTTTTTGCGGGGACATGCACAGCTCTCGTCTGGTGCAAGTGTCAACTCCTCCCACCATTCTATTCCAGGAAGGCCCATCAGCATGGTAATGGGCCATCAGGATATGCAGGGCACACCTCAGATCCCTTTGTGTGACTGTCTAGAGTGAATGCACAAACTGTCATCCTGACCCAGATGTGTATTCAGAAGGCAGGCAGAGACACAGAATGGGTAAAGTAAGAAAATTACAACTTTATAAAAGTGTCATTTTCAGACCTGCAATGTAAAAAACAACTTCACTAAAAGATGTGTTTTTGAATTGTGAGTCCAGAGCCACCAAACTCCAATTTTCTATCAGCTTCCAATGGGAAGATGCACTTGTAAGATGTTACAAGGCAGCTCCAATGCTCACCTATGGGAGCTAATCCTTACTGTAGTGAAAAACGAAATTAGCCATATTTTGATACCAGGACATGTAAAACACTATACTACATGCTCTACCTTTTAAATACACTGCACCCTGCCCAAGGGGCTACCTTGGGCCTATTTTAGGGGTTCCTTATATGTACTAAAAGGAAAGTTTTGGGCCTGGCAAGTGTGTGCAAATGGCAGTTTAGACTGCACACACAGGGACTGCAGTGGCAGGTCGGAGACATGTTTGCAGGGCTACTCAAGTGGGTTGCACAATCAGTGCTCCAGGCCACTAGTAGCATTTGACTTACAGGCCCTGGGCACACACAGTGCACTGTACTAGGGACTTACTAGCAAATCAAATAGCCCAATCATGGAGAAACCAAATACCATTACATTTTTTAAAGGAAGCACTTGCACCGGTCAGAACTTAAGCACTGGTCAGCAGAGTCCTAAAGCCAGGAAAAGCAAAATCCAGCACACAGTCAAAAACAGGTGACCAGTGGCAAAAAAGACAGGGGAAACCATGCCAAAAGATGCCAGGTCTAATTCGTGTTGCCCCTAGCTGAAGGTGGGGAGAGCTACCCAACCTTTTGGGAGTTCTCATCACTAAGACAGAAGAATCTGGAACGACCATCAGCGTTGGCATGTTCTGTTCCAGGGCGGTGTTCCACCGTAAAGTCTCAACCCTCATCTGCATTAACCATCTGAGGGGCCTGTGGTCTCTCTGAACCCTGAAGTGAGTCCCAAACAAGTAGGGTCTTAGTTTCCTCGGCGCCGGGACCTCCGCAAAAGCTTCCCTTTCTATTGCACTCCACCTCTGTTCCCTGGGAAGGAACCTCTGTAGGAAGCTGGCTCTGTATATACTATACCAAAATGAGGTATAGTATGCACAGAGTCCAGTGGAACCCTAAAGATAGGCAGAGTTAAAAGTAGATAGTACCTTACTCTCTATTCTACTTTATCAGAGGGTAGTGTTAAGCGTTTTGTTGTACACACTCAGGAAACAAATGATGTCACACACTTAAAGACTGAACTCAGACCAATTTGTTTGTATCAAAAATATTATTTAGTTTTTTATTTAGAACCAAGCCAAGCCTGGTGCAGGTAAGTGAAATAAATGCTCTGCAAAATCTTATGCAATATTTACTGTTGAATGCAGGTTCAAATGCAGTTGACTGAATTACAGGTAAGTCAATGTTTGTAATTACTTTTTAGTTACTTTACAGATTACTCTATACGTTACTTTTCGGATTAACTTTTTAGATGACTTTTTAATTCACTTTTTCTACTCAGTGTGATATCACACTGGGACATTTCCTAGAGAAAAGGTAAGTAAATCAGTTTTTGTACATTTGCAGTTTTTCAATGTTTTATACAAACCAACTCCACACTTTTCAAGGAAAAACAGTCAATGTATTCCTTTGGAGAAAAATTAAGTTAACCGTTTGAAGGTAAGTACAAGTTTGTGGGAGTTGGTATTCTGGGGTTAGAACCGGGGTCCCCCTAGGGTCAAGGATGCACTCCTGAAACACCCTCAGTGGTACTAGGGCGGCCAGGTGCAGAGTGCTGAGGCTCAATGTTATCCAGTGGGGGATAGGGGACCTCCGGTTGGTGGCTGCTCACGAGCAGGCCACAGGGTTGTGGGAGCAAAGCTCCGGGTGTTAGGCTCAGGGAAAAGGGGGATCCAAGTTAGCACCCAAAGTACACCCGCAGCAGCGCAGGGGTGGCTGGGTGCAGGGGGCTGTTTTGGAATTGGGTGTCCTGTTGTTTTCAACGGGAATTCTCCAGTTGAAACAAAGACTGCAGGCTCGGAGACGAAGATCTTGTGGAGCTGACCATCAGTTGAAGAGGTATGTTGGGATGGCTCGGGATGCTGGGACACCATCGTTGGGCCACCCAAGGCCGTGGGACGTCGGGTGCAGCGGTGTCTTTAGGCGTCGGGTTTTCTTACCAGGTCTGGTCGAAGCGTGGAAGTCCTCCAGAAAGAGACTGCAGGTATCGTTTGGAGAGTCGAGGCAGGTCATAGATTACGAGATCTCAGGTCAGGATCGCCGGGGAGACCTCCTCATGGTGTTGGGCCACTTGAACTCTGGCCATAGGCATCGAGTGCACAGTGGTGCAGACTCGGGGTTTTTCCTGGGGCCAGAGTCTGTTGGTGAGCAAATCAGGTGCTCACTGGAGACAAAGACTTGGGTTTGGAAGGCAGGGCAGGTCCTTCGGGATCTGGAGGCTGCTGGCTGCAGGACACACCTGGATTTCACTGTTGCATGTTCGAGGTGGAAACAGGCCGGTAGGGCTAGCGCCAAGTCAGTGGGTGTCTTCTTAGTTTCAGCACAGCTTCTTCAGTCCTTCTTCTATTTTTCTTATTGGTCGATTCTTCTCTGAGGAGGTAAGGTTCTGTGGTGCCCCTAAATACTAGATTTAAGGGTGTTACAGGTAAGTAAAGGTTGCGACCAATGGGTCCCTTCCTTGGGGTGGGTACACCCCCTATTATGCCACCCTCCAGTGGAAGGGGGGCATATGCCTCTCTCTGGTTGGCTGGGAACCCCATCTGCAAGATGGTAGGGACTGAGAGTTGTTCCTCACTTAGGCTCCCCAACCTGAGGGGTGGGGTTGGCAAAGGTGGGCACACCTCCCTTCCTCACTTGGTTTTCCCACCCAAAGTGTGGGTCAGAACCAGTGGGAGCTAGTTGCTGGAAGCATCAAAGGGCTGGGGTAGCTCACATGGGTGGCAAGCCTTTGAAGCTTCCCCTTGGTGGACCCTGCCCATCTTGGAGGAGGAGGCTTGGCACCTCGTCCCAGGAAGTGCATTGTTTCAGACCCTCGAGAGCAGCAGGCTCTCGATCCAGGGGTCCAGAAACATGTCTGGTGGTGGCAGCTGCCGAGCAGCCACTCAGCCAGGACACTAGTGTTAGGTCGTTTTTCAGGGGGCATCTCTAAGATGCCCTCTGTGTGCATTTTTCATTAAATCCAACACCGGCATCAGTGTGTGTTTAATGTGCTGAGAAGTTTGATACCAAACTTCCAGGTTTTCAGTGAAGCCATTATGGTACTGTGGCGTTTGTAATGACAAGCTCCCAGTACCATATACTCTTAATGGCATTACTGCACTTACAATTTCTAAGAATTGGCTTATACACTGGAGGGGTACAGGGCTCAAGCACCTGTACTATCACCACTGGTATAGTGCACCCAGCTAGAGGGGTGGCGACATATGCCAGGGCAGTGGGCTGTAGGCTTGGCACACAGGGATGTGTGTCATGTTGACTCTTCACTTTGTTCTGAACCAAACACGCAGCCTGCAAAGGCAGTGTGTGTGTAAAGGTACAGGGCCTCTAAGGGTGGCACAATAAGTACTGCAGCCCTTAGAAGCCTTCCCTGGCCACGGTGCTCTTGGTACCTAGGGTACCATTTACAAGGGGCCGATCTGTGGCCAAAGAGTGCCAATTAGGTTTTGTTTTCACTGCAGTTTAGGGAAAGAATATAAGCCCTGGGTACCCGTTTGGCAGGAACCCAGGGCACACTCAGTCAAAGAACATCTGGAGTTTGGCAAAAAGTGGGGGCAACCATGCAAAAAGAGGGCACTTTCTCACAACCTCCTACTAATGAAAGCTAAATTGATCTAGGCCCTCTTCATGTAGATGTGAAAGCACAGCTCCCACCCGCATCATACTCTGAGGCATCAGTCTGCACCACAAATTCCTTGAAGTCAGGAGCACAGGTGCTGTGCACATGGCCTCCCTCAGCGTTTCAAAAGTGGTCAGGCATTCCTCATTCCAGATCACCTGATGGGGCTGATACTTGGAAATCAGTTCTGTTACTGGGGCAGCAATGGTGCCATATCCCTTGATGTATCTTCAGTAGTACCCAGTGAGACCTAAAATGGCTCTCACCTCAGTCTGGGTCTTGGGGGGTGCCCAAGCAAGAATGGTATCAATCTGTGGCTACAGGGGCTGCGCCTTGCTTACCTGGTGTCCCAAGTACACCACCGACCCCTGTCCTATCTGGCACTTACTGGCCTTGATAGTGATGCCTGTGCTCTGCAGGGCCTTCAACACCTCCTGAAGATGGTACAAATGATCCTCCCAACTGGAGCTGAAGTCTGCAATGTCGTCAAGGTAGGGGGCACTGAAGTTCTCCAACCCAGCCAGGACCTGGTTGACCATTCTCTGGAATGTGGCAGGGGCATTCTTTAACCCAAAAGGCATTTCCCAGAACTAATAGTGCCCTTATGGTTTTAAGGATGCAGACCTTTCTTGTGCCTCCTCGATCAAGGCAATCTGCCAGTACCCAGACATTAGGTCAAACATGCTGAGAAACTTGGCAGCTCCAAGCCAATCAATGAGCTCATTAGCTCAGGGGATGGGGTGCGCGTCGGTCCTAGTGATAACATTGAGCCCACGGTAGTCAACACAGAACCACAGTTCAGGTGTGACACCGGGTGAGGCAGCCTTGGGGAACAAAACCACTGGGCTAGACCAAGGACTGTTGGAGGACCCAATCACCCCTAAGTCCAGTATCTTGGAGAACTTCTACTTGATGCTGTTCCTCACTCTATCAGACAACAGATAAGACTTGTGCTTAGCAGGCAGGCTGTCCCCAGTGTCGATATCGTGGGTGCAACATTGGGTGACTCCAGGTATGAGTAACAAAAGAGAGGCAAATCTTCCCAGCAACTGGTGACAGTCTCTCTCTGCTCTTCTAGGCTAGTGGAGAGGATCACACCATCTACTGACCCATTCTTCTCGTTAGAAGACAGGAGGTTGAGGAGAGGTTCACTCTCCATGTCCATTCCATGACTAAGGGCATAGTCAACTCAGAACTCTCAAAATGTGGTTTGAGGTGGTTCACATGTAGGATCGCTAAAGGGTTCCTAGGAGTGTGCAAGTCCTCCAGGTAGGAGACGTCACTCTTGCGCTCCTTCACCTCAAATGGCCTAGACCAACAGTCTTGGAGAGCACAGGGCACTACTGGGGCCATCACCCACACTGTCTGGATAGGCTGAAACTCAACCAGAGACGTATTCATGCCACTGTTTCATATTCACCTGGCTAGCTTCCTAATTCTCCAGGGCGAGTTTCTGGAAGCGGGTTGTATGGTTCAGAGGCCAGCATGTAACTGAATACATCCTGGGGTGGCTTCCTAGAAGCTTGTTCCCAGCCCTCCTTTACCAAACTGAGAGGTCCTATCACAGTTTGCCCATACAAAAGTTCAAAAGAAGATGATTGTCTGCGGGATCACCTCCAGGAATGGCCTCAAGATCTCCTTTCTTCTGCCAAGCTACCAGGAGCTTTAACACCCGCTCCCAAATCGCCTTCTCTTTCATAGACTTGCAGTCAGAGCAGGCCTTGGGGTCATGGCTCCACCACCAATTGTGGGTCAGAGACAGACATATGTCTGTGATGTTCCCCACATGGTTTAAACCCCGTGGCTTTGTTGGGAGACATATCCCTACCATGGTAGCAAATCTAAAAAAACACTGGGCAAAAAGTTGAAAAAAATGACTTTGCTAGCTCTCCGGATTCACACTGTTAGCATGGATAGAAAGGAAGTAATGTCAGCACACCGGGGTGGCATTTACATGCGCTCCACAATGTCACTTCCAACACAGATGATGCCAACACAGAATGATGCCATCTTCAGTACCAAGGTACTGCTCAAGATTTTCTGGATGCAGTCTGCCACCTGGGGAATATTCCTAGGTGAGGAATCAGCGGCTAGAAGTCTCTATCAGAAAATAAGTATTCCCTGTGGTAGTTCAAAATACCTTCCCTTCAAAGGTGGTAATTTGTTTTTAACCACCTTATGTATTATAAGTTTCCATCCTTTTTAAAGTACATCTATGTTTTATAGTTATGCGGAACCCCTCAATAAGGTCTTGTCTAGGTTAGTTACTGGTAATCTTCATTTCTCTTTGTAAACTCTATCCAGGGGAGGAGGGACCATAGCACAGGCGGTGGCTTTAGAACCACAACCATGGTGGCTGTGATCTTTTGCCTCTGGAGTCCTAGGGCCCGTCCTACTATGGTTCTGCAAACTTGGCCAACTGCACCCTTCAGGGTATCAAGGGGGAGCAGTCAAAGGTTTCACAGAAAGTTAGTCTTATCCAACATCACAGATATTGCTGATTCTCAGTTTTTCCACAAACAACCTACTTGTGTTGGTCATTTTCTCCTCTGTGGGGTCCGTTGTTGATTACCCTCTGAGAATAACAGAAAGCTTCTGTCGGTAATACATGTCTATTTCACCCATGCTTCTGCAGGGACTCTTACTTTTTTCCAAAGTGAAGCTTAGCCAACATAACTCGACCTCGGTGCTTTCCATTTCCTGATTACGGAACAGTTCCTAATAATATCCATTGAAAATCCCTTTGGGCTTAGCTCTAGTCCCTTTGAAAGCCCTTGGACAAATATTATGGCATAAAAGTCTTAATGATACTGCAAAGCCAGTGTTTGCATAAGACAAAGTGAGATAGACTTTGGGGGCAATATGGTGGTGCAACGTTAGTACAAAAGGCCACAAAAGGTAAAGTACCTACTTTACTTAGTGCTCTGAAAATCCTTGCACATTTCCTGACTACCCTATACAATGTAATGGCATGCGTGGTAACGACCGCGTTGTAAAGCCATGCGTGATGAATGTAAGCGTAATAACGTCATACATTCTTTCCATTCCCCATGTTAAAATGTCATCCTAAATTTGTCTGTTCCACTGCTTCACTAGGTTTTCTCATTTCTCTTTTCCCTGGCTTCTGAGTATGAATATGGAATAGAATTATAACACTAAAGGTACTTTTAATGAGTAACTTTTTATTAGTGGGTTTTTCAGTTCACAGAACCCTTTACTGGGCTCCCCTTGCTTTAGATTCCCTATAATCCTGCACATTGATATATTACTTAATGCATTAAGTGCCCATATTTTTAATACATTTTCTCTTCTTCAAAGGGATTGGACCAGGATGGCATTTGGAATTCATTGACGTGAAGGACGATACCATCAATAAGACATTCCGGTTCCACTGCGACCGCTGGCTTGCAAAGAATGAAGACGACAAACAGATTGTTAGAGAGCTTGCCTGTGCCAACAACGACAACATGGAATTAAATGAGCGCACATGTAAGTGCAACACTATTGTGACAGTTTTGGAAAGTCATCAATGGCCTCGTGTATCAATGGATGAATCCCAAAAAGTATCACATAACTTAATTTAAACTAAGAGAGAGTGCCACATTGTCTATTAAACAACAGGTGTTGATGGTAAGGTTAATGGGTTTCAAATTTATCCTCACTGTATTTCAGGTTACTATACTGCGATAATAATATCTCAACAAGGGAGACCCAATGATCACTGGGGACCTAGGGCAATAACTATAACATATCTATCAAAAAGGATCCAAAGGGATCCTAATAAAGCCTACCTAAGATTATGTACTCTACAATTAGTAGAGTCCTATACTAGAAAAAAACACTTGTTTTTCTAGAGTCCCCTATGATGAAGCATGTCACCCTGGGGAAACACTAGGTGAGTGAGGGGACTCTAGAAAAACAAGTGTTTTTTTCTAGTATAGGACTCTACTAATTGTAGAGTACATAATCTTAGGTAGGCTTTATTAGGATCCCTTTGGATCCTTTTTGATAGATATATTGTAACAGGAGGCAAAAAACTACCTTCCTATCCTCCAACTCCCTTTCCTTTATTGTGGCAATAACTATAACACACTGGTAACTAGTAACAATAATTTAGACACAAAGAACCAAATGGTGAATAATATTTCTTTAAAGGAGTTTATGAAAAACAATTTCAAAACACATAGCGGCGCAGTGAATATCGGTGCAAAATAAACATGCTTGGCGCTCTCTTTAGAGGTGATACATTCAAGTGATAAATCATGATGAACAAGTGTATCAACAAACAGAAGAACAGTACACCCCTTCATACTAGAAGTAGAATGTCTGAGGAACAGTATCAAAGAAATAGGGCTGAATATAAGGCATATCAAGTTGATGAATAGCACAATGACAGAGGTATAAAAACCATGTTTGGTGATGAGTAAACAATGAAGGAACTTGCATCAAAAAGAGACAGGTACATTTACTCAGTCCCAGAACAAGGCAAATCACAAAGTCTTGAATATGTTGAAGGCAATGTAGAAAGTATTTTGGAAGTTCAAGAAAGAAAATGGAGTTGAAGTACTCATGCCAAGACAGCATCAGAGCCTGTATCACTGTCTTGTGAAAAGTAGAAGGGCAAAATGGTAGAATAGTTCTAAGAATCCTGAAAAGAAAGAAGCAGGTAGATACACATTTAAACATCTATTCTGAAAGTTAATAGAGAATCATGATGATGGCACAGTGGTTGCATGCAGAAGCGTTTGGCAGGTAAATTGCTCTCAACTCCAAAGACCCCCCGCCCCCTTCAACCCAACCCCAGTTGGATGGAGCCTGCCCAAATACCAGCACTTGAGAATAAACAGTCTCTAAATTGATTTTGAAAAAGGGTTTCATCACCATCAAGATTCATAACATGTGCTGCCTGCATAGGGGAAAATGCAGGTGGAGCAGCCAATAGAGGGATTTAACGACTTTTCAGTGTGGTACACAAAGATACAGCGGTACCCCACAGACAATAAATTTAAAGCTAAACTGGAAGGGAGACCGTAAGGCAGCTTGCACCAACATTTCTGTATATGATGCACAATCAGCATGTACAATTTCTAGGAAACACTTTTATAAGGCTTGATCAAATCCTCACTAACTTTTATGGGACAGTAAACAGGTACATATTTCCCTGAAAAGATTGCAAAAACCTCAGCTTACAGATATGCTTTTGTCTGTCTTCCATCCATTAGGAGCTACTACAAAAGCTTCCTTCTCATACAGACAAGTTATTTTTTCAAACTTCTCAATAGTGAAACACTACGCTAGTATTAACCAGAACAGAAAGGGTAGTAAGCAAATATAGATAATGTTAAAATAGGTAAATATACTACGAATAAAGCAGAATTTAAGCAGCATTCCGGTTGACAGAAGTAACCTACTATAAATTTCTTGATCGTCTGGTCAAGAAATAAGCATGACACGCTTAAACCCAATCTGTAGCAATCCCTACATCAGAGAAGATGTTAGAACATAGAAGCAAAAGAACTGAATTCATCTGTTCTGAACACATCTCCCTTAACAGAAAATTACAAAGTAAACCTTTAAGTTGGAATTCCAGATAATGACTAGAATACTGAGAAACTATCTAATACTGATTGATTAAACAATAGCTTAACTTTATAAGTGTGAAAGGACATCTGATCAATATAGTATTTGAAAACATTCTATTGGGGAACGCCAACAATTATTAAATGTACAATGTTTCAGAAAAGAATGCTACCAGACAGCTTGAAACTGTGTGACAAAAATGGAATTGATTGTAACAAAGGTCTGGTGCAACACATTGATCAAAAGTACTATCTGAAATGAAAAAATTGCTGAAGATGAACAAACAGGCTTCAGAGAATATTGCTGAAAATGGATGTTCTTGTTTCCTAATGCTGTCAAGCACAGGATAGTGAAGGAAATGGTATTGTGTGAATAACATGTTTCAGCATTGTTGTTATAGAGAAAAAGTGATGCATACAAATATGTAAATTTCCACTGTAGGCCACTCTCCTTGATGCTAGTAGCTTACTTTCTGGCGTTTAGTACAACTTGTCGTATCCAGTGTCTAATTTTCAATAAATGCTTCACTTTCTCCTTAAAGCATATGAAATTGTCACAGTAACCAGTGACAGAGATGATGCTGAAACAAAGGAAAATGCCTGGGTCGTTTTAGAAGGCAAGAAAGGCAGATCGAAAGAATTTCTTATGGAGAACAGTTCCAAAAAAAGAAGATTTGCAAGGTAGGTGATGGGAATTAGGAAAGACTGAGACCATGATTTTTTCAACATTAATTATACCGATGGCCATCACAAGTGACTAGTTAAGTCCTATCCTTGCAATTATCACCTTAACTAGAAAACCACAGAGCTAATGTGATTGATAAGAATGTCTATGCTCATGCTTCTTGGATCCGTGGGTAGGAGGACCAGACGTATTTGCATTACACTGGGAAATCCCTGGTGGGCTGGGGGGCAGTGGGTCGATCCTAGAGTTGGGTTAGCTAAAGAATCTCCAGTCTGCACAGCCATGGAAATAGCCCTGATTACGCATCAAAAAATCTGTGATAGCTATCTACACAATGTACTGCTGAGTAGAGAATACTACTGGATTCTATGCCAGGTCTTAAATTGCTGCAATCATTTATGGAGTTCTCTTCAGAGGAGCTTGTTAAACGTATGGCTGTTTAGCCAATACATTTATAAAAGGTGCTGTTAAGTGAAAGCTTGCTCCTGTCTTTTTTTAATCATTTGTTTTAGGGGCAAGAACTCCAGTCAGTGTTTCTAACCTACGTGAAGAGGATTGAGTGACAGGTTTGACTTACTCATTTAGGGCAATATGTTGGTAGTATTAAATTATTTCCATGGGCTCCTTCTTGCTTTCACTCGATTCTTATGTGAAATACGTAAGTCCTTGGTTTAAATCCTCTCTGATTGACTACGCCTTCCACTTTCTAAAGTCAATCAAGTCTGTTGGCAAATAGTAGTCCTGATGCAGACTTCATAAAGCTCATATGCAAGGTGGCACAAGTATTATACACTTTAGGACCATAGGTAATATTTGCCCTGAAGATGACTAGTTCATTCTAATTTCTCCACTGGGTAAGAAATGCAGTACACCAGGAGCTTATACATTTAGTTGTTTTTGTCTGTATCAAAATGTCAACTTTTTCATGATAAATATCTCTGAGTACCTGGTAGTTTGGAAATATTGTATGTAAAATAAAGATAACTCATCTGCACCTTAATTGCCCATATGAGAGAACATTCAAAGGTTATTGTGAGCAGTGTTGTAAGAGTCTCCACCTGTTGGTTGGTTTCTCCAGTGTATGAAGGTGTGAATGTACAATTTCCTAGCTTTCATAACAGAAAGATTCTATTCTATTAAGGACACGGAGGTGAAGATTATGCTTCACTTTCTTTAACTCCAGCGCATTAAACACTTAATAAAACTGTCTTTCCGAAGAACCACAGGGAAAGGAAATAGAAAATCTTCAACCAATCAGAGAGCACAATGTCCCATAAGAGTATGACTCTTCCTTTAAGCCCCCTCTTTCTTTGTGCGTCAGTGGCCCAAGTATCCATCATCTTTTCTCTTGTTTGGAACTCTTCAGACCTAAAACAAAAAGTCATACGTCAAAAACTCATCTCATCCCAATGATATTCATCATGCACACTGAGTATTATTCAACATCAGTTCCTAAAACCATACAACTCACCATGTTCAAATAAAAACATCATTAGGATTGAACTTTAACCAGCATCAGTTTCTAATGTCATAGCCCAGTATTAACATTCCATATAACCAAGAAAAAATTAAAAACCTAATGCTTTATGGATGCTTATCCATATGCGTTAATGTGCAGATAATCCCGTAAAATTCCTTATTGGGAATTGGACTCCTGGATCCTCGGGTTGGAATAATCATCTCCTCTGTGTCCTTAATAGAACTGAAACTTTCTACTACAAAAACTAGAACATTTTACATTCTAAGTCAAGATTGGAGGTGAGGGTAATGCTCATTCAAAGATTAACCACCACCTAAGAAGCCATATTCAGGACTGCCTTGATATAAAATTCCTTAAACATGGAATCTGAGCACCAGTCTGCTGCATTAATTATGTCCTTCAGCCGTGCTCTGAGAGAGCAAGCTTGAGAAGCGATAGCTCCCCATACGGAGCGGGCTCCAAACTTTGATACATCAATGCCTACTTCCTGCATAGTCCAGCGCACCCATCTAGCTATTGTTGAGGAGGATACTGCCTAGAAGGGCTTTCTAATGGCTATAATGAGATGACTTTCTCCTGGAGGTCTTCATTTTCCAGTCATATTTTCATAGGCCTTAAGACAGTGCACCACAAACAAATTTGGAGTTTTGTCAAAAGCTAGATAAGAGAGCATCCTAGAGTTGCACTTCGTCCTTCTGGAAATGTCAAAGGTAACTCTTTACGGAGTTAATAACTATACTTGAGATGTCCTTAGCTCGAACATCCGAGACTCCTCACCAAACATAGCAACAGTCATCTTACCTGACAAATCCTTTCTAGATAGATCTATTCAATATTCTGCCATGACAGGAACAAGTTCAGGACACCTATTAACATCCTATAAGGAGGAGTGTCTCTGCTCTGAAGTCAGGGAGAGCTGAATGCCTCTCATTAATTTACTCACCAAAGGTTGCTCACCCACCAGATATAGGTCCAGTAGTATGTGACCCACTGATATGGCTGACCTGAAGGTGTTAACTGACCTATATGCCAGGCCTTTTGTTGCTAAAGAGGATAAGAAGTACATGGCGTTGACAGTATCGGACCCCACAGGATATGCACCTTCTCACTGCTAATCTATACCACCTGACTGTGTTGTCTGCCCTTGCACCAGTCAGCTATCGCTCAGCCTGTAATCCAACATGCCATTAGGGGCATTTTCTCTTGCAGCACCATTTGTTAAGGATTGTCGAGATGATCCAGAGAGGAAATTGCGACCGGGGTAGACAGACTGGAAAATCCCAGGAAAGTTCCAGAAGAACTGGGAATCAATCTTGTGATCCCAACTCAGCGTGATTAATATTATGTTCAGCTGTTACCTCCTCACATGGGCGGACAACCTCATGATCATCGCAAATGGTAGGAATGCATAACCCCTCTCCAGAGTCCGATCTTGAAGGAACGCATCTGTTGTGGACTGCTAGCAGGTCTGGTTTCTACCTGAAATACCATGCCACTTGATAGAGCCTTGGCGCAAAGAGGTCCGCTGTGAACTGTCCCCTCCTGTTCTCTAGTGCCAACAGTTGGATACAGATTCCACAGGCTCATATCCCATCATTCCCTGGAGCATCAGTCCACTACCTTGCTGACCTTGCCTGGAAAGTATTCCGCCATGACTGACACATTGTTGCCCAAACAAAACATCCAGTGGTCCTTGGCTAGATCCGCGAAGGGTTTCGACCTCAAGTGCCCTAGATGGTTGATATACTGCAGCGCTGAAATGTTGTCGAGAGGACGCAGCACTGTATCTTCTCCTTGGTCCAACACTCAATGGCAAAAAATCTACCAATCAGCTCTATGAAATTTATATGTAGTTGTTGTTCTTGCGCTGTCCAATCTTCTTCCTGTATATGATTCATCGCATTGAGCTACACAGCCTGATTTGCTAGCGTCTGTTTCTATGACAAAGTCTGGATCTGAACTGAAGATTGCTCTCCCATTCCATGCCTCCAGATGAGTGAGCCACCATTCCATCTTCCACTTTACCTCTTCAGTCAGAGGGACCACTATGAGTATTTCAGGCATCTGAGCAGATGATACATTTATAGTCTTTAAAGAGCCCTGTAGTAGACCTAGCCTGGGAATATCGCTTGGATCGAGGAGGACAGAAGCCCAACTATGCTGATCATTTGTTGCAGAGCAGTTGATTGCTTCAATAGAGCTTTGCGAAGCTGCCGCAGAATCTTCGCCACCTTCCTGGAAGGAAGGCTGAGCGTCTTTTCCAATGAGTTGATCCCAAATCCCAGGAAGGTAGTCTGCCTGGCCGGAGATAGAAGAGGCTTCTTTTTGTTGATGACAAAACCCAGGCTCACCATCAACTGCACCGTACCTTGAAGGTGCTATGACATTCTCTTGGGGTATTTATCCATCAACCAGATGTCGTCCAGGCATAATATTAGGCGGGGACCTTGAGCACCTGTTTCATCACCTTTGTGAAACACCAGATCGCTGAAGAGTGGCCAAACGGCAAAGGCTTGAATTCTCACCTTAGTTACTTCCTTGAAAATGTCCCCAGGATTTGCCTCTTGCTCCCCGAGTCTTCTGGACTCCTCTGGAGGAGCAGAAATCCCCGAACCTGTTCTGATCCTGCCAATGGCCTCGTTGGGAGCCTTAGCCTCTCGTAGGGCCTTGCGAGAGAAAGCTGCTGGTCGACTGCCCTCTGCCACAACCGGCCCCAGCAAAAACCTTAGGGTGGAATATCCTCTTCATGGATGCTTGTGCCTTATCAAAGGAGGTGAACGTGGATACGAACCACCCAAGTTCTTTAATGAATGGGTCCACCTTTATGAGGAGGGAACACCACTGGTCAGTTGATATGGCACAGTTTGCATTTCCCAGGAATTTGAAGACCCTCTGGGCTCACCCAGACAGGAAATCAGAAGGTATGAGGGAGCCAGGCTGGCCTCCTCGGCCATATCTAGGATTTTAGGGAGGGGACCAGTGGCATAGAGTAATTTATCTTGGCATGACCTCGAGGAGTGGTCAATGCTCATCTTTGGGTCTCAAACATATTTTCCTGTGAAGGTGGCCATTTTAGTGTCAGTCTCCTGATCGAAGCGAGCTCCCACTTCCTTTTCTATGGGCTAACATAGGTGGCTGGCTAAGTAGTTAGCCACCTTCTCCGCCGGCGACCACTCAGAGGAACATAGGTGCAAAAGATCCTCATGGTCCAACACATCAGAGGCTGGAGCCTCCACTGCCTGAGAGGTAGACTCAGGGAGCTGGGAAGGGGTGGCCAGAGAAGGGGGCCAAGGGCTTTAAGGGCCCGCTCCATCATTGGGATCTATACAAGAGTCATCAGCCTCTTCAGGGTATATGAAGGAGAGGTATTGTCTTCAATGGAATACCAAGAGGTCTATGCAGACTCCGCATCCCCCTTATTGGGGCAGGAGCACAACAGAAAAGTATTTTTTTTGCCTCTCAAAGGCACTCAGATCAACTCCCAAATCTTGCTTGCGTTTCATCAGAGTTGTGCCATCCCAAATAATGGGACGGGGTCTCGGGGTTGGGTTAGTTCTTGGCCTAGATTGAAGGGGCCCGAATAAACATACGCCAGTTACATAAGCCGAAACTCAAGTGGTTCCATCGCCGAAGCCACTGCCTGGTGTGTGGAGGCATCAACAGCCTCACAGAATTCATTGTCCAGTGCGAGAATGGAGACTATAATGGAGACTATAATCCCCTTCCATCTACTGCATCATGTTATGGGGGGATCGGTTAGCAAGCGCCTTGCAACTCTTGTCAGGCTCACAATAAGATGCTGGCGCAAAACCAGTTGATTTTTGAGCGTCCACAGGATGCAAGGCGAGTCCCACCCTGGAACAAATACACCCCTTTGTTTCAATAGGGTCTCAGGCCTGGGTACGGTACATGCAGTTCCGGGCAGTACTTGGTAAACAATGGATTTTTAAAGGGAGGACGGTTGAAACAAATACAGATCCAACCACGTCGGGCTTAGGCACCGGTGTAGCAATTATCATACACAGACCCCCAAAGGGGCTTAAGGCTTCTGGGCCTGATGGGGAAGAAGAAGGGCCAAGGTTCCCCAGTGAGTACTGAGACTCCTTCAACCCTGTGTCAGCGAGCTGACCGCGGAGCAACAATCGCACGTCTGCAGCGCGGCCTTTGAGCGCTTTATAGCGGGTAAGATCTCCACCAAGTTCATACAGCCCTGTTTAAAATCCCTGCCGCACTTCAAATTGAGCACTGAGAAGCGTTCTGTGGTCACACGCCTGTAGGGGAAGAAAGAATGTTAAGGCACGAGCAGCGAACCCGAAAACATCTGAACATAACAAGCCACAATACCATAAAACACAATAGAAGCAAAGAGACACTCATCTGTGGACTGCTGGAACAGCGAAAAAAGAGGGGGCCTAAAGGAAGACACAGACTCTTATGGGACATTGTGCTCACTGATTGGTTGAAGTCTTTCTGTTACCGCTCCCTGCAGTTCTTGGGAAAGGTAGTTTCATTATTTGTTAAATCTGCTGGAGTTAAATAAAGAGGAGAAAGTGGAGTATAATCCTCTCATCCAGTCCTGACATAGTATCCCTTCTACTCATCTTTTTGGGACTTAGCATTCTAACCATTCACCAGTTTATTGACTCAAACCTTCTCTGCCCCTAACATATTTGTAGCCTTCAGTGGCTCCGGCCTCCAGATACGGACGCTAATGCTGGCTGGGCTACATCAGGAGTAAAAGTGCGAAAACAACCTCCCTTATCCTACTGCACCAGAGACTGATAAAATAAACCCAAAAATGATGTATTTTAATTCCCTATGGCACTCAATCTCCCATCATGTACTGCTCCCCCGATTTCCACCAGTGGGATTGCATAATTTGCTATGTTATATTTTGTTGTTTCATGTTATGATAAGCTAGAGAAATTGAAAATCTCAACGTTCGAAGGGTTTTCCTGCCCCTGGAGAAGATTGAGGATGCTGTAGTTTTCGCTTCAGGTTGGAAACAAAGAACTGTAATGAAAAAAAGACAACAGACCTTTCCTATCTGAACATATCTATCAAGACTGCTTCAACTCTACTCCAATTGAGGAAAGGGAGGAAGATACACCTCTTTAAAGAACTTTATACCAAAAAAGCAGTAACTGTCCACAAACCAGCAGCATCACTCGTTGACTTTATGCTTGCCTTAAACTTAAATCATATATAGTGCTCTGCTGCTTTTAGATAGACTTGAAGTATACAAGTAGCACATACCTACATACTTACATAAATGTTTACATGTATACTTTAAATAGCCTTGATCTCATGGTCTTTAAGAACTAAAGATGTTTTGTTTTGTTATCGCATAGTCTTTCCTCCTGCACCCACAAGGATGCTACCGCATCTGTATTGGTGAATAACAAGTAAGCTACTCGTTGAAGAGTTGAGAAGCTGATCAGATTGTAGAGAAATCTCTGCACCAACCAGAGAAAGGCTTATAACAAATGTGCTTCTGAACCTAAAGTCACAAGCCATAGAAAATGAGCTCAGGTTTCTGCACTTTAAGAAGAAATCCAGCAAATGTGTTTTGGAACCTAAGCAGTCAAGAGATGCCTATTTTTCAGTATTTTAAAATCATGCCAAAGTATGCTGTTTTATCTAGAACTAGGCACATATTACAGGTAATTTTTCTGCTTGTTATTTATGATTTCTAGATCTCATAGAAAGGAAGTGATTTTATGATGCTCCTGCTGGCACCTCCCTTTCCTCAGAATGCACTCCAGCAAAATCTGTAGCATCTAATGCAACTAGCCTCTAATCCCAGTTTACCATTTTCGCTGCCATCCAAGGACTGTTTCACTCTCTTTTTTCTGCATGTCCTGTGTTTATCACTGGCTACAACTCTATGAAGTCTAAGATAATGTTAAGAGCTTCACAGAGGTGCATTTATGTAAACGTGGCAAAGCTTGGCTTGGGGAAGAATTTTCGTGCAATGTTTGTGACTTATTTCTAAAACAACCCACTTTTGTGGGATATTTTTCTCGTAATTTAATATTAATGATGTTCACAAAGGTTGCAAAGTTTTACAGAAAGATTCACAAATCTTCAGGCGTTAAACATTTGCAACTTTGCAAATGCCTAATTTCATCCAGTACGTCTTACTAATGTACTTCTGATGTATTTCTCTGGACGTTATTGAAATAACGGATGGCTTACAATTTGTTAAACTATTTGGGTAACAGTCGTTCCATCAAAGGACCCACCACAAATATGCGGCTTACTGATCTGTAGTTGATAGCACGCCCCTGTTCCCAATTTTTATGTGCAGCATCTTCCCCTTACATTATTATGCATCATTATGCAAATAGAAGCATATATTTAAATAACGTTTGTAGTGTTATAATAGTCAGACATACTCAACACCAAGACCCTGCTTAGTCCTGATGAGCCTCCTGAATCCCCATTTGGGTTGAAACGTGTTGCCATATTCATGGAAACGGTTTAGAAACAAAGAAAATGAGCAGTTTGGGGGCAAAAGTAATTATTCTTACAATACTATCTCAGTTTTATGTACAATTCCCTGAACTATTTCTCCATCCCACTCTAATAAAAAAGTGACTGGTGTCACATAAAGAATTGAATGCCTATTTTTGTATATTTTTTATAATCTGTTTATTATCAGCACTGCTGACATTGTTCTTATGTTTGTCACTTTGAATTATTATTCATGAGACCCAGGAGTATGTTTTGTTCAGGAGAGGGCATACATGAGTCATCCATCTGTTGCTTCAGGAGTTACCAAACCAAAACCCTAGATTGGGATTCTTTGTATTTTTAAAGCTCTATGTGGGAGAGTATGTGTGCTCTATGTTTGAGCAGCTCGCACTTTAAGGAGTGTTGGGTACTTTCGGTCCTGGCTATGAAATCTGATGCTGTTTTATATTCAATATGTGTATGATTAGAGTTCGGTGTGAATTGCATTTCTGTAATTTACCACCAGTTTAATGTAGGTTCTGAAGTCTATGCATCCTCCTTATTTTGAGTACTGTTGATGCCTCACTGAGATACTTCATACAAAGCCACTCCCTTCCAATCCATGCTCATTCAGAAAAAAGTACCTCATGTGCCTCCTTTGGAAAATAAATTGAGCATTAATTGAAGCTGTTTTAATCCTTATCGCTGACCAATGTAACTCAATGAAAATGCAAGCGATAGCAATAATGAAACAACAATATCACAATTTTTTCATATAGGGCGGCAACAGATACTTTCAAGTTCCCTTCCAAGAACCTTGGCGAGATTGCAGCAATCTGTGTTGGGCACTGTCCAAAGGATGGAAAGAAGTTCTCTCCAAAAGCAGATACATTCTGGCATGTAAAGGAGATCGTAGTTACAGAGATGGAGCTCGGCAACAAGTAAGTACTATGCAGTGCTCCAGGCAATGAACATAAAAGAAAGTCTTGTGCGTGTGCTACATGGAATCTTTAGGAAGAAGAGCTCTTGAGATGCTGTGCCGCAAATATGTAGGTTGTTTCATTGGGCACAACTTGTCTGTGTCATCAATTTAGTAACGTGGAATATTCTTATGTACTGTGAATATAAAGGTGCAAGTTACTCTTTTGCTACATGTATGATACAGCTGTTTCTACTTAACTGCGCGATGAAATATTTAAACATTTTCCTCTCAGATAGGTCATACACCTTTTCACAATCTACTCAGCAGCTGTTGTGAGTCCTTAGTTCGGCCAGAATATATCTTAAACTCTCCTATTAAAGAGAATTTCAATTTCATCAATTTCTACAAGATTCGGTGTCTTATGGACTCATCTATAAGAAGATGGTATTAAGAATTCTTCAAAAAAGGCAGATGTCCTAGCTGTCCAGCTGTTCATACCATTACGGTGGTAGGTTTTGTTACTATGGTAGAGCTGTTGATGGTTTCAGCATAGTGCAAAATAGATAGCCCTGACGCTGACACAAATTATGTTTGATAGTCTGCCAAATATAGGGCGAACCATTCCATTTCAGAGTTCCTTCTGTATGAGACCTTTGAAGTGATTTGTTAATTGAGACACAAAGTGTGTACTCCCACCTCAAAATATCTGAATCTAAACAAACAACTTGTGCAGGAGGCAAAATCCAAAAAGGCAGGCACTTCAAATAAGGCATAAACAAAAGAATGACAATCATGATACCATGCCCTTACGAAAAATACGAACAGTAATCAGGTGTTGACGACAAGCTTCCAAACGGTAGTGAATTGTGATGCTAATGTTGGAGCTGTAATGGTAAAATTGCACACTAAACATATATGTACTGCACATCTGCTGCAATTTAGGAATGATGTACAATCAACTAACTATACATAGTCACTTGTTTACTCAAGATAGCTTACGTCAAAAGAGTGTTCCAGGCTGGTGTTCTTGGTAGGGATGTCTATCATTAGTTCATGATGGCAGGCTCCATACCTGATTTTAAGACTATCGATATGGTATAATTTTAAATGTAATTCATCTAAATAGAACTATTTAAACAGTGCTTATAAAGACTTACTGAAATGGATTATTGGACATAAGTTATTGTTTCATTAAAGGTCCTAGAAAAAATTTGACTAGAATAAAAAGAGACAAAGGAATATCTCAGTTATACCGATGATGAAATAAGGCTAGCTCAGGTTAGCTTGGTGTCAGTTGAAGATCTGCTGCAACAGAGCACCACAAGCATCTTTTGACATGGAACCTACTCTTTTTTCAGTTTAAAAAGTAAGTTTATTAAAGAGGCATTAAAAATAGAAGTAAACAATGCAGCATAATAACATACATAGAAGTGTGATTATAATAGCAAGGAAAAAAATATATAAGAATATATAAAGTCTGGTAGCATATACAAAATTATAGCACTATAAAACTTTTAAAGATATTTAAGTATTCATAGTTTCAGAGTACGGAATGTCCAGGAGGTTGTAAAACCCCTTGCTCCCTGGGAGTACGCATAAAGGAACGTTTCGCATTATCATCAAAAAACTTTGTGACAGGGGAGCATAAAAGTAAGCGTTTCATAGCAAGAGAAATAGGATGCACTTAAGTTGTATCTAGTCTATGGTTTTGGCAAACTGCAAACCCCCAAGCTTGAAAGGATAATTTAGATAAGTCTTTCCCATGTTTAGTAATTTGGTGAAATGCTACTGCTACAAGCAAGTCCAAAATTCATACATCTGAAGGATAATCATCCCAGTCATCTGATAAGCTACCTAAAAAATATTAGTAAGGGAAAAAAGGGCTGTAAAATCAAATATTAAGTTAATCTGATCCCAAACACATTTCCAAAATCATGAACAAACGGACATGTAAAAAGTAAATGTTTTAAATCAGCCTGTGTTAAGTAGCAAGACCAGCATGCATCAGAGACATCAGCATTTATCCTATGTAAAGTCGTGGGGGAGAGAAGAAGCCTATTATATATCTAAGAAAGAGATTTGTGTTGTGTTTGCGGCTCTAGACTTTTTCCAAATTTTATTCCATATTTTATTCCATGTGTTAATCGGCCATTCTCCACTTAAAATCCTATTCCCAGGTTAACTCTGCATTAGTTTTGTCTCTAGTGATACAGGACCTGCGCAGAAGAGAGTATATTGTGCAAGCCTTAGGACACGTGTTAAGGAGATTATGTAATTGACTATCAGTTGTTAGAGTAGGGAGGGGAGATTAATTAAATAGGGTATGAGCAAGATATATGGCATTTTGTAACTACTGATATTTGTTACGAAAGGAGGAAGGAAAGCCCAAAAACTTAGATGGTATAGCTATTGGTATGTCTGAAATAATATAAAGTATGATGGGGGAACATCAACTTGATAGTATCTAAATGTCCCCACCAGGCATAGGGCTGGCCACATAGAGCTCAGACCAACTGAGCCACACACCTGAAGAGTCCCCCCCATCCCCCCCCCATAAATGCATGCAAAGTCAGAATGGTCCTCACTTCCAGGTGTCAGCCGGACACCTAAGTCCACACAGGTACGATTGCCCCAAGTTCTAACCCCCAGTTAACCACACACCTCGTTAGTTTCAGAATTCAGGTGTTTCTTCCAACAAACAGTTCCTCAACAGAAAGGCAATGAGACCCACTTTCATACCACATAACCACTACAAGAGAACCACATAGCCAACCCTGAGGCCAAAGAACTACCACCCGCCTCTGCAGAACCCAGGGAAATATGGTGTCTAACTGTACTGCTTAAATCAATTTGTATGCCTACATTCATGTAATGTGATACGGAAAAGCTAATAAAAATTGTTTTAAAAAAAATCTAAATGTTCCCACCAGGAGAGATGGGGGGAAGGGGTGCCGTTAATTAGTTAAAGTGGACAACTTGTGTAAACATTTTTTTATGTTCAAAGAAATTGAGGTTTGAATTGAGGGGGTAAAGTATAAATCAAAGTATTTTATATGTTGAGGGCTCCATACAAAATTGGACATAGTAAAATCATCTTTGAATGTAAATTAAGTTAAGGGCATTATTTTGCTTTTATCATTATTTAATTTATATCCAGACACAAAGGAGTATGAAGTTACTCCTTGTAAAAAGGCAGGGAGGGAGGAATGAGGTTGTGAAAG
Source organism: Triturus cristatus (assembly GCF_964204655.1). Lineage (NCBI taxonomy): Eukaryota > Metazoa > Chordata > Amphibia > Caudata > Salamandridae > Triturus > Triturus cristatus. Next base: position 175,037,003 of record NC_140581.1, on the reverse strand, counting down.
AAATAACATGATATCATCAGCATACGCTGCAAATTTAATTTGTAAATTGTTAGATTTATAACCATGGACATCTGGATTCTGATGTATTTTAGATAAAAAAAGTTCCAATGCCGATGGCACACAAAGTCCTCAATTCCTCTATGACTACCGGCCACGTGCCTGGCATGTGGAAAAGCACTACAATTCTCCCGCTGCTAAAAAAGCCCTCAGCTGACTCCTTGGTGTCAGCTAATGATAGACCTATTTCACTTTTGCCTTTTTTCTCCAAGACTTTGGAGTAATACGTCAACTCAGTGATCTCCGACTACACTGAAAAAAATTATCTACTCCACCAGAGCCAGTCGGATTTTAGATCCAATTATAGCACGGAGACAGCTCTTCTTGAAGTCTCTGAGTGTATCAAGGAGAAGTTCGACAAGGGGGGGGAAAGCCATGCTTATTTTATTGGACCTCTCTGCAGCTTTCGTTACCGTGCCGCATGATAGACTCCTGAACAGGTTACAGAACTGTGGTCTAGGCGGCACGGTTCTGAAGTGGTTCTCCGCCTTCCTAGAGGACAGACGCCAGGAAGTTTGGACTCCCCCTTTTGCTGCTCCCAACCCCGCCCTGAGTGGAAGTCCCTCAGGGCTCGAAACTGAGTCCCACTCTTTTCAACCTTTACATGTCTACCCTGGCTCCTCTGTCAGAAGCGTCTCTTACGCCGATGACATGCAGCTTCTGTTTACCTGCGACAAGGGAGTGGACTTCAAAGGTGGAAAGATCAACCAATGTCTTTCGAAGGTTTTTTCTTGGCTGAGGCTGAACCAGATTAAATGTAACCCTGCGAAATTTGAGGTCATATTTTTCAGCTGCCCACCGATGGATAGTGGAAACTGTGGTGGCCATCATATATGTCACCGCCCCTCTCCACAGTAAAAAATCTGGGCAATGAAAGCTCAGGTCCAGTCAGTTGCTGGCTCCTGTTTTGGCCTCTTACGGATGCTGAGGAAATTCCTCCCCCTCCTGCCTCTTGATCACAGGAAGACCATTGTCCAAGCTCTGATTGTCTCCAGACTCGACTATGTCAACGTCTTGTACCCAGGCCTTCCCGAATATTTGCTTAACCGCTTACAGGTGGTTCAGAACGCGGTCGCACGGACGGTCCTCCTGCTCATACCCTGGACTCATATTTCACCTCACCTGAAGGCCTTATATTGGCTTCCCGTAAAAAAGAGAATTTGTTTTAAGGCCTTAGTTCCCGTCTTCAAGGCCCTGCAGGGAACCGGTGTGCAGTACTTCAGAAGGAGAGCCACACGTTATATGCCTCTAGAACCTTGAGGTCTTCAACACTGATTCTGCCTTCCATTCCTAAGATCTGCCGTGTCCGTTAGGGTTTAAATAAAGAAGAGAGATCAAAGTTATATTTTTGGACAAAAACCAAACCATTTAAGTGTTTGAAATATAAAAGGCCAATATACCCTATCAAACGCTTTTTCTGCATCTAGGGCAATTGCAGCTATGGAGTCTGATTTATGGAAGGTTTTGGATAATATTTCAAAGAATAAACTGGTGTTCTGTAATAAAACATCCTTTCACAAAGCCAGATTGTTTCCTACCAAGGAGTTCAGGAAGATCCGATTCCAGTCTCTAAGCCAAAGCTTTGGAAAAAATCTTATAATCAATATTTACTAGAGATATGGGCCTATAATTTCTACAATAAATGGATTTCCTCACCTTCTTTGGGGATGAGGCAAATTAAAGCATCCAAAAAGGAGCCAGAGGATTCAGCCAAATTTTGAAGGGAAGTTATGAGAGCATACAATTTTGGAAGAAGCAAATGAGAGAAGTGTACAAAAGATTTGACAGTAAACCCATCTGGGCCTGGAGCCTTATCTTTCTTAAGTGTATGTAGAGCAGTGCGTAGTTCATCATATGAAACATCAGATTCTAATGGTTCAAGACTTAGCTGTGCTCCAAGGGTTTTGTGAATAGTAGAAAGGTATTCTTTAATCTCAGTATCTGAAGATAAGGTTTCAGGTGTATATAAAAATTTGTAAAATTGAAGAAATTCCTAAGATTTCTGAATCTTTATATTTGGGTGTCTGTTGAGCATCAATAATATTGAGCTTATTGTGTTTCACCTTGAGATAATTTGCCATCAGTGTGCCTGATTTGTTCTGACCCCAACATAATTTTGTACCAGATTTTAATAAATATAATGAAGCATTATCAGTAGATTCCTTGGTAAACTGAAGCTTAGTTGCTATAAGCTCAGTCAAACACTCTTTCAATTTGGTAGAGAAATAGGAGTGTCCCAGTCACTATTTTCAAAGAGTTCTGTGGCATATTTACAGGCAGTGTGACGCTTTTTAGAGACATAGTTAATAATAAAACCGCAAGCAGCCGATTTAAAAACGTCCCAAAGAATATGAAAAGATGAGTTCTCAGTTTCATTAAAATGAAAATATTCATTAAAAAAAGAGCTAAATAGGTAAATATAGGATCCAAGAGTAGGGAACTATTAAAAGCCCAGTGCTTAGGTAGATTTGGTTTATTAAGCATATCTAAAAAATGTAGACGGGGCATGATCAGATATTATTATAGAGCCAATATCAGCAGATGGCAAAGACTGTGAAATGTTATAGGACACAAAAAAGTAGTTGATGCGTGATTGCGTCTTGTGTGCAGGGGAAAGATAAGTAAATTCTTTCAGGGTGGGATTGCAAAGTCTCCGGGCATCAATTAATTTTCGCTGTTTGATAGTTTGTACAAATACCTTATGAGCTTTATTTGGTGTGAAGGAAATCAAAGAATTACGATCAATAAAAGGATCAATAATCTGATTGCAATTGCCCGCTAAAACGAGGTTTTCATGAAAACACTGTAGAAGTTTTTTTGTAAGGTTAGACCAAAAAAATGAATCACCAGTAGTTGGGGCATAAATGTTGACTCAAGAGACTGGAACCTTCTCAATCAACGCTCAGTAATCAGCCAGCGACCCGCAGCATCAGAGTCTTGAGAAATTAGCTTACTACAAAGAGATTTATGACATAAAGTAGCAACTCCATTTCTTTAAGCATCTCCAGGAGAGGAAAAAACTGCACCTACCCAATCCCTTTTTAATTTTGAAGATTCATTTTCCGTAAGGTGCTCCTCCTGAATTAAGGCTACATCTGCTCCTAAATTAGCTAGATGTGTTAGAACACGCTGTCTCTTAATAGGAGAGTTTAAGCCCCTTACATTCCATGAAATAATTTTCAACGATATAGAATTTTCGCTATGGAGAGGAAATAAACTGAGCCAAACATATAATAAAAGTAGCACATTGCATATCATATAACTACTAGTATGAAAATGAACGTAACAAAGAACAATAAGAATAAAAGAAGAATTAAATAGAGATAAGGAAACAGGAATATATGCTGAAACGGGAAATGCAGCAGGAACAAGGGGGAAAGGGAAAGTTCAATGGGAAGGAGAGGGAACAAAAGAAGGGTAAAAACATAAAACGGACAACATACCTAAACAAGCATTGGCATAGCCAATAGGTCTCGCCTCTGGGACCTTATAAGTGTTTAGCCATGCAACAGTTGATGTTGTTGCACCAAGGATATTGTACTGCATAACTAAATTCTTGTAAGGTTACAAAGGCAAGACCTATTGGCTATGCTAATGCTTCTACCGGTCACTCGTGGCCATCTCCAGCATAGTCCGGGATTTTGAAATGTATCAGTCCCCTGCTTCCGTTTGAGAATATTTGGACTGGAAACTTTTCCCACAACTTTTAAAGGATGTCCATTGTTGTTGTCTTTTTGGTTGATAAAAGAATTTGCTTCCTTAACCCCCACCCCAAGTTTGAAGAAGTATTCTGATGAAGATTCCTAAAGGAGGAGGAATGTTTTCATTTCTTGAAAAAATCCAATTCCTGTTCAAAAAGATGTGTTCCCTCGAAGGGCATACTAAGAGCGGAGGATTTCTGTGAAGCATCAGTATGCCATTCTCTCAGAAACAAATTACGTCCGGCAGCTGTAGAAGCACCCCTTGCCAAAGCAGCTGGTCCCACAGCATCAAATGCTATGCACAAAAGGAATTCATTTGCCTCTCCATCACCTCTAAAATAGCAGAGCATTCTGTTCCCTCTTTTGTTGCTTTTAAAAATGTCTTACATTCCGATACTATGGATTGGAAAGTCTATGCCCCTTAAACGCCTGCTCTTAATGCTAAATGACAACCAGAATACACCTTTTGAAGAGCTGAGTCCACCTTCTTGTCTGTTGACAACGTCCTCTGTCATAGAGTTTGTCACTACCAGAATCCCAATTAACGAATCCTCAGGAATAGAATATGACATTAATGGAGTCTATATCATTGAGGAGGTAGAGATGCTGCATACATTCGGGACAGAGAATTTGTCTGGCTCCTTATACTCTTGTAGTACAACATCTATAAAATGAGGTTAGATTGGAAGACAACGCTGTGGAGAATATACAAACTGGTGAAGCGCAGTCTCTTTCGGAGCACCAAGCTCCTCCGGAGTCAGAAACCCCATATTACCTCTTAGAAGAGAGAAATGCAAAGGACTGATGTCTTTAATCGCATACCTGCCCCTTTCATCCTCGGGGGTACATTCCCTCTCAATGCTTTTTGATCCAGAGGCCTCCGAGTCTGACAACTCAGCTGATCTCTTCCCATGGTCATAAATAGAGCTATTTCTCTGCTCTAAATCTGCCAATGCCACCTGTACGATCCCTTAAATCGTATTTTTCTTCACCTCTCTAAATGTAGGTTTACTTCTTTTGGGTGAAGGAGATCTAACTTGGAGCTGTTTGAGGAGGAGCAAGAAGCATGCCTCCTTGCCCTGTATTGCTTCTCCATGGATATTAACAAGAGGACACAGGAACATGAAATCAGCACTCACAACCTTCAGAACTACATTTATAGTGAAAACTAATGTGGCCTCCAGAGACTTTATAATAAGGTGTTCCAGATTGCCTGCCTTCCCGGTCTCTTAAAAAGAAAGTGTGTACATGCGCTGCCCAATTTTCATTTACTACGCATGTGCACTTGTCATTTCTACCAATGTTCTTTTCTCAATTAAGGATGTGGCGCAGAACATCTACAAGAAATTCCAGCCACATCTTTGGAAATAACTTATCAGTAAGGATTAAAAATGCAAAATAAAACATAGCATTCTTCTGCCAACCTCTTGTACAGCTTCAAGCCAAGCACAAGAACGAGTCCAACTCTTCCACAAAATTAGAATTAAGTCAGAGTTGTAATCGATTTAAAATATAAATCCACGTTGGGGTATGCTCAAGTGCAGCAGGGAACAAGCTTGAAGAACAATCCAAAGACAGGAACGAGAGATCAAGTCCTAGCCATTATCTCTTCCTTCTCCTGCAGTCCTCCTCTCAGTCCAGACAGGAACAAAACAGGAGGATGCTGGGAATAAAAGCCTATTTATGGCACCCAGCCTGGTGGGCGGGTTTTCATTTTCAGCATTCCTGTAGTTTTCCTGTTTGGTGGATCAACTCTTAAGCAATGACTAGAATGAGGACGAGAGACATAGAGGTAAAGTATTTTACAGGTATTTTGTAATTGGAAAAATAGGGAAGTCATTCAAACATTTAGCTCCGCGCCTGGGGCAGGGATAAGGCAGGCAAGCCAGGTTGGCAGCAAATCCAAAATGTTGGCATGAGGGCCAAAATTTCAAGAGTCACGCCAGCTGATGCATCCTTTCTAAGAGGTAACTGCGTACAGTATTTCAAGGAATTGTTTCTGAACACTCCTGCACTGTTTTTGTGGTTTCATATATCGCGAACTCAGCCAAAGGACGCGGGAACACTTTACAAGAGCACCAGTTATATTACAGAAGGTCACGTTCATTTTTTAAGCACGGGGAGATTAAATAATGTGCCAAGAATTACCGGACGGTGAGCCAACGTTGGGACTCGAACCCGGTTCCCCAATTACAAAGTCGGCAGCTCTTTTATCTCTATTTATTACCTGTTCAAGTATCCTGCTTAATGGTTTAAAGATTGCAAGGCTTGCCACCGTCTAGGAGGGTTTACTTTCCGCGAACGTGCAGCAAGGCGGGGCTTGGAATGCAGCCAGAGGGCATGCTGTCAGCAAATAGCAGAGGAACAGGAAGGGGCTGGCCGAGTACCTTGCTTCTAAATGGGCATGAGAAGTAGCAGTCACACGCAAGGCAGGGCTGCATAATCCTTCAAAGCTCACGATTGACTCTGCGGAACCTGTGACATCCTTTGCTAAAGCTTAACAAGTAAGTTATTTACTAGAAATAGTTTTTATCTTTATTTTATAGGGACGTTTATGCAGACGCTGTCCACTATTTCTCATCAGTCACAACTTGCTGCTGTGTGTTTATTTCTGCTGTGCTCCTCTGTGCTAAAATGAAAGTCTGGTGGTGTTATGCAGTGCTTTATAAGCACACGGAGGCAGCTGGCAGATTAAAAAATAATAATTTTATGTTGCTGAAGCAATGCCCGGTGCTTGCATGTTGCAGTTACTGAAATGCAAAGTTGGAAGTATTTTAACAGCTAAATTGAACAATAGTGCGCTGCGCAACGCGTGTTCTCTTTGCAGCGCGTGAATGTAGTGTGGCAATGCAGGCTGGCAGGTGCTGTCTCTAGATCCGCAATCCTTATTGTACGAAACTCTATAAAAACAAGCATTGGCCGCGCGGTGCTTGCATGTTGCAGTTACTGAAATGCAAAGTTGGAAGTATTTTAACAGCTAAATTGAGCAATAGTGCGCTGCGCAACGCGTGTTCTCTTTGCAGCGCGTGAATGTAGTGTGGCAATGCAGGCTGGCAGGTGCTGTCTCTAGATCCACAATCCTTATTGTACGAAAAACTATAAAAACAAGCATTGGCTGCACGGCCGTAAAAGTAACGGCCGCGCGGCCGTGAAAGCGGAAGTAATAGCGATCGCGATCAAAGCGAAAGTGATCGCGATCGCTAGGACGGGACGCACTGTGTGGCAAGCACGGGAGTGGTGCGCACGCAGCAGTGAATGGCGGCTGCGCGCGTGCATGCTCGCGTGCACTCAAGCTTTAGGCCACAGGCAGCACTTTAAAAATCCCAACTACAAAATGTCTCTCCGAGCCAGCGCCTGCGCTGGGCTCAGCGAGACCTAAAAATGCCGGGGGTGGGGGGGTGAAACCATATGTACAGATGGCACCTCCAGACTCTGCGGAAGGAACACATGGACGATTGCAGTCTAAGAGCTGAGACAACGACAAGCACAAGCAATAAAATGCATAAAAAAGAGAGACAAAAAAAGGATCAGATAATAAAAGTTAGCAACAATATAGAATCTGAAACGTCAAAACACTACGTGAATAAGCAATAACATAATGACACATGAAACTCAAACAAACACTCCTGGATATCAACGGGAGCCTAAACTTTAACCAAATTGAGATGTTGAAGCTCCAGAGGTGTCCATATTTTCTATTTTGCAAGAATTTATAAACCTTTTCAAGTTAACAGGATCCTCGTTGGTGGTCGTCTTATTCCTGTAAGTAACTTTGAAGAAGCAGGGGTGAAAGAGACTGTAGCGAGCATCAAGAGAACAAAGATCTGGTGTCATACTTCGGAATTCTCTGCATCTATCAGCCATACTTTTGGCATAATCTTAAGAGAAGAACAGTGTGTGACCTAACCAGGAAATACGCTTTATTGATTTAGGCGCTCAGAGAACTTTAAGGAGATCAGTATATTCCAGGAAATACAGGATTACACCTCTTGGACGTCTTGAAGAAAAGGCATGGACTGGTCGATGCCCCAGTCTTTGCGCACGCTGAATGTTTAGAGAGGTACCTCCTGGCAAATGTAACAACTTAGGAGGAACATTTTGGAATGAGGCGAGAGGATTCAATCCCTCCGTGCCCTCCGGTAGACCATATATACGCAGGTTATTCCTTCTGTTTCTGTTTCCCAAATCTTCAACTTGCTTCTGCAGAGAGGGAACTTGAGATTGAAGGGAGCTTACTTTACTGTTGGATGTAACGTAAGAAGATATATTCTGTTCTTCTGCAAGCAATCGTTCATCCATTTGAGACCATCTCTCACTAAGAAGTTGCAGTTTGGCATTTGTTTCTTCCATAAAGGGGTACAAAGCGCAGATTTCTTCAAGTAATAGGTCCATAGAAGCAGGAGAAAGCGACTTTGTGGGAAAAGGCGGGTCTATTTTTAAACGCTTTGTAGAAACTTTCCCAGAGTTCGCTGAAGCAGAAGCCATGCTCGTAGATGCGCCATTCTTTGACGGAGAAGCTAAAAAGTTCTACATTGCTGCAAACCTCGCAAAACTTAGAATATTTAACAATTCTATGCGTTGAGGGCAGGACAGAGGAGTCAAGTCTCCTCACTCTTCCCATATGCAAAGCAGCAGTTCCAAAGAACCTCCAAATTTAGCACTAGGGCTTGTGTAGAATCAGTGGAGTATGTCTACAACATACGAATAAGAAAAACAGATTTGGTGGTTGTAGAAATATGTTGAGGAATGCTCATGTTACCACACATTTGAAAAAGAAGAGTTAACAAGGAGTTAAAAAGATGGATGTCTTTTAATTATCCAGAATTGGCAGAAAGTTAAGAAAACTCCTTGAAAAAGAATAAATTAGGCATAACCCTGTGCACAGTGGCGTTGACAGTACATTCGGTGAGGACTTTCCCAAGCATGTCACTTCAGCGCTATGCTTCACTGAAAGGAAGCGGTTGCATCTTAAAACGGCAGTCGCTGCTGAGGAGAAAGATCGGGACTGAAAAAGGTGCAGGACCGAGACAGCAGGAGAGTCACGAGTACGAAGGCGGAAGAACACAACTTCCCATGACACGGGACCAGTGTACAGGCTTGCCAGGAGGTCCAGAGGTTCCCTGTAGCCGCGGACGACCCATGTTTATCCGACGAGAGCTACGTGGATGCTGTCATCTTCCTTGGGCGAAAAGCCACGCCCGCTGGAACCCACTCTTAAGATTAAGCAAAAGCAACTTCCCAGTTAAATCTTGCATTCTCCGTTCAACAAACAAAATTTTCTCTATAACCGAAAGGTAATCTCACGCAAGCAGGTCTGAGTTGCCTGAAATTAAATGGTGCTTCAGTCAAGCAATTCTGAATCAGCTTGAGCATAGGACCAGTCTTTGTAGAACAAAATATAGAGATCTATTTGGATTTCAGAGAGTAGGGACCAGATGTACAAAAGCTTTTTGCATTTCTTAATGGGCCGAATCACAATTTTTGCCCGTTAAGAAATGCAAAACAGCCTTTTCAAATGTACAACGGCCCAAAAACTGTTGCAATTTGCGATTTCTACCCGTTAGAAATGCGAATTGGGCATTTAGGAAATGCTATTACCATCAACTCGGAGTCGATGGTAACCATGAGCAAAATTTAAAAATGCATTTAAAAATGAATTTTTTAATTTGACATGAAGCACACATATTCACCTTGGGCATATGTGCACTTACATGTGCAATATGAATTTTGAAGTGCCTCCAGGCGGGTCTTAAGTCCAGTGGCACAATTGGGTTCGGATTTCCTAAACTGCAATTTACTATAAGGAAATCGCAATTTAGGAAATGCAAACTATTTCCTATTTGGCCCATAGGAAGGAATGCAATAGCAGTTCCCATTTGAGATTTCCTAACAGTGATTCCTACTCTGTAGGAATCACTATTAGGAACTCACAAATTTTGTACATACCATTTAGCAAAATAAGAATTTCGATCACCTGGCCCCCTAGGTGCTCTACAATGACTGCATCTTTGCAGGAAGTTAATACTGAAGGCAAGCTTATAAATGATAGTCAAAGTAGATTGATCCAAAATCATGTATAACATACTTGATATCTTGATCCATCTACAGAATAAAGGTGTTAAACATGTTATCCTATGTATTTCACTTCTCAGCGCTATATTAGTCTGCCACCAATGAGTCATCACTAATGCAAATGAGGCCAATCTAATGCTTTTTATTAACAACCTGCCCCTGAAAAGAATTCCACTTGATAGCACTACCTATTAACACTGGTTTCCCTGTATGCCAGATGATTCCCTGTTATATAAGTTACGAGGAACCTTGAAAATATACTTTAATAGTAAGAAATGTCACTATGAAATAATAGGAAAATGATCACAAATCAGCAAAGTACACTGATATATACTTTATGACGGTATTTTCTAGTGGTCATGATATTTTACTTGGACAAAATATGGGATATAATGAGACAAAATCTAAAAGTAAGTCAATATCATATATACGTCAATCAGTAAATAGTGACTATGCCCTGTAATTGACACTACACCACAAGCTGTCATACGTACCTTTATGCATGATTGAAAATGAGAGACAAAATATATCTGCTAGTGTAGAAATATAAATCATGCAAGTCAATGTCATTCCATTATTTAATCATCAGTGGATGTCAACCTTCATGAACTCCTAAAACTCATTATTGAAGGGGCTAGAGCTTTGTATACTACATGTTGTTTCAAATGACTGGATTCAATTGTTTCATTGTGAGTACTTCAAAATCTTTGCCCTTTATAGAAGTGGTTGGTGTTCTGGTGTTCCACAACACTAAGTAGAGGTTTTGATTTTTAAGAGGCTTTTAGGACGGACACAGTTAACAAGTGTGACTTTGAAGATCAAAAAAAATACCCATTACTAAAATCCAATTACCCCAACCCATTAACAAGAAATCATTTCCACATTTTGTTTATGTCTGTCACCATTGGGCCTTTCATTTCAATGCCCCAATCTCTAGCACATAATTCTGATTCTAGACACATTGGTGCCATACTGTGGATCTGCAAAAACAACAGTTGATGGACAGAATGCAGAACAATGTCATACATTCACCCCAGTACAGAGATCTGGGCCTAAATCCATTGTTTTTTTGCTCACCATGCCATTCCAGTTTGAACCCAGCCATATGCAAATCAGTCTTGACCCTGTGCCTCATGGGAACAGTCCAGCCCGAACTGCCAAGCCAGGTCCTCCCTGGACTGGAACCAAGCATGCTAGGACCGGTTTCGGGGTTTCACCCCTCTTCAGCCAGGATAGCTTGATTCCAGTGACTTGGAGAGCACGGGACTCACGTCTGAGCATACCCGTCCCACTCGGGGTGACAAATGCAAAAACAACAGTTGATGGACAGAATGCAGAACAATGTCATACATTCACCCCAGTACAGAGATCTGGGCCTAAATCCATTGTTTTTTTGCTCACCATGCCATTCCAGTTTGAACCCAGCCATATGCAAATCAGTCTTGACCCTGTGCCTCATGGGAACAGTCCAGCCCGAACTGCCAAGCCAGGTCCTCCCTGGACTGGAACCAAGCATGCTAGGACCGGTTTCGGGGTTTCACCCCTCTTCAGCCAGGATAGCTTGATTCCAGTGACTTGGAGAGCACGGGACTCACGTCTGAGCATACCCGTCCCACTCGGGGTGACAAATCCAAAAACAACAGTTGATGGACAGAATGCAGAACAATGTCATACATTCACCCCAGTACAGAGATCTGAGCCTAAATCCATCGTTTTGTTTGCTCACCATGCCATTCCAGTTTGAACCCAGCCATATGCAAATCAGTCTTGACCCTGTGCCTCATGGGAACAGTCCAGCCCGAACTGCCAAGCCAGGTCCTCCCTGGACTGGAACCAAGCATCCTAGGACCGATTTTGGGGTTTCACCCCTCTTCAGCCTGGATAGCTTGATTCCAGTGGCATGGAGAGCACGGGACTCACGTCTGAGCTTACCCGTCCCACTCGGGGTGACAAATGCAAAAACAACAGTTGATGGATAGACATGGCTTGGCAGTTCGGGTTGGACTGTTCCCATGAGGCACAGGGTCAAGACTGATTTGCATATGTCTGAACTGGGGTGGCGTGGTGGGCAAAATAACGATGGATTAAACCCAGATCTGTGACGGGGGGTGAATGTTTTGCCAATGTGCAACATTCCGTTCATCATCTTGTGTATTTTGCTGTTCGCCCTATGTGGGAAGGGTATGGCCAGACGTGGGTTCCGTGCTCACTATGCCACTGGAGTCAAACTATCCTGGCTGAAGAGGGGTGAAACCCCGAAACCGAACATTCCGTCCATCATCTTGTGTGTTATATTGTGGATCTAGCACTCTGTATGAAAGTTGCAAAGATTCATGGCACTTTTAAAGAAATGTACAACTGGTCAATAAACATTTAACAAAAGTCAAGGAGAAGGCAAGAATCTCATTCAAAATGTCCTCTCATGGAACTTCAGCAGAAATACTGATCTATATAGACGCACACAGGAAGATGAAACTAGGCACTATGACTGGTCATAGATTATACATTTACTAATTTAATCATTGTGAATGAAGAGAAGCCAGTGCAGTGAGTGAAGTTGAAGGCTGTATCTGAGCAGTGTTCCACAGGTGTGAGTATTCTCAAGGATAAACTACTGATCTTTGCTGTAACCCTGTATGCTCAAGTATTTTTGACCCTACGAGTTCATAATACTCAACCAACTTTTTTTTAATAAAGTCTCCTAACAAAGTATTATTTATAAGGTTGATTGTTATATCCTGATTCAATTTGACATACTTTCCAATGTAGTTCAAATTACATACTAGCCTCTGCATTGGGGAATCACTTCCTGGGTGTCAGCTTTTTATGTTGCACTTTATTGTACTTTAATATGTGCAATAGAACCAAAATATGTCAAGACAGATGAATTTCAGCCTATTTTTTTATGGCACTGCCTTTGTGTTTTCTTTATTGCTTTATTCGTGTGTTTAGTCAAATTTAGCAGTCACTTCGGATAGTATTTTTTTAAAGTAGTCAAATTACTATTAGAGTGTCACAGTTTCTGATTCTTTCTCAATATGTTCAATACATTTTGTTTTATATATAAACTGTTTTTATTATTTGAAAGAACAAAAATGTAGTCAGCAGGTAAGTCTCACATCGCATCCATGTGTTACAATAAGCATCCATCATAAGCGGCAAGGATACAAAGATTACATCATTACAGATCCTTTACATGACTCCCCTCTCCCCATTCCCTTCCCAGGTTAAGCATGTTGCAGGTCTATCAAGCGTTCATAATTTCTAGAGTGTTAGACCCATCGTGTTCATACCGCTGCCCAATAGCCCGTATAGTATCTGTTTCATCTTCCTCCATATCAATATGTTCAATACAGTTAAGCATTAATTTAATCTGTTAATCACTATCATTATTATCATGGAGTGTACCTCCATTATTACTTGATTGTTGTATAGTCCTTCTTGCATCTTGTATCTTCAGTTATCAAACTGTAATAGTTAATTTCTTATATTTCTTTGTTTACTGAAAATATATTAGATCCTGATATTGGGCACTAGCTGTCTAATACACGTTATTTTTTATCTTAATATGTTATTCTTTTTGCTTCCTCATTGTATCTTTTGTAAGCAGTTGTAGCTCTTATTTTTTTCTAGTTTTACAAGCAGATTTCTGAAATGATTGCCTGTTTTATAAGCAAATCTTATTATTCTCTCTAAACAATCCTGTATGGGTCTTATCCATCCACATGTCTATCACTCTTGCCAAGGTAAAATTGGAGCTTGTGAATGTAAATTTTTATTTCCCTGTATGGAATAATTCAATAATGTGTACCTCTTACTATTTACAGCTTTCAATCTTGCTTTCTCTAGTATCACAGTGGAGTAAGTCTTCTAAAATAGTGAAATAATTTCTCATTTTCCTCAGCAATTACTTGTTGGAGATTATCATGTTAATGTGTAGCGTTTGATTGTAAAGTAAACACTTAATTACAATTAATGGGTGTAATATTTATTTCGATCTGTCCGCTTTCAATAGATAGCAGTTAAGAAGTGTACACCTTCTAGTTTGATTTCAAAATCTAAATCTGAATAATTTTTCTGTGGCTTTCCCAAATTCAATGAAAATTGGACAAGTGAGTTCCCACAATTAAACTCCCAATGGAATGTAAAATATGTAAGTTCTTGTTCAGTTCCGTACTAGATTCCAAAACTATCACAACACATATTCCATAAAAGAATGTTGCTAAGACAATGTTTAGGGACAAAATATTAAATGTAAGTATTGACATAAGATCGGGCTATGCATTATTCATCGCTCAACACATTTTTTGTAAATAGTATTTTCCCTTATATTTACAGTAAACATATGAGATTGAAAATGGTTTGATTCGTTTTGTATTGTACGCAAAATATATTAATGTCCAGAAGTCTAAAGTAGTGGATTCTAAACAATAACTGAGAAAGAGATTTTGTTTTAATGGAAGTGCTCTGACCCATGTTATGAATTTTAAAAATCTAGGGCTCCAGCTCACTGCACTGACAAATGGGCCAGAAAGGAATATCTTAAATTCAACTGTGGCTGGTCTGCAGTCCTTTACTTTTCAGCTGCCATGACTTTTTATAATGCTAGGTATCTCAATATTGTTTGCTATATGGGGCTGGATATTGGGGACAGTGCAAAGTAAAATGTTTGTCTATTGCAGAAAACACGTTTTTCAAATAATTTTAGTTGATCAGTATTGTATATTGTATTGTGTTTTAATTAGTTTACTTGTGTTATGTATTAGTGCAATGTTTCAATGATTTTATATATTTTCTTTACTCAAATAAAACTATACATTTAAAGTTGAATATAAGAAGTACTAACTGTATTAGAAACAAGCCTTGACATTTTTTCCAGCATTTGTAAAAAATTAGGAACATATATTGATAAATAGCTGAAGTAAGGCAAAGTGAAGGTGCTGTCTTTTTATTCACACTATGAAGTACTAGAGCATCCGTTTTTGTGCAGTCACTGCAGAGTTTGTTTTACTTTTGATTTTACTTTTGATTAGTGAAAAAAAGTACACAATTTCCAAAGCCAGGAACATATATTATACTGGCTGGGCATTCCAGTACTTTGTTCTTGCAACAAAGTGACTCGTTTTGGTGGGTGCACGCTAACTGCTGTGGGATGTTTAGGCTGTAATCTAATATGTGAGACTTTTTGTTTTGGCATGCATCATAGTTTCGGGGTGAATCATATGAAAGGCTACAGCTTCAGAAATTCAGCTTTAAGAATCATCAATTGAATTCCTTTGCATGTGTTGCATAAGTGAAAGGTTAAAGTATATAGAGTATCTAATGCCATAATTCTCACTTAACTCTTAAATTTACTACTTCCAGATATGTTTTCAACTGCAATGCAAAAATTCCACTCCGCCATAAGAGGGATGACTATAAGGTGTTTGAGTGTGCCAAGATCATTGAGAGTTTTGCCAGCAAAGCCCGAAGCTTGGTCCCAGTACGGTACGAGGTTATTGTGGTAACTGGTTTCGAAAAGGGGGCTGGGACAGACGCCAATGTCTCAATCACTATTTTCGGCTCCAACGGAGACTCTGGTAAGCACCGGCTCACAAAAAAGTTCAAAAACCTGTTCGAACGTGGGAAAACAGACAGGTTCTTTTTGGAGACGCTGGATCTCGGCGAGCTGAAAAAAGTGTTCATCGAACATGACAACAGCGGCATGAATCCTGGCTGGCAGGTGGAACGTGTGGAAGTGACAAATACTGCTACTGCTGTGACCACTATATTCCCCTGCGGCAAGTGGCTGGACACAAACAAGGGAGACTGTCAAACATCCAGAGAGTTATTCCCAAGATATTAAGCACTGGTCCTGCAGTGGACCAAAAGAACTTCTGCAATGAGAATAACATTTTTTATGAGAGTTTAAAGAATCTTCCAAACATTTGTAAGCGAATACTTTTCTTTTTTACATCAGTACACATATCACTTTAAACTGAGACATTATGCACTAGCTGCATCAAAGGATTTTTTTAAAACTTAAAATATTCTGAAAAGAAGAGGTACTGTTTTTTAAGACAATAGAGTATTTTGTTATTATGTAAAGGTATTAAAATCTTCATTATTCTTCCATTTTGACTATAGGGTCATTCCAAACATTGTCACTTGGCCAATATTTGACATTAATACTCATTACCTCAAGAACCATTTTAAATGACTGCTGCATTTGAAAAAACCTTTCCACTCAGATCACAATCAAATACAATAAATGTCTGTTTAATCTTACTTACAAACTGCATGTAAATATTTTTGACTACATGAGTAAGTGGCATGGGTGTGTTAGTAAGAGTGAATTCTGACACAATCTCAAAATATGTAAAGCCTTGGATTATTTGAACTTCCATCCTTTGCTGCCAAATTTGATCATTCTTATTTGTTAGGGCAGCAACCAGCTGGAAATCAATCTTTGTTAATTTAAATTTGAGGCAAGAAGGTTTTTATGTTTCACTTTAATAGGAAACCATTATCAGAACAAAGGTTCTGTAATGTCAGAGTAGTATAAAAACAGGCCTCAAAACTGGTGCCCTGATAGATGCTGATCCGCCTCCTCCCCCGGGTCTCAAGAGATCCAATACAGGAGGTGAAACAGAAATCTACGATGTGGAAAAAGGTAAGGGAATGTCAAGCACCACATCCCGTCAACCCTGGGATTCCAAGCTTCGCTCTTGTTTGATGTCACTTTGAATACCTGGAGAAAACAACCCCGTTATTGACAGGTACTCATCTGTAACTTTATATATTCCAGCTAATAAAATGTAATGCTGATTTTTATCCCCTTGTCCTCATGTTATTTCTAAAGCATAAACCTAGCTATTATACATGGTCAAAGGCAATCTTAAAATCAGCAAGTAAGAAGCTTGAGTTGTGGCTGATTATTGCATTGTGAAGTAGTGTTATTTACCCCCTTGGCCGCTGGCTCCATCCCATGCTGAGACCTTTTTTGGCTCTTTGGGATAGTTCACACTCAGGGCTTCATAACCTTTTTCCACATAAGGTATCCACAAGAAAATTGCACCTTTTTGTCTGGGGATTCTAAAGGTATCAAGGGATTGTGGATTCCACTGGAAGTGACCGAGAAAATAGCCTCAATATATAGCTACATTTTGAGGTTTTTTGGGGGGAAAAAACAGGAAAGAAAGTGCTCTGGATAACTATGTCTGTTTTTTCCTAAACATGGCATCAACGGTTTGCTATGCTAAAGTTGCCATCTTCTCAGCTTTCAGGAATATGCAGGAATATGCAGAGTTGAATCAAAAAGGTTCATTTTTTACCACAGTTTTGGCATTTTTCAAGCAGGTGGCTCATTTATCCTATATTTTTGTTTCCTTTAACCTAGTTACAGTTTGTGGTGGAAACCAGTGAGAAACTCATGGATGACCCAGGAAAACTATATATTACTGAAAAGTAAACTAAATTCTGAATTCAGCAAAGGGTCATATGTGTAGATCCTTCCTGGGTTTCCCAAAGAAACTAATGGTTGAAATAAAGAAATATTGAAAATGAGTAGGAAAAAGCAGCCATTGTGACAATGGTTTCACCTGTAACTTTTTGTCACGATAGCCGATTTACAAAAGCAATGTTCCATTACGTTTGCTAGATCATTTTGGTTGTAGGGATATATAGGGTTTCTAGGTACTCCTAGACCCCAAGGTACCCAGAGTCAACAACTGAGCTGCACCATACAATGGTTTTTCATTGTGTATTGAGTAAAACCTCTCACCAGGTTGTTGTAGTCAGAATCCCTTGTAAACCTCAAACTTTAACTAAAAATAAGCATATTTTTCTCAAATTTCTATGATGGGAAGTTTTGGAAACAGTAGGGAGCCCCAAACATCCAGAACAGGGTGGTGTGCCTTGCGTCAATCCCATGAGGTTTTTTTTTTTACCTACAATGCCATGAAAATCTAAATTTTTGCCGGAAATCATGCATTTTCCTTACATTTCTGTGATAGAAACTTAGGAATCTAAAAAAATCCTACAACTCAACATTACTCCACTTGCAGTGATAAAAATGCTGTGCCACTTGTGTGGCTGGGCCCAGTGCCTGCGACAGGAACGGATCCTGGTGGCCGGCCTCGCTAGGAGCTGCACCGACACTCACCGGTCACGCACCCAACCTGGGGTTCATCCTGGACGCATCACTATCAATGACCCAGCAAGTCAACGCCGTATCCGCCTCCTGCTTCATCACCCTCCACATGCTTTGCAAGATCTACAGATGCATCCCCACCGAAACCAGAATCACGGTCACCCAGGCCCTCGTCCACAGCAGGCTAGACTACGGCAACGCCCTCAACGCGGGAATCATAGCCAAACTCCAGAAAAGACTTCATCGTATCCAAAACGCCTCCGCACGCCTCGTCCTCAACATCCCCCGCCACAGCCACATCACTGCCCACCTGAGAGACCTGTACTGGCTCCCCATCAACAAGAGGATCACCTTCAAACTCCTCACCCACGCTCACAAAGCACTTCACGACGCCGGACCAACATACCTCAACAAACGACTCACCTTCTACACTCCCAACCGCCAGCTACGATCCGCTGACCTCTCCCTAGCCACCATCCCACGCATCAACCGAACTACCACCGGCGGCAGATCTTTCTCCCACCTCGCTGCCAAGACATGGAACATGCTTCCCATCCACCTGCGACAGACCCAGGACCTCCTGACCTTCAGGAGACTTCTCAAGACCTGGCTGTTCGAGCAGTAGCAGTTTCTCTTCCCCCCACTTAGCGCCTTGAGACCCTCGCGGGTGAGTAGTGCGCTCTACAAATGTTTGATTGATTGATTGATCAAACTAAGGTCAATGGGAGCCCTTGAGTGGAGCTCCCCACTGACCTTGGTTTGATCCGTTTCTGCCATAGGCTCTAGGCCCAGCCACAAAAGTGGCACAGTGTTGTTATCGCCACAAGTGGGGCAATGCTGGGTGGTTTTGGAGTTGCCGGTCATATGCGTCCGGCGAACTACAACGATGTCTAGCTCCTGCAAACACGCATGTGCAGGAGCCTGCCAAAGAGTAGAAATCCTCCCGAATCCCGAGCAGAGATGCTTTGTGTTCCTGCTTCGAGGAGTGTAGCGCTTCCAGTCCTTACCTGTACATCCAGGTCCCTGCATCGATGTTTCTCTCGTCGATGCAGCGTCTCGTCTCCAGGCTCCGTTCTTCGGCACGCTCTGCTGTCTGTCTCCCCTGTCTCCCCAGTCTTCATTTCAACTCAGTGTCGGCTTCCTTCTTCAGAAAGTGGTGAGCTTCCTATACTAATTTCTCATGCATACTAAATTTTCTTTATTCCTTCAAAAAGATAATTAACGTTATTGCTCCGACCTCTTTTCTCTCTAGACACACCATATCTCTCCCCTAACAATACTTACCAGACATTCCGGAAGAAGGGAACAATTCAGGTAGATATATACACTACTCATAAAACCTGCATAGATAAAGTCACATTAGAGGTAGCAACACTTAACATACGTACCTTATTATCTATCCTTTTTTCTTGACAGATACCTTCCTTGGCTGTTTGGTTTTCGTCCTTGAGTGGGGTGCAGCATTTCTTCCCTCCTTGTTTTTCCCTTCTTCCCCAGGTTACCATTCGGTACTTAGACTTGGTTGGGTTTGTTTGGTGATTAGTGGAGTTTGAGGATCTTGCATCATTTGCCTGGTGTTCCTGTGGAGACGTGAGTAAACCCTGACAGAACGAGAAGCCCTAAAAAGTTTATTCTCCACCGGAACGTCATAGAAATGAGCCACGTGACGCATTCAGACCTAGCCCACATGTTGGGTAATCTCCAAAAAGAAACCCACACCTTATCCACTCGAGTAGATGCCCTACAACGGGGTATGGGGGCCGAATCTAATATAGGTAACATAGCAGATGGCACAGGGGTCTAATCTCAACCTTTTAGCACTAATATCCCTGTTGTACAAGTCACAGCTCCCCAGTCCTTCCCGTTGGCCCCACCTGAACGTTTTATAGGGGATCCCACCAAATTCGCTGCATTTATTAGTCAGTGCCAGCTCCACTTCATGTGTAAAGCTGCATGCTTTCCTAATGACCAAGCTAAGGTTGCGTTTGTACTTTTGTATCTGGGGGGTCTGCAGCCAATTGGTCCATACCTCTTATAGAAAGAAATGACCCATTGCTGCATAACTACGCCACCTTCAAGGGAGAGTTGAAGAAATTATTTGATAGGCATTCTTTCATGCAGTCTGTAGATTCGGAGCTGTTGAATTTGAAACAAGGTATGAAAGACTTAACAACCAATATTTCTACCTGTAATAGGCTGGCAGCAGCGGCTGGTTGGCCAGAACAAAAATATAGTGCCCTGTTTTATAGAGGGTTAAGAGATGACTTGAAAGACCTTTTAGCACAAGAGTCATGCTCTGCCCTTATAGATTTAATAGTCAAATTGGATCATAGAATCAGTGAAAGAAAAAGAGACAAGCATTGAAAATGCAACAGGTCTCGCCTTTCATTAAGTTAAAGCCATTTGCTTTGCTATACAATACCATTAGGAAAGCAAATGGCTTTAACTTAATCAAAGGCGAGACCTATTGCATTTTCAATGCTTGTTCCTTCGTAAGGTTGGGGTGTGACATATTACCCCTACTGCAGCGCAGGAGGCATCACAACTTTGCAAGTGGAGTGGGTACACTGGCACTAAATAGCAGAAACTTTTACCTTCAGTATTTCACACCTAGAACAGGAATTACGAGTTCCAGTATTTTGTAGGGAGCTTTATGCCCCAGTCAAAATCAAAAATCAAATCAAAAATCACTTTATTCGGTTTTGCAAAGAAGACCATAAAAGTTCATAGAAATACATTTCATACATTAGTTCAATTTAAAAAGACTGTTAAAAAATCATGAGTTTAAAATGCATTTTGTAAAATCATTAAAAGAAGAGGTTAGACTCTTACTACCAACACTTGTAGTCTCTTCATACATTTGATTTTCAGAGATTAGACCTATGGCGTATGCAAAATTTCAAAAAACGTACAGTTGCTTTTGCTATCAATTCATTTTCTAGATATTGTAACGCCAGATAGGCTGGGCGACATTGGCGTAGACCCCAATATTTAAATATGGGCAATAGCCATTGTCTGCGGGGTGCCTCAAAAAATGTACAAAATAAGACTGTATGTATTGTCGACTGCTTTGATTGGGTGTCACAAGGGCACAATGACATTTTTGATGACCAATCATTTTGTGTGGGAAAGCAGACCATTAAGTGGAACATGTTGAACCTGAAGCGTGTCAGAAGTAGTTTTTCAAATTGGGTCATGTTATACAGCAAATAGGGTTCAATGGATGATACTGTTTGGACTAATAGACTTTGTTGTACAGAGGATTTATGGATTTCTTTTAGCAGACGTGTTTGATGCAGGTGTGATAGACATGCTTTCCTCAGATCTCTTTTGGAAATACTGTATAAAGATGATGGATCTGTAAAATAATGACTGTGTCCCATATCTGTAAGAAAGGCTTTTACATAGGCTGTCCATTTCATCCGCCCGTAGTGCTCCAGCGTCTGAATGTCTTGAATGATGAGTCTGGTTAAATTGCATTGTTCAGTGACCCAAATTCTTCTCCAGAGCATTATAGGTTGTGTTCTTATAATGTCCTCTAGGTGGTCTATGCCCAGCTCTTCGTGACAGGCGTATGTTGAAGAATTTTTCGGCAGCCCCAATAAGAATCTTAAGAAGGCATTTTCTATTTTTTGTAATTCAGTCACGTTTGCGTAGCCCCATATCCCTGCCCCATAGATAGCAGTACTGACACATTTTGCCTTGTAGATTTTTAAGGTTTCTAGAGGGGGCTTGTGACCCAGTTTTTGGACAAATGTTCTCAAGGCCGCTGTTGTTTTTAGAAATGATAGTTTTCTCACCGAAATTGCCGCAATCCACTTAAATTTATCGTCAATGACAATTCCCAGGTATTGGTAAGTGGGTGTTCTTTCCAGGACTTCCCCTTTCACAAATAGTCTTTTAGGTTTCATGTTTTTCCTCCCCGCATGCATAGTAAAAGTTTTTTTAACATTTAAAAACAAGTTCAAACTTAACATGAATTCACAGTATCTATCCAATTCTCGCTGCAGTTCCACAGATGTTCTCGCTAAAATGACCGCGTCGTCGGCATATAGCAACGCGGGTATATGCCGACGACCGACCGATGGGAGGTCTCTACTTCCCTCAAGCAGTGCTGTCTCAAGGCCATTTGTGTAGAGGGTGAATAGAAAGGGGGCCAGTACGCATCCCTGTCTGACCCCCTTTTCTACCCAAAAGCTATCTGACAGTTGACCCTTTGTCCCGAATCGCACTCTGCCTGTTGTTCCAGTATAGAGTTCTCGTAGGAAATCTACAATAGGGGGATCTACTCCCATATTCAACAGGATCGTCCACAGCCTTGAATGTATAACACAATCGAAGGCTGCGGATAGGTCCACATACACCATGTGAAAGGCACTCCCCTTGGCCTCTAAGTATTTTCCTGCCAATAGGGTCAAGTTTAGTGCTTGATCCACAGTGCCTAGGCCTTCGCGAAAACCATATTGTATGTCTGATATGACATTGTTAGTGACTGCCCACTCCTGGAGTCTCTCGAGAATTATCCGACCAGCGACCTTCCCGAGAGAGTCCAGGAGGGAGATAGGCCTATAACAAGTTGGTGAGTTTCGGTCTCCCCTTTTAAAGATCGGGACGAGTACAGAGGTCTTCCATGATTTAATCAGGCCTTCTTCTAGGGAAGCGTTTAAGACATTTGTCAGGAGCGGGGACCAGAGTTCTTCCTCGTATTTATAGATGTCAACGGGAACCCCGTCGGGCCCCGGGGCTTTGCCTAATTTAGTGGATCTTAATGCTTTCTGTACCTCGTCATGCGTAAACTGCAGGTATGCCCCAGTCTATTCATTAACCGCCATAAAAGCGGGGGCATTTATCATCAAATTGAAGACAACACAGTCGTCTTGGGAAAGCTGCGTTGACCTCGTCAAGGTTCGAACGAGTGACCGACCAGGAGGTAACAGCGCATGTCAGCGGCGAGCGTTTAACTGACGGAGCATTAGACAGATCAGCGTGTTAATCAGTGGACGGAGGAGCGCATCAGAGAGCAGTGCCAGAGAGGAGAGAAGCTCACGCATGCATTTATACAGCAGCTGCTGTCGGAAACCGTGACAGCTCAACCTTGGCTAACAGAGCCCTAAATTTAGAACTACATTAGCATTCGTTATGTCGTGACAAGCATCTATTCTACATGAAAATGAATGCAAAATCGAACAGCTCTTGTACCTGTTGCATTTTCACCTCGTATATAGAACAAACTATATGTTCCCTCAGTTATCGGCACGTTTTTTTCATCATTTTATGTCACCCTTGTTATGATGTTCATTGCAAGGTACCAGGCGCATTGTTTCACCCCAACTATGCGGAGTATGACTCACGAATCAATTCACCCGTTCACAGATTTGACCCCGGCGGTGCACTTTGCCTTTCATCCTTCTACGGTCGATAAAACAAATTCCGGTAGGTAACACTCACCTGTTTAAAAGTGCAAGATGACGCTGGGCTAGAAATGGGCTTTATAAAATCCACGATAAAA
This sequence comes from Triturus cristatus, assembly GCF_964204655.1. Classification (NCBI taxonomy): domain Eukaryota; kingdom Metazoa; phylum Chordata; class Amphibia; order Caudata; family Salamandridae; genus Triturus; species Triturus cristatus. The sequence goes on along the minus strand of NC_140581.1, from coordinate 175,013,533 downwards.
AATCGTAATTAGCTGCATTATGCCTGAGCATACGTATTTTCAGTTTCACCCCCAATTGACTGTGTAGCACTGTTTTATTTGTGCCCTTGGGACTTAAATGAACCCAGAGACCCGCGTAAGAATTGTGGCTTCTCTACGTACACGAATTGTGTGAGTTTGTGCAGGTCACTATCTCTGCTGGCTTCACAGTTTCCTCACCTGCCAAAATGTCGGTGCACCAATCGGCGTCTCGGTAACGTGCAGCGCTGCGCGACTTCTGCTCGGCAGAGAAGGTGCGCACAACACCTCAAAACACTGAAGTTTCTGCTCCTCCGATCCAAAGTCACCTATCGCAAGCAAGAACGCCCCTCCTGCGTAATCCACTACCGGGTGCAGCTTGGACACGAATCTTGCGTTCACCTCCATGCTGGTCCTCCTCTTAAAATAGCGTTAAGTTCAGAAAAGATGATGTCCTGCTCTGCATCTTCTCCTCGCTTCCGGGCTGTGCGGGTACTATTAGCTCTCTGTGGAGCCAGGGTCTGCAGGAAGCAACAGGTCACTGAAGGCGAGAAGGAGGAGAGAAGGGCAGATAAATGGGGGAGTGGGATGCAGCGTCCAAGGCAGCCAGTAGGAGGGTATCTGTCATCCCTGAGGCCGGGGTGGGGTATGGGGGGGAGTGGTGTGGTTTGGAGAAGAGATGCGCTACTGAGCTGAATGCAAGGACCCTACCCCGCAAGGGTAGCCCCTCTCCTCCTAGCACCGGGTTTGAAAAAGCACGCTCCGCTTTCACTTTCGTCTGTCGTGAAAGCTTTCTTGTCTTTATGGGGCCATGTGTTTTGAAACACATGGCCCCATAAAGATAAGAAAGCTTTCACGGCAGAAGGAAGGCAGACGAGCCCGTCCAAATAGGACGGCTCAGAAAGACGAACTAAAACGTCACCAACACCTCTTTTCCAATGGCTGGCCACCGTTTAGCATAAACGGTGACCCCAGCCAATGGAAAAGAGGGGCGGGCTTAATGCCCTTTACAGAAAATACCCCAAATCATTAAATCTCGCCAGCGAGACTGCGCATGTGCGCAGCCCACGCCAAGCGAGACCTAAAAAAGGACGGTCCGAAGGCTGTGTTTTCACATATAAAGAGAAAAAAACAGATCTAGAAAAAAACCGTAGAAGAACCAGAACCTATGCAGATTGGTAGCATTAGTGAAGAAGAAAAGCAGCGAAGACGTAACAAAAAATTATGCTTCCATTGCGGAAAACAGGGCCATTTTCTTAGGGAATGTCTTGCCAAACCCAATCAGAAAAGATCTTTGTAAAACTGGTAAGCCCAAAGTCTCCTGAGACAAAGGCTTTGGGTAGTTCAGGAGTAATTTTCTCACTGACTAAAGCAGTTTTGTCTTCACCTCATCATTTTCTCCTAACCTCTTGGTTACTTTGGGGGCATCAGAGTATGGACCATAAAGTAATGGTGGATTCCGGTGCCACTGGTAACTTTATGGACTTGAGTTGGGCACACAAGAATAATATTCCCATGGTATCGAAAACCCTCTTGGGAAGTAGTCACAACCATAGATGGCAGTAATCTTAAGACTGGTCCAATTACACACACAACTGGTGATGTAACATTGATAATCGAGGAAAAACATCAGGAGAAGATGACATTTGATCTTGTTCAATCTCCTCAGTTCCCTGCCATATTAGGCCTACCTTGGTTGTGTAAGCACTGTCCCTTTATTAACTGAAAGAAAATTACATTGACTTTTAGCCCTGACTATTGCGACCAACATGTCTTCCACATTACCTACAAGCAAGAGGAGATAGCAGTACTTACCAGCTCTGTATTGTCTGAGCTACCCGTTTATCATGACCTGAAAGAGGTGTTTGATCAAGAGAAGGCTACTAGCCTCCTCCCCCACAGGCCCTATGACTGCAGAATTGATCTGTTCCCAGGTGCTTGCATACCTTGTAGTAGGATTTATGCCTTAACTGAGAAAGAGAATGTGTACTTGCGAGATGACTTGGATGAAATGCTTAGAATTGGGTTCATTCGCCCTTCCAGATTACCGGCCTCTTCTTTCTTTTTTATACCTAAACAAGAGGGGGGCCTTAGGTGTTGCATTGATTATAGAGCACTCAATAATGTCACGGTTAAGAACCGGTATCCCCTACCACTCATACCCTCTCTCCTTGATCAAATTAAAGGGGCTAAAATATTCACCAAGTTTGGTTTATTTGAATATTTGGTAATGCCTTTCGAATTATGTAATACCCCCTCAGCTTTTCAGTTTTTTATCAACGAAGTTCTGAAGGATATGTTGGATCTTTTTGTAATTGCATACATAGATGATATTTTGATTCATTCTTAATCAATATAAGAAAATAAAACCCATGTCAGAAATGTCCTTGAACGCTTACGAGATAACCAGCTATACTGTAAATTAGAGAAATATTGATTCCATACCTCTCAGGTCTGCTTCCTTGGATTCATCGTATCCCCTAACGGAATTAGTATGGATCCACAGAAAGTGGAAGCTATCACACGTTGGCAGGCTCCAAAGAGCATCAAAGACATTTAGTGCTTTCTTGGCTTTGCCAACTTTTACAGACACTTTATTAATAACTTTTATGATCTAGTTTCCCCTATTACTCGCTCCTAAAAACGGGGATTAAGTTTCATTGGACACCAACCGCTGAGGAAGCTTTCTGTAAACTAAAAGAAGCATTTATACAAGCACCCATACTGAGAAATCCTGATCCTTCTCAACCCTTTGTGGTGGAGACCGATGCCTCCCAAATGGCTGTTGGAGGGGTCCTGTCCCAGGTAGACCCAACTACTGGATGTCTTCATCATGTGGCATATTATTCAGACATATTAACACCTGCTGAATTGAATTACAATATAGGAGACAAGGAATTACTAGCTATAAAGAAGGGTTTGAGGAGTGGAGACAGTATCTTTTAGGGGCCAACCACAGAATAACGGTTCTTACAGATCACCATAATTTGCAGTTTCTAAAATCAGCCCGAGCTTTAGCTATGCATCAACTGCGTTGGACGCAATTCTTTAGCGATTATAACTTTGTTATACAATTCCGAGTAGGAAAGAAAAATGGAAAGGCGGATGCTTTGTCCCGTTTAGGTTATGACTTCGAAGAATCACAGAGTGACCCTCCCCCTAATAGATCAAGAAAGCGAATAATTGGTGCTATTTGTTCAGAAGGGGAGTTCTTAAAATCAGTAAAAGAGGCACAAGAATCTATAAAAGTAGAAGAATTAATGCAAACTCAAGAGGTCACTAAAAATCAGAATTTATATTATGTCCAAGGAGGCCTGGTGCTTCCTACACATAACCTCCAGCAACTAGCCTTAGAATGGGGTCACACCCATTTTCTTTCAGGTCATCCTGGGTATAAAAGGACTATGGAAAAACTGAAAAGAAACTTTTGGTGGCCCAATATGGGGAAGGACGCTAGAAAATACATACAAACTTGCCATTTCTGTGCTCAAGGGAAGGCTTCATATCAAGCCCCTGCCGGATTATTAAGACCCCTGCCCACTCCACCTAACCCCTGGCATACAGTATCTATGGATTTTTTTGTGGACTTACCGAAAACAGCTCAGGGAAACACTCCTTGTAGTGGTCCATTTATTAACAAAGATGGCCCATTTCATCCCATTGAAAGCAATTCCAACCTCTAAGATATTAGCTTCCTTGTTTGTCCAACACATTGTTCGCTTACATGACCTTCCCTCTATTCTTATATCCGATAGGGATGCTCAATTTATTTCCAAATTCTGGAGAGGAATGGGTACTCTATTACAAATGGATGTAAGATTGTTCTCTAGCCATCATCCTCATACAGATGGCCAAACAGAGAGGGTGAATCAATGTTTTGAACAGTATATTCGGATTTCAGTCTTTACACTCTTCATTAGGCTGGGATACACTGATATGGGCTGCTGAATTTTCATATAACAATAAATATCACTCCTCTACTGGTTATTCTCCTTTCTATTGTACTTACAGTTTTCACCCACGAACCATACTCTCTCCACTGTCTTCCTCTTGTTCGACTCCTGCACCTCTTGATTTTGTAAAAAACTTACAAGACATACACAAAATGGCAATAATTAACGTAAAAAAGCTAAAGTTAATTACAAAGAAAAAGCAGATCTCCATAGATGCCCTGAGCCTATGTACACCCTCGGAAAATAAGTATGGATATCTACTAAGAACCTTGCCTTGAAAGGGCATTGTAAATTTAAACCTAAATATATTGGACCTTAAAAGAAACGCAAGGTTATAAATCCTGTTGTTTTTAAAATTAGACCTCCATGCTACATTAAAGATACATCCAGTGTTCCACGTCTCTCTCTTAAAACCTGTAGAACCTGGCAGCCGTATCCCTAATATTCCAGCTCCAGTACTCGTAGGCAATGAACCTGAATATGAACTCGGGGCTATCATTGACTCTAGAAGGGTGAGACATAAACTTCAGTATTTAATACATTGGAAAGGATACGGTATTGAAGAGCGTAGCTGGGAACCATCCAGCCAAGTATATGCCCCTCGTCTACTGCGTCTATTTCACAGAAGACATCCTGATAAACCTAAGCCGGTAGGGAGGCTCATAGAGGGGTGTACTGTCGGAGTTGCCGGTCATACACGACCGGCGAACAATAACGATGACTGGCTCCTGCAAACACGCAAGCGCGGGAGCCAACCAAAGAGCACAAATCCTCCTGAATCCCAAGCAGAGATGCTTCGCTTCCCTGCTTTGGGAACGAGTGTAGCTCTTCCGGTCCTTACCTGCACTTCCGGGTCCCCACATCAGCGTTTCTCTTGTTGGCAAAGCGTCTCATCTACAGGTTCCGTTCTTCTTCAGTACGCTCTGCTTTCTGCCCCACCCCCAGTCTGCGGTTGAACTCAGTGTCGGCGTTCTTCTTCAGAAAGCGGCGTCTACTCTCGTAGCACCACCCTCCCTGTCTTTAGGCACTGCTTTGGAATCCTGAAAAGAATAAGGAGGAAAAACAAACCTGCACAATTCATTTTTGGGTGACAGCGCCTGCACACTGAATATACCAATTACTAATATTTTTATGTTTTATGTTATGTTTATGTTACTTATTTGACATGGACTTGGTGATTTATGAAGATTTGCTTTTCTTTTATTCCTGAAAAGATAAGGAATTTCGTTAGACTCCCCTGAAGTTTAGGTGGAGTACATGTCTAAATGCTTCCGATTGAATCAAAACTACCTTAATAGCATCAATGATACAAGGCAACCACAACTTTCTTTTTTGGTGAGCTTCCTATACTAATTTATCTTGCATACTACATTTTCTTTATTCCTTCAAAAAGATAACTAACTTTATTGCTCCGACCTCTTTTCTCTCTAGACACACACTATCTCTCCCCTAACACTACTTACCAGAAGTTCCGGAAGAAGGGAACAATTCAGGTAGATATATACATTACACAAAAAACCTGCATAGATAAAGTCACATTAGAGGTAGCAACACTTAACCTTATTATCTGTCCTTTTTTCTTGACACAGACCTTCCTTGGCTTTTTGGATTTTGTCCTTGAGTGGGGTACAGAGTGGAACCTTGTTTCTTCCCTCCTTGTTTTCTCCCTTCTTCCCCGGGTTACCATTCAGTACTTAGACTTGGTTGGGTCCGTTTGGTGATTAGGGGAGGTTGAGGATCTTGCATTATTTACCTGGCGTTCCTGACAGGTGGTAGGAATTTTTAGATTCCTTCAAATTCTGGAAGTTTCCATCACAGAAATGTAAGGAAAACGTGTGGTTTCAGGCAAAGTTTGAGCTTTGCATGACATTGTGTGTAAATATATTGCATAGAATTCATGCAAAGCACACCAACCTGAAATTGCCTGGTTATCTGCTTTTGAAAAATGCCTGTGGTTAGTAGGTATCCATGGGTGGCGACCGAGCTCAGCCCCAAATCAAATTCTGCTGCTACCCCCTATTGCTGATCTCTCCACGTAGCACTTTAGGGTCTTTTGTGTCAAGGTCCCTTGACTCACCTACACAAGTAAGGTACCATTGTTATTGGAGACTTGGTGGAAAACTGTGTGGGAGTAACATTTTGGCTCCCCACTGATTCCAGAAGTTTTCCCCACAGAAATTAGAAGAAAATATGTTTTTAGTCAAAGACTGAGGTTTGCAGGGCATTGTGTTTAAGAAAATGGTGTCTAGAGTAGTGTGTGATGCACACTACCCTAGACTCTGTCCAAAAAGTGCACTGTTCACCATTGCAAGTGGGACGATATTGGGAGTTAGCCATATTCTCCTGGCCCATACTTAAAACAACATCCAAAAGAATCAAATTTCCTCTCGCTTGCCCTTGGAATGGGATGCTTTAGTCCGTAGGGAAGCAGAAAGAATGTTGAGATTTTAGTGGTTAGGCTGGGGCCTGATGTTAGGATGGGCAAGACCCACTCCATTATTTTATGGGGTGGGTCCAGCCATACAATAGGCCCCCGGGGGGGGGGGGGCAGAAAGACTGCTGACCCATTTAGTTGGGGTGAGGGCATAGCACTCCCCACCCAAATTTTGTTTTTAAACTTTCCCTGGCGTCTAGTAGGCTTTCTGCCCTCCCTCGGAGGTAATTGCCCCAATATCTCACCAAAGGGGGGGGGGGGAACTGTTGCCCCATTTACTTGCTGTGGGGACGTGGCCATGCCCAGGCTGGGCAGTCCCCACCTCTATATTTAAAAACATTAATAAATCCTGGCTTCTAGTGGGCTTTCTCCCCCCCCCCCCCCCGGGAGGCAGATCGGCGGTAAGAATGTTGCCCCATTTAGTTTAGTTGGAGGCAGCCTTCACCCCTATATTTTAAATGAATACATTTCCTGGCGTCTACTGGGCTTTCTGCCCCCCTGGTGTGCAGCTCCGGGATAACTACCCCAATCTGCCCCCCAAAGGAGCAAAAAGACTGTTGCCCCATTGATTTGGAGTGGGGCCATAGCCATGACCATGCTGGCCAGCCACCACTCCTGTTTTTCTAAAAAAATAGAAAAATCCCTTGTGTCCAGTAGACATTCTGCTCTACCCAGATGTGGGGGGATAGGCGCAGATCGGGGATAGCAAAAAGACTAAAATGTACGAATTGCCAAGGGGAGCACAAGCCCTTGCCCAAGAGGCAGCTCCCACTATCCCGAATCTCTAGTGGGTGGAACACTGCTTGGGGATCGCTCGCCTGTGGCTATCCCCAAGCAGGGATCCACTGGGCAGAGTTAGCATTAGAAAGGGGAGATTCTCCCCTTTCTAACAATACCTCTTCCGTGAGATTCAGTGCTCAGGGGGCTAGGTTATGCCCAAGTGCAATGATTCAGTGAGGAAAAATTAGCCCATTGGTTTGTTTTACTTTCACTTTTACTGCAATGACATCAGCGCACCCTGATTGTCATTGCAGAAAAAAAACAATCAGGCTCTTCCCAAGCAGCCTGGTGTAAAAAAGGCCCCTTTTATGGTGCAGAGCACCAGAGGGGCCTTTAAGTACCTTCCCAGTGTCAACCAATGGCTGACACCTGCACTGAGGAGGTAGTGCGACTGTCTTCCATTGGCCGATGGCCCCACTTAATGGTTAAAAAGATGAGTCTTGAACTGTTTCCTAAATTGGAGTAGCATAAGGACGTTCTTGTTTGATAGAGGGATGTTGATCTAGATCCTCATGGCTTAGATGGAAAAGGCCTGTTGTCATTTTCTTTTTCTTTTTCACACTTCCTAATCTGAAGTCTGATGCTGTCCTACCGGCGCATGTTCTGAGAACCACTAGAGATTGTGAGCTTGTCTACAAGAAACATAGGGGTGCTGGTTGGGATGATTTGTAAATGGTGCAACTAGTTTTAAAGATAGTGAGGGCGGCAAGGGGAGCCAATGGAGTTCAATCAGGATGGGGGTGATGTGCTCATATTTCTTCAGACCCTGGATGAGATGTGCTGTGAAGAAACATTTTGACTTCCTTTAGAAAAGAGAGCTGGTGCCAGGCTATCCTTGTATTTTTGGCAATGTGTTCCTTGAGGGAGAAGTTGGAGTTCAAGGTGAATCCAAGTGATTTGGCGTTCAGTGAGAGTTGAAGTTCTAAGCCATCAAGGTTAATGTCATTGACCCAGGTTTGTTCTTGGGAAATAATATGAATTCTGTCTTGGTTAAGATGAACTTCAGGTAGGAGCTGCAAATCCAGGTCTGGGTAATGTGCTAGTAGTGTTTGATGTGGTGGATGTCTAAAGCACAGGAATCTTGCTTTTAGAGTTGCGTATCATCAGCATATTGGTGAATCTTGATGCTCTTATCTGTGAGTAAAGCACCAAGCAGCTCTATTAAAAGGTTGAAAACGACAGCAGACAGTATGAAATCCTAGAGACTCCACATGATGGAAATCTTTTGTTACCTGGAGCTGCCCATGTGAACAAACTGGTGCGGGTCAGAAAGAAAGGAGGAGAACCAGTGACGGACATTTCCGGTGAATCCCGTTCACGATTCAAGGGTATGTATGAGGGTAGTATGGTCGACTGTGTTGAAGACAGCTGAGAGGTACAGCAATAGCAGGAGCAACATATTTATCTGTTGTCAAAGGGCATTGTGTGCAGTGTGTAAGGTGGCAGCCTCTTTGTTGCACCGTGATCTAAAGCTAGACTGGCAGTCGTGCAGAAGATGGTTAGAACTGATGTGATCTTGAAGTTGAACAGAGACGGCTTTTTCAATGATATTGCTGATAAATGGTTGGTGAATGATAGGACAGTAGTTGGCGTGAAAATCAGGATCTAGTGTAGGTTACTTTAAGAGCGAGAGTATCTGGCGAGTCTCAAGAGCTTCTGAAAGATGCCTTAAGTGATGGAGGCATTGACAATGGAAAGTAATGGTATGAGAGCATCCCCAAAAAGAGCTTTGATGAAGGACGAAGAGAACACGTCATCTTCATAAGAAATGGTTTTTGAGGGAGTTTAGTATGTCAGCCAGATCTGGGAGGGATAGGGCTTTGGAGGCTGACCACTGTGGGATTCTAGAAGGAGGGATGGGTGTGAGAGATTAACCAGGATTTGGTATTATTTTTGTGCTGTTGGATCTTCCGTATATTTCTACTGTCAAAGAGGTTGATTGCATTTCACTTTTCTGTGGAATGAGGAAATGGTGGGTCTGGGGGTGTTGGTTCAAGGCTCGATTGTCTTGAACAGGGTTTGGCTTCTGTTGTTGGCTTAATTGATGGTGATGGTATAGTACTTTGTTTTGGCTGGTGTGATGATGGGAGGAGATGTCTGCGTGTTTGGCCGGAGGGCCTTCAGTATTTCAAGGTCATCCAAGTTCTGTTTTTTTCAATTTTCTTTCTTCTCTGCAGCTGGATCATTTATTAGACCTTTAGAATACTAGGGTGCTGAAGGGTTTGGTTTGCACTTGCTTATTGTAATTGAGGTGTGGATGTTCATATAGCTTTCCAAGAAATTCTTAAGCCGTTTAGATGAGAGTTGACGTTGGATGTGGAGTTAATGGGGTGAGGGTTGAGTTCAAGCAGTGGATTGTCCATGGAGAAGTCTTTCAAGAATCTGAAGACTTGGTCTTCTCTTTTGTGTTGACCTTTGTTAATTGGTAGTACACTGAGCAGGGAGATAGGGAGGGCAAAGTGGTCTTTCCAGTCAAAGGATATGGGCGGTTTGCAGTAGACTCTTGGTGATATTGAGAAAACAAAATTGAGGATTTGGCCTTTGAAGTGTGTTTGTTGTGTGATATGGTGTACCACATTGAGTGTATTGCTGAAGTTGCAGTCGGTATCTCTTGGATTTTTTAGCTTTCATTGTCTGGGAGGTTGAAATCACCCCGGAGGATTGTGTGGGCATGTGGGATCAATGAGATGGTGAGGAGATCTGATAATTCATACACTCATCATACCGCCAAGAAGATTCTGTACATAGAGACTGAGTGCCAAAATTCTGCAAAGTAGGATTGCTGGAGCCCAAAGGCATGTCTTAAGCATAGGCAGCTGGTACTTACACCCAGAGTTAAAGACATATGTAGGCCTTTACTTGGAGTGCAGTTCTTCACGTTTTGCTAGTATGTCTGCTATACACCAAGGTATACAACATACCTCTTTCAGATTACCAGATGCTTGTACTTATTGTACTTAAGATGCTCTTATACAAGCTGACTGAAATACATTGGACAGCAATTTGTTTTTTATTTCTATTTATGTATTGGGGATATTGTGCTCTAAGTTATCTATAGCTTGCATCCCTGCCAAGCACAGTTTTCTCATCAATAATTTCACTGCAAAGTGTCAGTGATATTATCAATGATGTCAAAGAAGATGTCATGAGTGATGCAATATATGGGGTAATTAGCAGTGCATGGTGATGGCGCGAGTTGTAGTCACTTGAGATAACTATAACTGCTGAATCTATAGTTTTGGGTGTGTAAAATCTGAATCTAACTATAACGTCCCTGTAACCTTTGATTTTTTTGTGAATTTCAAAAGGTTTTCTTAATTCTGTTTCCTAACTATATTGTCCCTGTAACCTTTTTTCTCTTCAGTGAATTTCTATGCTGTTCTCTAACTATAACATCCTTGTAACCTTTGTGTTTTTCAGTGGATTGCTATGGCTTGTAATGCTATTTCCTATCCTTAAATCCCAGAAAGCTGAGTGTGTGAGTGGGTGTGCGAGTTGTTGTGTGAGTGGGTGTGTGAGTGGCTGTATGGGAGTGTATGTGGGTGTGTGAGTGCCTCTGTGGGTGTGTGAGTGGCTATATGAGTGTGTAACTGGTTTCCTAGGTCTCTGAGTGGGTGTGTGAGTGTTTGTGGATGTGTACGTGAGTCGGTGTGTGTGTGACTAGCTGTGTGGGTCTGTGAGTAGGTTTGTGAATGGTGTTCTGAGTCTCTGAGTGGGTATGTGAGTGGCTGTAGAAGAAGAAGAAGAATATACTTTTATTTGATTTCATAAAAAAATCATAAAAGGGTGGGGAAATCACCATAAATAAAACTTACAACGATATACATTGTAATTATTATTGTAAAAAAATATAAAAAGTTAACATGTAAGCAGAACTTTCAGATGGTTTCAAAGCCAGATGTTCTAATACTGCGTAAGTTGGTTAACAGGTTCTGCATTGGCCAGGTCTCTTGCCGCATTTTTAAAAAAGTTTATGGCTCTGCAGGACAATGGGATAGATGAGCCCGTGAGACAATGAATCACTGCTGCTCTACAAGTTCTTATTTGTTCCTTCCTAAAGAGCTCCGGAAGGCCCTTTTTGCGCATTTCTGCCAAGGCAGGGCAGATGCATAGTAGGTGCAGTAAGGACTCATCCCAAGCTCCACACAGGCGGCATTCCTTTGATTGCCATGCGTATTTCCATTTTGGGGTCAGGTCTTTTGATGGGTATGACCCTAGCCTTAGTAAAGTGAAAAAATGTTTTTTTCTGGTGAGAAAAGTGATCCAGCAGGTAGGATTGGGGTTGCAGCCTCTGGTATGACTGAATCACGGCCCAGGCGTGTTTGTTTTTTGCTAAGGCAGTTTTGTCTAATAATATGGAGTGCCGTTTTATGGCTTTGTTGACCAATAATTTAAAGCAGGAGTAGATGGGAGCTGTAAGCCATGCCTCCTCTAACTTCAGTGTTGAGAGGGAGGCCTTCAGAGCTTCATAAGATTGAATTTTTGAAGCTGGCTTGCTTTTCGATTTCCGCCCAACAATAATGCGCAAGTGTGTTTTCCTCTGCATCCCGCATTCTCCAATAATACTTGACTAGTGTGCCTTGTTTGTCAGAGATCTGATTTTTTAGACCATACTCGAGTCGAATTTGGGCTTGCGGAATGTGGCGGGGGATTGCAAACAGCTTCTTAAAAAGGATTGACTGTTCCAGGTTCAAGCCTATAGCGTCCTTACCATTCAGGATTTATGTACCATATGAGATAGAAGGCAGGAATTTTGCTGCTATAACCTTTAATAGGTGCCCAATGGAGCCACCTGCAAGTTTGTTTTTTAAAGTTTTGAAGGCAAACTGCAGCTGTTTGGATTTTGTATGACCTTGGGACAGATGAGTCTTAAAGATGAGTTTGCGATCAATTTGGAAGCCAAGGTATTTATATGAATCCACCTCGGTCAAAGGTCGTTTGTCCAAAATCCAGGTAAATTTGCGGTCGGCTTTACGATGTTTGTTAAAGCTCATCACCTTCGTTTTTTTATGGTTGATGGTCAATTGGACCGAGGTGGTGTAGGCTCCGAGTTCAGTAATTAATCGTTGCAAACCAATTGGCGTTTGTGCCAGTAAAACGATGTCATCCGCGTATTGAAAGCTGGATATGGGTGTTGTGCCAAGTTTCGGAGGGTCACATTGGATTGACCGAAGGTGCTCATCCAAGTCAGTGGTATAAATGTTAAAAAGGCACAGTGCCAGCACACACCCTTGTTTTAACCCGTTGAGTGTGTGGATCTTCTTAGTAATGCTGAGTCCATCTCCTTTCCTAATCTGGACCCACGTTTCGGAGTACAGATTGGTTATGGCCTCCAGCAACTTAGCTGGAACACCCTAGTTGCGCATTTTTGCCCATTAAGGTCGATGAAACATACGTAGAGTGGCCTTGATTTACTGAGGGCTTGATTGGCCATGAGTGTTACTGTGGAAATGTTCGTCAAGGTGCCCATCCCAGCCCTAAATCAGGTTTGTGTTGGGGGAATAAGGTTTGTTCGCGCCGCCTAGTCCTCTAAATCTACCAGCAAGTTTGATGCGTAGATTTTAGCCTCCACATCAATTAACGCGATCAATCTGTAGTTTGCAGGATCGGAACGAGAACCCGATTTATATATTGGGCTTAGAATGCTTCCCCTCCAAGAGTCAGGGATCATGTTAAAAGTTAGAATGTCCGAGAAAAGAGGAGACAAATGATCTGCCCAGAATGGTGGATTGTGCCAAAACAAGGCATTTGGGAGGCCGTTAGGCCCAGGGGCACCCTCAGATCTTAATTTTTTTATTATTTTCAGTACTTGTTCTTTAAGGATCCGTGGGGGAAATTCTGAATCAGAGGGAAAGTCATTTTTCGTTATATCTCTAACGGTAGCTCCGTTACTGAGTTGGAAGCCGCAGTCAGCAGTGCCTGGGGGGAAGATTTTATTATGTAATGATTCAATGTGGGCTCTCCATGTGTCCTCCATGATGTCCAAATTATAGTGACGGTTCCTGCTGTCTGTTTGTTAGCTGGTTGATGATTTCCCAGAAAAGCTTGGAGTCTCTTTGTTTGCAAGAGTAATGGAGTTTCGCCCAGAGATGTTCCTGGAATACTTTCTTGGCCACCATGATATCTTTTTTAAGGTCTTTTTTGGCTTTGGAAATTAAAAGCAATTGGTCTTTAGTAGGAAGTGAGCCCTGTGTTCTCAGTTTTCGTAGGTTTTTGTTCAGTTGTTGTTTTTGAATTCTGAGGCTTTTGGTAAACCATGCTGCCCCCAACGGTTTACCTGCTTTTTTGCCAATAGCCGGTTTAGACCATTTTTGATTTAGTTCAATGGTGAATGTCTCCCAGACCCAAATGCTGGATGGTTCGAGTTTGAATTTCTCCAAAATGCTAATGCATGTTTCCATAAAGTCAATTATATTATCCTTTTTCCAAATGAGGCGTTTGAGATTATAGCATTGGAGTTCTTGAGACTTTGCGTTAGTGAGAATTGGATTTGTATTATATCTTAGGAGTGTGAAGGATTGCGGTTGATGGTCACTCCCTGCTCTATCCAAGATTTGAAAGTTTGTAATCTGGGGAGCAAGATTATGATCTATGAAAGAGTAGTCGATGATTGAGGCTGACTTTTGAGTGACCCTTGTATATGCCGCTGGGGTATCAGTTGGACTGTGCCCATTAAGCATTTGCAGTGAAAGTTCATGCAGATGAACTGCGCATTGCTTGCCGAGAGGGTCATGTCGAGTTTTAGCCTGAGTGTGCTGCCTAATGCCATTTGTTTCTTGCAATAAAGACATGTTAAAGTCCCCTGACAGAATGATGTTAGCGTCGGGGTAAGCAAGTTTTAGAGTGGCAAGTGAGGCTAATAAATGGTCAATGCTTGCCCGTTTTTGTTTGGACGCGGGATGAATGTAAATATTTATAATCAGTAGACTGTTGAAAGGCGGAGTGTCAAGTTTGACACATAACAGCCAGGGGGAATCAAGGTCTATGGCAACGGCGAGTCCAGAAATATCAGTTGAAATGAAGGTGGAGAGGCCCCCTTTTGCTCTCCCTTGATTGGTCCCCTTTATGGCCAGATTCTGAAATTCCTTGTAGCCTACTAGGGGAGTAGATTTTATTAGCCAGGTTTCCTGGAAGAGGAGTATTTTGTACTGTATAATAAACTCCATGAAGTCAGGGTCTTCTAATTTCTTCCCGAGGCCAAACACGTCCCAGGAGCAGATTTGGTAGCCTTTAGGTGAATTTGTGGTGACTTGTGGATTTTTTCATGCCCCGGCTTGGAAAATTCCAGGCTTGTTAAAGTGCCGGGGTCCAGTGGGCTGACTGACTTCAGGGTGAACAAAGGTGATTGTGATTGTCCTGGCCTTGGAGTCTATGCCTGGAAGGGTACTTCGAGTGGCTGTATACATGTGTGAAAGGATGTGTGGTTGTATGTGGGAGTGTGTGAGTAGGTCTGTGAGTGGGTGTATTGTTAAATAATTTGGATCTAGATCTGTGAATATGTCTTGGATTCACACAGTGGGGATCCGCGGATCCTCAAGCACCCACTAAAAAACTTTTTTTGAACAATTTCTTGCCCATGAGGGGTCCCTCACAGATCCCCTCGATCAATGTCGTGCAGTCAGGATACCTCTATCCAGACCCATTATATGCTATTTTACTTTATTTCCCCCCACAATAGTGTCTTGCATGACAAAATGGCGGCTCAACTTTTCTATCAAGGTTGCAGCCAGCCAATCACTGCATTGCTGTTGACGCATGGATCCATGTCTTTAGATATACATAAATCTTTTTTCTTTAATAACTCCAAAACTCCTGAACAGATTTACACCAAATTACAAAAAGCATTCTTTCTGGACCATGATCTAGCCTTCTACCAAATTTGGTGGAATTCCTTTAATCGGTTACAGCTGTAGTCTTGTCTAAAATCCCTATGTGAAAGTGCATGGGGAAAACGCGTTTTGAGACCTCCCTATTTCCCAGCCACTGTTTGAGGAATCATCGCAAAGCTTTCCAGACACCAGGTGAAGTGACTGGCACACTAGTTTGAAATTTTTGTGAAGATTCATAGAAGACCACCAAAGTTATTAGCAAAACAAACAATAAAATCCTATAGAACTAGGTCATAACTAAGGTCCTGGAGTGACAGGGTAAGCGGGAAGGTGGAGCTTGAAAAATTAACTCCGCCAGAGGGTCAGGGCATAAGAAGGAACTGGTCATTCTCATACTGACATGATTTAATGTATGATTGGCTGAGGTTTGGGAGATGGAGCCTGGATGGTGATCGGATATGGATTATGAGGTGACTAATTGCTTGGTTGGCTTATATCTGATGATAGTATGCATGGATAGTGATTGAATTATGTGACGGAGACAGAAGGATAAGTGGTTGGACAGCTGGTAATATTGAAATGATGATATTGAGAAACTCAGCCAACTCTAAGGCACAGAAGAGAGCAGACTGGCCAAAGCCACTTAGGAATTGCATCTGTGGTTGAGCTGAATTTAGGGGATAACAGCAACCTTTGAGATCCAAACCCTGAAATCCCTGTTAGAACCATCCCAACAATGGCCTATGAGACTCCCATTAGATTAGTGGACACCATGAGTGCATTCCCCTGTGCGACTCACTGACAGTTCCCTTCTTCTTGTAGAGGACCACACTTCTGCTACCTTAAATTCTTTCTAGGGCCAAGAAGCGGGATAAAAGGGTTCACTTATTTATGAAGGCTTCCTTAGGGTTTCACACTTTAGATTCCCATCCTCAGATCCATTTGGATCCATTCAGTATCCTGGGAGAAGTAGTGAAGCACAAAACAAGGCTGGGGAACACTTTAGCATTGGTATTTCTCATTTGCTTTAACTTCTGAAACCGCCATATTGTGGGGTTACTAAGCACATAAAACGACTTCCATCGCTTACCATTGGTTAGCTATATTGTCACTCTTATTTCCTTCCCTCTTATTTGATAGCTTACTGTAGGAAAGTTCCCCTTTTTGCATGCTTACCCCCCACTTTTTGCCTGACAACTGATGCAACTTTACTTGATATGCCCTGGGTCCCTGCCGACCAGGTCCCCAGGGCCTGCGTTCTATCTCAAAACTGTACCTTTGTACCCACAATAGGTACATCTCTGGCCACAGGTAAACCCCTTGTAAAAATAATCATGAGTACCAAGGGCACCGTGACCAGGGATGGCCTCTAAGGGATGCAGCTCCTATTGTGGCACCCTTAGAGGCCCTGTACCTTAACACCCACACCCCCCACTGCAGGCTGCCTGTTTTGGTGCAGAGGAAAGTGAAGAGTTGACATGGCACACATCCCTGTGTTAATCTAAAACAGGAGCAACATTACACTCCGCCGGACACACAGCATGCTCTGTAATCAATACCACATAATACTCCATAACTTTATCCATATTTCATCAAAATGTATTCCATGTACTCCTTTTTATTCCTTTTTGATTAATCTTTTAATACTGTCACATGTGGGGCATTTTATGAATATAAAAGTTTCTTCTGCGACAGATATGCCAATCCAGGCTTTTCTCTGAAGCATGACAATACATAAATCATCCTCGCTAGTGGATCTTTTTAACCCAATGCATTTCTGGCATTTAGTAGCCCTTCTTCAGGGGTTCACTGAAAGTTTTAAAACATTGACATTAGTTTACATTTACTTCACTGTACATCATTAAAAAAATTACAAAAATGTTTTTGCAGCAAACAATCTATACCATGTTTTAATAAAAACTGACGTTTTCCCTCTAAATGCGCTCCTAAACGCCATCAAACAAAATGTGCCCTGCAAAGTCTGCAACACCCATCTTATCCCTCCCAATCTTTGCCTTAACACCTATGTACCCCCATTAAAAATTCCACGGCTAGGTGTTATTCTTATCTCCAAAGTGACCTGTCTCCTAATACGAAACCTCCATACACATGCGTCCGTACCTTCATTCGAATGACTTCGTGAATGAATTCACTCCTCGCGCCAAACAGTGTTTCCCTCATTCCTGTACAGTGAAGTAAATGTAAACTAATGTCAGTGTTTTAAAACTTTCAGTGAACCTTGTGGCTACTAAATGCCAGAAATGCATTGGGTTGAAAAGATCCACTATCGAGGATGATTTATGTATTGTCATGCTTAGGAGAAAGGCCTGGATTGGCATATCTGTCGCAGAAGAAACTTTTATATACATAAAATGCCCCACAGGTGACAGGATTAAAAAGATGAATCAAAAAGGAAAAAAGGGAGTACATGGAATAAATTTTGATGAAATATGGATAAAGTTATGGAGTATTATGTGGTATTGATTACAGAGCATGCTGTGCGTCCGGCGGAGTGTAACGTCGCTCCTGTTTCAGATTAATTCTATTTGCATGCGGTACTTGGGCCGACCGCGTTACCGGGCTGCACGCTTAAGGATTATAATTGGATAAACTGGTGACAAGCAGAATATTAAAAAAACAGGTGTGCCCCCTTTGAGAAGTATTACACATCCCTGTGTGCCACGCCTGCAGCCCACTGCCTGGGGCCTAGGTAAGTCACCCCTCTAGAAGGGTGCCCTAGCCCTCAGGGCAGAGGGGCATGAGCCCTGTACCCCTAACAATGTCTAAGAATTGACTTAGACACTGTAAGTATAGTAAAGCCATAAAGAGTATATGGTCTGGGGTGTGGTTATTATGAACTGCACAGCTCTATAATAGCTTTACTAAAATCTGGCAAGTTTGGTAGCAAACCTCTCAGCTCATTAAACCCACACTGATGCCAGTGGGGGATTTAATGTAAAATGCACTCAGAGGGCATCTTAGAGATGCCCCCTGAAAAACGACATGCTCTGACATGGTTCCTGAATAGCTGCCCGCACATTTGCCACCACCAGACGGGTTTCTGGACCCCTGGGTAGAGAGCCTCCACTCTCTGGGTCCAGAAACAAAGCCCATCCTGGGCGGAGGTGTCATGCCGCCTCCTCCAGAATGGGCTGGGTCCCTGAAGGGGAAGCTTCAAAAGCCTGCTGCCTTTGTACGCTGTGCCTACTTTTCCGTCCCCCAGCAACTAGCTCCCACTGGTTCTGCCCCCCACTTTGGGGAGGAGAATCTGCAAGAAAACCAAGCTAGGTGGAGAGGTGTGTCCACCTTTGCTAACCCCACCTCTCAGGTGGGGGCGGCGCGGTGAAGTACACATCTCAGTCCCCTCAATCTTAAAGATGAGGGGACCCTTCCAATTAGGAATAGGCTCATGCCCCTCCTATTGGAGGTGGCATAATAGGGTGTGTACCCACCCCAAGTAAAGGACCCATGGGTCCCAACCTGAACACCCCTTTAACGCCCCTACATTTCGTATTTAAGGGTGACCCTGAACATTGCCTCCTCGGATTCGAGGAAGAAAGACAGACCGAAGAGCCGTGCTGACCCAGGAAAAAGAGGACACCAACTGCTTTGGCCCCAGTCCTATCGTCCTGTCCCGCCTCCGACCTGACTTCAGTGAAACCCTGGCATGTCCAGCAGCCCCCTAGAGCCCGGAGGACCTGCCCTACAACCATCTTTAAGACTCTGCCCCAGAGCCAGGAGGACCTGCCCTACAACCATCTTTAAGACTCTGTCTTTCATGAGCACTGGATTTGCTCAACAAAAACTCACCCACAGAATCTAAATCCATTCGGTTCCGCGATTTTGCACCACTCTGCACCTGACGCCCACGGCCTGAGTTCAAGTGGCCCAACACCACAAGGAGGTCTCCCCAGCGACCCTGACCTCCGGCCTCCCTTAAGCTTCAAGCTGACGCCTGCAGCTTCAACCTGAAGGGTCTCCCCGACCAAAACCAGAGCTGGTAAGAAGAACCTGACCCCAAAAGACACCCCTGCACCCGACGCCCCACAGCCTTGGGTGGCCCAACCGATGGTGGCCATGCATCCCCCAGGATCCCAACTTACCTCTTCAGTCAGTGGTCGCCTGCAGGAAGCCTCCCTGCCCGAGCCTGCAGCATCCTTACTGAACCAGAGATCTCCATTGAAATACGCGGGGTCTCCGACGTTGCCTTGGCACACTGCACCCTGCCGCTCCTGTGCTGCTGGTGGTGCAGCTCCTATGCTGATTGTTGGCCCCTGCAGTGCTGATCTCTACCCCAGGAGCTTGCTCCCACAACCAGGTGGCCTACTCGCAATCAGTCCCTGACCCAAGGTCCCCATAGCCCCATTGGCTAACATTTGGCCCCTGAACTCTGCACCCAGCTACCCCAGTGCCGCTGATGGTGCAACTTGAGTGCCCAGCGCGATCTTAGGGAACCTTGGTCCTAAGCCCCATGACTCCCCCTTGTAAGTCATAGAAAAGAGAAGCGGTTGATCCTTTTTCTCCCATAGGATCCTATATTACAAGTTTGTTACTGAAATTGTTTTGTCAAGTTGAACTTTTTGTATGAAAGGAAAAGTAACTATATTTTGCATACTTGAAAAAGTCTTACTTACCTTGTATTGTAGGATCCCTGGCATGGTATCTAGGCATACCACCCGAGTGGTTGATGTAATCCAAATGTAATCTATAAGTATTCTAAAAGTAATTACTGTGTAATTTAACCAGTTTTGAAACCCAATATAAACCTGTAATGACTGAAATGCAAATTCAGCCACAGCTCCATTTCCTTGTAAAGTCTTGCATTTGAGAGTATATTTCGCTAACCTGTGCCGAGTACTGCTTGGTTCTAAAAAAAAAAAATCATAAGTACACCTTTTTTATGCTTACCTAATTGGTCTGGATTCAGTCTCTGAGTGTATGCCATCAGCCTTGAGGGAGTGAACACAATAAATGCTTAACACACCCTCTGGATAAGCCTAACACTACCACCAAGAGAGCTGGAAGTACTTGCCTAATTTAACCTCTGCTATACCTTTGGGGACTCCCTGGACTCTATGCATACTGTTGGACTTGGCCCTTTTTGCAGGGTCATCACAGGACTTTTTGCCTTCCTCCTGTATTTTGTCTGACCTGTTGTTGTTGGTTTTATGACTCTGGGCACTTTACCACTGCTGATTAGTGCTAAAGTGCATATGCTCTCCCTGTAAATTGGTGTAATGGATTGATGATCCCATGATTGGCATATTTTATTTACCAGTCAGACCCTAGTACAGTGCACTGTGTGCGCCCAGGGCATGTAAATCAAATGCTGCTAGTGGGTTTGCAAAAAGAACAATTGATGGACAGAATGCAGAACAATGTCATACATTCACCCCAGTACAGAGATCTGGGCCTAAATCCATAGTTTTTTTGCTCACCATGCCATTCCAGTTTGAACCCAGCCATAAGCAAATCAGTCTTGACCCTGTGCCCAATGGAAACAGTCCAGGCTTGGCAGTTTGGGTTGGACTATTCCCATGAGGCACAGGGTCAAGACTGATTTCCATAAAGCTGTGTCTGAACTGGGGTGGCTAAGTGAGCTAATGAACGATGATGGATTCAACCCAGATGTCTGACTAGGGGTGAGTGTCTGGAACGTTTCAGCGCTCCGTCCATCATCTCCTTGTGTTTGCTAGTGGGTTTGCAGCACTGATTGTGCCACCCACATAAGCAGCCTGTAAATGTAACTCTGGCCTACCATTGCAGAGCCTGTGTGGAGTCTGGTACTGCCATGTCGACTTGGCAAGTGCACCCACTTGCCAGACCGTAACCTTCCCTTTTCTTACATATCAGTCACCCCTAAGGTAGGCCAAGGTACCCCTGTGGGCAGGGTGCAGTGTGTGTGAGAGGTAGAACAAGCCCTGGTGTGCGTGGCATGTCCTGAAAGTGAATTACTGTAAATGTTGTCTTTCTCTTTTGCAAGGCTACCTATTCCCATAGGACAGAATGGGGAGTTTGTTTATAACATCTTATGAACATATCTGCCCATGGGAACCAGGTAGGAAAATAAAGTTTAGTATGCCTAAACTCAGAATGTGCATCTTTTTGTTGAGGGTGATTTTTACATTCTGTGTTTGAAAATACCACTTTTAGAAAGTAGTTATTTTCTTGCTTAACCATCCAGTGTGCCTCTACTAGGTTTGCGTATTGCATGTCTGGCTTTTGGATGACAAGGGCTGGAGAGGGACAGTGGCTCCAGAGAGCCTGATGAGTCAGGGCTGGGCTGAATAGACCTGGGCGGCTGCATTTAGAGTAGGGGGGAGGAGATTTCCTTTCACCTCAATGGGCCTGGTCTGCCTTCAACAATGCTGTTTCCACCTCCTGCCACCAGTGAGGACAGAACTGGTTTTTGCTGGGTACAGACACCCTATGCCTTCAGGCAACAAAGGATTTAGTGGTATAAAAAGAGGGGCCCAGACCCCAGACTTTTGGATCACTTCTGGGAAATCAAGAGGAACCTTTGCCAAGGAGAAGAGCCGGAGAAGCTGAGGGAGAAAACTGCCCCTGTGCTGTTTCCTGTCTGAGGTTGTCCTGCAGTGGCTACTTGCTGCCAAGGAAAGGAGAAAAGGACTTTGCTGTTTGCTTTGTCACCTCCTTGAGGAAAAGATCTCCAAGGGCTTGAAACTGAGCTTGTCTCCAGTTCTGAAGTCTCAGGGACACAAAGACTTCATCACCAGCTCCCTGAACTGCCTTGCTGGGAGTTTTGACCTGCAAAGAGGTGCCTGCTTGGTTTTGGGCCTCTAGAGAACTGTTTTCTGCAGGGAGCTGGAAAATGAACACAACTTTGAAGAAGCGAGACGCATTCACACCTGTTTCCGTCGCATCGCCAGAGAAACCATCGCAGCGCCTACCCCGGCTCAAACATTTGCCGCACGCCGCATCGAGTACACCGATCTCCGAAGTCCGAGATCATCGCACTGAGTTAGACGCAAGGCCTGCTTTTCGGCTGCAAGAGTTCATGCATCTTTCCTTATCGTCGCATTGCATCGAGGCACGAAGTTTGACCCATTGTTGGGGGACGCGGTAAGAAACCGACGCATCACCTCCCCACGCAGTAAGGAACCAACGCATCACCTCCCCTGCGCTTCAGTAAAGAACAGATGCATCACCTCCACCGGAGCAAGGAACCGACGCATCACCTTCCATGAGTGTAAGGAACAGACGCATCACCTTCCCGGCGGCCCATTTTGTTTGGTTGCGTGACACATTCCAGGTACTTTGTGAGAAAAGTGTTGCATCGGCAATTTGCTTTCAACTGAACTATTTCTACCATCTGAAAGTCATATCTTTATTACTGTATTGTGGATTTTTGTTGTTTGATCTTGTTTTGGTTTAGATAAAGAGTACGTATTTGACAGAGGTGGCTCAGCACACAACTTGAGTACAAATATAATGGACAAAATTGTTCGTCACATTCAATAAACAGACAGATATGTAGTGTATCCCCAAAGATTCACGATAAACTTCGAAGTCTTGAAGATGAATTTTTCTTTATTTGATAATTCAGATTTTTGATTTAAAATACAGCGTACAATTCATAGCCAGTTCATAGCCGACGCGTTTCGTCCCCACGGGACTTCTTCAAGGCTATAAAGATACATATATAAGACATACATTGTTATATACAGTTAAAATTTACATATTAAAAGAGAAGACGCAACAGGATGCTATTATCACTTCAAGATCTAAAGTGTTATCTTAATGTATTTCTTATGTTCAGTAAGACACCGTGAATCAATGCGGACCGGGGGATACAATCAAAATTAGGAACAAAACTGATCATTTTGAGACAATTTTAAATACAAGAAAATTATGTTAAAGTAATTTTTTTGAAGCAATTTGTTAAGGTTCTAATAGGATAAACCTGATCTTCTTTGACACAGTGAACAGAATATATTTGTGTCCATTATTGACCTTCTGACTCTTATGTGTATATATTTCAATGGTATTAGAATCAATCACTCAATCAATGTAGTGAACAAACTATGAACCACAATTCTATAGAAAAAGTGTGACAAAGTTGCCACTATACAATTATGTCCAAAAGAGGGGGCAAATCAGTCAAGGCTATAATTCTTATTTAGCCTATCTCATTATAGAGCATGTATTATCGTGTACTCCCTAATAATAGTGTTGCTTCCTAATGGTATTATTAATTTGTGTCTATATAATATTGGTTCCATAATCCATGGAATAAACATAGCATGCGAGTGAGATCCCAGAAAATTAGTCAAAGCCAATTATCGTCTGGGACTGGAAAAATCAGGCAAGATGGTAACGCCAGAATGTATGACAAACGGTCAATATAACTGTGGGACATAATAATTCAGCTTGGTATTAGAATTATTATCAAATGCATATGTCAGAACATCAGATGACACTATAGGAAATGATGAAATTCATTGTTGGTATTAAGACCAAAAATGACCGTACGTAAGCGACAAATCCAGCGCGCCTCAGTTTGTCTTAAGTACACTGTCCTGTCGCCACCCCTTTCACTTTTGGCAACATGATCTATCGCATGAAAGGTGATCATAGTATTCTCCGGATGGGTTTCATGTATATGAACAGCGACAGGATATTTATCATCTCGATTTTTTATAGCCCTAACATGTTCCTGTATTCTTGTCTTAAGACTACGTATACTACTTCCAACATATCCTTTTCCACATGCACATTTAAGAAGATAAACTGTGTGTGTGGTATTGCAGTTGATGAAGGACTTAATTTCGAATTTCTTTGAGTTGTTATACTGAAAGCAAAAGGTCTTATTAGCTCCCAAGTTGCAAATATTGCAGTTACCACAAGTAAAAAAGCCACAGGGTTTTACCGGCAACCAGGTTTGTTGGCAAACTTTCAATGGTTTTATATAACTGGGGCAGACAACACTCTTTATGGTTCTACCCTTCCTGTAGATTACTTTTGGTTTAATCGGGACTAAGTTGGCAGATGACGTATTCGATGTCAATAAATGCCAATTTTTTCTGAGTATGTTAAATATTTGCCCACTAAATGAATTGTATTCGGTTATGAATGCCAAATTAAACTGATCAGTATGAGCCTTTCTACCTTTAGCGAGAGTGGATTTCCTGTCCTTTTTTGCAATCTTATCCTCTGCCCTCTGTAGACAGTCCTTGTCATATCCTCTTTGTGCAAAGTTTTTCTTAATCTTTTGTACTTCTGTCAAAAATGTGTGATCCTCGCTGCAATTGCGGCGAGCCCTGACCATTTCTCCGAAAGGGATTGCTGAGATAGTAGCTTTCGGATGACAACTCCTAGCGTGGAGAACGCTATTGCAGGCGGTCGACTTTCTAAAGATGTCACTGTGTATTGTGTCATCTTTGGCATACAGTCTTAGATCTAGAAAGTCTATTTCTTGTTTCGAGCTCTTGATTGTTAAATTTACATTATTGTTCAAGTATTGATGATAATCTATGAGCTCCTCCTCACTTCCTTTCCATATGAGGAAGATATCGTCAATATATCTACAGAAGAAGAGAATGTTATCTATCCATTTACTTGCCCCTGAGCCCCAGGCATGCTCCACCTCATACAATCCCATAAAGAGATTAGCATAAGATGGAGCAAACCTGGAGCCCATGGCAGTGCCCTGTTTTTGGAGGAACCAATCCTCACCATGCATAAATGCATTGTGTGTAAGAATCAGTTCAGACATTTGTAGTAGCATATGCGTGTGGTGCAGATGTTTTGCATTCCGTTTGTTCAAATAGAATTGCAAGGCCCTTAGACCACATGACATCTGTATGCATGTATAGAGACCTTCCACGTCCATAGTAACGAACGTGAAGGAGTTCTTTTCCCATTTGAAATCTTCCAGTTTGCAGATTAAATCTTTGCTGTCCCTTAAGTAAGATGGTAAATTTAATACTATTGGTTGGAGAAATTGGTCAACGTACTCTGCAATTCTTTCAGTGGGTCCTCCGTTGCCCGATATTATGGGCCGGCCAGGTGGAAAAGAACCACCTTTGTGTATCTTTGGTAGGATGTAGATACAAGGATGCCTGGAATTGTTTGCTGTGAGATATCTATGTTCCAAGTCAGTGATAAGACATGACTCTTGCCAATCCTTTAGATGCGCATTAATCGTTTTTTCAATGGCTGTGGTGGGATTGCTCTTAAGTTGTTCATAGCAATTTCCCTGTTCTAATTGGCGATTAATTTCGGCTAAATAATCAACCCTATCCATAAGAACAATGTTGCCACCTTTGTCTGCCTCGCGAACTACTATACTGTTGTCATCTCTGATTGAGTATAGAAATTCTTTGTCTTCATTCGATAAATTGGGGGGGCATGTATATTTTTTATTCTTTGCATAACTGTCCTCAAGTTTATGTAATTCCTCAGTTATTTTTCTCGATAAAGAGTACGTATTTGGTTGGTTCCGTTAGTTTAAATGCTTCAGCTGAAGCATCATTCGGTGAGTCTCCTGTGCTGTGGAACCAAAGCCGGGCAGACAGCTAAACACGCCTTCCTGCCTGGGTGCCTGCTTGTCTAAAAGAAATACAAATGGGTGCAACAAGTTAATCTTGAAATGTAACGGGTAATCTGCAATGTAAAGGATGCTTGGGAGCCGGTATTTGCTTTAATTGATCAAATCACTCAAAGCTGTGGGATGACAAAGATTTATTCTTTTGAGTGGTAGTGCTTAATTGCAGTTGTATTTATGTAGCGCTTACTACCCCTGACCAGGTGTTAAATGGGCAGTTATGATTTTTTTTTATTATGTATAGTCTGGATATTACTAAAATCTATATTTTTGGAAGCACCATTTCATCTTAAAACTTTTTGTGCATTTTGTAGCAGTCCATCTTATGCTGTGTGTAATGCAAGTTTAAAATAATGATTTACATATTCACAGTACTTTCTGTCACAGGCTGTGCCCTCGTAGCACTAAAAGGTCACTTTTCTCTACTGCACAAACCAAGATTTAATTCTGTGACTCTCTGGTTACACACAGATCTCTGCAGTGCATTAACTAATAGAGGTTTCATAACGTAAACACCACTGGATTGGCTCTGCACCACAATTTGTCAACAAAAAAGTTCGTACATTTGGTACAAAAAAATCACTGCTAATGCAAAGTTGTCTTGTCTTAGTCTTTTTTTTAATTCTATTTTGACCAAAAGCCTTCAGCCAACACGTTTCGTCCTCATGAAACAGGACTTCTTCAGGGTGAAATAGGAGGCCAGCCACAGCCTAACCGAAGCTGTTGTTGTCCTATTGCAACTGATGTTGTCTCATGTAGGAGGCTATTACAAATAAGTAGTTCTGGACATAATATTACCCAGGTAATCCAAAAGGAAACAATATAGAGTCATGCAGGTGTCCAATATCCAACAGTATGCATAACAAGATATCTGAAAGTAAGTGGCATGATAAACGTAGCTAGATTAATGTAAGGCCAGTAGGTTCAATTAAGAACTTACAGCGAATGATGGATAATATCCAGTACGACTTGAATCCGAGAAGAACGCGGTCTCCCGAACAGCCAGAGGAAGTGAGACCACAAATTGTGGTGCAGAGCAAATCCAGTGGTGTTTGTATTGTATCCCTTTTAGAGGGGAGGTGCTCCAAGACAGGGGGCACATTTGGCTTCCAGCACACAAAATAGTCTATTGTTTACACTATATGGGTGATTGATGGTACAGGTGCTGCACTTTGTGCATGGTCCACTGTCCTCTGTTGGTTGGTTTAGGTTTCATAATGTACTATAGTATATTTCCCCCTAACTTTTTTTAGTTATTTTTCATTTAAACTGTGTAATATTTTATATGCAGCTGCCAGCCGGTGAAAGACCAAAAATACGTACAGAATATTTTATTTCTTTAGCCACACCTTTGACTCTGCACACATGCTCCCTGATCCTGCTCCCATTGCATGAATCATCACAGTTCCCATACTTTTTTAATGCACTTCATCTGCTGCTTTTAGGTAATTACTTTTTTCTTTAGTATTAGGCACTCCACTAAAGAGCATGCATTTTCACGCTGTCTTCCAAATGTGCTTTCCTTCACCCCTCCACTTCCCCTATTGCTTTCAAGCCACGCTCTAGGTGGGGTTAATTTGATCTCTCGAACAATTCGCTGTGTGCTGTTATTTCTTTTCTAATTAATTTGACTTCTTTGACCATACTTCACAGATTTACTTTGTTTTTTTTGCCACAGGTGGTTGAAAAAGAGTGCCTGTTCGAACCCACAAGTCAAGGGAGCTTATTAATTCATAGTCAGCATTCTTGCCAATGCGCTCTGGTCCGAAACCTTTTTTTGTGCCCGGTGAACACTACATGCCGGCTCAGGGTCGCAGCCCAGCTTGGGGACGCAGGTGGTGATAGTACAGCATGGCCACCCCTCACCATAACCGCAAGAAGACAGACCAAAGGCTCATACCTGCCTTTAAGGTTTGCTCCTGGTATCCACAGGAGCCGCATCGTTTGCCTTTTCCGGTTTTGTTTTTTAATGGACTCCTGGGCTGCTGCTGACATGCTTTCATAAAAATGAAATCCATAATGAAAGCATGCACACATTGTTTAAATGGTTCATCAATGCTCTGAGGAGCAGACTGGCACTTATCTGCCTTGTGGTTTGTTTTAAGAAAAAAATACTTACTGCATGTTGCTTCTCCCACTCCTCCTCCTCCTCATCAAGCCTTATCTGTGTCATAGCCCCACGCTCTGGAGAATCCTCTATTCTATTCCACCCCCTCCTCCCTCCCTGGCTTCTGCCCACTCTTGCGCTGATTGCTCTCTACAGCCCCCATACCCAAAGGCCCCTCATTCCCTCACCATCGCGCTGTTTAAATAAATAAAAGAAAACATTGGGCCTTAATTACAAGCCCATTGCCCCGCTGGTGCATCGCTTTTATTGACGCCTAGGCAGCGCATTAGGTTTCCCTATTTTTACTAGGCCATATAAAGTCTTCCTTCAGGACATTTCATAGCCTTGTAAATATGTTTCCCTTTCACACATAATAACTCTGCGTGAAAGGGGCGTTCCATGGATGTTGCTGTGGGTGTTCCCATACACAATATCCATGGAACTTGATGAATTGCAGATTTACAGCATTTTGTAAAACTAGGAATGCGTCAGAATACTTTTATTTCTCCTTGTTTTGTTCCTCTTCCTCTGTGTGCTGCATTCTGCTGCATGCATAGAAAGAGGAAAATGCCTTTAAATGATTGTTTTTGTGCAGAAAGGTGTCCCTTCCTGGACAAAAATAATCATCCCCTCAGCACACGCACCCTTTCAAAATGACACAAGGGGGTCTGCACTGGCACATGGCTGCGCAGGGGAGACGGACAGGAATGTGCCGTATTGGAGAGATACAGCGCATTCCTGCCCTTTTATTTTGACGCACGGCAGCTCAGCAAGAAGGCTTGCTGCACTGCCGTGCGTCAAAATATTGTAAATGAGGCACATAGTCCGGATTCTATAGGAAGTTGATTGTGCCAATGTTCATGAGAAAATGCTTTGATTGCATTTCCAGGTCAGTAAAAGTGATGCAAACAAAGTCATGGCTCTGCTCTCGAGCCTGTGCTTTGCCACAAAAAACTCTGACAGCATGCCGCGGTGTATGCTGCACATGCAGCACTTAGGAATGAACTGAGAGTCTATGCGCGCCAGGTGGTGATTAATGCTCCCCTGTTTGTTCATGCTGTACACCACTAGAACTTTAGCTGCTGCTGTGCAGCATGAATAAAAGGAGCTGGCAGAGCTAATAGTCTCAAAGGTGCGACCTATTTGGTTTTGTCAATGCTTGTTTGAGTATGTTATTGTTTTCGTCTGAGGAATCTTTGGCAAGATATATGAACAGTCATGTTTTTTAAAGTATACTGGATCACTAACATCGGTAAAGCACAAATATTAGAATTTCTAGAGAGCGGATCCACGTTGCGAACATATATGGCCCTAATACAGACGACCCTACATTCTGGGCTGATGTGTCAGACACACTAGACAAACTCCCTCAGGACGAACTCACGATCGTAGCAGGGGATTTCAACATCCCACTAGATCACATAATATACAGACAATCCTCTTGCCAATACCACCCCACCAACTCCCACGCCACACTACAAAACATCTGCACCAAATTGAACCTCAAAGATGCATGGAGACTACAACATCCTGATACTCGAGATTACACCTTCTACTCCAATCCACATAACTCCTAAACCAGGATAGACTATATTTTAATATCGGGGGTACACACACACTTGATAGAACAATCCGATATAGCACCAAGACTGGTTTCAGAGCACTCAGCCATTAGCCTAAAACTAAGCAGCAGTCACAACGAAGCGGTCCCTAGAAGATGGCGCTTTAACAGTGAAATTATTTCAGACCCAGGAAACAAAAAATAAATCGAGGAAGCCATAACGGACTACCTAAACCACAATGATTCCCCAGAGACTAGCGTCGGCACACTGTGGGAGGCCTTAAAAGCAACGATCAGGGGTAAATTAATTGGAATTAAGGCAAGAATAAACACAAAGACGAATCTGAGAATAAACCAACTCGAGGAAGAGATAAAAAGGCTAGAACTAGACCACGTAAAAGCCACAAATGACAATGTACTCCTAACCACACTAACAAAGCACAAGTACGAATACAATAAAATCTTGAGCGAAAGGGCACGGCTGTGGTTCAACAAGTGCAAAGCACTTAACCTTTGTGAAGCCAACAGAGCGAGGAAACTACTAGCATCATACTTGAAACAAACGCAACCAAGTGGCGATATCATCAATCACAGACTCAAACAACAAAACACACACAAGACACAAGGAGATCCTCTATACATTCCAAGAATTCTACTCAGAGCTATACAGGACAGAGCAAACACTTAACCATGAAGAATGCACAAGAGACCTAGACAGATTAGGGCTCTCAAAGTTAGACTCCACAGACACAGCAGGGCTAGGTCAGGAAATCAGCGGCACAGAAATTGAAATGGCAGTCGTCACTTAAAAAAAATAAGGCCCCCGGACCAGACGGATACACTGCGAATTTCTATAAGACCTTCCTAATCCAATTAATTCCAACCATGAAAAGGGTCTTCAACCAGGCTGCAAATACAGGGGAAGTACCCCTGTCCATGACAGAGGCTAATATAATAGTCATCCCTAAGGAGAGCAAAGACCACCAATTACCCAAAAACTATAGGCCCATATCCCTCATCAATGTGGACTGTAAAAGCTACGCCAAAATCCTGACAGTCAGACTAAACGCGGTCCTATCCAAATTAATAAGTAACGCCCAAGTCGGTTTTATGCGTAACCGTATGTCTAGCGACAATACACGGCTTTTCTGCTATATACTAGAACAAATCCCCACGAAACCGCGGCCGGCTGTAGCTATTGCATTAGACTCAGAGAAGGATTTCAATAAGGTCTCCTGGGCCTTCCTAGAGCAATGCATGCAGGCATTCAACCTAGGGAGGCCTATATTAGGATGATCATGGCCCTTTACCAAGCCCCTTCAGCCCGTATTACAGTTAACGGCTCACTCTCGGACCCCTTCAAACTGCAGCAAGGAACCAGATAAGGATGCCCACTCTCGCCGGCACTCTTTCTTCTGGCCCTAGAACCCCTCATTCAGGACATAAAACTAAACAATTGCATAAAAGGGGTTGATATCAAGGGTACCGTAGTAAAACTAGCCGCTTACGCGGATGATAGTCTAATAATAACAGAACAACCAAAGCCCTCAATAAAGGCTCTGATGACCACAATAGCACAATACTCCAAACTATCAGGGTATAAACTAAATAATGAAAAATCCAAATGTAAACCATTAAACATCTACTGCACGAGAGACACTCTAGGGGACTCGGGATTGACTTGGCAGACGGGATACATCAAGTACTTAGGAATACACCTGATCAACACTACGTCACAGTGAAAAATCACTACTAGAAAAGGTTAAGAACCTTTTAGAGGCCTGGTCCCCGAAATTCATAACATGGTGGGGACAAATTGGAACGATAAAAATGATGATCACGCCGCTGATCAACTACCTGATAAGCATGCTCCCACTCCTGCTCACAGACGATTTCCACCGGAAAATCGATAGCACGCTCACCCAATCTTCTGGCGTGGCAAGAAGGCAAGGATTAGTTAAGAAACTGAAACTAACAAAATCCCAAGGTGGGGTGAACCTAGCAGACTTCAAGGTTTTCCAAATAGCCTTCATAGAAAAACAGGGAACGCAATAGGTGGCCCCGAAGCCCGACTACACAGCGGTAAGGTTACAGGTAGAGAAAGCCATTCTGAACAACCTGAGCCTACTAGCCCTACTAACGGCAGACACATACCCACACACATCTAAACCGATCTTTA
Source organism: Triturus cristatus (assembly GCF_964204655.1). Lineage (NCBI taxonomy): Eukaryota > Metazoa > Chordata > Amphibia > Caudata > Salamandridae > Triturus > Triturus cristatus. The sequence continues at coordinate 174,982,126 of NC_140581.1, read as the reverse complement.
AAAACACTAAAATAGCACTCCTAAAAGTCGACAGGAAAATGGAGGTTAGCATCAAAGGGTCCAAGTCAGAATCATTGTGGACAAACAGCAGGATCAAATATAAGGGGAAAAGTCTTACCTACGAGACATGGATAGAAAACAGTACATGCTACCCACACAAACTCGAGTAGGGGGTATCCCCCATTACATTCTCCGACCTGAAAGCAATCCACCAACTGGAAGACATAGACCTATACAGATTCCTAAAGATAAATGCAGCCTTGTCAAAGACAAACCTAGCCAGCACCCAACCCTCGATCTTCCGGTATGTAGGAAACATCAACAAACTAGGGCACCAAGTCTCGCAAATATACAAGCTACTACGCACGAAAACCAGAAAACTTAATGCCAAAACAACGAAATACTGGGACAAACAGATCCACCCCCCGCTAAATGACCATGAGTGGAAAACTCTGTGGGCCTCGGCCCACACAAAATAAGATCACCCCAGTCTGTGGCTACTCCACAAAACTTTCCAGACCCCAGACCGCCTACACACACTAGGCCTCAGGGATGACTCCCTCTGCTGGAACTGCAACATACAGAAGGGGGACCTAGCACACCTTATCTTCCATTGCACAATACTCAAGGTATTCTGGGGAAAAGTATTTGATTTCATAGACAATGTGTTTAAATGCAAACCAACGAGGGATTTCGCCTCCCTCGCCACGGCGTTTATGCGAACTGATCTCTCCTCCGAGAGAGAGAAGGAACTAATGGACCTACTACTGACAGCTGCGGTTAAACTGGTGCTAACCAATTGGAAAGACACTAGCAAAACTAGCTACCAAGGATGGATAAACTGGGTCACTCACCTCAAAGGAGCGGACCGTTTGGCGCTGCAGTACTCCCCCCTGGAAAGCGTCATCTAGGGGGCTGTGAGAAGCTCTGGACAGGTCCCTGGATCCCTACAAGCCTCCATAGCTGACTGACCCTAACATCTACCGTAATGACCCACGGCACAAGGAACAGCACGAGTTTGAACCTGGGGAGACTCGAAGACAAACTCAATGATCTTGAGTTGAGATAAACTAAATGCAGTTGATATATCGGACGCTAATGTTAAGCCAAGAATGTATACCTCTCTATTTGCCTGTCCTATCCCCTTTCTCTCTTTCATTTCTAACTTTTCTGTCCTTTCGTCCTTACATCTCCTTCTATATCAAAATCTAACCAGCAAGAGGGGAACCACATATACAGCATTGTACTAACGATTTATGCCAGTTGTGGTGAACCCTGCAACAGTATTGATGATTGTATACAGTATATAAAAATATATTTTTTTTAAATGTGGGGGCTGTGGCTCTCCTCCATTAACGTATAAAATGTTATGTCCAGGTGTGTGTAAAGCACAACAAGGGGCAGCTGCCTTGATCAAACCAGGATCTATTTATTAGAGACATCTATAGTGTGATGGGGCAAATGGCATGCTGGGGCTTGCACTTCTCCCCCAAATGACTGTTGTATGTAACTGATGCACTTCAAAGCACACTTTACCCCTACCACTTAAAAGAGGATGGGATGAATACACAACCTTGAAAGGGCGTGGGGCTTCTCCCCCTAGGGGTTTTGTTTCACTGTGCATTGTGTAAAATGTCACTGGAGCATATGCTTTCATGCAAGGGCAACAGCAATGTGAGAATGAGGTAACGTGTCAATATATCATTTAAATATAATGGCACTGTGAACGCTGTCATGGTAATGTGTACGTTGGGGCACTGTGAATGCCTGTCTGTGATATCCTGAACTTGAAGCTAATAGGTATAATGGCAGAACATCAAGTGTATTTGTAAAACTCACATGCACAATTCCGACACTTTGGCACTGAAGAATAGATGTTTGATACCCAACTCAATGATACTTACTTTATTGGTCTTGGAAGGTGACACCCACCAGGTGAGTGGCCACACCAGAATTTTAACTCGGCAAATGGATCATTACTTTTAATCTGGGCGATGGCCAGTGGCAGGTGACGTTTTAATGCATGGGCAAAGTGGGCTCTGGCCCAGGGCCCCAGCCTTTCAGGGGGCCCCCTGACAGAGTCAGCTCCGTTCTCCAGTGTTTTGCCCTAATGACCTTTGAATATATACTGTTTTCCTTTCATTTATTTTTTTATGTACCTGATGTGTGAGTCTAGTACAGCCATTTTGCAGAGAAATGTTGTGTTTATGTTTCATGCAATATACATTAAAAAGTTTCTTTTAGATCAAAACAAGGCCTAACATATAAGAAATGGGAGGGCGTCACAGAGATTATTTGCAGTAATATTGGCGAGCTGCTGCTGTGTTACAATATTGAAAACACACATACCTATCCCTGAATATTAGATGTAAACACATTTAGGGCCTTATTTATGAGAAGTGATGCATCGCCGTGTGAAAACAGGGATGCGTCACTTCTTAGTGCGCCCTCCTTGCTATATGATGGATGCGTCATATTTACTGTATGACGCATCATGTCGCAAGGAGTTACAGATACGTCAGTATTTCTGACGTATCTGTCGGCGCAAAAGTGATGCATTGCTGGGGTGTGTCTGAAAATAGACGCAACTCCAGCAATGTGTCCTTTCACATGGGGCAAGCCCCACGTGAAAGGGAATGCATCAGTCTTACACCTGCCATGAGGCAGGTGTAAGATATTGACGCAATGGAGTCCTAGAAGTGGTGCACTGAGTTCTCATAGATTTCAATGCGCAATTTCTGAGGCTTTTTGAAGGGGAACACCCACCCTGCATACAATATACCTGGCGCTGGTATAATGTATCGGCCTAGATGCGTCACTTTGTAAATAAGGCTCAACATGGCACATTTTTTTATGCTGCCAGTGCGTCACAAAAAGTGACGCACTGGCGGCATAAAAGTAAAGCAAGGCCTCATAAATAAGGTACTTAGAATTTGGACAAGTGTTCCTTTGCACTGTCAGGGACCAAATGAAATAGTGTATTTAATAAAGCGTGCAGCTACTCAGACTACAGTATCCTGGCGAGTGACAGCGGGAGGAAAACGTGCATAAAAGACCCATCAGTTATTAAAAAGGCAGGTTTTTAAGTTTTCCTGAAGGAGTGTAGGTCTGTGGTTAGTCTCAGAAACTCAGGGAGTCTATTCCACAATTTTGCACCTAGAAAGCCGAGGGATCTGCCTCCAGTGGGGGCACTGCATATTTTAGGCATAATGGCCAGGTTGGCATTGGAACATCTTAGGGGTCTAGATGTTGTGTAGCGATTAACACGCTTATTTAGGTAGCCGGCTCCTAAGCCGTGGAAAGCTTTAAAGAAGATGGTCATCGCTTTGAAGTCGATCCGTTCTTTTATGGAGGGCCAGTTTAGAGACTTAAGAATAGGGGTCATACTAGATCTGTGTTTAGATCTCAGCATGGCTTTGGCTGCCGCATTTTGTACCACTTGTAGGTGCTGTATAAGGGATTTTGTAAGACCAAGGTACGAGCTGTTGACATAGTCAAGCTTTGATGTCACCAGGGCTTGCACCACGATCGTTCTGCTCTCAAGCGGTAACAGTGGCAGGATTTTGTTTTAGCATCCGGAGTATGCCTAAGCAAGAGTTTGGATTTGAAAGTGCATAGAGAGTGTAGGAGAGTAGGATCTGCACTTATGTTGCCCCCACTTTTTTTTCTGATGTATACACTGGTTTCTGGCTATAGTCTGGCTGGGTCTCTGCTGATCAGGGCCCCAGTCTCACTGATCTCTCTAAACAACTTGGTGTGCATATTAGATGCACTAGTGATTGGATACTGTGGTACCTTATGAGCCCCTAGTATATGGTACCTTAGGTACCTAGGGCATTGGTACTTCACAGGCCTACCAGGGGCTGCAGCATGTATTATGCCACCCCTGGGAAGCATTCTCAATCTGACACCACAGGCCTGCTACTGCAGCCTGTGTGAGGTAGTGTTAGCACTCCTCACTGAGGTATAGGTTCCTATATCTCACCATACACACACATATAAACCTATCAGCCACCCCTATTGCAGGCCCTAACAATCCTGAGGGCAGGGTGCTTGGTTTACTATGTGAGGGGGTGCTTCTGCATGAGCAGGACCCCTCTGCAGCTGGCAGAGTCTATTCTCTGCTACTGTTTGTGGATGCGGTTAAACCATATACTCTTAAGTGCATTATAACCTCGCTGTAAATGCTAACTTTGGAATGACTGCATCAAAACATGTCGTGTTCGGTGTCAAACAACTTGGAACCATACCCCCATATCAGTAACTGGTGTGGGAGTATGATCCCACCCTTCTAGAGGGGTTGACATGTACCCACTGTACTAAACTGTAGAAATCTCCTAGAGCCCTGGCATCACAAAATGGATGCCACCAGCACAGACACTGGGCTACCCTCCTGCTGCTGACCGAAATTCGCAGTGGATGAAGCCCAACAAAAGGTATCCTGTCACAGGGAGGTGTCACCACCTCCCAGACAGGATTTAGTGTATTGGAGCTGGGTGGGTGCACTCTTAGAGTGCTTTGAAGTCCTGCACTGGGGGAGCAGTAGGCTTCTCTGTGCATATGCCAGCTCAAACTGGTTCAGGGGCTACCTGCCCCTGCTCTGGTGCGAAACTGGACAAAGGGAAGTGGGTGTAACCACCCACTACCCTGACCCTCCTAGAGGAGTGGTCATAGAGCTAGTCCCTCCCCTATCTTCACTATAAGATAGCAAGCATTGCCAATGCAATTCAGATTACCCTGGACGAAGCTCTACAAAGAAGAATCCTGGCCCTTCGATGTTCCACTATCTTTGGAAGACTGAAGAATCTCCCTTGGAGTCAAGGAGTGACTCTCCTGCTTGGCAGGCACCTATAACCTCAATCAACGGTTGCAAACTTCACTGCTCCCGCCGGAGTCCGAAGTCCCTGTGGCCCCAGAAGCAGATTTCCTGACCTCTCGACAGCCATTTTGAGTCCCCAGTGAAGCTGTGGCATCTGGATCCCACGAGTGATGAGGAACAGCAATACCTGGGAACCGTGCACTGATTTCGAGTGCAAACCCTAAACAACGTTCTACGAACTTGTGCTTTGGACCATTTGTGGCCCAAGTCCCTAGCAGATCTTGTTCCAAACATCAGCGGCCTACCCCATCCCGAGTGACCGTGGGCTGCTGTGAAACTTTTCCTGTGACGGCGTCTTTGCAGTTACTTGCCCGTTGGCTAGTGACTCCCCCGAAGACTTTCTAACCAACTTCAAGGGCTCTCCTGGTTGCTCCGGGACTGCCCTCACTTACCCTTGCCTTGTAAGTCCATCAGACCTTGCTGGTCTGCATCACCGACTTTCTTCACTCTACACGAGACTTGCTGTTGCCAAGGCTTGTTGGCTCCAATCCGGTTGCCGACACCGTCATCAACTGCAGACAATGTGGGACACTCCGAATCCAGCTGCTGGTCATTGTCGATCCCTCCTGGACCTCGTGAGCAAAGAGACAAAACACCATCGACGACCTGAAGCGACGCGACATCTGTGGTCATCCATCCTGCTGGCCACCGGTCACTGGCAAGTGACTTTGAACACTGTCCCTTCAATTTACAGGTCCTCTTCATCTTCAATCCACCTTCAGATTCCAGCGGACACCTCTTCAGTCGTCTCAAGCAGCAAGTCTTCACTGCGCAGCGTATCGAGAGTGGACCATACTATCCAGTGCTGTTGTGAACTACTTGGCCCAGGATTCTACGGGGGCAGCGTGACCATCTACAGCCCCTCCCTCCCTCCAGCGGCAGCCTTAAGAGACCTCGCGCCTCCCGCTTCGCGGGACGCTCAGCGTATCGAGAGTGGACCATACTATCCAGTGCTGTTGTGAACTACTTGGCCCAGGATTCTACGGGGGCAGCGTGACCATCTACAGCCCCTCCCTCCCTCCAGCGGCAGCCTTAAGAGACCTCGCGCCTCCCGCTTCGCGGGACGCGCAGCGTATCGAGAGTGGACCATACTATCCAGTGCTGTTGTGAACTACTTGGCCCAGGATTCTACGGGGGCAGCGTGACCATCTACAGCCCCTCCCTCCCTCCTGCGGCAGCCTTAAGAGACCTCGCGCCTCCCGCTTCGCGGGACGCGCAGCGTATCGAGAGTGGACCATACTATCCAGTGCTGTTGTGAACTACTTGGCCCAGGATTCTACGGGGGCAGCGTGACCATCTACAGCCCCTCCCTCCCTCCAGCGGCAGCCTTAAGAGACCTCGTGCCTCCCGTTTCGCGGGACGCGCAGCGTATCGAGAGTGGACCATACTATCCAGTGCTGTTGTGAACTACTTGGCCCAGGGTTCTACGGGGGCAGCGTGACCATCTACAGCCCCTCCCTCCCTCCAGCGGCAGCCTTAAGAGACCTCGCGCCTCCCGCTTCGCGGGACGCGCAGGGCTAAGCCCGGGCAAAGGGCGGGCCGTCTACGGCCGTCCAAGGCCGAACGAGGCTGGGCTGGGCCACCCCTCCTGTTGATGGCAGCAGAGCTGTAACACCAGACTCAGAGTTAAGCGATTTCTACACTGTTTGTTTACCTTGGCATATAGGGGGCCGTCTTGCTCAGCCTTCTACCGTTACCTAGTTGTACTTATTGAAATTCTTTTACTTTTTATCAGTTTTGGTTCTTTTTTTTTTTTAACACGAGTTTTATTTATCAAACAAACCATTATGGCCACAAATTCCATAAAATCAAGGACATCCTTGGTGGGGGGTTCAGTTAGGGGGACTTTGGACCACTTTATTACTAGAGCTGCTAATGTTCTTGAAAAAGAGATTGCTATTACGGAACGCCGTCTATCACTGGACCCGATCTATCAGAAGCGTTCGTCCCTGGGCCATATCCAACAGGTCCGCTCACCTCCACCAAGGACCTGTGATCTTGACTCAAGGGACGATGCTGGTCCCTCCTCGCAATCCCCCGACCTATTAGAGATAGCGGCTATTCCAAAGGAAACCAACACATGTCTCTCATTCCCTCAATTATTAACTGTTAGTTCCCCTGAGGATTTAGTTTCAACTCATATTGCTAAGATATCCAAGAGAAAAGCTGTTAAAAATAGATCTTCTCCATCCAAGCTACTAGCAAAAAAAACCTGCACCGCTTTAATTAAAAAAACGAAGAAAAGAGTCCCATTCTGATTTGCCTAAACCTATGCCCCATTCAAATCCGACCTCCACACAAGGTAGGCCCCCATCGCCTCCGATACAGCCTCCTACACCTTCCTTTTCAAACTTATTGACTGACATTGAACAGTTGGTAAAATCTTTGCAGTCTCCTTTAGTGGAACGAGTTAAGAACATTGCGACTCAATTAACATCCCTGGAAGCATCGCATGCTTCACTTACTGCACTAAATAACGACCTCTATTCTCACCTCTGCAAAAATACTACTGTGGCCACTGTGCCCCCACCCTTTATCCAAACAACTACTCAGTTTAATACACCTAACCACACAGAGGACACAGTTGTATCATTCCCCGTATCTGAAAAAGAACTTGTTGCCAAGAGGGCCCCAAGACTCGACCAACTCTCCATTCCTGTAGTGCCCTTAGGTAATAACATCAATCGGCAGCTCGTCCCGGATCATAAATTGGATAAAAGCTCCCATATTGATTTGCCCCCTGAAGCAGCTCCTTATGTAGTGACACTTACGGGCGTCCCAGTACTTGTCCCAGGTAAAACGGAGAGATACCAGGAACTTAAAAACAAAGTTGTACATTGGTTGACACAAAATAGACCACTTCCCCCTGAAATTAACGGTGAAATACTACACGTGAGGAGATTGAAATGGGTGGGCACCAGACCTAAGGACATCCGGGGTGACATCATTATAATTAATTTTAGAGATCGCAGGGTCCTACCTCATATCGTGGATTGGTACTCTCCGAGTAGGGGCATGGGAATTTCAACGGCCGATTTAAGTTATTTTTATCCCCGTTCTCTTTTGTTAAATCCCACACTCTCACTCCCTTCATCAAGATTGAACCCCGAGGCTCCCCACTTTACCCTTCCGACCTCAAATAGATACGCTACTCTTTCAGGTTTGGAAGAACAAGATTGACTTCCCAACCTTGTGTCTATGGCTGATAACCCCCCTAACGTGAGCTTTCTGTCAACTACCTTGGAACTTGATAACTTCACTTCCAAGAATAATAATACATCGTTAATTGACAACCCTGGGTGGAAGCTAACTTCTGACATCGTCCCATACTCCTCAATTGTAGAGCCCATGTCTCCGACTGAATGTCGGATAATCAATTTTTCTTCTAACCATACAGTCCACAGCAATATTTCATCTTCTATAATCCCCTTGCAATCCACAGAAATTAATGAGACTCCAACAGAAACCATGATCGGAAATACTGGTATGAACGAACCCTTGCAGGGTGACACCCTTTTGTCCTGGAACGTGGCAGGTCTCCTTGACAAATTGACCAACCCAGCATGGACTCAAATCGTTTCCCGCTATAGCATCATCTGCTTACAGGAAACCTGGACTACCACTGAGCTCCATCTCTTAGGGTATCAGACCTTCCACACTCCAGCTTCTCCTAGTCCCCATGGTAGAAGTAAAGGGGGACTTTCAACCTATATTTCTGTGGAATGTCGTTTAAAACCAGTTCTCATCACAGGGACCCCCAAACTACCAGCTTATTAATTTGTATGGTGGCTCTATTAAAAATACCATTCTGGTCAATTTTTATAATAACATCTTAAGCTCTCACCTAGACCTGGTACTCAATGGATTAAAAACTGACCTAATTAAAATAGAGTCCCAAAATAAATCTGACACATTAATTATCCTGGTGGGCGATTTTAATTGTTTCTTATGCCCTCAGAGTATTAAAGGTACCTGTGGAATGACAATTGATATGGACGACCCTACTGGTCATTTTCGTCACTCTAAACTAGGGGACCTTCTAAATGACTTACCATCTCACTTCAATTTATCTTTTATTAATGATTTATGCCTCCCACCCAAGTGTTTTAAACCTACTTACAACGGGAGAGGTTGTCATACCATTATTGATTATACACTCAAATCTGCCAGGTACTCAGGTACGATCCTCAACTGGCAGACTCTTGACTCTGCCATTAGCGACCACTATCCAATTGGGGTAACTTTAAAGCTAACCCTGCTCGCTAACGACACGGTCAGGCTGAATCCTCTTTATCCTCCTCCCTTGCAGACGGGATCCACCATGGGCCTCTTTCTTAAATGGGACAAAGTAGTTCCCCTGAATTTTCTCAACTCCCTGGTTAATAATGTATATGACCATATCCAAATTTGTTTATCACTTACCGAAAATCCGCAGACAATAACAAATTCTTTTTCAGCAATTTTGTCAGAAATTAAAACTCTCCTTGCACGAGCCCCAAGGAAATCTCCCCTATCTGCCCACGGCTGGTTTGACAGAAACTGCTCTAAAGCTTTGCGACTTTTAAAAGTAGCTCTGAAATGTAACCCTAGGAACCGTTTAGAAGTCCAGCAAGCTAGACACAATTATCGTAGTATGCGTCAGACAAGACAAAACCAGCTGAAGTCGGAGGCTTGGTCAGCCCTTGTGGAAGCTTCTGAGAAGAAGGATAATACCGCCTTCTGGAGGGCAGTCAACGCCCCCTTTTTTCGATTCTCCCACCCCTCAATATTGGATTCAGCCATAACCCCTGAAACTTGGGTCAAACACTTTAGCACCCTATATAACCCTCGGGATTCCGTTAACCGACTGTGTGAGTATGAAAGTGACCCCAATTCCCTTTGTGATTTAACTACCCCTACTTTTTTTCCTTTAAATATCTCTTTTCACCATACTGAAGTACTGATGGCCTTAAAAGCCAGCCCCTCTGGGAAAGCCCCTGGTCCGGATTGTGTCCCAATAGACGTTTTTAAATCACATCCTGACCTATGGGCTCCATTGCTTACTAATGTTTTAAATTCTCTGAATAACACTGGTTTTATTTCCACCTGGCCTGAGGCAATTGTCGTCCCAATTTTTTAAAAAGGTGCGAGGGATAATCCTGCAAATTATCGCCCAATTTCACTTTTAGATTCCCTTATGAAGGTAGCTGGGCGAATTATCTTAAATAGAATACAGGACTGGCTAAGTGAACAAGACATTATCTCCAATTCGCAATATGGCTTCAGACAAGGCAAGGGCACCATTGAACAGGGCCTGAATTTAACCCTTATAATAGCCAAGTATACCCAGGCCAAAAAAGGAAACCTTTTTATAACCTTTGTAGACCTTAGCTCTGCATTCGATTGTGTTGACCATAAGCAATTATGGGATTCTTTGGTAGAGATTGGTTTAGACCCCCCCCATTCTCTCATTTATCAAAGAGCTGTACAGGGACGCCTCGGCACGTGTGAGATATGGTAGTAATGGGGAATGTTCTGACAGATTTTTTATCAGGCGAGGAGTTAGACAGGGTTGTATTTTAGCCCCTTTACTTTTTACTCTTTATATTAACTCTGTTACCCACTTCCTGAACAGAACTTTCCACGACTATCCTACAATAAATGGTAAACCTATACCTATTCTCCTCTACGCGGACGATGCCGCAATTATGTCCCAGACACCTATCGGCCTACAAAGGGCAGTCAATGCCTTCACTGATTTTATGTCAAGAAAAGGTCTAAATGTTAACACCTCTAAAACTTATACCATGTCCTGCGGCCTAGGGATTGGTAAAAAATCATGCTCTATTTTCCTGAAAGGCAACAAATTGGATAATATCGATAGCTTTCCCTACTTGGGCATTACATTCAACAAGAGGGGTACTTGGCGAGCTGCGGTTCAAGCGAGAGGCTCAGCTCTGTCTAAAGCCATAGGAGCCTTGACCAATTTTTCCAAAAAACTGGGGGGTCGACCAATAAGCCCTTTACTCCAAATCTATCGGCCGAAGTGTATCTCAACCGGCACCTATGGATCCGGGATTTGGGGGATTGAATCCGTGGATCAAATTCAACGTCTTGAGAACGCTTTCTTACTTTACCTTTTGGCTGTCCCTCCCGGCACCTCTACTCATATGGTGCATACTGAATTGGGCCTCGCGTACATTACGGACACGATTAAATCTTCTCCCCTCATGTTATGGTATAAAGTCTGGACCAACGAAGAGACACCTTTTAATAGGGAAATTATCACAGATTGTCTAAAATTGAAAGAGGTCAAGAACATTAAATGGTTGAACTATGTCAAGAGTTTGTCTATTGACATAGGGCACCCTGAATTTTTTACTGAGCCTTCAACCTTAGCTAATATACCAAAAGCCATCTTAAAGCGTCTTGTTCTAAATTACTGGAGTTGCAAACGATGGTCTCTAGAAAATCAGAAGAGCTCCATTGCGGACTATCAAAAATCAACCACCATGAGTGGTATACAGCAATATTTACTTCTAGAGCTATCGCCGCATACGCGCATTCTCCTGTCTCGTTTTCGTACCAATACCTTTTTTAGACTTCTAACTTTCCCTAATTTAAACTGCTGGTCCAATGACTTACCGAAGTGCCCTTGTGATGACCTCTCAACCCAATCTAATACTCATAGTATTTTATTCTGTAGATTTTACCAACTCCCAAGAGCTATTTTTCTGAAACCGCTGCTCAAATCATGGGGATTACGGTCATGCAAAATGGCTTACCAAAAATTAAAAACCCTGGAAACGCCTTTAACCCTGGTAGCTATTTCATCTTTTCTGAAAATGTCGTTGAGGCTGAGGTTATCAATGCAGGTCTAAGATGATATATGCCTTGATGTTCTGATCCTGTATTCGTACTTTTATTGATTTTATCATTTTTATGACTTAAATGAATTTTACTTGTTTTAAATGATCTTGTATATTTAAGTGTATGTACTTTTATGATATTGTAACTACATATCGAATAAAGTTCACTTACCTACCTACCTACCACTGGTCTCCATTGAAAACAGCATCGCGACCGACACCAAAAGACACCTATGCACCCGGCTTCCCTGGGTGAGGTAACTCATCCACTCCGGTGCCCAAGTGTGTGTTGGCCCTCAAAATACTTACCCTGTAAGTGGCTTGCTTGTTGACTTCTTCGAAGTGCCCTAAAACTTTAAAATACAAACTGCGACCTGCTCCATTGTAACCTATAGGAAACCTGCGGCTGTGTTTAGACACTGCACGCGTCTCCCGTGGGCTTGTTACTTACCTGATAACACTGCAGTAGTAAAGCCCCAGCGATTCCCAAGGCCCTAGACTTTGTCATTTTGCAAGTCGACTTTGTTAACCCATTTTTTTAGTATATGGTCTGCTACGCCCCTAGGGCTCCAGCCATATTTGTGCTTAATTTATTGAGAACTGTTGACATTTGAATGTGTATCTGGGTTCTAATCTCATAAAGAGATCAGTAGAGTGTATCTAGAAATAAATACATATATATTTGATATATATACCTGTGTGGTGTCCTTTTCATTTGGTAATTCAAGAGATTATAAGGTAAAACAAGCTGCTTTACATTCCTCAGAGACTTAGCCTGAAGGCTGCTCTCCACAGCTACCACTAGGATAGCTTTCTTTAAAAGGTTGTCTTAAACCTATCTACCATAAGAGTCGAATTGGACTGGTGCAAGGTGGCCACTATAACTAGTGACCAGCATATGCCAGGCCAACTTCTCACAGAGAGTGTCTTGTTTATGACAATTCATACGTTTTTTACTTTCTCCTTTTCCACGGGTGGGGGTGGCAGCTCTTTTGGCCACCAAGAGCTCCAGTCAGGCGTTTCTGGATAACCAAAGAAAACAACTTCAGTTTTGTCAGGATTGCACTTCAGCTGATTGATCTTAAGCCAGTTAAAAACCTTTGTGAGGCAAGACCTAATCATTGCCCCGTCAAAGTCGGTTCCTTTTTCACATGTAAAAATCAGCTGAGTGTCATCAGTATAGGGAACTATTTTGGCGCCCTCTTCCTCTACCAGAAATGCAAGGGGGATAGATATATATTAAAAGGGTACTAAGAATGGAGCCCTGAGGGACACCTACATTCATGGCCAGAACCGGGGATGAGAAGGAGGGGAGCCAGATGTCTTGAGATCTATTTGCCAAGAAGGATGACATCCACATTAAGGTGGTCCCCCCAGGCCGATGTTAGCAAGTCTCTTCAGGAGCCTCTCATGTGGGACTGTATCGATTGGCGCTGACAGATCGAGCAGTATCAGAACAACCTTGCCTCCCTGGTCCAGCTTACCCTTGAGAAATTCAGTCACTTCCAGCAGAGCGTACGCTGTGCTGTAGTTAGCCCTAAAACCGGATTGGGACTCATGAATGTGTGTTTTTGGAGGGCCTTGTTTACATGCTTCTCTGATACTTTGCAGAGGGCCGGAAGAAGGGAGATTGGCCTGTAGGTGGCAGGGTCTGTCGGTTTGGCGTTAGCCTTTTTTATCAGTGGAAGAATCTTGGCTTTCTTCCATAATTTCGGCATGTTGCCTGAGGAGAGGGAAACATTAATGAGCTGGTTTACCATGGGGTTTATGGTGGGAACTAATAGGTTCAGGATATTCGCTGGATATGGGTCAGTAGGGGAGCCAGACTTAATGCTTTGGAGAAGGGTCAGTGACTCTTCAAGCTGAAACTCAGGGAAAGCTAGTAAAGATGGAGCATCCAAGAGGTGAAATTTGCTAGAAGAACTAAGGTATAAGGTCAGTTCTTCCTCTGAGATGTCAGTGAAGGCTTTTTGGATCACAGAGATCTTTTTGTGGTAGAATTGAGCTATTTGATTATACCATTCTTCCGTGCATGGCCCTACCTTTGTGCTGGCTTTCGGGCGGTAAAGGATTTAACTATGCTAAAGATTTCCTTACTCCTATTTTGGGCATTTTCTATCTTAGTTTGAAAGAATTTTTTCTTGGCTGCCTTCACGAGAATGTAATGATCTTTTAAGGTGTCTTTATACACCTTCTTGTCCTCGGGTCGATAGGATTTACACCATTTCCGTTCCATTTTTCTACAATTTGTTTTGCTAGATCTGAGGGAATCGTTTAACCATGTAGCTGGTGGGGCCGATCTCTTTGAGGAGCGGGAAACAACCGGTACCGCTGCACCAATGTTGGTTGAGAACCATGAATCTATTGAGAGGGTGTCCGAGTCGGGGCAGCCAGACAGCTCTGTTGAGGAACGACCAAGGGCATCTGCTAACATCGGGATGGATATTTTATGGAACTTCCTGAAATTAGGGACCCTCTGCCCTGCGTTAGCCTGAGGGGCTGTGGCAGAGTTGGGAATGACACATTTTAATATGAGGTCGTCAGACCAGGTAATGGTAAGAGGTAGGCTTACAGATATGTCAAAGTTGTGAAAGATTTGGTTTAGGGTATGGCCCTTCTCATGGGTGGCCGAAGAAATAGATGAAAACATGTTGCAGGCCTGCAGCGTCTCCAACAAGGAAATTGTTTGAGGGCCTTTTCCATTGTCCATATGTATATTGAAATCTCCCAGAATAAGGCAGTTGTAGTATTTTAAGGCCAGGAAGGTGGTGGCTGTTTTAAGCGTAGTAATACATTTTCCAATTGCACCGGGAGGTCTGTAAATCAGAAAAACAGCTATGCTATAATGGGGGACTAAGGTACAGCGGAAGCCTAAGGACTGCACCCTCGATGTTTTCCATCGGGATGGGAGAGCAGTCTAGTTTTTTATTGTAAATTATGGCGACACCGCCCCCCCTTACCACTCGGTCGGTCCCTCCTAAGGATTTTATAACCTGTAAGGATGGCCGAGGTGATAGTTGGGTTGGTGGCTTCAGACAGCCAGGTCTCAGTGAGAAGTAAAAGGTCAGGCTGTTCGTCTAAAAGTAGGTGACACATGTGTGGCTCATGCTTTTGCATAGAGCGACAATTCAAAAGGGTGGCCTTTAAGTTCTCTGTTTTCTTATTGTTTTTTCACTTATTGTTGCATGGAAAGATCTTGGGTGCAAGCTTCCTGGGCTTGAGGAGGGACCAGTTGCACTTATTGCATCGAAAGTCTACCTCCAGGCTCGGATCAGCCGCTGTACACTGACGTAATGGTAGCCGCCTAAGGCTAAGCAGTTTTTCCCTATTGTAATATAGTGGAAGAAACTCACCGGAGGAGAACTGGGTAGCATGGCCGGTGCCAGATGCCTCCGGGATGCTGACGGGCACAGACGGGCCTGCCTTTGGGCCGCCAGTGGCGTACCCGCTGCACGTATCCGTTTGCATCAGGAATATATAGGCTAATGCCTATGATGCAAACTGGATCACTAACGCAGCTGAGGAAGCAGAAACTGCATGGGTGGAAGTGAGGAGCCTGATAGTAACCCCAGCCCTCCGCACAATCGGTGTATCAGCCGTGGCGGACCTGGACTGGAGGAAAAGCGAGATGCGAATCGGAGCAGCTAAGGAGGTGTAGGCAAGCAGAATCAAGTAAAGTGCAAGTGCGCGTAGGTAGGAGAAATTGTTAAAAAGCACAGAGTAATTCAGCCACACATATACAATTCTAAAAGTATTAAAAACCTAGTAGCAGGGCAGAAAACACTAAATCCTACCGCTGTCAGCTGCACGCGTCCGTTTACATCGGGAATATATAGGTTAATGCCTATGATGCAAACTGGATCCCTAACGCAGCTGAGGAAGCGGAAACTGCGTGGGAAACAGAGGCTCAAATTGGATCATAAATTCAAAGCTGTTCTGAACAGGGGCCCCCAAAATATGTTTGGCCCAGGGCCCCCAGAATCCTTAAGATGTCCCTGGGTGGTGAGCTTTCAAAGTTGTGCTGCTAAATATCTACCTTGAATTGGACTGAATGAGACAGAATTCTATTTTTGTTTTTGGTGACGGTGGAGGGGTGGTGTGATGGGTGACTGAATTTTGACACCGGCATTGACAAATGATTCATTTAACAACACCATTTCCACACTATGTGGCTAATCGTCTGAGGTTCTGAAGGGGCAGCAATAAAACATTTCAAAAATATTTGGATTGTCAGGCAAGCCTTCCACTCCTCATGAGTTTTTGGGTTCACCTTCCCAAAGAAATCTTTGAGACAACTTAAGCAAAATAGTCCTTTTTGAAAACAATCTCCGGTAATTGGCTCCAGAGCTGTATTTTGGCTGTAAGTTTAGCATTCAAATGTTTCTTTCCAAGCACAATCCCTTTTCCGAGGGGTTGGGGATGGAGGAGCTCGGACAGCTGTTTTGATAATATCAGAAAAATGATTATGACTATAGATGATGAAATGTCTGTTCAAATCTTGAAACAGCAGACATTGTAACCGCAACCTTTACAAACTGTGCGTTAATTATTCCTCAAATAATAGGTGGACAAATAACGATGGAATGGAATGTGGCTCCAAGCAATCAGCAGTGTCTGAGATTATTTCATGGACTCCTATCAGCTTGTTGTTCGTTGCAGTGGGTGCCCTACATGATACTGGTATGCCCAGTCATGGGTTGCGTGCTCACTGTGCCTTAGGACTCAAGCTGCATCCTACTGACTAGGCCCAAAAAGGGTGAACTAGTCGTAGTCTGGAGCTGCTTGTGTTCTCCTTTGGAGGGGGATTCGCACAACAGTTCAGGATGGACTATTTCCATGGGGAGCAGAAGCAGTACTGATTTGCATATGTTGGGTCTCCTACCTAGAGTGGCATGATGGGCAAAAAATGATGGGTTTGGATGTGGCCCAAGTAGTCGCCAGTGGCTGACATCAATTCAAGCATTCTTTCATTCACGTTGTTGTTGTTTATTGCATCCTCTGATTGGAGAGGAGGGAGAGCTCAAGGAGGAATTTGCCTGAACAAGGGGGGGGGGGGGTGTATCCACTTCTCATTGCTCTTCCAAATCTGTTTTGAGGGTTTTGTTTTTCCCATGCGCATTGGAAGTCTATAGTTCAGGTGAAAGAAGGAGTGAAATCTGTCGCTTGATTTCACCTAGGAAAGTTTGTAGAGCACATCACAAGTGATGCCGTTTCAGTGTTTAAACAGGATCACCTTCAAGGGCAGACATGTTCTTCCCTCATCTCAAGATGCAGACTGTAGGAACAAGCACTGCATTGAGCTGCAGAACAGACTTACAGGAGCAAACCACGTTTTCACTCCAGTAGCTGTGTTCTGCATTGCCTATCCCCGAGGTGCAGTGCCTGTTCACATGCAGCACAGCACACTAAAACAAAATGAATATGTCCTACCTAAACCCCAACTGCTGCAGCACCTGAACACTGCAGACACATTTACTGCCTTCATCCCCACCTACAGCACCTGTGTGCTGCCGGGACATGCCTATATTCTTGCTATCGGTGGCAGCACCTGGGCATTGCAGGAGCTAGCTCTGACCTCTTTGATAACCTCATCCCATCACAATGCATGTCCCACTCGCAATCCAAACAGCAGTATTACAGTTGCTAGGGAAACGGCCTTTACAATGTGTGCTGTTTCCCCGCAAGCGGAACCAGGCTAGCCTTAACCACGCATATGCCTTAGCCACGCATGTGCATGGTTAAGGCAGTGCGCGGTCTAGATGAGCGGATGGGCAGGCACAGGAAGAGGATGGATCGGGAGAGGGAGCTGTGGGACATAGTCTGGTGCTGGGTTTTGGGGAGGTGGGAGGTAGGTTTTATGGGTGTGGGTAGTTTTAGAGCTGGAGGGATCAGGTTTGTTTTTAGGGCTCAGGGCGGGGTCGGGTTGGTTTTAGGGCTCGGGGGTCGGGTTGGTTTTAGAGCCTGGGGGATCATGGTTGTTTTTTGGGATGGGGTGTTGGGGTTGTTTTTAGGGATCCGGGGTCATGTTGTTTTTAGGGCTCAGGGGTGCAGGTTGTTTTTAGGTCTCGAGGGTGGGGTTAGGGTTCATTTTAGGGCTCAGAGCGGGGGGCTGGGGTGTGATCTTTACCACAGATATCCCTTTACCAATCATGCCTGTACAACGAAATTGCGTGGTAAATGCATGCATGGTAAAGTAATGCGTGGTTAAGATGCATTCGCTGCGTAGTAGAGGCGGGCGTGGTTTAGCCATGCATGCTTCTGTCATACAACTTATTTGCTACTTCCTAAGTGTATACTGACCTCACTCCTCTCCCAGGCAGATCATATGGGTAGGGGGTTGTCTGATACTAATTTAACTAGAAAGCAAGACAAGTTTGGGTTATAACGTTCATAATGACCACATGAATCGCCGTTCTGTAGAATGCCCGTGCCTGCACCTGGGTCCATCTGCTGAAGTTGCTCTAGTACTTTAGTAACTTTAAATACAGTGTACTTGTTTAACAGTCCTGTCTTCAGAAACCCTACACTAACCCTCTCCCATTCTGTCTAAAGTCACACTTTGTAATTTTCTCGCCCCTCTCGAATAAGCTTCCTGTATATCCTCCACTCATACTTTCTCTCATATCACCCTTTCTTTTTCTCTCTATTAACTATGAACTTGGCATTGCATCACTGTTGAAATCGGCTAGAGCTACAAGCCTAGGCAGTCCACATTCTGTAAAGTTGTCAAGTTTGTTTCTGTGTGACACTGCCATGCTTGCATTATGCTGATGTAAAGTATAATTTTCATAATGCTAAGATGGAGCATAGTTCCCTTCAATGCAGCTTACTGTCAATATTCACAGGCTGGACACAGTGCCTGGATACTCTCACGGGTGATTAGCCACTCTATACAAATCCTGATTATTAGATTGATTGATTGACTGACAAGCTGGAAAGATTAAACCTAGCCGATGACTGCATTGGCATATCAGAAATACAAGTACGACAACTCGGATCAAGTGCTGGGCCGGACTGGCCGTACCGGTCATCTGGCATTTCCCAGGGAAACTGGAAGCACAGGCATGATTTTGCAGCGGTAGGGGCCGGTTTTGTTACTGGGACCGGTTTTGCAGTAGTGCTGTAATACTGGTTCCCAGTAATAAAAGCAGCAGTGCTTCACACATGCACCGCCAGGGGGCTGGTCCCACAATATTGCCTGGGCTGCTTTGAGATCCCAGTCCGGCCCTGATCAAGTGGGCTGCAGACAGGCAGAGCATTAAAGAGCTGAAACTGGGATATATTCATGCTGCATATCAGCCTGTCAAGAGGCAGATAATAGAGCTTAGTCTGGGCTCCTGGCACCAAGGACAGTCTGACAGAGTTCATCAGTAATATTTGCTTCACCATAAGGTGAAGGTAATTCACTGCTGCTGGACTGGGAAGCAAATAATATTGTGTATGAGGCCCTATCCATCATTTCCTTGATGTTTCAGATCTGAAAACTTTAAACCCTCTCCTCTGTCCCACCTTTTCTGGTCTCCCACCTCTCAAATTTTGCTTCTCATCCTTCTCAGTCTCGGTCTCACCGTCCTCCAAATTTCTCTTTCCTTTTCTTGATCTTTTGTTATCCTTCTCTCTACTCACCATCTCTATCTTACCACTCTGCTCCACCTCTTCCTCCTGCTCCCTCCTTTTTATCCTTATTTTCTCTTTCCCACCTACAAGTCTCTGCTTCTGTAGTTCTCCTTTCATCCCTTCTCTATGTGACATTGTCTGTCCCTTAATTACTCTCACCGATCACCTTTTTCCCTTCCTCCTTTTGTCTTCTGCCCTTGAACACCTTAGTATTTCTCTCCCATCAACTTTCTCTGCATGTGTCTTATCCTGTTCTCTCATCATGTTCTTTCCTATGTCTGTCCCTCTACTCTTCCTTCCTAGTTTGTCTCTTCCTCTCTTCTAGCTCAGTTTGTCTCTCACTTTTTCCTCACATCCCTCTCTCTTGTCTGCTCTTTCATCACTCTCATGCCTCCATTTCTTTCTCTCTGACCCTTTAACACTTCGCCCACTTCCTTGTGTCTCTTTCCTTCACCTTCATTTGTCTTTGTTCATTCTCAAACACTGTTCCTACTCTCACCTTCCTCTCGCATCATGTCCCTTTCTCTCTCCCCTCTTTCTGCTGCTCCTAGGGATGAAAGGCTCTCTGCCATAGCAAGTACCCCTGACTGAAGAGTGCGTTTTGACAGCCATAAATGAAGTACACTTAAAAAACCTGGACTGTTTAAAACGTAAGTGTACGCAAATAAATGTGCATCTCTCTTTGAAAATGTTGCTCGAATTTGAATTTACCTTGAAAAACAAAAGAAAAGAGGTGTTTGGCAAACCGGAAACAGTTGGTTTAATTAAACATTTCGGCCAGGAGCACAGTTACAGAAACGGGTCTGAGGACTGTCTCAAAGTACAATCAATCTGAGCGAACTTTTATACCGTTTTTGGGTATCATAAAAATACTTCCGGCGAACCTTGTTTGGTAAAAGAATGCGGGCCTTGTCTGTGGAGTCGTAAATAAGGCCCCTGATAACAAATGGACGTGGGCACCATGTGCGCCAGTGGGTAATGTGTCCAGATGTCTGGCATGATCCGGGCGTGATCACTGCATGTTCTGTGTGCTGTGTCTTGATTGACTATGTGTTCCTAACTTCCCTATCTGTCCTTCCCCTCCCCTCACCAATATCTCTCCTCTCCTTCCCTATTTCTTCTCTCCTTTCCCTACCTCTTCTTACTTATCTCTACTCTACCCTTTTCTACCTCTCCTCTACTCTCTTTCCCTTCCATTTCTTTTCTCCCCTTTTTCTCCTCTTTCCTCACCTCACCTCACCTCCCCTTTCCTATCTCTCCACTATCCCCAACCACCTTCCCCTCCCCTTCCCTTCCCTATAACCATTCTTTTCTGTTTTCTTCCCTCAATCCCTACCTCTCAACTCCTCTCTCCTCCACTTCCCTAGCTCCCCTCGGTCACTAACTCTCTTTTACCCTTCTTCCCTATCTCTCCTTTTCCCTCCCCTCCTTCCCCATCTCTTTTTTCTCCTCCCCCTCCCCTCTCTTCACTTCCCTTCCCTTCACTCCATACCTGTATGTCCTTTCCTTCCTCATCCTCTCTTCTCCACTCCACTACCCTTCCTTTCTATCTATCCTCTTCCATCCACTCTTCTTCTCTCCCTGTCTCTCCTTTTCCCTTCTTCAATATCTCCCTTTCACCTCCCCACCTTCCTCATATTTCCTCCTCCCCATCATATCCTCTTTTTTTCCTCGCCTTCCCTTACTTTCCATAATACCCATTTCCTCTCCTCTTCCCTCACCTTCCCTATTTATCTACCTTTCCTTCCCAGAGACATCTTAAGGAATATTGGGGCCCTGGGCCAAAGGTATTTTGGGGGCTCTGTTTGGAACAGCTTTGAATTTATGATCCAGTTTCAGCTCTTTCATGCCCACTTTGGCCAGGTCACTGACACGGCCCAAGCACACTGGTCCAAATTCTAAATCTGTTTACATCTGTTATTCAGAGATAGTGATGTGTGTTTTCTTTAGTGCAACACAGCAGCAGCTCACTAATATTACAGAAAATAATCTCTATGAACCCCTGCCATTTCTCATATGTGAGGTACTGTTTTTATGTAATAGAAACTTTTCGTATGCATGTTGCATGAAACATAAACACAACATTCTCTGCAAAATGTCTAAAATAGTCTCTCACGAATCACCCACATTAAAGTAAATTGAAGGAAAACAGCATTTGAAACTATCTGTTTTAGATTTATTCGAGGTCATCAGGGCAAGACTCTGCCGAGCAGAACTGGCTCTATCAGGGTGCTCCTTAAAGGCTGGGGCCCTGGGCCAGAGCCCCCTTGGCCCATGCCTTAAAACGTCTCTGCTCCTTCCCTAACCTTCTGCTCCCCTTTCCCTTCCCTACTTCCCTATTTCTACATTCCCATCCCTCCCCTTCACCTTGTTTCCCTCACTCCTTTCTATCCTCTTCACATCACTTCACTCTCCTCCCACCGTACTCGTCCCTTCTCTCCTCTCCCCTCCCATCCCCTTACCTATCACTCCTTTCCCCTTCATCCATATCTCTCCGCTCCCCTCCTTCCTTAGCTCTCAATTCCCCTTCCCTTCTTCATTATCTCTCGGGAATTTCCCTTATCTAGCTCTCCTTTCCCTCCTCATCCATCCTTTCTCCTAATTCCCTTTCTCTCCTCTCTTCTTCCCTCCCCTCCCCTCCTCACCGCACCCCTCATGTTCCCTTCCTTTCCGTTCCCTTCTCCCTTCCCTTAATTTCTATCTCTTTCCTTCTTCCCTATCCCTCCCTCCCCTTTCCTACTTCTCCCCTCCTCTCCCCTCCCCTACACTTCCCCTCCTTACCCTTCCTTTCCTTCCCTATTTCTCCTCTCACTTCCTTCTCCCCTTCCGCTCCACTTCTTCTCTATCTCTCATCTCCCCTCTCCTCCTTACCCTCCCCTTCTATCCGTCCCTTCTCATCCTTTTTCTTCCATTTTCTCATCCATCCCATTTCTCTTTCTTTTCTCTTTCAATTTCCCTTCTTTCCCTTTCCCTTTTCCCAATCCGGCTTCCAAAGCAGCCAGAGCACCAAGACCGCCCTCCTTGCCGCCACAGATGAAATCAGCGCCCTCCTCATCCTCTTGAACCTCACTGCAGCCTTTGATATCGTCTCCTACCGCACCCTATGCACACGACTCCACAACGCCAGCATCTGCGACAAACCTCTGGAATGGATCCACTCCTTCCTCACTGGCCGAACACAGAGAGTCAGACCACCTCCATTCCTCTTGGAACCCACAGAGATCAGCTGCAGAGTGCCTCAGGGCTCCTCCCTGTGCCCGAGGCTTTTTAAAATCTCCATGGCCCCGCTCACAGCCATCGTCAGGAAAAATGGACTGAACATCATCTTTGACCATTGACGACACCCAGCTGATTCTCTCCCTCGCCAACTAACCCACAGTCGCCAAGAACTACTTTCACCTCAGGATGAAGGCTGTCGCTGCATGGATGAAGAACATCATGGGCTCCACGCCCTCCACCTGGGACGACTCCTTGTGGCCTGCAGCACTTGGCCCCGTCCACAACCACATACCACGCATGCAACCTATGCATCATCCTGGACTGCTTGCTTCCCATGAACTGCTAGATCAACGCCGTCTCATCATCCTGCTTCCACACACTACACCTGCTCTGAATGATCTTCAAATGACTCCCCACCGAGTCCAGAAAGACAGTCAACCAAGCACTCGTCAGCAGCAAAATCGACTACAGCAATGCACTCTACGCCAGCATCACCCAGAAACTCCTCAAAAAGCTTCAGAACATCCAGAACGCCTCTGCCAGACTCATCCTCAACATTCCCCGCCGTAGCCACATCACCATTTACCTAAGAAACCTCCACTGGTTCCCAGTCAACAAAATAATCACCTTCAAGCTCCTCACACAAGCCAGAAGCCCTACACGACGCAGGACCTGCGTACCTCAACCACTGCCTCGCATTCCATGTACCGACCAGAGACCTCCACTCCGCCCAACTGGCCCTGGCTACCATTCCACAGATCTGCAGGACCACAGCCGGAGGAAGGTCCTTCTCCTACCTCGCAGCAAAGACTTGGAACACCCTGCCTCTTCATCTCAGGCAATCACCGTCACTGCCTCTATTCAGGAAGGAGCTCAAGACCTGGCTCTTCGACTGAATCACAGCACCTCGATGGACCAGCAGCTGCCCCTTCCCCCAGAGCCTTGAGACCCTTATGGGTGAGTAGTCGCGCTTTACAAAATGTTGATTGATTGATTTCTCACCTCTCCTCTCGACCTCCCTTTCCTTTCCCTATCCCTCCCCTCCGCGTCCCTTCCCTCTCCTTCAATATCTCTCCTTTACCCTTTCCTGCTCTCATTCCCTATCTCTCCTCTTATCCTCTCCCCTTACCTTTACTTCTTCCTTATATTACCAGTCCTTTTCCTTCGACTCCTCTCGCCTTCCCTTTTCTCCCATCTCCTCACCTTCCCTATTGCTATCTCTCTGCTTTGTACCCTCCCCTGCATTTTCCTTCCCTTTCCTTCTAACTTCTATTCCCGCCTATTTCTTTCCCTTCTCTCCTTTCCTATCTCTTCTTTTCCCTCCAAATCCATTCGGCTCTCCTCTATCCTCAGCCCTCCACTTCACTGTACCTTTTCTTTCCTGACCTTTTTGTTCCCCTTTCAACTTCCATTTTCCTTGTCCCTTCCCTTCCTTTCTCAGACTTCCCTTTATATGCTTTGCTCACCCCTCTCCATTCCCTTTCATTGCCTCCCCATTCCCTGCTTTCTCCTTTTCTCCTCTCCTCCCCATCTCTCTCCTGCCCTTACCTGTCTCTCCCCTTCACTTCACTTCCCTCCCCTCCTCTCTACTTCACTTCCATCCCATCTCCTCCGCTCCGCTCCACTTCTCTTGATTACCCTTCCCTTCTTTCCCAATCGCTCCCCACTGTTTCTCTCCCTTCCTCTTCACTCCTCAGCCCCTCTTTCCTTATCTCTCTTCCCCCTCTCCTTCCATTCCCTCCCCCCTTTTCCTTCGCAATCTCTCTTTTACCGTCCACTTCCATTGCCTATCCTTCCCTTCCTTTTTTCCTCATCTCTCCCCTTCCCTATCTTGCCTCTCCCATCCTTCCCAAACTCTCCTCTCCCTTTCCTATTCACCGTCTCTTCCATTCCCCCATTCTCTTTCTTCTCCCTTCTAGCCCCCTTCCCTTCTTTTCCTTTCTCTCCTCTACACTCCCTTCCTCTCCCCTACCTTTCCCTTCCCCTTCTTTTCACTTTCCTTCCTCTTCACTTCCCTCATTCATACTCCATCAGAAACGTGGCAGAGGACATGGAAAGATCATTATTATTTCCGATGGTGGTGTCCTTGATCAGGGGCCGTCTGAATAAGGACATCAGATCACCCCCTCTATTTAGGGGAGGGGTCTTTAACCTTTTCTATAATACTTTCAATGGAAATCGTCCAGAGCAACTAAAACTATCATTGTAGTGACAGTGACGACGTCAACAAAATTACAGGCCGTGATCACCTCAATACATCAGGGAGGGTTGCCAGAGGTATTGTCAAAAAAGCTTTTTTAGGGTTGGAATGTCTCTATCAATAGCTGCAAAAACTTCAAAGTGATGGATGGAATGCTTGAATTAATCTTGGCCACTGGCAATCACTTGGGCGCATCCAAATCCAAAGGGTACTGGAATGCAAGTGACCTAGAACCATTTTTGCTGTGATAAGGGTTCATCAGCCAGGTATAACTTGATTACAGTAGCACAGTGAGCACAGCACCCATGTCTGTGCATACTGTTGCACTTGGGATGTCATCTGCAACAACAACAAGGTGATGGATGGAATGCTTGAATTTATCTCAGCCACTCGCAATCGCTCGGGTGGCATCGCAAGCCATCATTATTCCACCCTGAAGTGAAATTTGACTCGGTTTACTCCAGAGTGAGTAAAAAAGCATCTGTTACTTAGTGCCCACGTCTCATGCCTACCCAAAGATAAGACATTCGGATCCAAGGACCTAAAACAAGGTGATGGTCAGTCCATATTGGTGGCAACACCTCAAGACATGGCTGTTCGACCAATAGCTGCAGCTCCCCCCCTCCCCTCCCTCAGCGCCTTGAAACCCTTGCGGGTATGTAGTGCGCTTTACAAATTGCATGATTGATTGATTGATTGAACATCTTATTACAGCTAATATTCTTCTTAGAAGAGAGTAACCTAATGTACTACCTTTAGTATGTGTGGGAGATTGACTAAATTGAGTCAGCCCTGGAGCGTTACAACTTTCTATGAGATCTCTGGCCTCCTCATGTAAAAGGCAGTCAGCCCATGAATAGGAGTCTCCTCTAATAGTTTTGGGGCATCCAGTATCTGAGAGGACAAGAAATCCAGGAAGGAGTCCCTGAAATTAGGGTCATGGCCCAGTGGTTGACATTAGCAATATTGTGTAGGGCCCAGTTGCAGATAATGCCTATTGAACTCCTAAGAGCTCTGCAGCCTTGAATTCCTTTAGTGTTAAGATATGAGTAGTGTCGTCATGCATGGTATCTGAGCGCAGCACTAGGACCATGCAGGGCAAGGCAGAGCAGAAGAGGGAGGTGTGGGCGGAAGGAAGGGGTAGCGCAAGAGAGAAGGTCGGAGGGGCAGAAAGAAGAAAGGGTAAATGGAGAAGGACGGGGACTGTGGGGGATTGAATAAAGAATTTCACAGAATATACTGTGTCTGTCCCTGTACGTGATTTAACCCCTTCGCTGCGGCGCGAATTCCGCCACAGCGCTGGGGGTGTTTTAAGTGTGCGCGGCGCCGCCATGCTCATGACGGAACCACGCCGTCATGAGTCACGGGCGAGCTGTGCTCATGACGGAGTGGTTCCGTCATGGCGCCGCCCACTTACGTTAGACGCCCGCACAGGCGGGGAAAAGGCGCCGCGTGGGCGGAGCGTCAGCCAACGGCCGCGGCATGACGGAACCACTCCGTCATGAGCACAGCGCGACCGTGGCTCATGACGGAGTGGTTCCGTCATGAGCAGGGAAGGGGTTAACAACTGGTGATGAGTGTCGTTGATCTGTGACTCACCAGCATCTCAATTTCGGCTGCCGCAACACGCCTTTACCGCCCACACCGCAGTATCGAGTCCTCAGCCAGCAGCCGCAACCCTACCCTACTGTATGCTGAACACAGCCCACAGCCCACAGGACACCACTTACTACTCCGGCGGCCACGTCCCTTCGCAGTGACTCCAGCATCAGCTGAGACCAGAGCACCACAAGCACTGGCCTTCCGCCGCATTCACTGAAGCGCATGAACGCCCTGCGGCGCTCCAGATATCCTGCTGCTTTGGGGTCCAGCTTTCCACCACTCGTCCACAGCTTCATGCACGTCTGTCCTCCCGGGCGGCCATTTTGAAGTCAGGCCACCTGGTCAGGATACCTGTTACCACCCCCGGTGGCCATCTTTGAGTCAGGCACCACTACTTCAGACTCCCTAGACATTCTCCTGAAGACACTTTCAGCCTACTCTACGTATCCATACATCCAGATGCCTTTCCCATTACGCCCTACTGACCCCTGGAGGGAGCCAGTCATCCTTACCCTCACACTACACCTCAGCGGCACACCCTGGGTCCTTTCAGCACTGCCACTTACTGATGGACCTGCAACATAACACCATCGTTATCCCCAGACACCTCACAAAAAGCGCAGCCAGGACCAGTGGTGCTAGGCGCATCGTTCCTAAGCCCCCCAGAACCCTTGGTTCTTACATCTGGCAGCGGCATGGGTCCTCAATGGCAAGGCTGGTTAGATGACTTCAAAGACTTCATGAAGGGGTCGCGAGTCACTGACCCCAACCAGCAACTCATCGCCCTGCGCAACCTGATTGGCAAAGACATTTGTCAAGTCATCGAAGAACTGCCGACTGCTATGTCTACTTCATATCAAGAAATGAGACATGCACTAAACAGGAAATTCCTCCAGAAAGGCAATTTAGACTATGAACGCCTCACCTTCAATCTGGCCGACTTCATCAACGGCTTCAAACGCCTAGCCCGTTACTGCAAATTTTATAACTTGACCACGGAAGACACCCTCTGTCAACGAATCATAGAGGGATGCCAGTCAGAATTGCTACGCCATTGCCTGCTGAAGAAACACTACTCACATGACGACTTGAAGAGCTGACAAGAAACAATGATCAGGCTGAAGAACATGCCAGGAAGATGGAAGCGGACAAAACAGAAAAACGTAAACAAGCTTTCTGATTTCAATCTTAGGCAAATCCACGACACCAGTCAGATCACAGAAGAACCTTCAAACCCACAAGCCAGACCCGCAGCTCGAACAAGAGCTGCAGCAGCCGGAAACAACAACTACAATGCTATAACTGCGGTCAAGCCTACTCTCGCACAGGACTCAGCCCTGCTATGGGGCAGCAATGGCGCCGCTGTGGGAAAGAAAACAACTTTGAACTGGTGTGCAGAGCATCTCGCAGGGAACTAGCACAAACCCAAAACAACTCTGTACCACGTCACCATGCAAGAGCAGTATGCGACAGACAAGACCGATCAACCAGTTCGTCAAGATCCAGCACAAGGTCTCACCTTACACAGCGGTCTCGACGCTCGTCATCGAGGGAATCCTTCGCCCTCACCCCCATCTCTCCAGATAGTGATGAAACATGGTAGAAGACCCTGACAGATTAAAGAATTAACCAAGGCATCACATTCAAATGGGGAACCACCCAGCGCAATTCGTTCTAGACACAGGAGCATCCCTCAACTACATATGTGCTACAGAATACAGGAAAATGAACCCAAAACCCAAGCTGCAGTAGGCCACTGTGTGCGTCTACAAATGGATGTCCAAAGAACCTCTACCGTGTCTAGGACAATTGTGCTCATCCTTGACATATGAAGATAGAACGGTTCACACACAGATTCATGTTATAGAAGGACCTGAATCAGCTGACTGCCTTCTTAGCCTCCCCACCACTGAATGCCTGAAACTATTGGAGATACTATACAAAGTGGATGATACACCAGACATCATCAGCAAGTTTCCAAAGCTGTGTTCACCGGACTCAGAAAACTAGCCCACTTCATAGTCCGACTACACACCAACGAACAAGTAACACCTGTGGCTCAACATCACAGTAAAGTGCCATTCCACCTCCAACAAGCTGTAGACGAAGAGTTACAAGACCTATTGCGAGCAGACATTATTAATAGGTCGACCGGACCAATGCTGTGGGCATCTCCAGTGGTGGTAGTACCTAAACGGGGGTCAAACAACAAAGTGCGTCTGCATGGACATGAGAGCCCCAAACACAGCCATAGAACGAGAACTGCATCTGGGGCCCCACATTAGCGACAAGATCACTCGGCTATATGGGGCAAAAGTCTTTTCCAAACTGGATTCAAACAAAGGCTACCACCAGCTCGAACTTCACGAGAAATCCCACTATACCACCACATTCTCAACTCTCAAGGCCTCTTCAGATACAAACCCCTCAACTTTGGAATCTCATCAGCTGCAGAAATAATCCAAGAAGCTATAAGGCAGGTCATTCATCACATGCCTAACTCATTCAACTACAGTGGCGACATCCTGGTGTTCGGTGACACCCTCAAGGAACAAGACTCAGCGCCAGAACCCCTGGCCCCCGCGAATGCCATGACACCCGTCTCCGCTACAATGCCAGCACCCTCCACGCGCTCAACGCCGGACGATCACGCACCAGCTTCCTGGCCGCCCAAAGCAAACCCAGGGACCCTTCTCCTGCCGGAGCTGCAGCTTCACCAGCCTCCAAGCCACCAAACCACCCACCGGGAAATGACACAAAGACCTCAGATGCATTCTACTCAACACCCACTCCGCCAGCAAACACACCATCGAACACTGGGACCTACGTGACTCTACCTTCCCAGACGTCGCCTTCCTGACGGAGACCTGGTTGAACCCCTCCTCGCCCCCCGACATCGCCATAACCATCCCTGGCGGCTACAAGATCACCCACAGAGACCGCACCAATGGAACAGGAGGAGGAATAGCCATCATCCACAGGAACACCCTCAGAATCTTGACCAACACCGACGACACCCTCAGCACCGCCGAACACCTGCACTTCCAGATCCACACGGATCCCAACACCACCCTCAGAGTAACCCTCATCTACAGACCCCCGGACCAAGGCCACCGTTCAGCGACGCCATCGCTGACTTCGTCAGTACACATGCCCTCGCCTCCACAGACTACATCCTCCTCGGGGACCTGAACTTCCACCTCGAGAACAACAACGACACCAACTCCACAACCCTGATTGACAACCTCGCCAACCTTGGTCTCAGACAGCTCGCCACAACACCCGCCCACTCTGCCGGCCACACACTTGACCCCATCTTCTCCGCGAGCTCCCATGTCTCCTTCAGCCACACCACCGAACACCACTGGACCAACCACCACTGCATCCACTTCACCTTCCGGAAACCCACCTCGCACCACCACACCCAACAGATCCCTCACCGATGCTGGAGCAAAATCACCGAAGACCAGCTAAACACCGCACTCGCCCGAAGCCCACCCGTCGACCCCACCGACCCCAACACCGCCGCCCGCAACCTTAGACAGTGGATCGACGACTGCGCCAACATCCTCGACCCGCTCAAGAAACCCTCCAACAGACACACCAACAAGAAAGCCAGTTGGTTCATCACGGACCTCAAGGCTACCAAGCAAACCTGCTGACAACTAGAGAAGAAATGGCACCGCAAACAGACACCGGACAGCTAAGCAGCCCACAAGAGCGCCATCCGCAGACACCATCACCTCATCAGATCCGCCAAAAGGGCCTCCTTCAAAGACCGCCTAGACAACAACGCACACAACAGCAAAGAGCTCTTCAACATCGTGAAGGAACTCTCCAACCCCAGCTCCAACACCAACGACATCCCACCTTCCCAAGATCTGTGCGACGCCCTCGCCACCTTCTTCCATCACAAGATCGCAGACATCCAAGACAGCTTCAACACCCTGACCGCCCCGACAATCATCGAGACCTCCGACCTCACGACCTCCATCCTCACTGACCCCCTGCTCACCTGGACCAACATAAACGACGACGACACCATCAAAATCAAGAACACCATCCACTCCGGCTCTCCATCAGACTCATGCCCACGCAACATCTTCAACAAAGCCAGCTCCACCATCGCACCCCATCTCCGCAAGGCCATCAACATCTCCTTCGAGACCCGGACATTCCCAGAAAGCTGACAGCACGCCAAAACCAACACCTTACTCAAAAAACCCAAGGCGGACTCCAAAGACCTCAAGAACTTCCGACCCATCTCCCTGCTCCGTTCCCAGCGAAGGTCCTCGAGAACATCGTCAACAGACAACTGACACGCTACCTCGAGGAGAACAGCATCCTGGATCCATCCCAGTCCAGGTTCCGCAGCAACCACAGCACCAAAACTGCACTCATCGCTGCCACAGATGACATCAGGATCCTACTAGACAACGGCGAAACCGCGGCCCTCATCCTCCTGGACCTGTCAGCTGCCTTTGACACTGTCTGCCACCGCACCCTACGAACACGCCTCCACAACGCTGGAAACCGAGACAAGGCTCTGGACTGGACGACCTCCTTCCTCTCCGGCAGAACCCAGTGCGTCCACCTCCCCCCTTTTCGTTCCAAAGCCACCGAGATCATCTGTGGCATACCCCAAGGCTCTTCCCTCAGCCCGACATTGTTCAACATCTACATGGCACCTTTCACTCACGTTGCCCGACTGCACAACCTCAACATCATCTCCTATGCTGACGACACCCAGCTGATCCTGTCTCTCACCAAGGACCCCATCACCGCCAAAATCAACCTTCACGAAGGAATGAGAGCCGTCGCAGAGTGGATGAAGATCAGCCGCCTGAAGCTGAACTCAGACAAGACGGAAATCCTCATCCTCGGCTCCACCCACTTGGCATGGGACGACTCCTGGTGGCCGACCACACTGGGAGCAGCACCAACACCCACCGACCACGCACGCAACCTCGGATTCTTCCTCGACTCAACACTCTCCATGACCAAGCAGGTCAACACCGTCTCGTCCTCCTGCTTCAACACCCTCCGCATGCTCCGCAAGATCTACAGGTGGATCCCCACTGAAACAAGAAGAACGGTCACCCAGGCCCTCATCAGCAGCAGGCTAGACTACGGCAACGCCCTCTACGCAGGAGCCTCGTCAAAACTCCTGAAACGACTACAACGCATACAGAACGCCTCCGCACGCTTGATCCTCGACTTCCCTTGCCGCAGCCACATCACACCCCACCTAAAAGACCTGCACTGGCTTCCCGTCAACAAGAGGATCACCTTCAAGCTCCTCACCCACGCACACAAAGCACTCCACAACACCGGACCGACATACCTTAACAGCCAACTCACCTTCTACACCCCGAACCACCAGCTCTGCTCCGCCTACCTCGCCCTCACCACCGTACCCCGCATCCAAAGACCGGCAGCAGATCGTTCTCCCACCTCTCTGCCAAAACCTGGAACTTCCGCCCCATCCTCTTACGGCAGACCCAGGACCTACTCACCTTCAGGAAGCTACTCAAGACCTGGCTTTTAGAGCAGTAGCAGCACCCCTCCCCTCAGTGCCTTGAGACCCTCACGGGTGAGTAGCGCACTTTACAAATGCTGTGATGGATGGATGGATTGATTGATTGATTGATTGATTGATTGATTGATTGACAAAGCTCTGTATCGAGTGTGCCAAGCTCTCCTAGACACCAACCTCACACTCAATCGAGACAAGTGTGAGTTTCACAAATTAATGCTGAAATTCTACGGCCATGTTTTCTTCAGCGAAGGAATAAGACCTGACCCTGAAAAAGTGACTGCACTAGCTGACACCCCTTGCCCACAAGACATCAGTGACATACGATCTTTCCAGGGCATGGCCAGCTATTGCACCCGATATATAAAGGATTACATCAGCATTAGCTATCCCTATCACGAAACAAGGTCAAGTTTTTCAATGGTCAGCAAAATGCAAGCCGGCGTTCAACAAAATCAAGACAGCCGTGGGTTCTGCCATCAACCTAGCATACTTTAATCCTCGCAAAAAACTGAAATCACTGTAGACGCCAGCCCAGTAGGAATTGGAGCCGTCCTAGCTCAGTACGTTAATGAAGGCGACCAACAACACATTGTAGCATACGCCAGCCGCAGCCTAACGGACACTGACAAAGCATACTCACAGCCGGAGAAAGAGAGCCTTGCAGTTGTCTGCAAGCACTTCCACATTTTCATCTATGGGAAGCACTTCACTCAATCACAGACCATCAAGCTCTCATGACAATATTTGGAAATATCCGAGCGAAAATGCCACCTCGGATCGAGCGCTGGGGCATTCGCCTTCAGGAATACACATACACCATTTTCCACAAGCCAGGGAAGGGGGGAAATCTAGCTGAGTACATGTCAAGATATGCCAGGGCCACAACACAAACAAGAAACTCGCTGGCTAAAGAATACATTCACTTCGTCATCGATCAAGCGAGACCATACGCTGTCCCATTTGAAGCAAACACAGAAGCCACAGACGAGGATGCTACGCTTCAAAACATATTGCATCACATTCAAACAAACTACTGGAGACATCTTGATGAAACATCAAATTACAAAAATGTTAACTTACGTGACCTGGTGTCCTTCCGACACGTCAAAGATGAACTCACAAAAAGTGACAATGGATTATTACTACGAGACAAACGGATTGTCATACCACAACAGCTACGACAAGGGGTTGTCAACTTGGCGCATGAAGGACACAGAGGCGTAGTGGCAACCAAAAAAGCGCTACGTGAACGAGTCTAGTTCCCTTCACCCTATCAAATGGTCAAAACCAAGCTTCAAGACTGTCCTCAATGTCAACTGGTAGAGCGAGAAGAACTACGTCCCCCGCTCTAGATGTCCGACTCCCAGACAGCGTGTGGCAACAGGTAGCCATTGACTTCTTCAGCCCTTTAAAATCCGGGAAGTATATCATCATCATAATGTACAAGTACTCAAGACTTCCTATTGTGCAGCAAGTATTGTCAACAAGAGCGATCACCATCATACCAGTCCTGAACGAAACATTCACCGCGTTGGGAATTCCCATAGTAGTGAAAACTAATAATGGCCCTCCATTCAATGGACATGACTTACAGAATTCGCAGAGCCACCTCAACTTCAGACACCGGAAGATCACCCCCATG
This sequence comes from Triturus cristatus, assembly GCF_964204655.1. Classification (NCBI taxonomy): domain Eukaryota; kingdom Metazoa; phylum Chordata; class Amphibia; order Caudata; family Salamandridae; genus Triturus; species Triturus cristatus. Next base: position 174,948,580 of record NC_140581.1, on the reverse strand, counting down.
TGGCCTCAAGCCAATAGGATGGTAAAGAGGTTTATAGCCACACTAAAGAAAACCATACAGCAAGCAGAACTGGCCCGGCGACATGTTCAACTTGCCCTGAACGAGGTGCTACGAGCATATCGGACCATGCCCCACAGCACCACCAATAAACATCTAGCTACTAGATGCTGGGAAGGACACCACGTACCAGAATAACTATCATGGACACCGTTTTAAGTTCAAGCTCTCACCATCATGATCACGCCATACTAGTGGAAATAGGCAAGACCAAGAAAGCAAAAATGAATGAATATGCAGATGACCGCGGAAATGCCAGAACCTCCGACATCCAGAAAGGAGACTGGGTGCTAACCCGACAAGAACAAAAGACAAAAACTGACAGTAGATATCGTGACCAACCCCTACGTGTGATAAGTCATAAAGGAACCATGGACACCGCTGCTTCTAAGTACAAAAGAATCACACAAAATATGTCACACTTCAAGAAATGCAATCCAGCAGCCTACATCCAGACAGAAGAGTCAGAACACGACACGGATGACTCAGGTTGAGAAGCAAACAACCGTGAAAGACCTAAAGCCTCGTCAAGCCCAAAAGAATCAAGAGAACTGCACCTTCCACGGGAGCCGCAGAGAACCATTCGGTGACCCACTTGGTTCATTGAAGAACTGTGAACAGGTGCTAGCACTGAACATTTTAAAAAGGGGGAGATGTAGTGTTGTCACGCATGGTATCTGAGCGTGGTGCTAGGACCATGCAGGGTGAGGCAGAGCGAAAGAGGCAGATGTGGGCAGAAGGAGGGGGAAGCGCAAGAGAGGAGGAGGGGCAGAAAGAAGAAAGGGGAAACGGAAAAGGATAGGGACTGTGAGGGGATCGAATAAAGAATTCAACAGAATATACGGTGTCTGTCCCTATATGGAATTCGCCAGTATGTACCATGAAATTTACCCTACACACCTGATGTAGCAAGGTTTCCTATAAAAGAGACTTTCTGTTATGCAATCCTCTCAAATAACCTGTAATACTGTAACCAACATGTTTGTGGGTACTAACATTGCACCACATTTTACATATTGTATCTAGGGGAAGCTTTCCTATGTGCTTTACTAACCAGTAACCCGAGTGTCCTTAAAGTGGCTGCCGAAAACGCGGGAACTCTTCTGCGCATATGTCTACTGCATATACGTATTAATGACGTTTCTGTCGCTTGGTGGGAAATCTTTGCAGCTACGCAATCGCTTTTAACATGGCTGCTCGAAACCCTTGCATTAACGCACATGCTGTGCTGAAACTAACCCGTGCAAATTTTACTAAGCTATTAATGCAAAAGAGATATTAAGTAAATGGGGTTAGAGTGGAGGTAAGTGGTATACAGTGAATTCATTTAATTTCGTATTCTAACATGTTTTTCTCTGACTTTATTAATAGTTCGTATTTGGGCCTTGGAGGGTGACTGACGTCCCTATTCCCTGAATCTTTTGACACTCTGATGTCCAGGTCCTCACACCATTCTAGGTAACTATAGTTCTGAGGGTAAAGCTCCATATTTGCTCTCTGTTCTCTCTCTCTCCTCAGGTACTATCATCATGAGAATTTAATTACTGTGAATTAATTTTAAGCCAAGTGTACTATTTTCCCGATGGAGAAATTTAGTGTATCTATGTGTATTCTGATTTGACTCACAAAATTATTAATTCAGATAAATCTTTAAAACTCCTAATGAGTATGTGGTTCTTTAAAATAAAGATTAAAGGTGTTATTATTTTCCTCACTATTCTAATCTACAACTCGATCTATCGACAAAAGTACATTTTCTTAAGGAGACAGGGAATGGTAATGATACTGGTGTGACAGGTCTCTAAGATAAATCAAAATTGATGACCAGCGGATATTTGCTAGCTCATTGAATGTATGAATGTATATGGGCCCAACGAGAGTTGTGTGTATGTGTGTGTGCCTAAAGCTGGTAAACTCCGCTGCAACAGTTTTTCTTGGTAGCAGAGGCATGGTTAGTTTAGTTAGTTAGGCGAGTATTGTATTTTTGAAAACTTGAATTATTAATTTATGTTTTAACCAAACCCGTTATGTATTGTTTTATGTTGTCTGGAAATTCCCGGGAATATTGAATAGCGGGTGGTGAATGGAAGCCACACTGCAGTGAGGTTATTGGTCTGGATCGAGAAAGTGCTGAAAGTTATGCAGGACTAAAAGCACTAAGTTAGGGATTAATTTCTTGTATGTTAGTGAGAATAATAATTGGTAGCAAGGAGTTCGCTGGTGAAAATGTGGTATTATATCACCCAGAAAGGGTAATACTGAAGGAGTAGCAGGTTCTCTGATTCTTGTGTGAAGAGTAAGCGGAAAGTTTTTACTCGTAGTGTGTGAAGAGTAAGCAGAAGGGTTTTACTCGCAGTGAAATAAATTTTACTGTTCTTTGAATTAGTGGGTCAGACACAATAGCAAATGTTTCTACGTATTGTGTGAATTTTGTGAGAAAAATAAGTTTTCGCATAACTTTGTAAAGGAGGGGTCAGTTGACGGTGCTGCACTGACGTGACTGAGAGCCGCGCTGGGATTGGTTGAAACAGCTGGCGTGTAGTTGATACGGAATTGTAAAGGAGGGGTCAGTAGTAAGAAGTTATACTGACGTCACAGAAAAGCTGTGCATGTATTGGCTAAGCGAGCGAGCAGAGTAGAAGTTGATTGGTCCTCAGACTAGAAAATGCACTGGTATTGGAGAATCATTAGAAATAAAGCAAACGTCTGATTGGTCACTAAAATAGAAATCCCAAGAATAATAATAGATAGTGGAGTTTGCATGTACAATCCAACATTAACAGGGACTCGTCCAGACAGAATATTTATAGGGTTTGCTTACGAACAGTATCTTAACAAGCACAAGCACGCAATGTAAGGAGAAAAGAGAAAGATGTCATTTATGCAAAGGGTTAAGAATTATTTTAAAAAAGACAAACCCATTAAGAGTAGAGAAGGGATTCTTATTCCTCCCCCAAGTACGCCTGCTTCATACATGATGGTGGAAAGAGGCTATCATACCTGTGAATGGTTAAAAAATTGGGTAGAATACACAAAAGATGATGGAATATTAGCATTTCCAGAGTACGGAAGCTTTAATGGGAGAATACTGTATAACTTAAGAACTCGGATGAATGAACTAGAACCCAGACCTAGGTTGACACAGTATGAGGCTTTAGAAGAATGGGAAATGGAAGCCGTTGAACGTGACACACCACGAAGTAACAGGACCCTAAGCAAATATTATCCAAAATGTCCGCGAGAGACTAGAGATAGTCAAATGAAACAATGGAGATAGGCCATGGTGGCAGAAGGCCTTTATCCCGTGTTTACGTCAGAAGAGCAGACTGGAGGTAAATGTACAGAGAAAACCAAGCATTTAACCATGACAGGTAGCGGAGAAGAAGAAGAAGGATATTTAGAAGACATATTGATGAAAATTCCTCCACCTTATAATGATGTATTTAATAGAATGACCCCTAGTGCCCGATGCTAGGAACACGTTTGGTTCCACAAATAGTACATGACACAACAATAGACAGGGTACTTCAAGAAAAAGAAAAGGAAGCAATACATAAGAATAAAGATGATTTTATCCAGAAAATAGCTCAGATAAACGCTCATCCAGAAGGATTGACCATACCAGTGACAATAGGTCTGGTAGTCCCATTGTATGGCGAGAAGTCAAACTGTCCCAAAGTTCCTGTAATACCTACCTCAAGCATAGAACCTAGAAAAGAAAAGGTAATAATAGATGATCAAGCAAGTGAATGTGAATCAGTAATATCATTAATGGATTTACCCATAAGAGAAACAATAACGGAAACCAGAGGAGAAATTTGCCCAGTAGTTCAAAGGATGTTAGACTAGAACCCTCAACCAGAACCAGAAGTGCCACAATAGCAACCCCAGAAGATATAGAGTGATGGACTCAAGAAATAGAGAAATTGCAAGTGAAATTGGAAGAAATAGTAGCCGGAAATGTGAGTCTAGACAGATTAAACACATACAGTGAGGAAGAGTTATTGTTTATTTGTAGAAGCATCGCCCGAAATACAAAAACATTTCATGAAAAGTTGACAAATCTGGCATCTGAAATGGGAATTGATATAGGGAAGTCAAAGGTGTTACAAAAACCGTATAGAGCAGAATTTTCCGATAAAGATTTGGGAAACATGAATATGTCCGGAAGAAAACTACAGATTAGGGCGTTATTATTTCTATTGCAAAAATGGGGAGATCTTGACAAATGGAAAGTTAGGTGGGCAAAGAAGAAGGAAAAAGCACAGGTAATTCGAACAACATCTGAATATGCCATGAGAGAAACAGAAAAGGCTGAGATGCTGTATCTGATGAGGGAAGTACCCGGAGGGGGGTACGTACATGTACCATGGACTAGACAAGATATTTTGTCGTTTACAAATGAATTTCCTAAACTGAGAGAGAAACCAGTAGAATGGTACAGACAAGTTGAGAGGTTTGTGAAAGTTTCAAAGATTTTGTTAAAAGATCTGGATTGTCTGTTTGACATAGTAGTACCAGCAGATTTGTGGACAGAGTGTAAAATTACTTTAGATTGGCCTAGTGAAGAGTATCCAAGAGACTCAAAGACAGGAGCTCCGTTAGAATATGTAATGAAAAAATATCACCAGGTGATCACTTTTCTGAAGAGTAAAATTCCCCCAAAGAAACTGACTGGGTAAAAAAACACAGAACAACCCAAGAGAAAAATGAGTCTGTACATGCATACTACGAACGTCTTTTACAGGTGTCCAAAGAGTATAGTGGTTTTGAAAGTATAGAGAACAAGGACATGACTCATTTTGTGTTTCAATTTGTGACAGAGTTAAGATTGGATATATCTCAAATGATTAAGCAGCACATGTTATGTTGGCAATCAAAGCCCATAGAGGAAATTTTAAAGTATGCAAAATATTGTGGGGATGAAATTGATAACTGGCGAAAAGCCTTAGAAGGAAAAGTAATGTGGGCTCAAGTAAAATTAGCTGAACAGCAAGATCTTCAATTGAATAAACAGTCAGAAAATCAAGGGAGGGTACATGGTCAAAATGAAAATAATGGGGGTAAGTCACGGGAAGATTGAACCGGGAAGAGGCAAAGAAAAGGTTTCCTTGTCACGGGTGCGGGAAGTTGGGGCATTGGAAAAAAGAGTGTAAATTCGTACAAGTAATAATGGCCCAAATACAAATTTTAATCCACAGACGCAGAATGAGGTGTTAATGAGTCAACCGTAAAAGGGTATAGATCTTCAGAGTCAATTGCCACCTGCCCCATAGCCAAATTTTGTGAGTCAAGCCAAGTACAGTGTGGACATCGGATTGCCAGAAGGAAGTGGTAAGAACATTTTTGTAACCTTGCAGTTGCTTTTGCAGGACCCACTTCTCAATTATGAGCAGGAATGACGGTGCCTGAGAGGGGGGGGAGGGGAGTGCGTACTTGGCGCATCCCTACAGGTAGATCAGTCAGGTCGATATGTAGAAGGTAAAGTAGAAGGAAACGATGTCACTTTATTGTTGGACACTAGTGCTACCAGGTCTACTGTGAGAACAGCAGACATTCCTAACCTGCCCTTCTCGGGTAAAGCCATCCAAGTAGTAGGTGCCACGAACAAACAGATTAGAACCCCGATCACAGAGCCCATGGAGGTGCAAATTGGTAATTTTAAAGAAATGCACAAATTCGTAGTTTGTGACTCAAGTCCTGTTAACTTGCTCAGAAGGGACTTATTGTGCAAAATGAATTGCACCATATTCTGCACACCGGATGGTGTTGCAATACAAACCCCAGATGAAGATGGAGTTTACAAGTTCATGTTAGCAAAACAAGGGACAGAATCAAATGAAATGTATTCAATGATAACCAAAGATGAATTACCTGCTGAAGTAAAAGTGACTGTAAATGCAGAGATATGGGATTTTACTGGAAAAGAAAGAGGATTAATGGCGAATGTAGATCCTGTAAAAGTGACAGTGAAAGAAGGTGCTATTTATCCAAATACTCAACCATATAAAATGAGTCCTGAAATAAAGGCAGGTGTTGCAGTAGAGATTGAGCGATTAGTCGAACAAGGCATTTTGAAAGAAATAATGAGTAGCCCTTGTAACTCGCCTATAATTGGCATTAAAAAACCTAACGGGAAATAGAGGTTGGTTCAAGACCTAAGAAAAATTATTAAAATGGTAGTACTATGTTGTCCAGTAGTGCCCAACCCAGCAGTGATTCTTTACCAGATACCATGGAAAGCAGGTTGGTTCACAGTAATTGATTTATGTCATGCATTCTTTTCCATTCCACTGCATCCAGACAGTCAGTTTTTATTTTCATTTAAATTCGAAGAACATGTTTACGTGTGGAATCGTGTGCCTCAAGGGTACCCTGAATGTCCTTCAATCTTTAATCAGATTCTCAAAAGAAGTCTTGAATCTCTTGTGTTGCCCAGAGAATCAGCCCTGGTGCAGTACATTGACGACCTCTTGGTTGCGTCAAACACACAAGATGACTGTGTCACTGATTCAACTGCATTGCTAAATCATTTGGCAAAGATGGACACAAAGTGTCTCGCGAAAAACTTCAGTTTTGTAAAAACTCAGTCAAATACCTGGGACATCAAATAGAGAGAGGAATTAGAAAGGTGACCTCAGAAAGAATCAGAATAATAAGACAAATGCAGTTGCCACAAACCCAAAGAGAAATAAGAATGTTTATTGGGGTCGTAGGATATTGCAGACAGTGGATTGTAGGGTTTGCTTTACTAGCTAAACCTCTGATACAGATGACCAAAAAGAGAGCAAAGGACCCCATAGAGAGGGATGATGAAAGCATGAAATTGTTTATATAATTACGAAATTGTTTGTGCGAAGCACCTGCTTTGGGAATGCCAGACTACTCAAAAGAATTTGCGTTGTTCTGCTATGAGAGAGATAATTGCGCACTCTTAGTCCTGACACAGAGACATGGATTAATGCGAAGACCGGTGGCATATTTTTCTGCTACACTAGACCTGTAGCATGTGCATTGCCGGGTTGTTTAAAAGCTGTAGCTGCAACCTGTGTGAGCATAGAACAAAGTAAGTCAATTTTGATGGGACACCCTGTAAAGGTGTACGTTCCCCATTCAGTTTTGATTTTGCTGACCAAAACCCGAACGCAGTATCTCACTCCCAGTAGGTTAACCAAATATGAGAGAATAATACTGGGGGCTGAAAACGTGACTATAGTGAGGTGCACTATTCTCAATCCAGCCACCTTACTACCTGATCCATACCAAGAAGAGGTGAAAGATGAGGTCGAGTATGAATGTCTTGATGTGACTGAATTTAGCACCAAACCGCGTCCTGACATACAAGAGGAACCCCTGAAAAATGCAGATCATGAGCTATTTGTAGATGGCGCATGCATGCGACACGAAGAGGAAGGATTAAGTGCTGCTTACGCTGTGTGTACATTGGCTGGAATAGTTGAAGCATCCTAATTACCAGAAGTCAGATCTGCACAAGTAGCTGAATTAATCGCTTTAATTAAAGCATGCAAAATTGGGAAAATTGGAGAATAACCATATTTACTGATAGCCAATAAGGTTATGGGGTTGTGCACGATTTTGGCCAGCTATGGATGCAGAGGGATATCCTGACTTCCTCAGGAACTCCCATTAAAAATGGAAAATTTGTGAGATAATTAATTGAGGCAATTCAATTACCAAAAGAGGTAGCCGTGATTAAGTGTGCTGCTCACCAATCAGGAGATGACTATGTGACAGCCGGTAAACAATATGCTGACCAGGTTGCCCAGCACTGTGCAAGACATAAAATTGCATTTAATAAGTAAATTGAAACTTGTAGAATCAGTTGCCAACTTATGCTACTTGCAGGCAGGACCTGGGAGGAGGTAAAAGATCTGCAGGGTGCAGTAGAAATTAGAGAAAAGGAAGAGTGGGTGATAACAGGATGTCAAAGAAGAGCAGAAGATGGTGTGTGGGTTTGTTATGATGGCAGACCCGTAATGCCAGACAGTATGCTTGCACCTATGGCTAAGATGTATCATGGACACACACATGTAGGCAGAGATGCAATGATTCGACTTTTCAGACAGGATTGGTTTAACGCAAAATTCAGGAATGTAGCAGAGAGTCTTTGCTAAAGATATTTAACAAGCCAACAAATGAATCCTGGCAGAAAAACCATGGCTAGTATGAGAAAGATTGGAAAGGCAGAAGGTCCCTTTGTAAGACTTCAGCTAGATTTTATTCTATTGCCTGCTTGTCGAGGGTTGAAATATGTACTTGTCATAGTTTGTTTATTCTCAAAGTGGGTGGAAGCATACCAGACCCGAAGAAATGACAGCTTGACAGTGGTCAAACTCTTATTAAGAGAGCTCATCCCTAGATTTGGTTTTCCAGTAACGATTGAATCAGATAGAGGGTCTCATTTCAATAATGAAATAATTCGACTAATTTGTGAAGCATTCAAAGTCGAACAAAAACTGCACTGCGCTTACCGCCCAGAGGCTTCTGGAGTGGTAGAACAATTGAATGGCACTATCAAGTCAAGACTCGGAAAGGTGTGTGCATCCACCCCACTGGAATGGCCTGATGCTTTACCTCTTGTTCTAATGGAACTCAGAAGTATTCCTGACAAAAATACTGGATTGAGTCCCCATGAAATTCTCATGGGAAGAGCAATGAGACAAGCATGTGTACTAGGACACAAGCTGTTGAATATAACTGATGACTTGGTTTTGGAGTATTGCAAAGAGTTGGCTGACAGAGTGCGTTCTATCTCTCATCAGGTTGGGGAAGACACAGTCAACAGACAGCTGAGCCAAGCGCATGATCTGAATCCCAGTGACTGGGTAGTTCTGAAGAATCGCACTCGAGAATCGTGCCTAGCAACTAGGTGGGACAAACCACATCAGGTTATACTAACAACCCCAACAGCTGTAAAGTGTGCAGGATTGCCTAATTGGATTCATGCAAGTCATACAAAAAGGGTACCAGCTCCTGAAGAAGAAGATTTTCCATTGACGCGAGCAGTTGAAGTTGCTGAAGGTTGCGCAGCTGAAGGATCTCCTATAGAAGATCCTGAAGTAGCCGCCCAAGAACAACCAGGAACCTATCAGGATGACTGGATCCCAGTGGTGGACATACCTGAAGTATTTGTAAGAACTAGAAGCGAAACACAGTTAGACAGACAGGAAAAGAGTAAGAACCAGTCAGGTGTAGAAGAACTTGCTCAGGAGAGTAGGGATATAACTATTAGGGAACCTGAGCAGGAACAGTTAAGGAGAGAACAATATACTCAGACAGAAGAAAAGCGAAGCCCCATTTCTGAGTCTGAGGAGGGACAGGTAGGTTTTAGAGAAAACGTTCAGGCAGAAGAAGGTCAAAGGGTAAGAAGACCTGAAGAGTATCAGACAGGCATAGAAACACAGGTTCAGGATATAGAAGAAAACCCAAACATCACCAATCCTGAACAGGGTCAGATTGAGGTAGATGAACATATCCAGGCAGAACAGGACAAAACAATAATCCCTGGATAAGGGCAGATGGAGAGGAAGTCTGAAGATGAAGATGATCAAAGTGTGCCACAAATAAAATAAAATAAAAGAAGCCTTGGAGAAACTGACAGTGCAGTGAAAACTAAGAAAAGCCGAAAAGGTGATAATTGGCCAAAGATTATCAAGAGACTGAAATACTGCCTTAAGACAATCATTGAAGAACCTGATCAAGTAAACGAAGTATCCAGCCAATCTGGACCTTCCACTGCAACTCCAAAACGAAGGAGCCAAAGAATGAAGACATTGAATTACAAGTTCAAGGGTCCTGAGTGGACATATGTCATTCTTGAAGATTTTGAAAATCTTGACTAAAATGAAGAAAGTGACGGACAACTGAATGTTGAATGAATTGACGAAGAAGTGAGATCGACCTGAAGGAAAAGAAGACGGTTAAGGTGTTATCTCATACCACGTTTCTGAATTAAAGAAGAGATAATCTTCTTGTCTAAAAATGTCTAATAATAAAGTTACTGGAAAATCAAAACACAGCTGTATAAAGAAGTGCTGTAGGATTTGTATATGTAGCTTATTATTAGTCTTCATAATGTGGGTAATATTAGCAATAGCTATACCCTATTTGATGGTTACGAACAAACAGAATAGTACTTATATACATGCAAAGGTGGAAAACATTATAAGAGATAGAGTAGACTTAGGAACACCAGATGAGTTAGATTTACACCACACTGTGAATAAAAACGAAACTGATTTAACCCCTTCGGTGCTCATGACGGAACGGTTCCGTCATGAGCCACGGTTGAGCTGTGCTCATGACGGAACCGTTCCGTCATGACCACGCCCGCGCAAGATTCCGTCAGCACAGCGGCGGAATTTGCGCAGCATGGAAGGGGTTAAATGTATTTGTAAACGTATTAGTACATTATGTAGAAACAATGGAAGTTAGTGATTGTTATGTTTGTATGAAATTGCCAGCCTCAGTAGCTGAAGGAGTAACTTAACATCACTTACCTTTGACATATGGTATTTCATGTAGTGTATTGCCAGTTTATTTTATAGAACTGGAAAACTACAGTATTACTATTCAAATGTAGATGTAATATTTTCAGAAGTCCCTATGCGAAAGAGCATGAACCCCGTCCTTAGTACTAGAGACTCACAATTCATTTTTTTTTTTGTAAATATTTTAATTCAGATTTGAAATTTTTTATAAACAGCACATGTTTTATATAACATATTTAGGCGTGAGGTGGCATCGAGACTTATTTTAACCAAAAATAAAAAGGAAGAAGAGAAAAAAGAAAAAAAAAGGGAGAAACCGTTTAAATGTTGATTCGTTTGAGTCCTAAATACAATGCATTCCTATATATGATCAGACGAAAAATTCATCAATAACCTGGTTATAGTTAAAACGGTTAGTACTAAAGAAGAGCTTGATCACATAACAATAGGATTACGTTTCCTAACATATACTGATATATATTACACCGAATAGTTACACCTATTCATTTCAACATGAGGTTCAGGAATCATCAGTTAACAATGTCTCCTTCCACCGTATTAAGGGGGCCCAAATACGTCACCCCATAATTCTCGCTTTTTTCCCCCCTTCTCTCATATATAGCTCTTTCCAAAGTGAAGATTGCGAGTAGTCGTGACCACCACTGCTGAAAAGATGGCGACAGTGGATTGAGCCAAGCAGAGGCAATATTAATCCGTAGCACAGCCATAGCCAAAAAGAGAAATTGAGGAGAAGGGACTTGTACCTCGTTATTACTAACTCCGAGAAGTATAAAGGCAGGTGTTAGTGTAATTTTCAAGCCTAATGTCACATCAAGAAACTTATTTATTGAGTCTAAGTAGTCTGGGCAGATTGCAAACATATGTACCAAATCAGCTTTTGGTGCGTTGCACCGAGAGCAGCTGGATCCTACCTGCCTACCCCACTGTGCAATCCTGGCTGGAGTATGATAAAGTGCAAAGAGAGTTTTATAATGTTGTGCTTGAAGCCCGGCTGAGCATACAACCATCTGACCTAGTTCTAAAGAGTCCAGGAACCTCGCCGGTTCCGCACCCACCCGCTCCACCCATTTGGTTGCATGTTTGTCTAAATCGTCTTGTTTCAGTACAGTTAATTCTGTGTATATTGACCTGATAGAAGATATATTATTATCTCTAATGATATCTATGACTTTAATTTTACTAATCCCACTAAGCCCCCCCACCTTCTTACTAAGAAAACTACAAAGCTGCAGGTATTTAAAAAAGTTACCACGATCCACACCATACTCCATCTGGATATCCCTAAACTTGCGAAAACACTCCCTCTGTATTAGAACCCCAACCTTTCGAACCCCCCGCTGATCCCAATCTGCCATAATTGCATCAAAAAATATTTCAGGGAACATAGGGTTTTTATGAAGCTGTGTATAGTAATTCATCCTTCCTAAGCCAGTCTTTCCTTTAAGTGCTGCCCAGATTTTAACAGCAGCTAATAGTGTCTTAAATGTTGTCCTCTTATAATAGCTGGGCTCGCTAAACTTCATAAAACAGTTCTCAGCTTGATCCCCGAGCAGCAATTTATAAACATCAGGGAGTGCAGCTTCTTCAGCGAGATCACCAGAGGGAGCACCAAACAGTATGCTTATAAACTGAAGAGCTGCTGCCTAGTAATACATTTTTAAATCAGGGACAGAAAAGCCCCCTCTTTCCCGTGGAAGTAACATGAACCTTAGGGCCCGCCTCGTTTTCCCCTGTGACCAAATAAAATGGTTAACTATACTCTCCAGAATTGAGAACCAATGTTTTTCAAATTCTAATGGTATTGCCCTAAATAAGTACAGTATTTTAGGTAAAAACATAATTTTAACCACGTTGCAGCGGCCGACTAATGACATGTGTACGTTGTTAAATCTATCAAAGTCGGCCCTGGCCTTCCTAATTACTGGTTGAATATTTTTGGCAACAAGATTCCCCAGGTCCGACATAATCAAGATGCCTAATACACTACTGACTCAGATACACGTGGGTCGGCCAAACTAAGATGTCTACTCTTAATAATCTGAGTTTTAGTTTTATTTAAAGCATACCCAGAGTATCTACCAAACTCCTGAGCTACCGCCTCAACCACCATAATCGAGGTTGCCGGGTTTGAGGTGACAATGGCAACGTCATCCGTGTATGCCAATACTTTAGATTCCAACCCTTGAGTAACTATAGGCTTGATTCCAATATTTGCCACGAGTAATCGTATTAAGGGATCAAAGTATATGGCAAAAAGGAGGAACGAACAGGGGCACCCCTGCCGAGTTCCCCGCTTGATAAAAAAAGGCATCGTATAGCCGTCATTTAATCTGAGGCGAGCAATAGGTGCCCTGTATAAAACCTGGATGGCTTTCGAGAATCCTTCACCCAGACCAAACCATTCCAGAGTCGCCCAGAGGAAGTCCCAGGAGACCCTATCAAATGCCTTCTCAGCATCCAAAAGCAGAGCAGCCATGTTATCAATCGGCGAACATGCTGCGTTGTTCCGCGACCAGTTATAAACCTGTGTTGGCAAGGATGAATAGATTTCCTCAAAATAGGGTTCAACCTCATTGCCAAGGCTTTAGAGTAGATTTTTACATCACTGTTTAAAAGTGTTATTGGGCGATATGAACCTAAATCCTTCGGTGATTTGTCTTTTTTTTAAAGATTACTATATTTGCCCCTGCCCATGACTCCGGGGCTGATCCGCCTCTTTGGGCTTGCCTACTAACCTCCAATAAATTCGGTCCTATTATATCCGCAAATGTCTTGTAGAACTCCACTGGAATCTGATCAGGACCTGCAGCTTTGCTTGATGGTAAATATTGCAGAGCAGCCATAACCTCCTCTTGCGTCAAAACCGCCTCTAGGGCCTCTTTATCCACTGAAACAACCCGAGATAGGGGGATCTTTTCTAAATACTCTTGTATTTTATTCGGCTCTCTAGAGGGTTCATGGCTGTAAAGTTGTTGATAAAATAGCCGAAAAGCATCTCTGATAGCAGAGGCGTCGTCTACTATGTTCCCGCTAATATCCTGGATTTCAGCTATCTCTCCTGAGCTAGGTTTTTGTCTGAGACTCACCGCCAGGGTATGCCCAACCCTCTCGCTGAATTCGTAGCATTTTTCTCGTTTTGCAATATAGGTTTCCACTGCCTTTTTAGCGATCCCCTCACCAGCCTCAGCTTTTTTAACAGCCACCTTTGATAATATTTCCTCTACTGGGCTACCCGAGTTGATGGCGCTAGCAAACTCCTTTTCTATCTTAGATAAGGCTTCCCTGCTCGATTCCTCTTGAAATGTGCTGCCCTCTTTTGGCGATGCAGGCTGTAACTCATGGTCTCCCCTCTAGCCCCTGCTTTGAAAGCGTCCCAAACTATCCCTATACATGTGCTCCCACGATTGAAATCCGAAAATTCCTTGATCCACCCCTTCATATGTGTAACATAATCTGGATCATATAAAAGACCCCATTCAAACGTCCAAACCCGTTCTTGCCTTGCCAATCCATTAAAAGTAGTTGTGAGAACTAATGGATTGTGATCCGATACTATCCGGGGTGTATCTCAATCCTAAAATTAGAGATAAAATGGTGCACAACAAAAAAATTATCTAAACGTAAAATAGCCTTATGCGGAGCCGAGAAAAAAGTACTACCGGGGTCTTCGGGTTTCAAATAAGCCCAGACATCAGTAAGGCCATTATTACTGACTAGATTAATGAGGGCTACAGAGACCCTTCTTTTCCTACCAAAATAACCACTTCGTGTAGATCCCCAGTGTATCCCCAGCCCATTAATATTAAAATCCCGGTAGATAATCACCGGAGCAGGCCAAATTGAAAGTTCTGCGTCTAGAAAATCTAAAATCTCGGGATCATCACCAGTCGAACCATAAACTGAGCATATAGTAAATATTTCCCCACCCACCAAGCATTCGGCCATTGCCCAGCGACCCCATTGGTCAGCCAGCTTTCTCTTAACTATGATGTCATTCCTACGGGTAAGAATTGCTACCCCCTCTTGTGCGGGTACCATGTTTAGTATTCACCATGACCTTGAAACCTAGCTGTTCCAGAAGATTGCCTCTAGTGCCTTCTATATGTGTTTCTTGGGCACATAATATATCAGTTTGTAAGGATTTGAACAGAATAGCAGCTCTTTGCCATTTATTTTGGTCGTTTAGCCCACAAACATTAACTGATGCAATTCGCAAACTCATTGCAATATACTCCGAGAGTTCCGCCCAGACAGCCCCTTCAACATGATACTTTCCCTTTTGAAACAAAAAATGACATAACTTAATCTTGAACTTACAAAACTCAAGCTCCTTGCTTTTTGAGTCTCAGAATTCGTCTCAATGTCCTCCCTCACATGTTGTATTATGTGCTGTACCCTCCCCGACCACCCCCTCTTATCCCCACCTCTGTTGTTGGGAATAAGATCTGCCCCCACCCCCCCTACACCCCCTACAGGCAGATAGGTCAAGCATGACCTATGTATAGCAGTTGATCTCCCCTTCCCGAGCTGCGCCAACCCTCCCACCCCCCCCCCGAGACACCACAAATCCAGAGTGAGCTCAACCCCATATACCAAACCAGTAAGCAAAAAAAAAAAAAAAAGGCAGGGAACAACATCATAGAATAACTCAGGGCAGATATATGCTTAAAACAGATAGAATCCCGTAAAGTCTATATCGTTAGTCACAATACAGGAGTTAGGCTCCTTTGCATATTGCGTTCAGTTCCGTTCCCCCCTTTTGCCTCCTTAAGCTCAGACATATATTCCTGCGCCTTAATTTCGGAGAAAAACATTCTGACCCTCCCATTTGAAATAACTTTAAGCCGGGCAGGAAATAGCAAAAAGGCCACACAGCACAGCCCCTGAAAGGGGGTTATCATCTGGTGGATTCTCCACCTCCGCTTGACCGGGGTATGGCAAAAATCAGGCCTAGCAAAGAAGGTGTGACCCTCATAAGATCGTTTCGAATCTGGTCTAGCCCGATCTATTATGGCCTGCCTAGGGAGGAAGTTCCCCACATAAATCAAAATTGGCCTGGGTCGTTCACCCTGATTGTTAGCACTAGTACGCCTAAAAATTGGAAAACGGTGAGCCCGCTGAATTTCTGTCTCCCAATTCCACTGAGCAAGATCTGGAAAGGCACCCTTTAACAGAGACACGACAAAAGCCATGATATTCTTCCCCTCCACATTTTCTGCCAAGCCAAGTAATCGCTCATTATTTCGGCGCTGCCGGTTTTCAAAGTCTTCGAGCTTCCAGCAAATATCCATGGACTGCTTTTCTTGCATTACTTTAAATGACTGGAGCTTGTCGACCTCTACCACCATGGTAGCAGTTCTTTCCTCTACTTGTGTTACCCGCTCAGACATGTCAGTGCATAGCTTATAAACCTTTCGGCTTGCCCCCTGCAATTTTTTAGTAGCCTGAAGCGATCTGTGGCTCTCTTGTCTGGCCTCCCCCTGCATCTGCTTCAAGGTAGCATAAAGTAGCTCTAATGTAGGAGAGGGAGTTGCAGATTCCGAATGCTTAGGGCAGCTGAATCCATCTTTCACATGCCATGCCATGCCAGATGTTACAGTCGCCGAATAGTCCCATTCGAGATTACGAGCGATGGTTGATTCTGATTTTGATAATCTAGATTTAGCCCTTGCCTGATGTTTAGAATTAGAAGATCTGCTGCGGTGCGTTTTTTGCGTGTCCGATGACTCCCCTGAGACAGTCTCATCTGATGAATCAAGCTGGCTGAGCCCTGATCAGTCAAAATCATCATTTAATGAGTAAAACTTATCGCCATCTGGGGACATTAGTGGTGCACTGGACCAAGTTACCGTCGAGGTGTGACCAGACATCCCAGTGGGGTGGCAATTTACAGTTACATTACACCCTAAGTTATGCTCCAATAGGGGATGCATCTCCCGCTGGGCTTTTGGCTGCGAACCCAATGCATCCGGTAAAATACCTGTTACATTATCAGAGCGTACCAGGGTACCGATGGCAGAGCCAGTAACAGGGTCACTTTCTGCTAGCACAATCACCCGATCTCTATCCAGAGTCCCCCCGACCAAAGCAGTGGATCCCTCAGTCGTAATTGGTGTCTTTTCACCCCTCAGAGTATCTACTGGCTCCTCTATGGGTAGCAGTGTGTGACTACCCATGATCACCCTCTCGGCTTCCACAGAGACATCCTTTACTGTGCCCAGGGATCCAGTACCTTCAGACTCAGCTCCGGGTTTTGCAGGCAGCCCAGCCACGGTCAGAGGAGAAGGAGTGCAGTGAGGAAGGCTCGTGCCCTCGGGAGCTGCATCTATCATTGCAGGCGCCATGACTAAAGCATCATTTATGCCTGCAGCCAGACCCTCCAGAGTGCTGGGGATTTTATATGCATCAGGCGCGTCTGAGACGGAACGGGGGGGGGGGGGGGGGGGGCGCTGTTGAGCCAAACACCTCCGTCAGCGTCGGTTGCCGAAGGGAATCTTCCCCAGTAGCAGCGGCGCCGAGGCGGGTTCCTGCTCCTTTTGCCTTTGCTGGGATGGTGCTGTCATCACCCTTCTTTGTCTGCCCCCCACGCCGCTCCAGATTTGAGTCTCGCTCCGCAGCATTTGTGTATTCCTTAACGGCCTCTTTGGTGGCCTCTTTGACTTCTTTAGCGTCCTTGACAGCTTTACATGTCCTGGAAGCCATAGTTCTCCAGCCCGGTACTCGTTGGGGCAGGAAGAGTGATCGGAGAATCGGCCCTGTCTGTTTCCAGTGCAGCAGTATGAGGTATCCATGTTCCCCCAGACCGAGCGCACTCCCGAAACAAAGGTAAGCTCTTAACACCATATTATGCCATTCATTGTTTGATGTCACCGGGGGAGTGAGGAGCCGACGCAGCTCTCAGTTAGGTCAGTCAGCGGCCATCTTGCCCTCTTGCTGGTTCAATGTACTAGAGACTCACAATTCATGGGTGAATATTTCCTAACAATGAAAGCAATAGATATAGATGATGCACACAAATGCAGCTTAACTTGTAAATTAAATGAAGAAGAAAGGATATTTTTGAGTTTAGTAGAACAGAGGAGACAGGATTTCCAAAGAAGGGCCTCTGAACCGAAACCTCAGATACCTAAATGGGCTGAGAAGGAAGACATTATGGTAACTGGCAAGACTCATGCTGCTATGACCCTGGATTTTGAAAAGAAATGGAAAATCTGTCTCCATAGATTAAAAACAGAATATAACAATGCATTTATTGGGTCCAGTGAGTGTGAACATAACTTCTTAGTAATTGGGGGTTGGGGACTAAAAGGAGGAACTGATCCAGTATTTCCTGGAATATATAATTTATTTGTGGAAACAAAGCCTATTTTAGGCTGCCTGAACATTGGTACAGGAGATTCTATTTTGGAATAGTATTCCCTGAAGTCTATCATGGTAAAAGAATCACTGGAAGCAATGATGACAGTAATAGACTACCCCGATATAAAAGAGGTAGTTTTTCTGAAATAGTAGGTGACATATTAGGTGCATTGATACCTTCAGTGGGGGTTCTGCTGAATTCTTGAATAATCTGTCAATTGTCTACACAGTAGTTGATCGGTTATCTACTGACACTGCTGGAGGATTCTTATTGATCAATGCAGAATTAGTTGCTGTTAGATCTATGGTTTTGCAAAATCGACTTGCCCTTGATATCTTATTAGCAAAAGAGGGTGGAGTCTGTAAAATGCTGAAAGCGCAACATTGTTCTACTTATATTCCAGATAAAAGTGTAGAAATTGGAGGGTATATTAAAAACATTACACATTTGGAAGAGGAACTGAAACCACTGGAGGTTGACAGTGTATGGAAGAAAATAACTAATAGTTTTTCCACTATAAGTGGTTGGTTTTCTAACATAGGTAAACGTATCCTGAGTCAAATACTATTGCAAATCATGGGCATAACTTTATTAGTTTTGATAATAATGTGTTGCAACACATGTAGTGGGAAGAAAAAGAGGTATGAAGTGAATGAGAAATGTAGGAAAAGAAAATTAGACAAAATACATCTTGAAGAATTGAAAGGAAATATCTACAAAAGAATGAAAGGATCAAAATTTAAAAAGGGTAAAGGAAAGAATGACAGATTTGAAGAAATCGGAATGGTAGAATGTTAAAGTTGGCATCTGATTTAATGATGGAAGCTAGTGATGGCATAAAATGCCATCAGAGAGGGGATTGATGGAGCAAGGTTTCGTATGCAATCCTCTCAAATAACCTGTAATACTGTAACCAACATGTTTGTGGGTACTAACATAGCACCACATTTTATATATTGTATCTAGGGGAAGCTTTCCTATGTGCTTTACTAACCAGTAACCTGAGTGTCCTTAAAATGGCTGCCGAAAACACGGGAACTCTTCTGCGCATGCGTCTACTGTATCTGCGTAGTAATTACATTTCTGTCGCTTGGTGGGAAATCTTTGCAGCTGCACAATAGCTTTTAACATGGCTGCTCGAAACCCTCGCATTAATGCACATGCTGTGCTGAAACTAACCTGTGCAAGTTTTACTAAGTTGTTAATGCAAAAGAGATATTAAGTAAATGGGGTTAGAGTGGAAGTAAGTGGTATACAGTGAATTCATTTAATTTCGTATTCTAACATGTTTTTCTCTGACTTTATTAATAGTTCGTATTTGGGCCTTGGAGGGTGACTGACCTATTCCTTTGTGACAACTACACATGCACACTGCATCCTTGTTCTGAAACTAGTGATGTCATTGAACTTCTGCCAAGAACAAGTGGCTAGCACGGACATGGGAAACTAAACTCTTGAACCCGAAAAGGGAAGAAGCCGAAACATTGTACTACAAATTTATCGATCCACATATGAAATGCTTGTGGGAATAAAGCTTGTGGGTATTAAAATTAAGGGGCGGGAAATTACACAATAGAACTAAAGAAGGTTATTGCACATAGTATGGTGTAATGTCTGAAGGGAAGAATTGCAGAACAACCGAGGAGGCACATCTAGGAAGGGTTCCGAATGAGCCCGAGCCAGAGAGAGTAGCACCAGAAAGGGGTGCAACGCTGGCGTTGCATTAGAAGAGGTCAGCTTCCCTGTCCTGAAGCTGTCCTGAATCTTTTCACACTCTGATGTCCAGGTCCTCACACCATTCTAGGTAACTGTCGTTCTGAGGGTAAAGCTCCATATTTGCTCTCTGTTCTCTCTCTCTCCTAAGGTACTGTCATCATGAGAATTTAATTACTGTGAATTAATTTTAAGCTAACTGTACTATTTTCCCGATGGAGAAATTTGGTGTAGCTATGTGAATTCTGATTTGACTCACAAAATTATTAATTCAGATAAATCTTTAAAACTCCTAATGAGTCTGTGGCTCTTTAACCCCTTCAGTGCCACGCCCTTTCCCCCTCCTGTGCCGGGCGTTGCACTAGTGGGTGGGGTTCATGACGAGATAGTCTCGTCATGGGCACAGCGCAACCGTGCTCCATGACGAGACTATCTCGTCATGGGCACTGAAGAGGTTAAAATAAAGATTAAAGGTGTTATTATTGTCCTCACTATTCTAATCTACAACTAGATCTATCGACAAGAAGTACATTTACTTAAGGAGACAGGGAATGGTAATGATACTGATGTGACAGGTCTCTAAGGTAAATCAAAATTGATGAACAGCGGATATTTGCTAGCTCATTGAATGTATGAATGTATATGGGCCCAACGAGAGTTGGTGTATGTGTGTGTGACTAGAGCTGGTAAAATCACACCGCTGGCACTCCGCCTCTGCTTTGGCATCTGTCTGCTCTCTCAATGTTAACCCCCAGTGGGATTAACAGTGCAAGCACAGGGTTAGATGTCTCCTGAAGCCGTTCCATCAAAAACAGAAAATCTAACCCTTCCTCAATATTCAGATTATGCACCTCTATATGGTATTTAGGTAGTGACCTAACATTAAGCAAAGCGCAGTGCAAAGATAGTCATGTTTCCTAGGAAACGTTTTATCATTACTGCTGGCGTCAATAAGCTCCTGCATGCCAGCAGCGCAGACGCAATCCTGTCCTGTTTTTAGGTCCCAAAATGGTTCCCTTGCACATGCTTCGGCTCATCATAAAAAACTAGAGCGCTAACTGACTTCCACTCAAAGCACTTGGGATTGTAAATACGCAGAAAACACAAAAAACAATCTATGCAATAACGTTTTTAAAATACTTAAACTTTAAAATCCGCCCACAATTTATTAAAGGAGATCCTTTCGCCAATTCAAGAAATTGCAATGTATTTCAAAGTAGGCTACCAAGGACCACTGTCTTTCCCATGGAGGATGAGAACTGGATCAAAGGTGGGATCCAAGTAAGAGGACTAATTGATCAAAAGAGCGCTCAGAGAATGAAGCCCTCAGTATTGTGGCACCTTTGAAAGAGAGATTTTGTATACTGTGAGCCCTTATTTAAATCTGACTGCTGAATATGGAATACGAACCCTGGATTACTTACCACAATAATGTTCTCATACAAATGTCTACAACTAGCCTTAGTTTGTTACCATCAGTCATATGGTGGTGCTAACCCTGCCATGAATGTGTCTCTGATGTGTGAAATAGCATATTGGAAGTAAGTGGGCTGCATTTCTGCATCATTCAAAAGCAGCATTAATAGCTGTACTGGAGGACCAAAGCAAAATAATTGAAACTCTTGTCTATCCTGTTTAGTGTCAGACATAAATTTCTGTATCCATTGCAAAATACGTCTAGGTCGATGGTACCTCGAACCAGCCTGATGAAATAATGGACATAAGTTGAGACCCATGTTTACTACTTCGTGACATGATGCCAGGATTGTATGGCTCCTTCTGTGGAGTTTGAACCTTTCGAGTGTTGCCCAAGGCACCCAAACACTGTCCTGGGACAGGGAAGATCCAGGAACTTGTTCAACAGTATACACAGCAGAAATCCCTATTTGCTGAACATGGGCCTGAGGTAACATAACACCAATACTAGTGGCGCAGGTCCAATGCTCTCCAGTGAAGAACAGTAAGTGATGTGTGGGTAGAATAGTATATAATGTTACTTTTACGCTGACTCTGTTACTGTTCACCTGAAGGCTCTTTTGATTGGTTTACTTATTGTTACTGTTCATGTAAAGGTGCTATCCCTTTGTTGTCTGGCTCTGGTACTATTCATCTGAAGTCGCTATCCCTTTGTTGTCTGGCTCTGTTACTGTTTATCTGAAGGTGCTATCCCGTTGTTGTCTGGCTCTGTCATTGTTCATCTGAAGGCGCTATCTCTTTGTTGTCTGGCTCTGTTACTGTTCATCTGAAGGTGCTATCCCTTTGTTGTCTGGCTCTGTTACTGTTCATCTGAAGGCGCTATCCCTTTGTTGTCTACCTCTGCTAATGTTCATCTGAAGGTGCTATCCCTTTGTTGTCTGGCTCTGTTACTGTTCATCTGAAGGTGCTATCCCTTTGTTGTCTACCTCTGCTACTGTTCATCTGAAGGCGCTATCCCTTTGTTGTCTACCTCTGCTACTGTTCATCTGAAGGTGCTATCCCTTTGTTGTCTGGCTCTGTTACTGTTCATCTGAAGGCGCTATCCCTTTGTTGTCTACCTCTGCTACTGTTCATCTGAAGGCGCTATCCCTTTGTTGTCTGGCTCTGTTACTGTTCATCTGAAGGCGCTATTCCTTAGATAACTGGCTCTGCCACTGTTCATCTGAAGGTGCTATCCCTTTCTTGTCTGGCTCTGTTACTGTTCATCTGAAGGCGCTATCCCTTTGTTGTCAGGCTCTTTTACTGTTCATCTGAAGGCGCTATTCCTTAGATGACTGGCTCTGTTACTGTTCATCTGAAGGCGCTATCTCTTTGTTGTAATCAACACAATTTTAACAAGAGAGTCCTAGGGAAGATTTAAAGACCACTAAAGGATTATTTCCCCAAATTACTGATAGCCAAACACAAAAATCCTAGGGTCTACGACCTACCTCTACGTCTATTTCAGACCTTTGTGTTTGGCTATCTCTTTGTTGTCTGGCTCTGTTACTGTTCATCTGAAGGTGCTATCCCTTTGTTGTCTGGCTCTGTTACTGTTCATCTGAAGGCGCTATCCCTTTGTTGTCTACCTCTGCTACTGTTCATCTGAAGGCGCTATCCCTTTGTTGTCTGGCTCTGTTACTGTTCATCTGAAGGCGCTATTCCTTAGATGACTGGCTCTGTTACTGGTAATCTGAATGCGCTACCTCTTTGTTGTCTGGCTCTGTTACTGTTCATCTGAAGGCGCTATCCCTTTGTTGCCTGACTCTGTTACTGTTCATCTGAAGGCGCTATCCCTTTGTTGTCTGCCTCTGTTACTGCTCATCTGAAGGTGTTATCCCTTTCTTAACTGACTGTTCCTATTCATCTGAATGTGCTATCCATTTGTTGACTGACTCTCTTACAGTTCACTTGAAGGGTCTTTCTCGTTGTTAGTTATGGGTATGACTGACTTGGAGTGGTATACCAAGAAACTACTTCTATGGCTATTACTATAGAGATTGAGTTCTGATGCCTAAAATAAACGGCACCCCCCTATATCTGCATATGCATATCCTCACCAGTTCCCATTACAAAAAAAATTAAATCAGTGTGTTTTTTCAGAGCGACGTGGGAGGGTCGGCATGAGGATAATGATAATTGAAAAGACCTTACTGACTAAATAACAGAAACACCATAAGTCCAGATCAACTGAGAAGGCAAAATGTAGGAGGAGAAAGGCTACATCGAGCAGGCCAAGCCTAGGCAAAAAGGTTTAATAGAATCTGCTTGCTAAATGATATAGGACTCCATCCAGAAGACTCAAGGCCACAGTGAAGGCAATAAATGTACAGAGTAGCAAATATAGCTGCCTGGAGAATGCCAGTATCACATTAACCCTGGTGGAGTGTCCCAATAACTGGATGCAGGTTGGGCTCCTTGAATATTGTTATTAACTCAATACACCAGGTAGGAATCAGGTTAGTATAAATTATAAGGAACAAAGTTTACACTAAACCAATTTCTTAACGAACTAGGGAGCCAATTTAGAGTTTGGCGGAGAGGGTACTCTTGCAATGGCCGCTTGCCAAATTAAGAGACTGGCAGACCTTCATTATGTCAACGGCGGAAACTACTCCGTCTCTGCCACACACATAAACCTCCAACATCTCAACAGAGTAAGGGCTGTTGGCGGCTTGACCATGTGTCCACGCACCCAATTTAGAGTGGAGGAACACATGGCCAGTTTTCAATGTCCGTCACTGCCAGGTAAAACCAGCCGGTATGGGGCAGTGACAACTAATAATGCCCCCTTCATCATGGGAGAAAACTCGCAATGCGAGGGGGGCATTGTTTTTTTTTTTTTTTTCAAAAACAAAATCCCACTTCAGATTTGTTTTGGGGGAAAAAAAACATTGTCTGCCAAACTTGCAATGCATTTACAGGAACCACCATTACAGCAGTTCCTGTCAATGCTAGAGATGTCCACAAGGGCCAGTGGGCATCTCAGAGTTTGGCAGACGGTGACTCCGTCAGTACGACTGAGTACTGTACTTCGTTGCCTTGACAGAGTACAAACCCGTCCGCCAAACTCTAAATCAGGACATAAATCGTTTGGGGACAGCAATATGACTGTCCTATAAATATCATTATCATTTTGAACATATTCACAATGCACTATGATACTCAGTCTGTCTGGTTCTGAGTATAGTGCAATAATTACTATGCTATTCCCAGACTCAGATGGGGTTTTCCATGCAGATTGAAGCAAAGGGTAATGTGTGATGTTATCGATCTCACAGCTATGGCCACAGCAGCTGTTCAGTCAATCACTACACTCCCAAGCTTCACAAATAGCTGGACGAATGAAGGTTCCTTTTTCATTCCAGAGAGAAGCACAAATGGCACTTGACATATTAGTTATGCAATATTTCCTCAGCCAAGGGCATGACGGAAATGCTGACAGAATAACCTTTTCTTTAAGATGAAATTCAAATAACACCTTACTCAGATGAACATCATGAGAGGTTCAGAAGCACAAGAAATATATCTTAGGAGGACTTTGGTTCAAAATGCTCCAGTAGCAGCCTGGCAAAACAGTGCAGTACGCATGCCACATGCCACATGTTGCCTTGTTGGCAGTAGAGAAAGACTTTCATAGGCTGCAATAGGTACAAGGTATGTCTTTCACCAATGCCCAGTGGCAAAGGCTCAGTCATCTTTACTACTACTGAATTAGTGTAGAGGATTTCTTGGCAACCACTAGAATCATCAAGTTCTCAGAGGAGAGGCCAAGATGCCGAAAAGGCAAGTCATGAGGACTCATGTGCTCGGGCTAAGTGATGATAGACACAGAAAGTCTTTCCTCTGAGGAAGGAGGATGTGGTCTCTCTGCAGTAGAGTGGGTCTGAGCACAAGACCAGCCTAGGATTGTCCGAGCCACTAGGATGAGTGCATATTGCAAGTTCTCCCTTGTGTCTTGGGGTCTACAGTGTTGGCAAGAAAGCATACAATAATTTCTCATCAGTTCCAACATTAGTTCATCCCCTAGGGATCTTGGTCTCATGCCTATTGACGAAAAGAACTAGTTACACTATTATTGTGATGAATTCAAAAAGCATACGTAGGTCGAATATACAGAGCCTTGAAGATGGGCCCGCACACACCCAGAGAATCTTCCACTCATGGAACAAGTGTCTTTCCTGGAAGCAGGAACATGTCTTGTTGCAGTATCCACATCTACTAAGCCACTGCTAGATGACACGGCTGCTGGGAGTGAGTTCCCACTAGTGAGTTCCCACTGATTCCTGATGCAGAAAAGGGCTTTAGGGTTGTCTCTATGGGTCATCATTGCCATAGATTTCAGAACAGGTACGCAATCATTCAATGGCAGAAAGATCACCGTCCACTCAAATAAAAGTATGCTCAGTGGTGACAACAAGCTGCTTACAGGGCAGGCGGAAGTGGGGTTCACCCAAAAGGATGGACGCAGGTGCACACTATTTCAACGTTGGGATCAAGGATTGCTAGATTTGGATGATCGGCAAGTGGTCATTCAGCCGCTGGTGTAGTATAGCTTATAGGCCCATTGTCGACATTTGCTAAGTTAGCATGAGCTTTGCTGCCATGAGACTGCTTTTGCGCACAACACTGCATGCATATATTTCGCAAGACTCTGTTTGTGTCCCTTTCACATGAAAACTGTCTATCTTGCACGTTCTCTGCTGTGCTCTGAGGCTTAGTCTGCACACGATGTTTAAGGTCGATCATCAATGCCCCTTGTTATTCTCTTCTGGTCAGTCCCTCGCACCTAGACATAACATGATACACACAGCTGCACTACTGGAAATTGTGTGCTTTAATATTGCAATCGCAACATGTTTTGACACACTTGGAGAGACACCTTTCCGAAGAGAAGAGCTGTGCTTGTCCTGCGATGTGAACATTGCATCTAGGCCTTGAGGTATGGGGGTCCGCTGACAAAGCCCAGAGGTCTTCTTTTTTATAATAACCTATTTATTACCACGGGGAGGGTGGTTAGGTCTTTTAGTCCTTTTCCACTGTCTTTTATAAAATGATATCCCCGTTTGTATTCTATAGAATTGTAACATTGCTGACTATATTGTGTTTATGCATTTTGCTGCTAGTGTTGGCACGTGTACTGTACCATAGAGCGCATTAGTTGAAATAAACATTTTAAAATATACAGCGTCTCGGATTACTCACATTGTGGACAAGTATGAGTGAGTGAGCGAAAGAGTGTCTGGCGCGCACGATTCCCAAGATAGAGTGACGTGTTCTGGGTTGTCTAATCATTGGTAGCTTCACTGTAGACGGAGAACGAATGAGACACTATAGCTATTCGGTTTGGGATTTTGGGTACTAATGTGGTAGGTTGGTACACACCTATTCACTGAGGTCCTGTTTTCCTGTGCATAGTTCTGTATATGTGCAGAATTCCTGCAACATGGCGCCGCCAAAGTTTGGTCTGGTTCATATCTACGAGACGCTTGAGTAGTGCTTGTGCTTGTCCACAACACCCATCTCTTCTGCCTCCGGAGGCAGCTGTGACTGTGTAGCCTCCTATATTGACGTTTTATAGGTTCTTTCAAGCTTGAAGTATTAAAAAAGGTCTCTCTCTCTTTTATTATTAACCCAACATTGTGCTGCCGCTTTTTAAGTTGTTCTTTGCTTTTGTGATGGCGTGTAACATTGCGGCACACAATCGCACACCACTCAGAGATTACTTAAGAATGCATGGGGTCCCTGATGCAGGTGTAGATCTGATTTTTATAGTAGAAGTGGATCCAGTTTACCGCTTCGAAGTCTTTTACTCTTAGGTGACCTTTCCGGCAGTGGACGGTGGAGACAACCTGTTTCATGAATACACTGCCACGGCTATTCCGGTAGAGTATCAGCCCTATCGGACCGTTGAAGTTCTGCTTACAGCTTGGCAACACCGAATTTGGTTTAATGGCGGCCTTCCTCACTCATTCACGCCGGTCCGTTTAGGTCCTTTATCAATCAAAGGGGCCACATGGCTGGTGTTGGCTGGGTATGCACCTCACCCGCGTGGGTTAACAACAGCAACGCTGCCCGCTACGCGTGTTACATACTTCTCTGATACAAGTACATAGAGCTGTTATACAGTTCATGTCGCGTACTTTCCTGGTGGCTCCACCTGAACTTGTTGCGCAGCCTGCAGGGCCTGGTGGAGTGACTATCAGTCCCGTCATGGTTAATTCGGTGATGGTCAAGCGGCCACAAAATAAGGATGAATTACCTTATTGGCTTGACGAGAAATTTGGACAGCTTGAAGCTGTTTTTCCTAATACATCTCCTGTAGAGAAACACCAGATTTTGACTATAAGTTTGCCTAAAGACTAAGTACTGCGTGGTAAAAGTACAAATACTTACCTGTGAGGTACTTGGCTATGTGCTAAAGATTGTGCGTGGTAAAGACTGTTTCCCCTTTTCCCTCAGGTAGGACACATCCCCTCTCCTTAAACACTCTGGGGCAGATTTATGAGGTTTTGCCGTAGGGAAGCGCAGCAGGCCTTCCTGCTGCGCTTCCCTACGGCAAAAGAAAAGGGCAGGGATGCGCCGTATCTATAAAATGCGGCGCATTCCTGTCCTTTTCCCCTGCGCCGGCGCACAATGGGCTGCCTGCGCCAACGCAGGTACCTCTGCACCATGGTGCAAGGGTGCCTGCGTTGCGGAGAGGAATATTTTTGTGCAGGAAGGGAAACCTTTCTGTACAAAAATAATCACAAGAGGTTTTTTCTCTTTGTATGGGTGCTGCAGAATGCAGCACACATAGAAAAAGGAAAAACGAGAAGAAATAAAGATATTTCTCCCCGTTGCGCCTCCCTTACACCTCCCCTGGGGAGGCGTAAGCTTTTGGAGCTGCCTCAGATTTACGATTTCTCGTAAATCTGGGGCAGTGTCAAAAGGCCATAGATGTTGCTGGGAACGCCCCCAGCAACACCCATTGCACGCCCCTTTAACGCAGTACACTGCGTTAAAGGGACTGATATTTATGAGGCAGCATTAAGCCACAAAAAGTGGCTCAGTGCTGCCTGATAAATATCACGCAGACTTCTGCGCCACGGAACGTCACAAAAAGTGACGTTCCGATGGCGCAACGGGCCTCATAAATCTGCCCCCTTGTGTCTTCTCTCTTGTGCCCCTAAATATTTTGGGGGCACTATAAAGGTGTTTTATGCCTTTCAATCTGTTTGGCGGGAACCTTAGTCTCCTTGACAGTTTACAACCCCCTAAACCCCATACTTGTAGAGGTCTCATCTGTTGCTTGTGAGAAATGTTATTTACCTACAGGGGGCTTAGACCCTGCTCATTGCTTACCATTGATTGGATTAATAGTCACTAATTTCCTTGCTTCTCTTTGGTCATCGAATGCCGGCTTTACTTCCTCTTTGTGTATTTGTCCCTGCCCCGAAGCATGGCCCAAGTACTGCTTCCCATGCCCAGTGTCCTTTCAATGCTCGCTGGTTTCAGAGGCACTTTCCTTTCATTTTACTTGTACCCCTTTCCTCCCTTACCCCTCCTGCATTGTTGCTTGCCCTGCCCCCTGCCCCCAACATGTTGCATGTCTGGTCCCCCCTGCGCCTCCCCGTTGTTCATTTCCCTGTTCACCCCAGCCCCTCCCCCTTCGTTGCTTGCCCCCTCCGTTCCTACCACCCTAACATTGCGCCAAGAGGTTTCAATATGTTAGTAACATGCAGACATCGCTGTGCTCCCTGCACTACATGGTCTTTTTAAAACTGACTTGCAATACCAACACAGCAAACTTATACGTAAGATAACTACGCAATTTTGTTTTGTGCAGGCAGAGAATAATCCCATACTAAGAAAAAGGATCACTGCCCCTTGTGGTTAGCGCTGACTACATAATAACTTTCAGCATTGCTACAGAGCAGCCGCGCTACTGTACAACACGGCTAAAAGAAATTTACAAAAGCAGTAGCTCTTCCATAGGCGACACCTATTGGCTTTGTCAATGCTTATTACTTAAAAGACTTATTAATTATAAATTATTTGTAATCACCTTTTACATATCCTATAAATTGCTTCAGAAGTACAGCTCAGCGGCTTTACATTAAGTCCCACATTTTTCTCAAATAATCCAGATGCAGATTCCTTTGTGGGCTTGGAAATCTCTAGGCAGTTCAGTAGGCCAAAAATAAATAAATCAATGCTAATATATATGGAGGCTAGGAGCCAGGGGCAGGGGAGGGTCCAAGATGGCAGACATGTCTTGCTGAGCTCTCTGGCCCATCCCATATAATCCTACATAATCCCATGCTCCGGTGACTAAACCCGGCCTGGGGGGCAGTATGTGCACAGGGACCCTGGCTGTAGCTCCCAACACCTGATCGATGATTTGGCAGCCAAAGCGGTAGACGGACTCAAGGGAGTGGCCTGGTCTGGTCCGTTTGACTCCTGGAGGGGAAGTGGGCCCTGACGTGGCCTGCTTGAAGGATCGGTGACTGATGCCCTCAGTCCGGCTCCTTTCCCTCTGACTTCCGGGAACGACTGCGGCACCAAACAAATTCCGGGCGGGGTGTGACTTCCATGGCTCTGCCTCATGAAACAAGGCTTGGAATGCAGTGCTGCCCCAGGGGTCAGCAGGAGGAGACAGCAACATCCAGAACCAAAGGCTGGGTCCGTGCTGCCTTCAGATGCTGGAAATGGCGAGGTGTTGACAGCTGAGGTCCAAGGAGGAGAGCCATCTCGGCGCGGGCTGAGGACATGTGGGGTGCCAGTCCAGAGGCACTGAAAACGCAGACGGGTGTGCAACCTCCTTCCTACTTCCCAGTGGAGTGTGGGGCACTAAACACGGGCAAGGCTCTTCCTCGCTACGACAACTGGAGAGGCCTAGAACCCAGCCATCCACGCTTTGAGCAGAGGTCTGTCACTTTAGAAACGCAGGGCTGCACCATATGTACAAGAGTATGGTGCAGCCATGTGTTTCCCACTGCACTGGCGCTAAATATAGCTGCCTAGCGGCAATAGTACAAGGGTGTCTACGTTGCAGGGGAAGATTGTTTCTGCACATAAACAATCTTTAAATGGCGTTTTGTAACTTCTATGGGGTATATTTACTTGCAAAGTGGCGAAGCGTTTCAGTAAGCCAAGAAGGCTAACGACACGCTCCATTACTTTAGAAATGCAGGGCTACACCATGTTTACAAGAATATCGTGCAGCCCAGCGTGTCCCCCTAAATTTAGCTGCCAAGCGCCAAAGCAGGCACCCTTGCACCACAGTGCAAGGGTGTCTGCGTTTGCAGAGGAAGATTGTTCATGTGCAGGAAGGTGTCCTTCCAGCACATAAACAATCTTAAATGGTGTTTTGTAACTTCTGTGTGTACTGCTCAATGCAGCACACATAGAAGTTGCAAAACATTGTTTTTTAAAATGATTGTTTATGTGCAAGAAGGGACACCTTCCTGTACATAAACATCATTGGCGTTTTGCAGGTTCCATGTGTGCCGCACAACGCTACACACACAGAAGCCGCAAAAACAAGGGGAAATTAAACATTTCTCCTCGTGTCGCCAAGGTAAGACCAGTTTTTCCCTGGTCTTAATTTTGTTGCTGCCCCACATTTACGGCACCCCGGTAAATATGGGGCAGCATCAAAATCAATGGGTGTTGCGGTGGAACGCCCAAAGCAACACCCACTGCACTCCCCTTTCACGCTAAGTATACCGTGAAAGGGTGCCTTATTCACAAGGCAGCGTTAAGCCACGTTAAGTGGCTTAACAATGCCTTTTAAATAAGGCAAAACCACTATTGTCACCACAATGTCCTGAAAAGTGAGGTTGTGGTGGCGATAGGTGCTTGTAAATGTGCTTCTCAATGCAGCACACAAGTTGCAAAACGTCATTTAAAAAAAATTATTGTTCATGTGCAGGAAGGGAAGCCTTCCTGCACATAAACTTCCTGCACATAAACAAATAAACAATCATTGGTGTTTTGTTGTTTCCATGTGTGCTGCACAACGCAGCACACATGAAAGCAGCCAAAAACGAGGAGAAATTCAACATTTCTCCTAATTTCGTCAGGGTAAGACCAGGATTTTCCTGGTCTTAATTTTGGAGCTGCCCCATAATTACGCCACACCGGTAAATATGGGGCAGCGTCAAAATCAATGGGTGTCGCGGTGGAACTTCACAGCAACCCCCATTGCCTTCCCCTTTCACGCTAAGTATAGCATGAAAGGGTGCCTTATTCACAATTTGGCGTTAAGCCATATTAACTGGCTAAATGCTGCCTTGTAAATAAGGCAAAGCCCCTATCGCAACCACAACGTCCTGAAAAGTGACATTCTGGTGGTGATAGGGGCATGTAGATATGCCCCTCAGTGTGGATCTCTCCTTGCTAAAGCAGGATTTTAGGAATACAGTGGAGACGGTCATGGAGGCAGAAGGGAGTATATCAGAGACAGAGGACTCTTTCAGAACCATACATGCCAATACCAACGACCTCAAACATACAGTTAATGTGCTGGAGGCATGTGCAGAGGACGCTCTCGTCGAGATAACCCTAGGAATGTGGCATCCTGGAGGGCAGGGAAGGTCTGTCCCTGACACAATATAATTGGACATGGTTGAAGTCCTGGGTTCCTGAGGAGTAGGTGTCTAAGTGTTTTCTGGTGGAGAGAGCCCATCGTTCACTGACCTCGTGCCCAACCTCCCCTGGAGTGCCACCATGACCGATTACTGCCAGAATCTTTAAATTCGCTGCAAGTGACGTGATCCTACGAACAGCCCGGAACATAGGTAAAGTGAAATGTGAGTCTTCCCCAGTAATAATATTCCCAGACTATACTAAGAAAGTGCAACTACAACAAAGATCTTTCTTAGAGATTAAATAGAAACTGTGAGCTATGGACATTCAATGCATGTTGTTTCCAAAATTTATGGGTATGCTCCACGACCTGTACATCTATTTACATCAGTGTTCAATTTGTCTCACCTGTGTCCTTGAAACCACAATATATTAGGGTGCTCTCGTAGTGTCATAATACCCACCCACCAGGGTATAAATCCACTAGGGCTGAAACCAGCCTAGAACAATGTCCAACAAAAACACTGAAGCACACCAAATGGTTGTGACTCTAATCCACAATCAATGATCTGTGGTTCAACCAGTCAAAATGAGTGTCCCTTAGAAGAATTTCACAACAATTGTTGAATCAGGTCCCTTTGATTGATCGATTTATTCCATTTCAATACAGATAGAAATCAGCAGCAGCCGATGTACGTTTCGCCCCCCTGGGCTTTCTCAAGGCTGCAAAAAACATATGTACAAACTGTTTGTATACTACATTCCATTATACATTTTTTTTATATTTAGCCAAATTTGGCATATAAAACACCAAATGCCCTTTTGTTGTGTTTTAAACACAGAAAGGTAAGAGAGAAAAAGAAGAGAGACAGGAGTGTTCCGCACAGTCAGCCAAAAACCAAGGATCCGTGAAGAAATTCACACCCAATTATGCTCTAAATCATTATAGTGGAGGAATAGACCTAAAGAATTCCAACCTAGCCGTGTCATGCGAGATGTTTGTTTAATGTTAAAGAAATGGAGAACGCACCCTGTGTTGAAATATAAACAAAGTGAATTAAAACACGACGCATATAAGAAATTGGTTAAGATTAAAAAAAAATGTTTAATTTTTCCTAAATATAGATCACCATCTATTGTAATCACAAGCAACATGGCTATAGAGGAAAAAATATAAATCCTCATGTGCCCAACCATTATATTGAGAAGCTGGCCAGTTGAGAGAAACCTCACCTTCAATTTAATTTACTGAGTTCCATTCGTGTCTCATATCGCCAAGTTCCAGTTAAATACAGTAGGTTGTAAGTATTCCTAAATGTGAACAAATGGAGAGCAAACATGTTAAAAACCAATGAGAGGGAGCTATAGATGAACCAACCCCCAAAAGGATTCACTATTATTTAAGGACCAAAACCATAGACAGACCACAACCCTATAAGATTGCTCCCTGTCACACCACGGCAACATAGCTTACCAAAAAACAATGTGAAATATAAACCCGACTCGCAGTCATGTTAATCCCTGTGGAAAACCGCGTTCATTTCGTCATGAACTGTGGAGGAAACTTTTCTCTTCCACGAGTGTAGGACCCTGATGAGTCCTCTATAGATAACAACAGAACGAGACAAGTCCCAAGAAGGCTATTACCAAATTGTCCTCCTGAGCATGTTATATAAGAAGAGAGGTTTAACCACAAAGCAAGCCGTAACTATCCGACCTCTTCTAACTAGATTAAATACCTTGTTTCGAGAGGCAATCTGTGTACCTCGTAACCAGCAGCAGCACGGGTTTGACTTGCGGGCGCCATCTTTTTAACCTTCCACAATCAAAATTAGTGTAAATGGAGAGCGGACTGAGGTTTCTTTCCATTCCGGAATTTGTCATTTAATATTTAAGTCTAAATAATATTTGTGAGTGTTTCATAGCATATTTTAAACAACAATAAAAAGGTGTCAAGAGTAAAACTTTTAACTAGCCCAAATATGTGTAATACAACGTCTAAGATTCAAATTATTATTGTGCATGATATTCCTTGTCTTCAATGACTTCAAACATTTAAAAGCATCTGAGAATCCATCTCTGTACGAAAACATTTAAAATTACAATTATATACATCGGTGGGAATTTATGTACCTTCCAAACCGAGGATCAAGGAGTGGAATAAATATAGAAAACGTTTCTAGGCTCTCATAAGCCTCATGAAATATTGTCGCGGCCATGTTACTAGTGCGATATTAATATCCATTTGTAACACATATTTGTTTAGAATCATTATCAGACGACTGAGAACTGATAAACAATTGATCACAGTGATCCAGAAAGTGAATCCAGTTCGGTGAAAAATTACCAGTATGCGTGCGAGGTTGAACAGTTGTTCCTACCCATTTTGGAAGCAGTGGATTAAGCGCGTCCTTTTTGGCTAAATGCTGTCAAAATGTCTAATACTAGATGATTGCTTCCATAGTCATGTAGTATGAAGTAGGTGCCAATAGTCTGACTCTAATCCAGTTTTAAAAGGTTATTCGATATCGAGTAAGAAATTGAAATAAGAGTTGTCAAAGACATGTTTCAAGATTTCCCTATTAAAATTGGAATTGGCAAATGGTGAAAGGAGATCTGCCAATATGGTCTTCGTACCGAAGTTCTAACTCGAGTCCCGCTTTAGAAAATTGTTTGATATGACAAAAGGAATTAAAGCCTGAAAATATTTATTTTGTCAGAGACATATTTCGAGATTTTCATATTAAGATCGAAATTATTAAATGGTGAAGGGAGATCAGCCAAAGAAGTATAACCCATATTCATTATACCTGTCCAGGTGGTGATGAACCCAAAGGAAGAGAGAGTGATTAGTCAAGAAATGGTCAAGAAGTAATCATCAAGGAGATAGAAGAAGCAGAATTACAGTTCAAATCAGTACTCAATGCCAACATTGGTTTTTACAGGAATTCACACATCTCCTTGTTGATGTTCAGACCACATTCCACTTCCCTCAATTTAATGATCCAATGACTTTCCATTCTGCGTAGTTGTGGCATCCTATTTCCAACCCTCAGACCAGGATTAACCACAGCAATGCTATGAAAGCCCAATTTCATCAATTCATGTGACTTGTGTGTTGTATTGAAGTGGACCGCTAGAGGATACTGTATGTTGTTGTTGCGTATCGCTCGAAAATGCTCTTGAATTCTCTCTTTCAGCGGTCTTATAGTGCTACCATTTTTCACAAATGCACTTAATACAATAAATCACAAATTTAGTATTGCAGTTTATGAAACTCCTTATTGTGTAAATTCTCTCAGTGTTGTACTGGAATCTGTTGATTTTATGCATTCCTAAACAGCAAATGCTAGTCAAGAAGGGAGTCCCATTTCAGGTTCACAGCACAGAGACAGATGATCAGGGCCGGCTGGCTATTGTGTATGGAACGCTTGGGTGTACGAATGTGCTTTTAGTGAATGTCTATGGTCCGAATGTGGATGATCACCCCTTCTTCGCGGATGTGTGGTGTCGCATCTCTGCTTTCCCCGCTGCTGAGATTCTATGGGGGGGGGAGATTTTAATACATGTTTGGATGTTATCGCTGACAGGGTAAGAGCAGGGGTAGCGCGACATAGGCTATCCACTGATGCACTCCTGGGGATACTAGATGCCGGGAACTTGCATGACATTTGGCGTGTGAAGTACCCTGGGGTCAGAGAGAGCACGTTTATCTCTAGGGTACATGGTATGTGGTCCCGGTTGGACTATTTATTTCTGTCGGGGGCTGCTTGTACCTGGGTGGTGGAGGTTCAACATATGGCCAAAACTCTGTCAGATCATTCTCCTGTACTCCTGGAGCGGAGAGTTCCTGGTTGTTAACGCACCCCGTTCTCGTGGTGACTGCAACCATCATCCCTGACTGATGCGGTTTTCAGGCATACAGTTGGTGAGGCTATTCATAATTATATCAGGGAAAATGAAGGGACGGTCGACAATCAGGGGGTTCTTTGGGAAGCATTCAAAGTTACAATTCGGGGATGTCTGTATTGGTGCACAGGCAGGGGTCCTTAGGGATCTACGCTGCAGAATACATAAGCTGGATGGGAAAATAGCTGCCCTGGAACGGCCAATGCTCGCGATCCGGTGCCCGAGACACTGTCTGTAATACGCAATCTGGTAACTGAACATAACCAGACAGTGGATCAAGAAATGGAGCACAGATCCCGACGGTGCACTGCCGTTATTATGGGGAGGGGGTACGCCCTAGATGCTCGTTGGCGCAGAAGTTGGCTGCCCTGCGCAGCCAGGCCTATATCACCGAACTGCTGGACGGGTAGGGAGTGGCACATTTTGGCACTACTGAGATTAGCAAACTGGTGCTGGACTTTTATTGGAGAAGGTGACTACCACGCTGCGCTGGGATTACATGAATAGCGCTTTGCTGTAACTTGCGCTTGCAATTTTAAAGCCTCCTCATTTTGTATTTCATTTGAGCTTATTTTTTTACCCTAGTTTTAACTACAGTCGCGCCCCCCCCACTGGCCCCCTCACGCACTATAAAACTTCTTACAAGCACCGCAATTTTGCGGGTCCGGGCTCACGGGGTCACGTGATGCGCCGCCGCCATTTTGGGAAGGTCAGTGCCACTTCCTGTGTTCGGGGGTTAGCGCTCTAGCGCTGTTACACCGCCACATCGCCTATTTAAGGCGAGCTTTTAACGTGGGTCAGCCTGGAGAAGGTGACTACCACGCTGCGCTGGGATTACATGAATAGCGCTTTGCTGTAACTTGCGCTTGCAATTTTAAAGCCTCCTCATTTTGTATTTCATTTGAGCTTATTTTTTTACCCTAGTTTTAACTACAGCCGCGCCCCCCCTGGCCCCCTCACGCACTATAAAACTTCTTACAAGCACCGCAATTTTGCGGGTCCGGGCTCACGGGGTCATGTGACGCGCCGCCACCCTTTTGGGAAGGTCAGTGCCACTTCCTGTGTTCGGGGGTTAGCGCTCTAGTGCTGTTACACCGCCACATCGCCTATTTAAAGCTCGCCTCGGCGCGCAGCGGTGACGCGCAGCGGTCGCGCCTTCGCTATGCCTGAGTCTAGCCAGAGTCCTGCCCGTCTGCGCCCGTCAGCGCTAAGGCAGGGTCAGGGCAGGAGACGCTGGACCCCTCAGGATGATATCGGCTGACGCCCTGCGCCAACTGCGCTGCGAGGTAAGAAGCTGCCACCATGGCGCCTTGGACCCTCTGAGCGGCCCCTACCAGTGTCCTAGCTGTTCCTTTAGGCTTCAAAGGCCACAGCCCATCTTAAAACTCCAACCTAGCCCACCCACGCTACATACAGCTGACGTAGTCGCTGATCATGTCGCCCGACCCTCAATAAAAATCCTGCATCTAAACGTCAGATCCCTGGTCTGCCATTATCTGGAAGTGTTCTCCCTGATTACGGATGAGAATCCCGATGTATTCTTTCTCACCGAAACATGGCTTCATGATCAAGCCATGGTAGCCACGAACTTAGCCCTACCAGTGGGTTACACAATGTACACGCTTCATCGTAACGCCAGAGGGGGAGGCATCGCGGCTGTGGTAAAATCATGCTACCCATGTGCCTGGCAGCCTGTTTCCATAGCGGGGTGTGAGAGTGCTCAATTTAACATCTCTATAAACCCCCATTTCACTTTCTCGGGACTGCTCATCTATAGGCCTCCTGGCCCTGATGTAGCCTTTCGTAATAGCCTCCCGGAGGTAGTCTCCTCCCTTGCCTTGAAGACTGCCAACTTCACTATAGTTGGAGACCTCAACTTACACATGGATTCACCGACTACCAACTCAGTCAGCAGTCTTCTAGCTGATCTTGACGCCCTTCAACTAGTTCAGCTGATTGAACAACAGACTCACACTGGAGGCCACCTACTGGACCCCTTCCTGACAAATATCACCAACATTTCAGTGCTTCAGCCTAAACCCATGGCCTGGACCTATCATTATCTGATCGAGATCCACATTGCAACATCTACCCCCTCCTTTAGAAATAACCTTCCCAACATTTTTAAACGACCATGGAAAAATTTAAACCTAGTGGATTTTCACCAGCTCCTGATGAAGCATCACCCATACCCCCCCACTGAAGTTACCCGTGGTTATGACAGTTTTTGTGAGTGGCTAACTCAAGCTTTGGACTCGCTCATACCTGCTAGATGGAGCAAGACCAGATCAGGTCCCTCCAGTCCATGGTACAATGATTCCCTTAAGCAGCTTAAATCCTCCTGCAAAAAGGCGGAACGAGCCTGGCGTAGAGCGTATGACACTGACCTTAAGTTAGCCTACAGGGCCTGCACTAGGCTATACCATCAGGCCATATGCAAAGCCAGGGCTGCGTATTACTCGTTGGAAATAAAAAACAGTACTAATCCAACAAAGGTAATCTTTAAGGTGTGTAAAGATTTAACTAGCAAAAAGACGGCAACCTCAGTAAAAGCCACCTTAGCCCACTGTGAAGATCTCGCCTCATTTTTTGTTGAAAAGGTCGAGGCTATATATAGGTCCTTCCCTCAGTCCACTTCCTTAAATAATACACCTGTTCCTAAGCCAACTGCCTCAAAATCATTGCTATCCATTCCGGGCCCCACCTCTGAGGAGTTCAGATCTTTGGTTACCAAAGTTAAGTCTGGCTCCCCCATGGATCCTCTAAGACCTGCTCAATTTCGGGATCTTGCAGAGTGCTGCTATCCTTCACTTCACAATCTCATTGAACTCTCCTTTGACTCTGGTACTGTGCCCACTAAGTGGAAGCAGGCCACCATCATTCCTATATTAAAGAAACCTTCCCTCGACCCCGCCAAACCCGAACACTATCGGGCCATTTCCCTTCTCCCTTGGATATCAAAATTAGCAGAAGCACACGCCAATAACATCCTGTCTTCACACCTGCAGGAAGCTAGCATTCTTGATCCTTCTCAGAATGGGTTCCGTGCGGGTCACAGCACCGAGACCGCTCTTTTAGCAGTTGTGGAGCAGATAAGGAAGATGCTAGACAGTGATCAGACGGTGGCACTGATCCTTTTGGATCTTAGTGCCGCTTTCGACACTGTCTCTCATCCGATCCTACTCCAACGGCTTTCTGAGGCGGGAGTCGAGAAAGTAGCGATTGATTGGTTCCGCTCCTTCCTTGCGGAGCGCACCTTTAAAGTCTCTACGCCGCCTTACGAATCCTCTCCCCGCCCTATCTTACAAGGTGTTCCACAGGGTTCGTCTCTTAGCCCTACCTTGTTCAACTTATATGTTCAGCCGTTGGCGGAGGTAGCCCGTAGTCGTGGTCTTACCATGGTGTCATACGCTGATGACACTCAGCTGGCGGTTGCACTTAATGGTGACACCACTATGGATGCTCCCGCCTTCCAGGCTGCCCTTAAAGAAGTAGCAGGGTGGATGTCGGAGAATCGACTTCAACTCAATGCTACTAAGACCGAGGTCCTTGTCTTCGGCAAGGACACTAAGCTCTGGGGAGATCAATGGTGGCCATCAGAGCTGGGCCCCGTTCCCACTCCCGTTACAGAGGTTATAAATCTCGGGGTGTGGCTTGATGACAAGCTCTCCTTTACTCCCCACACTAAGAGAGTGGCTGGTGTCTGTTTCGGCACTTTGCAGTGACTTCGGACGATTTTTAAATTTTTCGATGCGGCTACCAGACAAATAATAGTCCAAGCCATGGTCCTCACCAGACTGGACTATGCCAGCTCACTCCTGCTGGGAGTGAACCAGGCAGAGCTCCAGCCTCCAGCGTGTCCAAAATGCAGCAGCCAGGATGTTGGTTGGCCTCCCTAAATTTTGCTCAGCGCGACGCACTATCCAAGATCTCCACTGGCTGCCAGTAGGGCAAAGGATCAAGTTTAAGGCTCTCTGCCTGACTTTTAAAATCCTTAAATTGGCCTCTCCTCCTATCCTTGCCCAGACTATCTCTTATTATATCCCTTTCAGAGCTCTCCGGTCATCAGGGCAAAATCTTGCCATTGTCCCACGCTACAAAAGAACAAGAATAGGCGGACGCTCTTTTGCAGTGTTGGCGGCCTCTCTCTGGAACACTCTGCCTACCTCACTCCGTTCTATTCCCGATCTGCTCCTGTTTAGGAAGGCATTGAAAACCTTCCTATTCTCCACAGTCTAACTCTCTGCTGATCTGGTCTTCTCAATGTATGTTGTGTTTGTCACCATCTCTTTAGCGCCGGGACGCCTCTTGGCTGCGGCATCTGTGCGCTTTATAAAAATTATATAACATAACATAACATAACATAACATTTGGACCCACATGGGGACCAGAAGCGGCCAGTTGTGGAGGATATTCATGCCTACTTGGATGGTGTGGCGCTGGGTTGGCTGCCACCACACTATTGAGAATACCTCACGCAACCGTTTGACGTTGAGGACGTTAAGCAGGCCATTATGTCTCTTCCGACTTGCAAAGCAGCAGGGCTAGATGGGCTCCTTAGTGAATTTTATAAGGCCTATGTGGACGTCCTCGCGCCACGCCTGCTAGAAGTATTTGCTGAGGCATATGATTCGGGAACTCTGCCTCCCTCCCTTAAAGAGGGCCTACTAATAATGCTTTTGAAAACTGTGACTCCTACAGGCCCCTCTCTATCATAAATATTGATGCCAAAATATTGGCTAAAATAATTGCAACCAGGCTCCAGCCATTAGTTCCCAAATTGGTCCTTCAGGACTAGTCAGGGTTTGTGTCCTCAAGATCCACAATGCACAACCTCTGCACAATTTTTTCCACCCTACATTATTTTGAGCAGGATTTCCAGGCAGTGGCCGTGCTTCTGGATGCGGCCAAGGCCTTTGATTCCCTCCAGTGGGAATTTATGTTCACCGTCCTGCTACGGATGGGCCTACCACCGTTCTTTTTAAAATGAATTCACCTCCTGTACACTGCACCGGTAGCACGGATTCGTGTGAATGGAGGGGTCTCTAATCCCTTATCTATTAAAAGGGGCACGCGGCAGGGCTGTCCCCTGTCGCCCATGTTATTTGCGTTGGCACTGGAGCCTCTGGCGTGCAAGCTGCGTCAACTAGATGCCCAAGGGGCGTTGCGGTTTCGACAGAGACCCTTGGTGGTTTCGTTGTATGCCAACGACATGCTGCTTTATGTCCGCGAACCCGCCACATATTTATTGGAGCTATTAAGAGAGTATGTCAAATTTGAGAGATATTCAGGTTTGGGCATCAACTGCGCTAAGTCCACTGTGTTTCCGTTAACGGCAGGTACTAAAGAGATTAAATTAGACTATCCTCTGCAGTGGTTGGTTGACCCAGTGAAATATCTTGGCATATGGCTCCATAGGGACCCTGAGGTGGTGATCACGGCTAATTACGGCTGGGTCGTTGACACGATTACAGACCAAGCTGCGCGTTGGGCTAACTTCCTCTTTCACTAGAGGATCGCATTGCGGTCATAAAAATGACTTTTTTGCCTAAACTCCTTTATTTATTTGTTAACATTCCTATCCGTCTGAATAAAGCGCTGTTCACTGCAGCCTTGAGGACATTGAGTGCGGTGGGGATTACTCATATTGCTGACTTATATAAACAGAGCCGATTCCGGACTCTGATGAACCTGAAGCCGGTCTGATGCTGGGGTTTACCTATGTTCGTGTACGGCAGGCAATTCGGGACATTTACCCTGCATTTCCGGAAGAACCGCAAACACTACTGGCCTTGCAGGCGGTGCTGGGGGATGAGGACCGAAGTGGCCTGATCACCAAATTGTACAATGCGTCTCTTCGGGAGCAAGACATAAGTGCATCTCCCTCTTACAATAAGTGGAATACCTTGAGCTCTAGGCTGACATTGGGTGCCTGAAAGTTTTGCTGCGCCTTAACTGGGCGCCTGACGGCAAATTGCAACCTCCGCATCATCCATTTTAAATACTTGCACCAGCTTTACCTCACGCTGATTCAATTATGTAGGTTTGGCTTGCATGAAAGTGCGTGCTGTGTGCGCTGTGGCCAGGCTGAAGCGGATTTTATACACTTAGCTTGGTCTTGCGCTGGTATTTCCAAATTTTGGTTACATGTCACACAAGTATTAACTTATATTAATATGGAAACTGTTGAGTGTGTGCCTGAGGTATGTCTGTTGGGCTAGGTGCAGAAGCTCAAGCCCTGTAATAGGAGGCTAGTAGCCATATCTACCTTGTTTGCTAAGAGGGCAGTAGCACAATGTTGGGGTGCAAAGACTGTGCCAATGGTTAAGAGGTGGATTCGTGATATACTCTATTGTAGGGACCAATTGGAAATATACGCGGAGAGCTGCCTGAAGCGTCCTGACCTAAAGACTTTTGGGCTCCCCTCTCTGGGTATCTCCTTACAAATCCGGATTTGGCATATTCTCCTATGCAGGTGTCTGCTATCTATGGGCCGGGAGGAGTGGGACTGTTCTGCAATGCTAATAGGTGCCACGCTGTATTACTGCCAGATGTCGTAGATGTATGTACTAGTGCCGGGCTGGGGGCAGGATGGGGGGGTGAGGGTTTGTTTACAATGGGTGTTTTCTCTCTTGAAATGTAAAATGGCTTGTATATGATATATTGGCACAGAAACTCTGTTCTGCCCTTACTTTGGGGGCGATGCATCTTAGTTGCTCTTACAAGCTGCTTAATAAAGATACTTTTTAAAAAAAAACAGCAAATGCTACAGGAGCCACACCTGTAGAAACCATTGGGAGCTGATGGTAACCAAGTTGCGTTTGTCAAAGGTGGTATGAAACTCGGGCACAGGTATTGCCTTAGTGTTCGACCTCTTTCATGCACAATTGTGGGTTTAGGTCCAATTGTACCTTGCAAAGTAGTGTCATGTGTTAGTAAATGCCAATGCTTCCTTAGAATCTTATACAAATCAGTACTTATGGTAGCATAGGGAGTAATAAAGGCCAATTTGTTCCTATTTTTGTTTTTTGACTTTTTGCTTTCTGTCAAAAGGCAAGTTATTTTTACTTTGTTTACCTTCCTTTTTGCTTCTCTAATCACAGTCTGTGAGTAACCTCTGGCCTGGAATCAATTTTCTACATTTTCCAATTCTCGATCTATTCTGGTTTCATCACTACAGTTATCTGCAACATTTCCCCGAAGGGGATGGTGTTAATCTGTGATGGAGGGTGTGCACTACTTGCATGCAGTGTGGCATTACACGCATTGATTTTTCTATAAGGCACAGTTTTAAGCTTGTTCCCATCCACTTGTATTGTGATGTCCAGGAAATTTATCTGCTCAGTACACTGTTCTTTGGTGAAGGTCAAATTGAAATCATTGTTATTGATGTGTGTGAAGAATTGTTCTAGGGCCCGGCTTGTCCCTGCCCAGAACAAAATAATATCATCAATAAACCGCCCCTAGTATAGAACATTCTCCAACAAGTGACTCGGACCTTTCCTCCGCAGATGTGTTGTTGTGTTTCGATTTAGATACCCGTACATAGGTTTCCCAGAATCATATCCTTATATAGACACAATTCGCATTGCCCTTATTTAGGCATAGTATCCCAGTCCTTATTTAGGCATTACCCATGCAATCCAAATAAAGGCATGGTCACCTACATCCATCCATCCCACGTCACAACGAGTTTTTAGAAACCAGACCCTAAAGCCGGACGGAACTTTCCCTAGCTAGGATTATTGATTTCTCCAAGAACTCATCGGAACTACTATTCCTTAGGGGTTCATCCATGACGTCTACCTCTGCCCGACTTTACGTCAATGCTAGCATTCCTAAGCACCTTCCAGGTATAAATATACATTCCCTTACCATGGCAAACCATGGCACGAATCAGCACGACTTGACTGCACGATTCGCCGCGGCAAGTTCGGAAGAGACCATATCCCGGCCTGACGCACTGACCAGACGCTGTCATCCCTGCTCGCAGAGAATCCAGCTTCCAGTGTTCTGACTCCCTTCGCGGGGTGTTAGAGTTTGAGACCCGGAAAAGATACCCACCTCTCTCATTC
Source organism: Triturus cristatus (assembly GCF_964204655.1). Classification (NCBI taxonomy): domain Eukaryota; kingdom Metazoa; phylum Chordata; class Amphibia; order Caudata; family Salamandridae; genus Triturus; species Triturus cristatus. The sequence continues at coordinate 174,904,907 of NC_140581.1, read as the reverse complement.
TAAGGTATGGAACTGACTAGAAAGAGGGACTGTTGGCATACTAAACTTAGTATATAACATACTATAGAAAACAGCACCTACTTCTTACCTCGTACTACACTTAGGTTAGGTACACTGGGGTAAAACAATTTAGGAGCATCAGACTAGTATTCACTTTTTAGCCTGTGTTATTTATGTATGTATATATGAATATATGTCATAGCTAAAAGACAATGCTATTGCAGTATTATTTCTTCATACTGCTTACGCTGTGCGTATTATATCTTGCTGACTGTGTAATCATTGTAACAGCTCATATCTCTTACACGAGAAACAAGACTGTTCAATAAACCTTATTATTGAAATGCCAGTCTATCTATTTCTGTGTAACTCTGGAGAAACTAAGCATGCACGATTGACGGAGTGAAACTGTTATCTATTATTTCCACGATTCTGAGACGCGTTCCGATTCTAAGGGAAACAAAGTTGTCATGTTTATGCGGTTGTCAGAAACTAATCCCTTCTTGTTCATTCGAGAAGTTTCTAGTGACCTCTGAGTTAGCTGGCACACACAGGTAATTAAGTTTAAAGTACTAGATAGGAGCATACTGACCTTAGTCCTATGCAAAAACTATAGTGTATATTATTCCAATGCGCAGAGCCTATAAGGGAAATAGGAACTACACTACATGGTGCCCAGCGTTTTGGTAAGGCACTAATTTAACGCTAGATACTGAAGTAACTCAGTCGTGCTTTTCTCAGAGACTCATAATACTCCATAAGAAGTCTGGAGTGGGTAGGGATAATATCTGCCATAGCTGAATAGGACGGAAATCCTATGTATTAGCTGTTTGGTTTATTCATACAGTGTTCCAAAAAATTGTGCATCTTATCCTTGTTTCCTTGAAACCTGTTCTACATTTTTCATTAAACAAAATGTCTGATACAGAGGCTGCGGTAGACCAAGTCGTAGCAACCTTTAATACTATAGGTTTAAATGAAACCGATGAGGGTGTTATAAACATCCATCCAAATTTAAGGAGAGCCATCACTCTAAAACTTATAAAACATGGCCTGAGCAGTTTTTGTGATAGAGGCACATGAATCTTTTCAGACAGAGGTATTCTATTCATGGAAAGTATTCCCAGAATCAAATCCAGTAACAAAAATGTTTCACTTCTTCAAAGAAAATTAACCACCAGAGGAATACATTCCCTTCGAGGATGTTGAAATTGCACTCACATACCAGGAGCATCAGCTCTGGTTTAAAGGCGCCCTAAAACATTACAATCACATTACCAGGCTCGGTCCACTAGGTAGACCAGGAGCAACATGGCCGATTTTAGCCGGCTACACACCACATCCTGACATTGAAGCAATGTCAGACGATGAATTACTCACTCAACTCAAAGAGTTGATAAAAATATACAGTCAGTTAGTACAATATGTGATGCGGACTTTAACAGTCCAACCACCAATAACCATTTCAAATCAGACCCCTCATCAGGGGAATACACTAAAAATTACTCCCCAAACGTTACACGCAGTCATGGGTAAAATGCCCACAAAACATGAACAAATTCATTTCTGGATAGCTCAAAAAATTACTCAAATCGAAGCAGTATTTCCTAATACTAGCCCTTATGAGAAACACAGAATCTTAACAATCTATTTACCAATGGGGATCACACCACATCTGGAAGACTGCACCTCTTGGGGCACAGTCTTTGCTGCCATCTATACTATAACACATGGTGTTCCGTCTATTACGGTAATACCTGATGTCCTGAAACAAATTCAAAACGAAAACGGGGCAGAGCCTGCTCTGAACTTAGGTATGAAATTACTGAAAAACTTCGACCAGGTCTCAACAATATTATCTAATATTAAAGGGGAGGCAGCATCAGTGGCGATCAGCCAGAAATTAAGGGAATTTGATGTAACAGAACATCAACATGAACTACCCAGAATAATAGAAAAATCCTATGAAGAATTAGGCAGAGACAGTTTAGGTGGAAAACCAGTTAAACCACAACTGTCTGAGGGTCCTGAAAAGGACTCAATTAAACACAATCCTGCATCTTCTAAAAAGAAGTGGGAAAACAAAAAACAACATTCAAAAGAGAAACGTTCTCAATCTCGAGGTAGCTCTCCTCAAAAGGAGCACTCTGACAGGAGGTATAACCTCAGGAATAGGGATAATTTGCAAATACCTGACAGGTATCAAGATACTGATACACGTTCGTCTCGTACCTTTCAGACATCTTCACAGACATCCGAAAGAAGAGGATGGACAGATCACAAAGAAGAACGCGTGAAGTCCAGAGACGATCAACACGTTCAGAAAAACAAACCAAAACCTCAATTCACTTAGAAAAAAGTAGCAGATCTGAAGATCAGACATGCCGAAAATCCTGAGGACACAACTCAAGAATGGAGAATTGGCTCATACAATGCTGGACAGTGCAGCGGAAGTAACAATAACTCGCCAGAACCTGAAGGAACTTCTGAGATAGTGGACTTGAATGAGTACATAACAGTTGAGACTGTAGACACCAGGGTTAGTTCTCCACAAAGGTTATATGAAATAACACTCCAGATGGAAGGAGACATACCAAGAAAAGTAAAAGCACTCTTTTGGGAAAAACTTTTAAGGGGTTATGACATACTTCTAGCAGAAAAAGACTGGCCACCAGAATTAGTCAGGGAGTGCCCACATGGCGAAGACATCATTATGCCAGCCTTCTCCAACCATGTTCCTATACATTTAAAATATACTTATGCCAGGAAATGGGCAGTAGTCCAGGCCCCTGCATTATACAAAAATTCATATAGGATGGGATGAGGACTCACCTTACCACAAAATCCAATTAAAATGTCAACCTACTGCACAAAGGCATACCCAATTAAGCAAGAAGCTACATATCGTCTAGTTTTGGATTACAGACACCTGAACACTTGTTCTAAGACATTTGCTGTGCAAAATGCACACAGTACAGCATTAATGAATAACATTGTGCGTAAAAAATATAAAACCACATTGGATATTTCAAATGGTTTCTTTTCTCAAAACAAAGCACCTGAAAGTAGGTATTTGACAGCTTTCTCAATAATGGGGACCCATCGTCACTTCTGTCGACTCCCAAAAGGGTTCAAGAACAGCCCGGGGCTATTCTCAGCAAGAGTAACAGAGTTATTACAAATTTATGATGGCAAGGCATCGTCATATGTGGATGATATCTATCTGACAGATGATGACCTACTTAGGCACTTGAACAGGGGAACACCATTATACTGGGCTTCGCCTCTGAGGGCTATAAATTCAACTTTAAAAAATCAGGAATTGCCATCTCAATGTCCTTTTCCTAGGATATGAACTTTCAAGTGAAGGCAAAAGCCTGGCAGCAAACTTTTAGAAAAATGTGAGCTGCTGCAACCTCCAAAAACGCTGAAAAACTTACAGTCGATTCTAGGTTTCCTGAATTTTGGAAGAACTTACATTCTAAATTACGCAGAAAGGGTTAAACTGTTGTAGGGATTCTGCTCATGCACAGAACTATGCGCAGGAAACCAGGACCTCAGTGAATTGCGGTGTACCAAAAACTCACCTCAGTACCCAGAACACCAATCCGACTAGCATCAGTGTCCCATTCGTCCTCCGTATCCTCTCGGAGCTCCCAATGTATAGACAACCCAGAACAAGCGACTTAGAGTACTCTCAGGAATGGTGGAAATCAGAAATACCTGTTCGTTATTATTCTCATATCAGTCCACAACAAGAGTAATCAGAGACACGGTAAAGACTTTGTCTAACATAAGCAGACAAATGATTAAAATTAAAACCATCAGCATTGTTACAATACCATAGAAAATGAAGGGAGAAATCATATTACAAATGATAGTGGAACACAACCACCCTCCTTTCGCTAGTGAACTAGTATTATTATACTAATAGAAGGTCTCTAGGTTTGAATGGGGAACCCCATACCGTAAAGATCAGCTTAGGTGAATCACATCACAGGATCAGCTTTGCTCTGCACCTGGAAAAGTTCTTCTCCAGAATGTGTGTCTAATGCATGCAAACTGCAATATTAAAGGCTCTCGACTTTCAGATATTTGCAGCTGTGTGCGTGTTATGGCTAGAGCGTGGGCCAATCAACCTGAACTCAAAAACATACATTGTTTGGTGGCTCAGACTGTTTCTGCACACAATGTTCAGACCAAGGTCGCATGTTCTCATGTGAAGAAAAGGCAAGCAAGCAGTTTTCAAATAATAACATGTACCTGCAGCGTCGTTTGCAAAAGCAGCAAAAGTGGCAAGATGGCGTTTCTAACATATAAGGCGCTTATGCTAACATAGCAATGTATCTATCTAAAACGCTGCCTCCACTACACCCTCCCTTGATCGAACCACGAACTATTAGGGATACAATTAAAAGAACGCAGAGTCCAAGTTCGACAGAGCGGAACCAAGTACATGTATTGGAAATCCAAATAAAGGGGAGGGAAAGTTCAAAAAGAAAAAAAAACGCAAAAAGAAAAAGAAACGAAGGGAAAAAAAAGAAGGAATACAAAACCATGTAACATCTTGCAAAGGCTCAGCGAGCCCAAATACCGACTCAAAAAAAAAATGTCTGGGTCGTACAAGGAAAGTTTGAGCGACATCCAAGTTAATTCATCAACGTGTAAGCACAGTAAGTAGCGACAGCTTCCAAGAGGAAGTTATTAGAACGTTCTGTAAATGTTTCCGCCATCCAGTCTAACAAGGTAAACGAACATACATGTTCCTCCACAACTGGGGCCTCTAGCACAATCAGAGGACAACTGGCGTGTTCTTCAAGATAACTTCTTGCCAAGAAGTCATACGCTGCCGTACAGATGTCCCAATTCCCTAGGACTCCATGTGCCGCTCCACAGGCCATGATCCTGACACCAGAACAGTCCAACTCATGTGCCACTAAGGGACTCATCAGTTGATCATAATCCGGGGCAGGGGACACCGAGTTTGACAAGCACAAATCCAGAGCCCATTCGAAAGGACAATCTAGGCAACCAGGTTGTACGCAAGTAAAATAGGAAAACTGGAAGGACAATCCATAGGCTATGCTCAGGGTTGCTAGTGGTAATGTTCCATAATATTCAAGCATCCGGTTACGAAGATGGAGCAGCCTGGATAGGCTGTCGTGTGACACAAATTGTGCACCCATTGCGCAGTAAGCAGACCAACAACAGCACACCAGCCGTGAGGGCGAGAATCAACGGGAGCCCGCCAAAGACGCTGGAAAAAATAGAATGCAAAAATGTCGGTATCACACCAAAAATAGTTTGGAAGGAGGTCACGAGGCCGGAGCCCACAATTTTGAAAAAATGCACCAAGCCAGTTGTGGACGAGGCATAAATATAGTTTGAATCAGGGCACCGAAATGCAATGGGAGATCAGTATTTAAAAGCGCATGCACCTCTGTGCGGGTGTTTGCTACGTGAAGGACAAATGTTTCACGGGATGAAGTCAGAGCAACTTCTTTTTGAGACAATAGAGCCCTTATTCTGCTTATCTTGTTGAACTCTGCTTTCAAGGTTGGGATGGAAGGCAAGATGGAAACATCCAGCCGCCCATGCGGGGGTGGAAAAAGGACATTTTTACAGCAGACTACTCTCTGTGATACAGTCCCAATGTAGGGAATTCCCACTAGCATCCCGCAGCAAGCCTCGTTATTTAAAAGCATGTAACTACCGTTAGCTAGCAACGTGAAAGAGGGTGTAATAGCTGGCACCGGAATACCTTTCAGGAAGCATGCTAAATTAGGCGCTTGCACATTGCACGCGCCATGCAATTGGATGTGCCTACAGACTACAGAGTAATCAGGTGTGGAAGTGCACTCCTCACCTTTCAAATAAACTTCTTTACCCTCTCTCATGCACCTATATGTAAATGAGAGTGACCAAACTTCAAGCAGGAAAGCAGTACCCAACGGTTCATATCTGCCGTTTCATGCACAAACTGAATTTAAACAAAGGAAATGGCAATGTGATTAACCCGTGGATAAGCCACACAGCGGAGTTCAATTCGGCCACAGAGAAAGGCAAAGGTTCTAACTTTTCAATATGCAGTAATGAGTATGTTGCATCTTTCATAGACATGAATTGTTGTTTCGCAGTTAGATTAAAGGGAAGGAATAAAGATGAAGTATTCATGTAGTCCCAGGGGACTTTCCCAGCCTTTAAGGTTTGCAAAGTCCATGCAAACTGCATTATGGAACGTAGTTGATTTTGACCATGATACAAAACAGACATATCATCCTGCACAATATCAACAACAGATGAAACAATATTATCTAATGTGTAAATTCTGGAAGAAAGGGTGTTAATGCTATTATCAATAACAGCTAGTAATTTTTCCAAATTGGCTTGATCAATGGCTCTCAATCTGGAAGCTGCTTCAATTTGCGATAATTTCTAAACCTCGTTATAAACAGAATACACCCATCTTTTAGACCTGCCACCTACAGGACCCTTAACAAAATCATTCAAATCTATTTTGTCATGTAATTTAGATAAATAAAGTTTAACAGAGGCCAAGGTGGAATGTTGCAGTCAAGATTGGCATAACTTCCCCACAGAGTAGGTAGTAACAGAATGAGAAGATTCAAAACGGGGGTCTACGTGAACCTGCGTATATCCAGGTTGCATACCCAGAAAACGCTGTTGACAGGAATCTGAGCTCGTCTGCCACGTTAACCATCCTACCGAATGTAATTTGGAAATATTGAAGGATGTATTAGTAAAGTATGACTGCAACGCATCAAGGGACAGATCTGTATGATTATCCCAATTTGGATAAGCACCCAGATCTGGAATAGAGGGGGAATTCAGCTTTTTAGAAGTAGCCAATCCAAAGCAGGTGGCCTGAAAAAGGATGTATGACGTTACAACGCATACATTTACATCGTGGTACATTACATCGCGATTTTGACAACGCAAGTCGTTACAACGACTTACGTTGGAGGGCCCTGGACTTAGAAGTAGTATGATTTACTATTCCAACTCCAGTCTACGTACAGTAGGGAAGGTGTTGGATAGTAAATTATACTATTCCTTGTCCTAGAGCGCCATCTAGCGCAAGTCATTGTAACGACTTGCGTTGTAAAAACCGCGATGTAATGGCATCGCGATGTAATCCCCGCGTTGTAAACGATGTTTCCCCCTGAAAAATAGTAGAATTCAAAAATAATATGTGGTTCGGGATGAGGCAGGCACAGTGCAAAGCTTCTGCTCCTTGTACCTGCCATGGTTTAGAACCCCAAACAGATTTAAGATCAATAGTAGCCGTCAAATCATCCATAAAGGATTTGGAATACAATAATTTAGTGTGTGTCAGCCTAACCTTCGAGGCAGACTCTGCTGCCACTTTCAAATAAAAGGTGGCAGGTCGTGAAACACTGAAATCAGTAAAATATGCAAATTTGTTCACTAATGTGCTGGAGTTGCCTAGCATTGGTGTCGGGCAATGTTCCCATTGCGTATAATTTACAAAATTTCGAAATGTACTGGCCTTATGTAGGAAATGATTGCAATAATGTTGATAGCAAAACAGCTCCCCATAATTAGCAGTGTCTAAATACAAATCTTCAGAATCAAATGCGGCATAATATTTCAAATCAGAAAACAGTGCTTCTATGGCCTGAACGTCCCAATCATCAGAGCGGATGTTTTGTTTCACTACATCCCCCATAGAAACAAGAAGAACATTTGGAACATTAATAACCTCAGTGAGTCCATGAATTTGAAATTTAACAGCATCCCACACAATCCCATCTAACACAGGCCAGGCAGTAATATTCACAAAAGTCTGGTCCCTCCTCATGATGTGTGATGATACATCTGCGGGATAAGCATACTCAGTATCTTCAGGTGGACCACCAGCCGGTTGTAGCAACAAAGGATCACTAACTGTATGCATCTCGATGGTAATATCAGGCGTGGTAGAAGCCAGAGCCAAAACAGAATTTCTCAGCATCACAGGGCAAAAAAACACTGGAGTCATACTAAGAAGAATCGGCCACTCGCTGTAGTTTGACATTTTCAATGGAGATATACCTGTTATCCTTGTGACGAGGAAGTGGAGGTAAAATGACTGTTCTTGTACCCTGCACGCCAAGCACTGGAACCGGTGCATGATAAGAGAGGCCGAACTCCTTCTTGTTCTCCACCTTCTCACGGACCAGGTCTCCAACTCGAGGTAGCCAGCCGACTACCGGAATCTGAAGCGCAGCATCAGATGTGGAGGGCAAGTGTTCTTTTGCGAGACTGTCTCTTGTCTCTTGTCGATTCTGTAATACAGCACAGTGATCATCTACGTCAAAGAGTGCGGCTGACGCCGCCATGTCTGGACCATCAAGGTCCGGGACAAACATTTTTATGCCAAAGAGCTTCATGTATGGGGTCCGCCCACCCAGAGACCTTCTAGGGAGATTATTAAGTGCACGTTGAACGTTATACAGATGGGCTAACCAGTTCCGGCCAGTGCCTAAAACCCTGGCTGTCAAGGATTGTTTTAAGTCACGGTTCATTCGCTCCACTACACTATTACCCTCAGGTCGGTATGGAGACGAAAATTTGACTTGGACCCCCAAAGATTTCATGGCTTCTTTGTACGCCTTAGAGGCGAACGCAGGGCCTTGATCAGAATGAAAGGTACCACACGCAAAAATTCCCACAAAGACACGCAAATCCCTTATGACAGTACGAGCATAAGCACTCCTTTGAGGCCATACCCAAAGAAAACGTGTGCACGAATCCACGGCAACTAAGATGTACTTATACGCAGTATCAGAGGAGAAAGGACCGCAGTGATCTAAATAAACACACCCAAGTGGTTTATTAGATATGTACAACTGAGTTTGTGGTGGGCGCGCAGCAGTTGAAGGCTTAATCTGCTGGCAAATGTCACAATGAAGAACATAAGTGTGGGTTTGTTTATACAATCCGCACCACCAGTAACGCTGTTGTAATTGAGTAACAGTAGCTGACACGCCGGCATGGGCAGAGGCCATACCCTCATGAGCCGCTGTTTTCAAGGACGGTCTACAGTCCGCGTAGGGAATCACTCTGTCACCAACATCGTTAATTCTCACATACGGGACGTTATCAGGACTTAAGTGATAATGGTACCGAGAAGGGAAACCTCTCGGGTAATTACTTCCCTTCTCTGTAGCAGCAATAGCTGCCAAGATGTCATCATCGATCTTACTTTTGGATCTTGTAACTGCTGCTACTAGATATGTCGCCACTGCTGTTTTCGCTGCTTCGTCAGCTAAGCTGTTGCCGACAGCGTGGACACCAACTCGCTGGTGACCAAGAGTGTGAATTACATTCACGAGAGGCAGATGTTGTTTAAGTTCTGCCACTCGAACCCAAAGCATTTTATGCTTAATTGTGCTACCTTTGGAATCATGATATTCATTCCGAGACCAAAAGAATAGATTGTCGTTAAAAGACTGAACACAGTACAATGAGTCACTCACTATAAGAGTAGTAACACGAGGATCAGCAAACTCCAGTGCAAGCACCAGAGCACGGAGTTCTGCCAACTGTGCGGTACAATCACCCAATGATTGCGTATGCACGACATCAGACTTGAATTATCCATTCACAAAAGTACCCGCCACAATTGCGCAGGCTGCTGAATAGGCATGCTTCGATCCCGTCGCCAGTTGCGCCGAACCGTCAGTGTAAATGACACAATGGTAATCTTCAAGCGGGCGCAAAGACAGAGGAGCTGGATGAACGAATTCATACTGCAAGTACTCCTGAGTCTGCAATGAGGCATCAAAGATATAGGTGACATCTGGCGATGTCAAAGAAGTGGCCCATTGTATCCAATGCAGATGCAAAGCTTTAGTATTAGGTACAATGGCTTTTGTCACTGCCTCTAGAGCAGGATATGGTGTAACCACCAACATGCGTTTTCCTTGCGACAGCGCTCGTTCTTTAAGAATCACCATCTGCACTGCAGTCAAAACTTTTTCGACTGTGGAAAAGCTCAGTTCAGCCGAAGTGTACAGGTGTGATTTGTAGGCAATGGGGACGGTGTCGCCCTCATTGAACATTAAGTACGTGAAACCCACTGCGCCCGGCACTATTCTTATTACCAGGTTAGTGTGGTTATCACGTGTCAGTAAGTATTTCGAAGCAAGAAGATCAGCTTGCAAGGATTGCAAAATAGCTGAATGCTCTGGCAGCCAGCTCGATTTGGAAAAAGTAGGTTGTACCAAGGCATATAGCGGCTTGATACGCTGGGCATAATCAGGAATGTAAGTATGACCGAAATTCAGAAAGCCCAGCAAAGACTTTAATTTTTTCAGTGTTGTAGGAGCACACAAGCATGTGCACTTCTCCAGAAAGTGAGGAGCTAACCCTCGACCCTCATTGCTGAGCTCGTACCCCAAAAACAACACTGTATACTCTGCAATGTGAGACTTCGCAAAGTTGAATTTGTAACCGAACTCTGCAAACATAACAATGATGCGATCAACGCGACACAGATGCGGCCACAACTCGTCGTCTGTGAGATAGATATCATCAACATACGAGTACGCATCAGGGTCAATGCTCTCTAACATAGAGACAACACGTGCGGCAAAGACGCCAGGGCTGTTTTTATAGCCCATGGCTAATCTCTTAAACTGTTTTTGTTTGCCGCCAGAAGTAAACGCTGTCCACTGACTACTAATAGAGGACAGGTTATGGCTGTAAAAGCCATTGGATATGTCAAGTGTGGTCTTAAACCTTTTTCTCACGAGACAATCAATAAGGGCAGAACTGTGGGTATTCTGTACAGCACACGTCCGACAATGAGAGTTCAAATGCCGGTAATCCAAAACTAGGCAGTACGACCCATCAGGCTTTGTTACAGTGAATAAAGGATTATTCATTGGTGACACACGTTTCAATAACACCCTGATATTCCAATTGCTCAAGGATTTCCGCGACGTGAGATCTAGCTTCGCGGTGCATGGGATATTGGGGCTGCGGCTGGGGCATAGACCGTAAAGGAATCGCATGGCTTGGAGACAATTTATCCCACCCAACCTGAGTATGATACAGCGCCAGAGCAAGCACCTGAGCCCACTCTTCGGCAAACCTTTCAGCGTGCTCCTTTGGAACTGTGTGCGCAAAGGATGTGAGGATTACCTCCTCCCCTCTAGGAGCATCCAAAAAGAAAGCCGGGGGCCAGTCCGCCTCCGCTAAGAGTATATCATATGAAGAGGTTAGATTATCCCAAAAAATCCCTTGTATTGTACGTTGTATGTCACCTTCAATTAAGAGGACTATGTCATATAGTCTGTCAGGGGGAGCCACTCTAGTGTCAGCAGTTTCTACAGTAATGAACGTGTCAGTTGCTGTCGCCTCCAGATATGGACGCAGTGCTTGCCGCACTACTGTAACCTCCGCTGCGCTGTCAAGCAGCGTTAGTGCCCATGTCAGGTTCCGAAGCTGTGTTCTCACTATCTGTGGCATACCTTGCTGTTAGCGCAGCAACTTTCTTCTTCTGAAACGGGGGACGTTGACGTGCAAACTCGTCCTGCTTGCCTTTACCGTCAGGCTGACTGGGTTGCTCACGTCCTTGTTGGGCACCCCGACCTTTGCCACGTTCTCCGCCACCGGACTGTGAGACCGATGTTTCCTGTGAAGAACAAGGAGAACGTTGTTCAGTAACCTGAAATCTATCAGGTGACCTAATACTAGTGCGATCGCACAATTCGTATGTGCGTTCACCAGTCGCCTGTACTGGAGACGCAGGACGAGACCCCTGTTTCTGCTGCTGCTTTCCCTGTTTCTTTGTTCGCCAATTTTGTTTAGGAAAAGTTGGACGATCGTCTTTGACAGACGAACTCCCCTTAGGTTGCTGTATTAAGTCTAGAATGACAATAGTTGGCTTAATCCCTAAACTACTGCGGCCAATAGTTCTATAGGCTTCCGCAATAATTTTAGGCAACTCTCGGGGCTTATCGAGCTCATCGACGCAGGCTAAGCCATTAGCCACTTGAAATTGTACCGCATCTCCCTTGAGATTACCAAGGACGAGAGTGGCAACTACTTCGAACACACCGACAAGCCGCATTCCCAACTCGACTGCCGCCTCTAGACCGTGTTGATCTTGAACACGTTTGATGACGGAGGGAAGCACAGCCATAGATGGGATGCCGAAGCACTTCGAGTAGACCGCTGCAAAAACCTTACCCCAGTTGTCACAATCGGACACCACTGGGACTAAGTCTTTCGTCAAACTAATGGTGAGGATCCTGTGTTTCTCCACAGGAGTAGAGTACGGAAATACTGCTTCTAGCTGGTCAAATTTCTCAGCAAGCCAATAAGGCAAATCGTCCTTATTCTGGGGACGCTTGCCCATTACCGAGTTAACCATGACGGGACTAATAACAACCCCTGTCTGGCCAGCTGGCTGTCCCGCAACAGCAGGTGCCCCCACCTGCACGTTACGTGAAACGTATTGCACTAAAGCCCTATATGCAGTAATCAGGGCTGTATGGAGGACACGTAACTCATCCACCGCAACATTCAAATAACGAGGATGAGGTGTAAATCCGGCCAGCACCGGCTAAGTGGCCCCTGGAATTGACAAAGGGCCCATTCTAACTGGTGTAACCACATGGGGAAGGGTGCCATTAAACCAAATGCGATGCTGCCAAGCTGAAATAGGAATTTCTTGCGTCCTATATGGCGTGGGAGTATAGGAGTGAAACGTATCATCATCTGCATTCAACGCCGGCATAGTCACCCAAGAGTAAAACAACTCGTAGGGATATGATGCATCGGCACTCACCACAAAAATAACAGCCATCCCATCATCCGGCACCCCAAACTGTGTCAAATGACGTCGCAGAGGTGTCCGGCTAAGCGCTGCAATATCGACCGCCATAAGGACACAGAGAAGAACAATGGATATTACAGTAGCACTAGGGTTCAGAAATATAAAAACCTTTTTAATTAACAAGCTTGAGGGACCCTATCGTACAAATAGGTAGGTAAAACCGTCACTCCCGCTATCCGGAAACAAGAGTGAGGGTGTCGTGGACTAATATAAGCACTACTAAGGCGTTTCAAATCAGAAGACCAAACGTTAGGTGCGCCATGTTGCAGTGATTCTGCTCATGCACAGAACTATGCGCAGGAAACCAGGACCTCAGTGAATTGCGGTGTACCAAAAACTCACCTCAGTACCCAGAACCCCAATCCGACTAGCATCAGTGTCCCATTCGTCCTTCGTATCCTCTCGGTGCTCCCAATGTATAGACAACCCAGAACAAGCGACTTAGAGTAATCTCAGGAATGGTGGGAATCAGAAATACCTGTTCGTTTTTATTCTCATATCAGTCCACAACAAGAGTAATCAGAGACACGGTAAAGTTTAAAATGTTTATTTTATAAGCTACGTGTCCTAAAATGCAGTGCTTTGGCTAACCTAAGCAGAAAAATGATTAATATTAAAACCATCAGCATTGTTACAATACCATAGAAAATGAAGGGAGAAATCATATTACAAATGATAGTGGAACACAACCACCCTCCCTTCGCTAGTGAGCTAGTATTATTACACTAATAGAAGGTCTCTAGGTTTGAATGGGGAACTCCATACCGTAAAGATCAGCTTAAGTAAATCACATCACAGGATCAGCTTTGCTCTGCACTTGGAAAAGTTCTTCTCCAGAATGTGTGTCTAATGCATGCAAACTGCAATATTAAAGGCTCTTGACTTTCAGATATTTGCAGCTGTGTGCGTGTTATGGCTAGAGCGCGGGCCGATCAACCTGAACTCAAAAACATACATTGTTTGGTGGCTCAGACTGTTTCTGCACACAATGTTCAGACCAAGGTCGCAGTGCACGTCTAGGGATGTGAACAACAGACAGTTCTCATGTGAAGAAAAGGCAAGCAAGCCGTTTTCAAATAATAACATGTACCTGCAGTGTTGTGTGCAAAAGCAGCAAAAGTGGCAAAATGGCGTTTCTAACATCTAAGGCACTTATTCTAACATAGCAATGTATCTATCTAAAACGCTGCCTCCACTACAAAACCTCTCTACGAATTAATCAAGCATGATTTCAAAAACCAAGGGCCCGATTCACAGAACTAACTTAAGACAAAATCCTAAACTTACTACTTTTGGTATTCACAGAAGTTAGGATTTTGTCTTAAGACAAACTTAAGACAAACTTAAGACAGACTTAAGACAGACTTAAGACAGACTTAAGACAGACTTAAGACAGACTTAAGACAAACTTAAGACAGACTTAAGCCAGACTTAAGTTAGGAATTTGTCTTAAGTCTGTCTTAAGTCTGTCTTAAGTCTGTCTTAAGTTTGTCTTAAGTCAAACTTAGGACAAAATCCTAACTTCTGGTAATACCAAAAGTAGTAAGTTTAGGATTTTGTCTTAAGTTAGTTCTGTGAATCGGGCCCAAAGACTGGACACAGGAACACGCAGAAATCGTGCGTTCACTTCAAGCTGACTTGTTAGCAACAAATCACTTACAAACACGCGTAAATACATGCAATTTAGTGATCCGAATAATTTCGGGTCAATGCGGATTCACCTACTTAACTTTTAATGAAGGTGAAAAAGTACCTATTGCATACAAATCACATTTGTACACACAAGCGGAAATGCGATTCACTTCGACAGAAAAAATTCTGACAGCAGTTCAAACCGCTGTAGCAAAAGAAAGAGCTCTGGCTCAGGGGAAACACATTATTGTCATGACTCCAGTACCAGCCTTAGAGGCAGTTACAAAAGCGAGCATTCCGAGTGCAAAAGCTTTACATCCAAGATGGATACAATGGGTTAATTCTCTTGCTCCAACAGATGTTGAATATGTTTTTGATCCTAATTTAAAAACACAAGCATTCCTGCAATACGAACACTAATGTCCTCTGCCTATTGAGATTCTCCCTCTTGACCAGTATGAATTTATAATTTATACTGACGGATCAGCACAACCAGCTACGGAAAGTAAGCAAGCTTACAGTGCAGCCTGCGCAATCGTTAAAGCTCGTATGCGCAATGGTAAATTCCGATGGTCACTAAAACACAATCTCTAGGAGATTGTACAGCTCAGTGAGCTGAACTACAAGCATTCAAATTGGCACTTGAGAATACAGATCGCGAATTCCCTACACTTATAGTGTGCGATTCTTTCTACTGTGTACAATCATACAATGAATATTTACAGAATTGGCTTCAAAATGATTTTAAAGATGTAAAAGGTGGCACAATCAAGCATAAAATGCTTTGGGAACAGGTAGTTCAGTTGCGAAACGGACTACAAAACACTCATGTGATACACACCCTGAGTCATCAACAGGATGGCGTTCACATTGCAGGGAATTCATTGGCTGATGAAGCCTCGAAGGGGGCTGTGCAACCGGCTTCCGTAGCTGCGATCACTCGTTTAAAAACGAAAATAGACAGTGAGATATTGTTGGCTGTCAATGTTTCAAGCAAAGGCAGTGGTGCAGCGTTACCTAAAACGTTTCCACTCAAATACTCGTATATAATTGATGCGAACAACGTTCCGTTTACTCGAATCCCTGTAGTGGCGGATAGGGTAATTCCAAACATGGAACGTAGATTAGGACTAATCCTAGCAGCACATGAAGGGATGGCCTCTGCCCATGCAGGTGTTTCTGCCACAGTATCGTTATTAAAACAGAGATATTGGTGGCCTGGCCTTAGGGAACAGACCAAAAACTATGTTTTGGAATGTGAAATATGCCAAAAGATGAAAGTATCTACAGTCGTTCTGCAGACGCCCCTGTTAATCTCAGATAAACCATTAGCGTGTGTTTACCTGGATCACTGTGCACCCTTGCAAAGGGATGGTAACTATAAATATATCATGGTCACAGTAGATTCGTGCTCAAGGTTGCTATGGATGTGGCCTCAGCGCTCGGCTGACGCTTGAACTGTTATAAAAGATTTGCGAGTCTTTATCGGCACATACACAATAGGCACGTTACACTCAGACCATGGCCCTGCGTTTAGCTCTCGGGGTCACAAAGAAGCCATGGCCAGTTTGGGCGTTGCATTGCGGTACTCCTCTCCATTCCATCCTGAGGGAAATTTGGTTGTGGAAAGGAAAAACCGGGACATAAAGCGTTCTATAACTGCTAGGGTATTAGGTTCGGGTAATGGGTGGGTTAAACATCTTTATGGGGTCCAAAGCTCATTGAAACATTTGCCAAGACGTTCTCTGGGGGGGTCAATCCATATGAGGTCCTATTTCGGACAAGAATGTGGGTTCCTGATCTCGAATGTAAAGGCACAAGGGTGGAAAATAAACCATTTGATATCAAAGATCGTTTGGCTGTTTTACAGGACTTAAATGAACTAAGATTGAAACAAAGCAATGTTTTCCTGAAGCCAACCACCACTGGGGAAAATCTGCCCATCCCAGCAAGGCCTGTCTGGATCCCAAAGCTTAGGGATCTAGTCAGAGAGAAGATCGCGGATAAGAACGAATTTTGGCCTTCTTACAGACAACCGGTACCTGTCCTAGCAATCCACGGATCAAGAACAGTACTTCTGCCGCCCCCTGCTGGTAAAAAAGAGACAAGATTTGTGTCCATCGACCTCATCAAACCACACTATGTGGCCGATACTAAGCAGTAGGCCATGTGGACTCCGACCAAGTAGCAGAAGCACTCCTCTAGCTACTATCCAAGAGGTTCAAACTGAAAGACTCATCACCATTGAGAATCCAACAGTAAGAAATGAAGGACTAAGCAACAATACTATGGAATTCATTCCTCTTGAAACCCAAATAACAGTTCGTCCTAAAATACCGGTCTACACCAACGTAGCAAGTGATCCACTGGTTCCAGCGATTTCAACAAATCCTGATGCAATTCCAACCATTGATAGAACTGCTTCTGGCTACTTCATTAACTTTGATACGTTTTCTGAGGATCCCAGCGAGCCTGAAACGACACCAGCAAAAAGAACTTTCAAAGAACAAGCATATTAAATCCATAAACAACCATAAATAAGTTGTTCTTCTTTATTAGTGATAGCACGGCAGTACATCCATCCAGCTGCAGGGTGACTTACAACTGACACCCCCACTGGCCAGATCCGTCCCTTGTTCCATACTGGAACTTAGAACACATGTGAAACATAACACAGCGCATGCCACTGCCAACTCTGTACAATACGTAAAGATACATATACATTTAAAATACAACAAAGCACAAGACTTTTTTCAACACGTGAAAAAGACTTATCTGGTTTCCCCTTGGACTGAACTATGGAATATTTCTGGAATATTTTTCTTTCTATTTTGGCTAGCTTTAGTAATAACTCTGAGCATGTTGATAGATGGAAGATATATTCATTTGGACACAGGAAGTAAAAATGTGAACTTACTTTTGAAACCACACAAATCATCCCATCGTGAAGCAAGAGACTTGTCAGCAGTGAAAATCACAGCCGTTCCTATACAAGATGGTATAGTTTGGGACAAAACGGATTATGATATATTCGGACCGTCTGTTGAAGATTTCACATTTATTTAAGATATCATTAAGTGACTTTATTACCTCCAGTACCTATTCTGATGATTGGGACTTTGAGACTGTTAATAACATGATGTCTGATCTAGAAAGGTCTGCTGCATTCTCTAACCATGAATACTTAGAGGGTTCAACAGACTATGAACAGCTTTTTTGTTACAACCACTATGGTCATCATTTCTTGCATAAATCTGCAACACCTAGCCTAGAAAGGTATTTATATATAACCAATGGGAACATTGTCCTACACCACCAAGGGGTAGCTCAAAAACGTTTCCATATTTTTCAGGGCACAATACATCCAATCCAGAAACGTTTTACTTTAAAAATGTGAACAAAACAGGAACGAAAAATATGTTAACTAATACCAAACAGATTTATTCTACAGCCTTTTTTGCCCAACTGTCTAGACAGGGTTTTGACTTTTGAAAAGACACAATTGACACAAAATCTGTCTGGGGTACAAAAGCTTGGCAAGTACAGGGGATAGGAGCTTTGTTTAGAGCCTGCATCATCCCACACTAGATAATGTTTTTGAATGACACTGTCCAACAAACGTCTTGCCTTGGGTTAGCCAAGATCAAAGACATGAACACACCGTCCATACCTACACCTGCAAGTAATAGCACTACACAGGGGGTGGTCGATGTACATACTAGTTTACAAAACAACAGATCAGCTTCCGAATGGAAAAAATGGTTGCTCGGGCCCACAGACACAATCATCTGTCAAGAAAGATTCCTGAACAAAACACAAGGTTTAACAATCAATAGGCCAGCATCAAGGGGTAGTAACAACATACAGTGTAGGAAAATTATGTCTTGATTGGCTACAGACATCTACACTAGAGGATGTGAAACAACACTTATCTTTACTTAAAGAAGACACAGACCTTAGGGAATTCTTTTTTTTTTTTTTTGAAAAAATTTTTTATTGAACAATAATTCGGTTACAAGTACGGGCCTACAACCACCCGGGCCGGCCGCTAGGTACAGAAGGAAATCTACACATATCAAGGCTACAATCCGTTCCCAGGGCACTGCCCCGCAGTGGCTCCAGATAGTTCTCGAGGAACAGGAGGCGTAAGTCCAACAGTCACAAAAACAAAAGGAAAAACAATAAAAAACAAAAGGCAAGGTATGAGGGAAACCAGTGCGGGTCAGGCTCCCCCCGGGAAACTCCAGTCAGGACAATTGAGCAATCCGCGAAAGAGAGGAGTACCGGGAGGCCGGGGACGGAGGGGGGGGGGAGGGGGTCAAGGGAGATGAACGTCCATATGTAGTTATTCCAAAAGGCGCCAGGAGCCATCAAGGGTCAGGGGGACATGGCGATATCAGTGTCCACCAGGGGGGGCGCACAGATGCCTCCGCGATACGCGTTCCATTGCCCCCAAATTCTACCCCATGCCCCCGGCTTACCACGGGCCACATACACTGTCTTCTCCCTAAACATACACCAGTCCATATTCTCCTTCCATACTGACACGGTGGGCGGCCGTTGAGCGCCCCAAAGTTGCGCTATGTCCCTCTTGGCAATCATGTTCCCTAGGGCCGCCCACCGAGTCTGAGCCGCGCTGTAATCATTGGGCTCCCACACATTCAGGACACAGCGACGCACCTCCGGACCTTAGGGAATTCTTGCTAGGTCCAAGAAAACCGCATCAAAAATGTTTCATATATGCCGCCATCTATGCTGCTTATAATTAAATATGGAAGGTTACCCAAGCAGATGCTACAGAAAGAATACGAGATATTGATCGTATTAATTTAGAGAAATCTCTTGCTGTGGCCGACAATGGGTTAACGACTCTGTCATCCAGGATATATTCATTGGGCAACATTGTATCCTCTGCTATAGACATTGTGAAACAAGATTTGGTCCTGCTGCGTCAAGGCCAGTCTCATTTACGTTCTATTCTGTTATTAGGCTGGACGCTACAATACAAAACTTGCATGCAGGCTATGTGCCTGGGCGTTTCATCAACGCGTCTTCTCTGTTTTCTAATTACAATCTCACTGATAAACAGATCGAACTGGCACAAAGGGGAGCAAAGTATACAGTGCTGAGCATTGAAAAACTGGAAAAATTGCCATTTACGGTAGCAGAAAAACCAGCTACAGAATGGATCATACATGACAAAATAACTCTGCCTGTTACAACTTTCTATTTTCAGTATTGCCTTAAACACATGCCAGTAGGCAAATATGAAAAATTGGGTAAAGAATACATCAGGACATCCTGGGATTTACCCTACACACACAGATGTTGGAGTGGGGGGCGTGAAGTGTTTATTAGCGGTACACACTGTGAAAATGCGCTGAGCAATTCACTCATATGTCGGGATATTAGTCTACACGGGGCCTGTAGCGGTTCAACTGCAAATGTATCCTGCCACCTGCAAGGTTCACCAGCCGCTGTGATTAATCCAACGTTTGGACAACTTTCAAATGGGAGTTACCTCATGTTGAATGATCAGAGCTGTTGTGGCATGTTGCCTGGTATCCCATATCCAGTATCGGTTACTTCCAGGGTCACTTGCTGTATGCAAGTTTTGTTCCCCCAAATAAACACAGTCAGGGAGTCGCCTTTATGGCCTTCACTGAACATCTCTTCTATACAAATTGATACTTTAAGCAGAATAAAAGCCATTTTTTTACAACAAACCGTGCCTTTGACCTCGGCCAACGAAACCTATGATCTACATGCTTAGAATGAAACATTGCTTTAATATATACAGCAACTTTGCATTTCATATGTAGCAAACTTTTAACAAAGACTTCTTTTAGTATGCTTTTATGAATGTCTTAGTGAACATGTGATACTCAATTTTATGTATTTAGCATGTTTAGCATTTAGTAATATCGATCATTCGTCAATGGAGTGGGTGTTGTGTCTCGATTTAGATACCCGTACATAGGTTTTCCTGAATCATGTCCTTATATAGGCACAATTCGCATTGCCCTTATTTAGGCATAGAATCCCAGTCCTTATTTAGACATTAGCCATGCAATCCAAATACAGGCGTGGTCAACTACATCCGTTCATCCCACGTCACAACGAGTTCTTAGAAACCAGACCCTTAAGACGAACGGGACATTCCCTAGTTAGGATTATCGATTTCTCCAAGAAGTCATCTATTATGCATGAACTAATGAACTAATATTCCTTAGGGGTTCATCCATGACGTCTTCCTCTGCCTGACTTTACGTCAATGCTAGCATTCCTAAGCACCTTCCAGGTATAAATATGCCTTCCCTGGCACGACTCAGCACGACTTGTCTGCACGGTTTGCCACGGCAAGTTTGGAGGAGACCATATCCGGGCCTGACGCACTGACCAGACGCTGTCATCCCTGCTCGCAGAGAATCCAGCTTCTAGTGTTCTGACTCCCTTCGCGGGGTCTTAGGGTTTGAGACCCGGAAAGAGATACCCACCTCTCTCATTCTAAGGTATGGAGCTGACTAGAACCTAGAGGGACTCTTGGCATACTAAACTTAGTATATAACATACTATAGAAAACAGCACCTACTTCTTACCTCGTACTACACTTAGGTTAGGTACACTGGGGTAGAACAATTTAGGAGCATCAGACGAGTATTCACTTTTTAGGCTGTGTTATTTATGTATATATGAATATATGTCATAGCTAAAATACAATGATATTGCAGTATTATTTCTTCTTACTGCTTACGCTGTGCGTATTATATCTTGCTTACTGTGTAATGATTGTAACAGCTCATATCTCTTACACGAGAAACAAGACTGTTCAATAAACCTTTTTATTGAAACGCCCGTCTATCTATTTCTGTGTAATTCTGGAGAAACTAAGCATGCACGATTGACTGAGTGAAACTGTTGTCTACTGTTTCCACGATTCTGAGACGCGTTCCGATTCTAAGGGAAACAAAGTTGTCATGTTTATGCAGTTGTCAGAAACTAATCCCTTCTTGTTCATTCGAGAAATTTCTAGTGACCTCTGAGTTAGCTGGCACACATAAGTAATTAAGTTTAATGTACTCGATAGGAGCATACTGACCTTAGTTCTTTGCAAAAACTATAGTTTATATTATTCCAATGCACAGAGCCTATAAGGGAAATAGGAACTACAATATAGTGTGTGCTCAAACAGACCAATATGGAGGTTGGCAAAAGAGGGTGAAAATGTAGCCCCCATTGCCACTGCTCGTATCTGACGATACCACTCCCCATTGTGTTTAAATATGTTGTTGTCCAGGACTAGTCTGATTAAATCCAATAGCATGATCGTGTGCTCATACATGTTAATTGGTCGGCTGTCCAAGAAATATTGTGCAGCATTCAGACCCTGTTATCCTGGTATGCTAGTATATAATGGGCATACATGGATGAAAACCTTATATATGAAAACCAGTGCGTGTAATGCCACACTGCATGCAAGTAGTGCACACCCTCCATCACAGATTAGCACCATACCCTACGGGGAAATGTTGCGGATAAAACGCAACTGTAGTGATAAAACCAGAATAGATCGAGAATTGGAAAATGTAAAAAATCAATGCCAGGCCAGAGGTTACTCACAGACTGTGATTAGAGAAGCAGGACGGAAGGTAAACAAAGTAAAAAGAACTTGCCTTTTGACAGAAAACAAGAAGTCAAAAAACAAAAATAGGAACAAATTGGCCTTTATTACTCCCTATACTACCATAAATACTGATTTGTATAAGATTCTAAGGAAGCATTGGCATTTACTAACACATGACACCACTTTACAAGGTGCAATTTGACCTAAACCCACAATTGTGCATGAAAGCGGTCGAACACTAAGACAATACCTGTGCCCGAGTTTCATACCACCTTTGACAAACGCAACTTGGTTACCATCAGCGCCCAATAGTTTCTACATGTGTGGATCCTGTAGCATTTGCTGTTTGAAATGCATAAAATCAACAGATTCCAGTACAACACTGCGAAAATTTATGCAATAAGGAGTTTCATAAACTGCAATACTAGATGTGTTATTTATTGTATTAAGTGCATTTGTGAAAAAGTCTACATTGGTAGCACTATAAGACTGCTGAAAGAGAGACTTCAAGAGCATTTTCGAGCGATACGCAACAACAACATACAGTATCCTCTAGCGGTCCACTTTAATACAACACACAAGTCACATAAATTGATGAAATTGGGCTTTCATGGCATTGATGTGGTTAATCCTGGTCTGAGGGGTGGAAATAGGATGTCACAACTACGCAGAATGGAAAGTCATTGGATCATTAAATTGAGGGCGGTGGAATGTGGTCTGAACATCGACAAGGAGATGTGTGAATTCCTGTAAAAAACAATGTTGGCATTGAGTACTGATTTGAACTGTAACTCTGCTTCTTCTATCTCCTTGATGACTACTTCTTGACCATTTCTTGACTAATCACTCTCTCTTCCCTTGGGTTCATCACCACCTATACAGGTATAATGAATATGGGTTATACTTCTTTGGCTGATCTCCCTTCACCATTTAATAATTTCGATCTTAATATGAAAATCTTGAAATATGTCTCTGACAAAATAAGTATTTTCTGTCTTTAATTCCTTTTTCCATATCAAACAATTTTCTAAAGCGGGACTCGAGTTAGAACTTCGGTACGAAGACCATATTGGCAGAACTCCTTTCACCATTTGCCAATTCCGATTTTAATAGGGAAATCTTGAAGCATGTCTTTGACAGCTCCTATTTAAATTTCTTACTCGATATCGAATAACGTTTTAAAACTGAATTAGTCAGAATATCAACACCTACTTCATACTACATGATCATGGCCGCAATCATGTAGTATTAGACATTTTGACAGCATTTACCCATGAAGGACGTGCTTAATCCACTGCCTCCAAAACGGGTAGGAACAACTGTTCAACCCCGCACGTATGCTCGTAATTTTTCACCTAACTAGTTTCACTTTCTGCATCACTGTGATCAATTGTATATCAGTTCTCGGTCGTCTGATAATGATTCTAAATAAATATGTGCCACAAATGGATATCAATATCGCACTAGTAACATGGCCGCGACAATATTTCATGAGGCTTATGAGAGCCTAGAAACATAGCCCGTTTTCTATATTTATTCCACTCCTTGATCCTCGGTTTGGAAGGTACATAAATTCACACCGATGTATATAACTGTAATTTTAAATGTTTTCGTACAGAGATGGATTCTCAGATGCTTTTAAATGTTTGAAGTCATTTAAGACAAGGAATATCATGCATAATAATAAGTTGGATCTTAGAAGTTGTATTACACGTATTTGGGCTAATTAAAAGTTTTACTCTTGACACCTTTCTATTGTTGTTTAAAATATGCTATGAAACGCTCCCAAATATTATTCAGACTTAAATATTAAAGGACAAATTCTGGAATGGAAAGAAACCTCAGTCCGCTCTCCATTTTCACAAACTTTGATGGTGGAGAGTTAAAAAGATGGCGCCTGCAAGTCAAACGCGCCCTGCTGCCGGCTACGAGGTACACAGATTGTCTCTCGAAACAAGGTATTTAATCTAGTTAGAAGAGGTCGGATAGTTACGGCTTGCTTTGTGGTTAAACCTCTTTTCTTATGCAACATGCTCAGGACGACGATTTGGTAATAGCCTTCTTGGGACTTGTCTCGTTCTGTTTTTATCTAGAGAGGACTTATCAGGGTCCTACACTCGTAGAAGAGAAAAGTTTCCTCCACTGTTCATGATGAAATGAACGCGGTTTTCCACAGGGATTGACATGACTGCGAGTCGGGTTTATATTGCACATCGTTTTTTGGTAAGCTATGTTGCCGTGGTGTGACAGGGAGCAATCTTATAGGGTTGTGGTCTGTCTCTGGTTGTTAAATAATAGTGAATCCTTTTGGGGGTTGGTTCATCTATAGCTCCCTCTCATTGGTTTTTAAACATGTTTGCTCTCCATTTGTTCACATTTAGGAATACTTACATCCTACTGTATTTAACTGGAACTTGGCGATATGAGACATGAAATAGAACTCAGTAAATTAAATTGAAGGTGAGGTTTCTTTCATCTGGCCTGCTTCTCAATATAATGGTTGGGCACATGAGGATTTATATTTTTTTCCTCTATAGCCATGTTGCTTGTGATTACAATAGATGGTGATCTATATTTAGGAAAAATAAACGATTTTAACAATCTTAACCAATTTCTCATATGCGTCGTTTTTAATTCACTTTGTTTATATTTCAACACAGGGTGCGTTATCCATTTCTTTAACATTAAACAAACATCTCGCATGTCACGGATAGGTTGGAATTCTTTAGATCTATTCCTCCACTATAATGATTTAGAGCATCATTGGGTGTGAATTTCTTCATGGATCCTTGTTTTTTGGCAGACTGTGTGGAACACTCCTGTCTCTCTTCTTTTTCTCTCTTACCTTTCTGTGTTTAAAACACAACAAAAGGGCATTTGGTGTTTTATATGCCTAATTTGGCTAAATATATATAAAAAAAAGTATAATGGAATTCAGTATACAAACAGTTTGTACATATGTTTTTTGCAGCCTTGAGATAGCCCAAGGGGGCGAAACGTACGTCGGCTGTTGCTGATTTCTATTTGTATTGAAATGGAATAAATCAATCAAAAAGACCTGATTCAACAATTGTTGTGAAATTCTTCTAAAGGACACTCATTTTGACTGGTTGAACCACAGATCATTGATTGTGGATGAGAGTCCCGACCATTTGGTGTGCTTCAGTGTGTTTGTTGGACATTCAATGCATGTTACTCTTCCCAGCACACCTTAGAGTGGTATATCAAGAGAACCCCTTATTTTTTGACACCCCAGAAACTACATGGGCTAAGCTAGAAGTAGGGCCTATCCACTCCACAGGCACACTCAGCCAGTATCCCATAATTACCCTAATAACAGAAACACAGTAGGAAGTTGGAAACAGCTGGTGAAGCGACAACAGAGGAGCCGCCGGTACCACATATCAGAGGAGCTAAAAATGGACATCATCCTCTCGCGATGGCCTTTATCGGAAGCGATGGGGCTGGATCTCCAGCAGACGAAACATGAGCAGCAGTGCGTGGCAAAGGATGAAGACAATATCAGAGCTCACATGATAAACTAATATACGGGATGTGTATGTACTCTAAAAACTCAGCTTTGGGTAACTTTACGACACTGTACTCTACTCACGGCCTGACCTGGAGGGGAGGATAGCAGGCAGTCTACCCAGCCTAACACTGTATATTATACATTAGGCTAGAGTTGTTCCTCATGTTGGGGCAACAGACATGTCATGCACTGCGAAGGTGGTTAGTTGAAAAAAACACCACATGGTAAGGTAGGGAGGTGGGTTCTGTTACTGTTTGTTGATCACCCAGTACATTTGATGTTGCATTTGAATGTACAGGACCACCCCAAAAGGCAGACGAGCAGGTGTGAAACATTGCATGATACAGATGACAATGACACACGCTGACTCTCATGATGTGGAATGTCAGTGGGTTGGGGAACAAAATTAAAAGGGGGCTGGTAGCTAAGGCACTAACATAATACATACAGCTCTCCTATTCCTACAGGAAACATAACTCCCTGGAACACACTGCCAATTTCTTTGGAGGGGATTGGAACGTATCTTGCCTATTACTAGTGAATACCTGGCCATCGAACCGCTAGTACGATGAATACGCCTGGATGCACAGATAAGGGGCTGGACCTGGAAGAAGGGATGAGGGAAACACATCTCCCTCTATGCAGATGACATAGTGCTCTATTCATCTAACCCTGAGGCATCGTTGAGCAGATTACGAGTGATATTCGATACATACCAGAAACAGGCAGGATTAAGAATTAACTGTGAAGAACTCACTGCTGTTCCCGATGCCTGAGGGTGGAAACATGGCCTTTTAAATACCTAGGCTTGTGGATTACTAGGGACGAAAAATCACGCTACAAGGATAGTTTAAGCCTCTTATTAAGTAAACTACACACAAACACAGCACACTGAAGCCACCTACCAATCTCCTGGAATAGCGGCAATGTTTAAGAAGATTGAATTGCCAGATCCATATGTATACTACAAAATACTCCAGACGAGACCCTAGCCGTTTCTTTACCAGGATAGACCACCTGTTAAGGACACTACTCCGTGAGGGAGGCACATCCCAGATCGCACTGAGCACTTAACATATGATGGGGGGGTTGCATTACCAAATATCCTGAAATATTATGAAGCAGCACAAGTCTGCATAGTTAATGGTTGGGCTTATTCATGAATGGGGGACCCAGCATTCAGACTGGATAGGTTAAAACTAGGTGAGAATGGGGTACATGCACACCTTATATGGGGGAAAACCTTAGGGGCCACTCCCTCCCTAAACGAACACAGTAATCCATGTATGGCATATACTGACTCGAGAAATGGGATGGGAGAAGAGATTGTCTCAAAAAAACACCTCTAGGGATGGGAACAGGACTAAGAGAAGTGGCTAATTTACCAGCCTTTAAGAAGTGGGATGTAATTGGCATATCATCATTAGAACATGTTAGGATGCGAATGAGATAGTCCCACTTGTGCAACTACAGAAAGAGTCTAAAATGGCCTCATCCCAAACATCCAAATACTTACAGTTAAGACATACCTTACAATCCAGAATTGCGGCCAATGAAGAGATGAAAGAGCACTCCCCTCATCAGAGAAGAAAATAAATTAGAGAAGTTGAGGGAAAAATGGCAAAACTATATCCGAACCTTAGATAACGAAAAATGGGGGGATGCAGTGAGATTCCCAAAAGAAGTGGCCATAAAAGCCAGCTACAGACTCATACAATTAAAAATCGTACACAAGATATTTTACAGTAGAACTTTGCTGAACAAAATAGACAGGGCCAGGACTGAGGGGTGCTCACAGAAAGGGGCACTTTCTTTCACATTTTATACTTCAAAATAATGGCAACTGGTAACAAAAAGGCGAGAGGAGGCCACAAACTACACCAGTGACCCAACGGCTCCACTTGAACTATTACGGATATGGAAAGACTCTGATGTAAACAGCTACAAGAAATTGTTAATAAACTTGGAGTATGTGGTGGCTAACGCGTCATAGCCCAGAAATGGGGAAGCGTGATACCTCCTGCAATACAAGGCTGGGAAAGGGATATTGATTTATGCAAGGCCATGGCGAAAGCAGTATACAAAGACTGAGTCTGTAAACAAACAGTTGAGAAGCTACTGGGCGGATGGATGGAAGATTGGAAGGGAAATGGATAAGAGAGCCCAAATGAGATGGGTTACTTTCAGATCCAGAGGTCGAATTAGATTTTTCTGCAACAGTATGAGGATTTAGGAAGAATGTCCATAGAATCACTGGCTCATTCAAGTTGAACTCTGAAGGAACCTTGGGGATAAATTTAGGATTGGTCCAAAGAATTACACTGTCTGACTTGAATTGAAGGTAAGGTTCCTTAATGGTAAATGCCTGGATGTCACTACCAGGCACATGCATTAAAAGAAAAAACTGTCGCAAATGGGTAGATTCTCAGAATCTGCCCCTTTGCGACCGGTACATTTGCATTTGGGATGCATCAGACCAAATGAAAAAAATCACAATTTGAGTAATCTCTAAATTGCGATTACCTAAATTGCGATTGCATTTAAGGAATCGCAAATTGAGATTCCTTAAATACAATGCATTAAAGTAATAAAATTAGCGATTTCACTAATAGGGGGCGCAAATTACCATGAAGTTGAACTTCATGGTAATTTGTAAAACCTTTGAAAAATGCACTTTTGTGCATTTCTTATAAAGTTTCATGTTGCGCACACACATGCCCTTAGGGCATGTGTGTGCGCAACATATGTGCACAGGTCAATTCCAGGGGTGAAATATGGTGTCCTTTTGACACCCTTGCACCCTGAAATTGCATGCGCAATTTGCGAGTACTTGGTACTCGCAAATTGCACTTGCAATTTCCCATTCATTCCTATGGGCCTGCAGGCCCACAGGAATGAATGGGAAGCTATTCCTTATTTGCGACTCGCAATTTGTGAGTCGCAAATAAGAAATGTGTAGGAATCGCTATTAATATAGCGATTCCTACATGCATAGAATTTGGCGAGTCCTTAATTGCGAATCCTTAATATTCGCAATTAAGGACTCACAAAATCCTATCTTG
Organism: Triturus cristatus; assembly: GCF_964204655.1. Classification (NCBI taxonomy): domain Eukaryota; kingdom Metazoa; phylum Chordata; class Amphibia; order Caudata; family Salamandridae; genus Triturus; species Triturus cristatus. Next base: position 174,876,186 of record NC_140581.1, on the reverse strand, counting down.
ATGCATGTGCCAGTTACTCCTTTGGCAGACGTGAGAGCCATGAGAAGTGCAGCTTTCCAAGTAAGCTATTTTAATTCTGCTTTGTGAATGGGCTCAAATGGTGTTTTCAGGAGCTGTCCCAGCACCACATTCACATTTAAGTACCACGATGGCGGAGGTCTCCTTACTGAAGTAAATGTCCTGAATAGGCCCTTGAGGAATTCAACTAGACCATAAAGAAGGTGCATTACTGGATTGTCTAAACCTGGAAATTGCTGCCAGGTGCACTATGATGGAAAAATGAGTCTAGCTCCGTGGTTCTCATAGTACGGTCCGTGGGCCGCCAGCGGCCCAGCAGGCCTTTGCTTGGCGGCCCGCAGACCTTTCAGGTAATGTAGCCATGGCCCCTCAGAGAGAGGGAGAGAAAGAGAGAGAGTGGAGAGAGAGGAGAGATAGAGTGAGTGGAGAGAGAGAGTGGAGAGAGAGTAGAGACTGACTAACTGAGATACAGAGTGACTGACAGAGAGACTGACTGATAGAGAGACTGACTGACTGAGAGAGAGAGAGACTGGCTGACTGAGAGAGAGTGAGGGAGAGAGAGAGAGACTGACTGACAGAGAGAGAGAGAGACTGACTGACTGAGAGAGAAACTGGCTGACAGAGTGACTGACAGAGAGACTGACTGACTGAGAGAGAGAGAGAGAGAGAGAGAGAGAGAGAGAGAGAGAGAGAGAGAGAGAGAGAGAGAGAGAGAGAGACTGACTAACTGGGATACAGACTGACTGACAGAGAGAGACTGACATAGAGACTGACTTAGCGAGAGACTGACTGACTGTCAGAGAGAGATTGACTGACAGAGAGACTGACTGACAGAGAGACTGACTGACAGAGACTGACTGACTGAGAGATGGAGAGAGACTGACTGAGGTAGAGAGAGACTGACCGAGGTAGAGAAACTGATTGAGAGAGAGAGTAACTGACAGAGAGAGAGAGACTGACTGATGGACAGAGAGAGATGGACAGAGAGAGAGACTGACGGAGAGAGAGACTGACTGACCGATTAGGAAAGAGACTGACTGACAGAAAGAGAGACTGACTGAGAGAGACTGACTGACTGAGAGAGAGACTAACTGAGAGAGAGACTGACTGACTGACTGAGACTGACTGACTAAGAGAGACTGACTGACTGAGTGAGACTGACTGACTGAGAGAGACTGACTGAGACCAACTGAGAGAGAGACCGACTGAGAGAGAGACTGACACAGAGAGACTGACTGACTGAGAGAGAGAGACTGAATGACTTAGAGAGAGACTTAGAGAGAGAATGACTGTGAGAGAGACTGACGGAGAGAGACTGACTGACTGAGAGAGACTGACTGGCTGAGAGAGAAACTGACTAAGACAGAGACACTGACTGATTGAGCGAGAGACTGACTGACTGAGAGAGAGAGACTGACTGACAGAGACTGACTGACTCAGAGAGAGAGACTGACTGACTAGGAGACTGACAGAGGGAGATTTACTGACAGAGAGAGACTGACTGACTGAGAGAGAGACTGACTGACTGAGAGAGAGACTGATTGACAGACTGAGAGAGACTGACTGACAAACTGAGAGAGAGACTGAGACTGACTGAGAGAGAGACTGACTGACAGAGAGAGACTGAGTGACAGGGAGAAAGACTGACAGAGAGAGAGACTGACTAACTGACAGAGAGAGAGACTGACAGAGAGACAGACTGACCGACTGAGAGAGAGAGAGAGACTGACTAACAAAGAGACTGACTGACAGAAAGACTGACTAACAGAGAGACTGACTGAATGAGACTGACTGAGAGACTGACCGAGAGAGACTGACAGAGAGAGACTGACAGAGAGAGACTGACTGGGAGAGACTGACTGACAGAGAGACTGACTGACTGAGAGAGAGACTTACTGACTAAGAGAGAGACTGACTGACTGAATGAGAGACTGACTGACTGACTGTGAGCGAGAGACTGAATGACAGAGAGAGAGAGAGAGAGAGAGAGAGAGAGAGAGAGAGAGAGAGAAACTGATGGAATATGGGTCAAAGTGTGTATGAAGCTATGCAATGCCTCTTAAGATTGCTTTTGTCTGCTAATAAAAATTTATTATCAAAATGTGCTCTTTGTAGTTACATCTGCTTTTGAAATACAGCATAGTCGCATTGTCTGTTTTGAAACAGGTTTGATTTTTTTTTTACTTTAGTCCCCACCCCCACTGACCCCACCCCTACCCGTGCGGCCCTCGGCCACAAACCACACTGTAATTTTGGCCCCTGACAGAAAGTTTGTGAGTACTCATGGTCTAGCAGAATCTTGCCAGGTGAAGTTGATATGGGAGAATTTGCTCCGGTGGCAATGTGAGAGAGTGGGCCTTAGATTCGGCACATCAAAGGCAGAAGCATTTCCATTTGAGTTTATAAGTTCTGTTCGTGGTGTCAGCCCTTGGTTTGGCAAGTATTTCCCTGCAGTCCGAAAGAATGTCTAACATGGCAAACTATTGAACTCACGAGACAGGCCTATAAATGTAGCGATGTTGGGTTGGGATGACAGACCTGGCCCTGGTTTATGGTCAGCTGCGTTGATATCGATTTTGAGCTGAACGTGAGGTTGTTCCGACAGGAGCAGGATGTCTGTGAGTCAGAAATGGCTGGGCCCCTTTGGAGCAATGAGGAGAAGTTGTCAAGGCTATCTTTTAAGCTTGTTGAGCACCTTTGAGACCAGTGGGATCAGGGGAAAAGAGTAAGCATAGATTCCGGACCATCTCATTGACAACGCATTCCCTCAGTACCCCCTCAATGATGCCACCTTGCCAAGAATGGGCATTTCTTGTTCTCCTTTGTAGCAAACAGGTCTAAGTTCGGGTTTCCCCAACGATGGAAGAGGTTGTCCAGAATGTGTTGGTCGCGCTCCCACTCGTGGCAAGGGCTATTGGTCCTAATTAACAAGTCTGCAAGGATATTGGATACTCCTGGCACATGTTCTGCTTTGAACGTTATTTAATGTTGAAGAACCCAGTTCCAGATATCTTGCGCTGGAAGAGATAGCAGTGGTGAACGTGTTCCCCCCTGCTTGTTGTGATAAAGCATGCTGGTGGCATTGTCTGTGTGTATGAGCACCAATGACTGTGCTATCTTGGGGAGAAAATACTTTAATGCTAAGGTGATAGCCTTGAGCTCGAGCAGTTTGATGTGCATTTTGTTTCATTTGGACTCCATTTGCCATTAATTTGTAAGTCTTGGAATTGAGCACCCCAACTTTGCAGGGAGGTATCCGTTGTTATGACATACTCAGGAATGTGTTCCATGTATGACAGACCTCTGGAAAGGTTTGATGTTCGTGTCCACCAATTTATGGCTTTCCTCATTGCTGCAGTTAGTCAAATGAGGTTTTTGAAAGACCCTTGTGACTGGAGTCATTGTTTGTCCAATTCCTCTTGAAGGAGACGCATTTATAGTCGGCAAATCGGATTAAGAGGGAGGCAGCAAGAAATTATTCCAATGAGCAATTTGTAGATCCAGACCGAAACAGTTTTTTTTGTGGACAATCTGTGAGCTAGTACTCAAATCTTTATGTGTCTGTTTCAGGAGGCAAAGCCTTTGTTTTGTACAATATCAAGGAAGGCTCCTAAGAATATCAACGTTGTTGTGGGATTTAAGTGATTATTCTGATGGTTGACTGTGAGACCTAGTCTGGTGAACAATGGGCGGTATGGGGCCATGGCTGTTGCTGCTTGTTGATGTGTGGCAGCTTTTATGAGCCAATCGTCCAAGTATGGAAAGGCTTAGACTCCCTTCTGTCTGAGATGGGCTGCCACTTGGGCAAGGTTCTTAGTGAAAATGTGTGGTGCTGATTTTAGTCCGAATGGAAGGAATTTGAATTGACAGTGAAGTGCAGGAATTTTGTGGTGTCTTCGGTGGATTAGGATGTGGAAGTATGGGTCTTGGAGGTTCAGGGATGTCATATGATCTCCTTTGTCAAGAAGGTGTAGTATATCTTGGAGCATCATCATGCGCAAAGATGGTTTCTTTAGAAATTTGTTTAACTTTCCCAGGTTGAGGATATGACGCCAATCTCCTGAGTTTTTCCTGATGAGAATGAAACAAGAGTAGAAGCCCAATCCTTTCTGTAGTTTTGGAACCACTTCTATGGCTCCCTTCTTCAGCATGATGGATATCTGACTCAGGAGTTGCTTTAAGTGGGGAGGAGGTGGTCCGGTTGGTGGAATGTTATTTTTTTGGGGGCAAACTCAGGGGCGTGCCCTCAGGAGATCACATCGAGCACCTACTTGACGGATATTATCCTGGACCACTGATGAAGATGATATGAAATTCAACCTCCAATATGGGTTGCTAAAGAGTAGGAGGTAGTTGGCACTAAGTTGTGGTCACTGTTTGCTGTTAGAATCCCTGCACCGGACAGATAACTTTCCTCTGATTGAATGTTTATATGCAGACACTAGTGGTTGTTTATATTGTTACTGTTAAGAATACCGGGGTCGGTACTGTGTCTGGCCAGACTGATATTGTTGTCTGTAAGGTTGGTAACTGCCTATAAAAGAGTAAGCTCCTCTGACTCTGGCTCCCTGTAAAGGCTGTTTCCTAAATTGTAGCGTCCCCATGAACTTTGCTGTACCCGTGTCTGCCTTGATAGACTGAAGCGCATCATCCACGCGTTTGCCAAAGAGCGATTTGCCGCCAAAGGGCTTGTCCAATATTTTACTTTGAATCTCTTTGTGGAAGGAAGTGGATCTTAACCATTCTTTTCTGAAGGGGAAAGCCGCTCCTGCAAGTTGCATGGGTCCATTAGAAGAGACATCAGTGGCACACTTGATTATCTCTACTGATATTCTTTCACCATCTTGCAAAATTTTACAGACTTCCAGTTTGGCTTCTTCTGGTAGCAAGTTGAAGTAAGTGGAAATATCCAACCACATTTGGCAGTCATAACGGCCTAAGATAGCTAGTGAGTTTTCCACTCTAACCGTAATGGCTGCCATGGAGTAGAATCTTTTCCCGATATTGTCGGGTCTACGACCATCCCTGTCTGGAGGAGAGGAAATCAGGGTGGATGTGTCACTTGGGATACCACAAAGTCTGGTTTCGGTGACCCAATCAGACAAGTTGGAGAGTCATCGGGTGCATTGTACTTTTTGTCCAATCTTGGGATGACTGCTGAAACTGTGGCCAGGTTCTTCATGGCTCCGAGACCTTCTTGCAAAATAAAATCAATATTAGGAATAGCCCTCACAGATTTTTGGGTAAATCACGGAGGAAACAATCTGCTTGCTTGGTGAGATGTTCAAATCGTTTGGCTCCCTCTACATTAAATTATGAAAATCGCCAAAGTCCTCTGCCGGAGAGTCTAGTGGTGCAGCTGCTGGTGGGGATGGAGTTGGGTGAGATAGTCTTCCCACTCAATGGGAATTAAGGTATCGTCTCTCATTTTACCCTCTTCCCTGTCTTCATCCGTAGAAGGAGCATCGTCAGCTGGGGTGTCAGCCAAGGTATCCCCTAATGTTGGTAGAGGTGTGACAGGTGCAGCAAGCAATTGTGAAGGCTGGGGAAGCGGAGTTGGGGTTTGCAAAAATGGCACAGGCTTTGATGTTTGAGGCATAGGAGTTGCGGGTGCAGATGGTGGAAACCTGTGGTAATTGTCTTGAAGCAATCTTTGCAAATTGCTCACCAGTGACATAGGCATTATAATGGAAGGTTGTTTTTGGTCTTGGAATACTAGTCTTAGTATTGCTCTGAGTGTTTTCTCGCAGAGTAATATTGCTCCTCATGATACTGCTCATCATCATCCGCAAAGACTTGCCATTTGACATACAGTTGGGATGAGCAACGAGCCACCCCAAAAGGACCCTCATCATCGGAGTAGTCATCCTCATCTAAGACGTCTGCAGGCGGGTAGGGCAGCACCTTACTTGGAGAGGTGTGGGCTGGAATAATAGTGTCTGCAGAAGATTTATACCCAATACAAAGAATGTGTATCTGTTCCTATGCAAACGCAGCACAACTAAGATGTCAACATATTTTCTCACCAGAGGACGTCAGGTAGACCGTTCTGGAATCCAATGAACGCTGGAGCTAACGGTCACTATTCGAAAGGGAACAACGGTGGATTCTCCATCTGAATACATAGGTGACTGGAATGAATGATGACATTCCTATGCACGACATTAACAGATGAGACCTCTCTACACAATGGCACATGCCTCTATAACATATGAAATCTTCAATAGGTAAGAAACCAAGAAATTGAAATACCAATAACCTTAACTGCGACTCTCAGCCTGTCGTGTAGTTCCTATAAATCTATAGAAGATCTGCACGTTTACACAACATAAACTGTGGGATTGGTGTCCAGACTGATTCCAGACACCCCCACGGATATGTTCGCCTGTTTACCAGCTAGCTCACAGTGTCACTGTGTGCCCCTCTTACCAAGGAATGAATAGTTTCTGGCAACTATTGAACATGACAACCCTGTCCCCTCAGGGATCATGGAACCAGTACAGTACTTTTCGCTCAGTGACTCGTGCTCACTTTGTCTCAGAGAGATACACAGCATAAACGATGGGGACGTTTTCAATAAGCATTTATTGAACCAGCATCATTCTAGTGTAAAATACGTGTCCTGCAACAGCTGGAAGAGAGAAACAGATATATACTGTTATAAGCACCAAAAGAGTAAATAGAAGGTAAAATTCTACCATGGTGCTAAAAAACAATGAATATATGCATGCATATAATTACATTACAGTAAAAAATGCGTACTCCTATGATGCAAACCCTAACTAGATGTACCTAAGTGTACCTAGCATGTATGTAGGTGTATAGCCAAGAATCCCCCTAGGATAGCACCAACCCCATTATCTGATGTGAGAGAATGAAAGACCCAGCCTTGGTCTCGAGTTGCACACCCCACGAGGGATGTCAGACCACTGCGTGCTGGAGTATCTGCATGCAGAGACCCCAGCTTCTCTTGTCAGCATGGAAGTCTTTCTCCTCTGCCTGGCTCAGTGAAGATGTAGTGTTTACCTACCAAAAAGGTACCCTCAGGGGTTCTACCTTGCTGTGTCATGTTGGCCAAGGATGACGATAGTGATGAACCTTATACACAGTTATTATGCAGAAGATGGTAATCATGCTGTGATTATGAGAATCCTCATGCATAATAAATTAGGCGAGTTTTTCGGACTCCTCATCCGACTGGACGATATATCATGATATATAAAAAAAGGAATGTCCTTATTATCAAGGATAAAAACATTGCAGTGCAAACATATCTAAAAGCACTGAAAATTAAAAAAAAATCATTAAAACCGCTAATGAAAACTTTCTAAGTCCTTTAAATATGTATAAAGCTCTCTAAGTCCTTAAAAATAGTTCATATAAAATTTGAGTAACTGAGTACGCCTGAACGCCATGGTGCTCAGTAAGAGAGAGAGAGAGAGACGAAAAATAAAATTGTCATAAAATTCAAATTTCTGTTGTTTTGGCAAAGAGGCTGAATTGTTCCCAACACATGGAGAGACAAATTTTTATGTGTCATGTGTGGGAGACGAAATATCACTGCTGCTTGTCTTCGCAGACAATGGTTCCTGTAACACCTCACAGATCAGGTCAATCGAGCAAAGGTGATCTTCTTCAGTTCCCACAGCCGATGCTGAGGAAGTATTTGAAACATCCAAAGCCTGTGTGCCTGCAATAGAGCCAGTGTCTAATCCAACAGGAGCTGTAGCATCCCGTGGTTGCTCTAAGAATGCCAACTTCAACATAGGAATACGCTAAGGACACTGCACTACGCGGGCCTTTAACCGGTCCAGCAATACATCCACGTCCAGAGGCGCAACCGATGGAAGTGTTAGACAGAGGTCCAACACACATTCTTGTCTGCAGAACAAGCAGCCAAAAACAGGCAAAACGCAGTCAATCCAGACTGGTCGGTGTGATAGGAACCAAAACTCGCTTAGCTCCCACAGTTCAAGTGTGCCCAGATGAAGCACCATGCGGTCATGGCAACGTCGCTCCAAGAGCACTTTTTCCATCTCTTTGGAGATTGGGGACGTCCATTGCATAGCAGAAAAATACAAATCAGGATACCCACTACCAGTGGCAGGATTAGCGGACGCTCTCCAAAAACGCTTCCTAATACAGAGTGTATGAAAGCTGGAATCACTCCGAAGAGTGTCTGAAAGGTGTTTAACAGTTCAGAACCTATGGTCTTAAATAGGTGTACAATTCCCTTTCTATCAGACATGTTAAAGATACCCTGTACCATTTCTCTGAAATGGAAAGGACAATTTGTTCGTATTAGTGCCTGTATCTCAGCTGAGGACCTTGCAACCGGAAGATCAAAAGTCTCTCGGGCCGAGGTTAAGGGCACATCTTTCTGTAAAAGCATGGCTTTCAGTCGGTTCAGAGAATCAAACCGTATAAAGGTAACATTCAACGAAGGCCATTGGAGCCTACCTGACTGTGTGGGCCGGTGGAAACGGTAATTCCCAAAATTCATGGATGAAGTCCTTTCCCATCGCTTCATGCCTGCCTACTTAGTGGCATTCTAGGCAATACTGAAATTGGAAAGTTGTTACTGGCATTGTTATATGGCTATGAATTAACCATTCTGTGGACGGTGACTCTGCCACGGTAAAAGGTAATTGGTCTAATTTTTCAATGTGCAGCATTGTATATGTTTCATCTCTTTGTGCCATTGTTATCTGCCTTTCTGTTAGATTATATGCAGAGAACAAAGATGTACTGTTAATATATCTCCAGGGCATATAACCAGCGCGCATGACTGTAGCGTCCAACTTAATAATAGAATAGATCGCAACAGCGATTGCCCATATTGTAGGATGGACAGATCCTGTTTCATTATATCTATAGCAGAAGACACAATGTTGCCCAGTGAATACATTCTGGATGTTAGTGTTGTCATTTTCAACCACTGCCGAAGCCTTTTCTAAGTTAACTCTGTCAATGTCACGCAGTCTCTCCGCAGCTTCCTGTTGAGAGATTTTATAAACTTCATTTTAAATAGCATATAAGACGCGTTTACGACGTGGTTTCCGGGGACCTAGCAAAAAATTCCTAAAATCCATGTCATCTGAGAGTGGGACAGTGCTGAGGTTCTTAGCCAATCTAGGCATAACTTCCCAACACTGAAGGATGACACCACCCGTTGATCTGGCCTATGGTTACTAAACCCTTTGGTGGTACCCTTGAATCTTGACTGACACCTATTTGTGTCGATAGGCCAAACTAACCATCCCTTCCAATTAGGGGCCGATGAATTGTATGAAACCTCATGCATGATGTCATCTAGCGTACCCTCACAGTGTTATGTATAATTTTGCCATCCCTCAGAGTGTGAAAGCGATGGAATGTGTGTTCAAGTCCTTGATCTTGGCTAACCCAAGAAAGGAAGTCTGTTGCACAGTGTTGTTCAGGAAGATAATTCGTGTGGTATGAGGCATGCTCTTAATAGTGCCTCAGTTTCCTATACCTGCCATTCTTTAGTCCCCTAGTCTGAATTTATGTTTATAGTGTCTTTCCATATGTCAAAACCCTGTTCAGACAGTTGGTAGATAAAGGAAGCAGAGTATATCTGTTTCGTGTTGGTGAGCATATTTGTCTTTGCAGATGTAGGTGAAAGCTTATAATAATATGAGTATGGATCAGATGTATTAAACCCAGAAAACAGGCAAACTTCTGAGCAAATGTTTGTGAACTACCTTTCGGTGGTATTGGGCAATTTCCCCATTGGTGGTATGGTAAAACATTACGTGGGATACATGCTTTATGCAAAAAATGTTGACCATAACATTGGTAACAATACATAGTGTCAAAATCAGACGTATCATCAAACATTTTATCTTTTGAAAATGCAGCAGATTGTTCTATATCAGAGAGCATACTATTTACAGTTTCAAAGTCCCAATTGTCAGAGTATGTACTGGAGTTGATGATATAATGCAAAGAAACTTTAAATACATGTGGTATTTTCAAAAGTTCAATGGGACCAAATACATCATATGAAACCCTATCCCAAACTATTCCTTCAGGAACCGGAACTTCTGTAATGTTCACAAAGGACACGTCTCTTTGTTCACGATGTGATGATGCATGTGGTTTCAGAACCAAGTTCACATGGGAAACTGAGGAGGGTTCCGGGAGATAATGTCAAATCAGTAGTAAGAAAAAGACAGTCACTAAACCTATCCAGAGGACTAGGAACAATAGACCAAGTGCTATCAAAAGCTGTGGCCAGGGTGAAACAAGGTAAGTCTTTTTCAGACAAAGGTAGAAATCATGAAGTTGTTTATTGCGGGAAACTGGAGCCGACGGTGACTCAGGTTCACTTGAATCCAGAGAGAAGGTGTCAAAATCAATGAAATAGCCAGATGCAGTTCGATCCATATTTGGTAGCTGAGCGGGTTTTGTTGAATTGGCAGATGTCTCCTGTAGAGGCATATTGATGAAGATGTTGGTGTTAGGTCGAATTGAGATCTGTGTTTCATTTCTATTTTGTTTCTGTTCAATTTCAACAGGTATGAATTCCATTTCATTGTTGGTAACTCAACTACTTTGTATAGAAGACTCTTCAAATGTTATTAGTCTTTCTGTCTGAGAAAAACAATCGCTACACGGGGGCCCACGCGGCCTGCTATTCTGTATCACCACATAGTGTGGTTTGATCAGATCAATGAAGATGAATCTCTTTTCTCTTTTACCGGCAAGATACTGTTTTTGTTCCTTTGACAGCCAAGACAGGAACACGCATTCTGTAAGATGGCCCAAATTCTATCTTGTCCATAATCTTTTCTCTGACTAGGTCCCCGACTTTTGGGACCCAGGCGGGACTTGCCAGAACAGCTTTGACTTCCCCAGTGGCGGTACGTTTTACTTGGATGTTGCTTTGTAGTGCCTGGAATTCATTGAGTTCCTGTAAAAACAGCCAAAGAATCATTGATGTCAAATGCTTTTTCATCTGCCACTGTGCTGCCACAATCGAGGTCGGGTACCCCATTCTTACCCCAAATAGAACCTCGTAAGGAGTATGGCCTCCTAGGGAACATCTTGGCATGTTATTATTAAGTGCCCTCTGGACCCCATATAGGTGATTGACCCAACTACCACCAAGCCTAATACCTTGCTGTTACAGATTGCTTTAAGTCCCGGTTTATCCTCTCCACAATCAAATTTTCCTCAGGGTGATACGGAGATGAGTGCTGCAATGCAGCACCCAAACTTCCCATTGTTCCTTGTAATCTCGAGCACTAAACCCTGGTCCACAGTCAGAATGTAATGTGCCAATTGCGTATGTCCTTATAAAGACTCACACATTTTCTAAAACAGTTCGGACGTCAGCCGAGCGCTCAGGCCAAACCCACAGGAATCTAGAGCATGAATCCACTGCCAAGATGTACTTGTAAGTCCCATCAGATTGTAAGGGGCGCAGTGGTCCAAATAGAGTCATGTGAGTGGTCTGTCTGATATCAGTAGTGATGTTTGCGGTGGGCGCGCTACAGTAGCTATTGAAAAATGTTGCACTTAAGGAAAAATGCTTTTGTTTGTTTGGTAAGACCTGGCCACCAATAACGTCATTTTAGTAATGAAACTTTTGAGGTAATACCTGCGTTTGCTGAACCCAGACCCTCGTGTGCAACTAGAATTAAACCTAATTTGAGATCCATGTTTGGTACTATTCTATCCCCCACTCCTGGAATTTGAGCATACGGAATATTTGACGCATCTAACTTGTAGGAGTACCTGAGAGGAAAGCCTTTTGGCACGGCTGAGCTGTTTTAAGGTGAAGCAATGACATCTATCATTATCTGTCCATCTATCCTCGTGCTAGAACGAGTGCTTGCAGCTATGGCAGCAGTTGGCACTGTTGCCTTGGCAGCGTCATCAGATAATTAATTCTTTTCAACTAGCGCTAACACTTTGATGACTCAGCATATGAACCAAGTGCGGCAAGCCTTTTTTCAGCTCTGCCACCTGTTCCCAAAGTGACTTATGCTTTATTGTGCAACCTTTTGAGTCTTTAGAACCATACTAACCCTAGTAGTGAAAATATTAATTGTATGACTGGGCACAATAAAATGAATCGCACACAATAAGTGTGGGGTATTCTGAATCCATATTTTTTAGTGCCAGTATTAGGCCTGGCTCAGCTAGCCATGCTATCTCCGAGAGAGTGGGCCAGGTGTACGACCCTTTTTTGCGACTGCAAATGGGAGAACCTCCTGTTTGTGGCTGCAAAAAAGGATAATAGCATGTACAAATGCTATTTTGCGAGTCACTGACTTGCAAAATAGCATTAGCGACTCTCGCTATGAGGAAGGGGCGTCCCTTCCTAATAGCTAGTCAACATGGTATGTACTAGTGTTTTGTGACTGCATTTGCGGCTGCAAAACACTCACAGTTTACCACCTACTGGACCACTGCCTGCCCTTAAAAAAATGAAACTGAAAAGTTTCATATTTCTTTTTTAAATGCATCCCATATTCCTTTAAGGAAAACGGGCTGCATTTAAAAGACATAAAACTGCTTTATTTAAAAGCAGTCCCAGAGATGGTGGTCTCCTGAGCCTAACAGGACACCATCACATGGGCTCGCAAATTGCGAGAGGCTCATTATTATTCATGAGCCGCACAATTTGCGACCCCATTGGGAATCGCAAACAGTGTTAAACACACTGTTGTACATGCAAAATAGCGCCTCACAAATTGTGAAACTCAAAAGACTCGCAATTTGCGAAGCGCTATTTTGCAGGTCGTACATCTGGCCTTGTGTCTGCGTATTGCCAGGACGGAACTTGCCATCCCGAATACGCCTTTTAACAATCGCACAAGCTGCGCTGTATTGCTGTTTACTTCCTACGGCAGGCTGAGCAGATCCGTCAGCGTAGATTATGTATTCATACTGATCTAGAGACATAATTTTATTTGGGAGAGGATATTCTTGTTCTTACTGCAGAATTGCTGGTGTCTTTAATGTAGAATCAAATTTGTAGTCTACATCCGTGGCAGTGAGAGAATTAGCCCATTGTATCCATCACGGATGCAGTGCTTTTGCGTTTGGAACGCTCACTTTTATAACAGCCTCTAAAGCTGGAACTGAAGTCACGACAATTATTTGTTTCCCCTGAGCTAGTTCTGTCTGTCAGCATTTTCTCAGTTGATGCAAAACGCATTTCTGCATTTGTATACAAATGTGATCTGTTGCGTTATGTTATTGAGAATTTGTGGCGCGCATGTTCACCAACAAGTTTCTTGGTGCTGAAATAATTCCTTATTTCATCCTTTGAGACACCGCTAAGAGAAAGCAAAGTCTAACTGTAAGCTTGCGAGAAAAGCCAGATCTTCAGCTTTTTCCTGAAGTGCAGATGGTCAGTTTTTATTATCAGTGACATGGGCAGGGCATTCCAGAACTTGGGTCCCTGAATAGAGAAGCGCGATCCTCCCATGCGTTTACGTCTGAAGTCCGGTACCACCAGTAGATTCTTGTGCATGGATCTTAGCGTGCGCGTTGGGGAGAACCTGTGAATTTTTGAGGAAATGAACTTAGGGCCAGTACCATGAATGGCTTTGAACAGGATACAGCCTGTTTTAAACATGGAACGCTGCTTCACCGGAAGCCAGTGCAGCTCCTTCAGCAGTGGTTTAACGTGGCAGCGTCTGCCTTGTTGATAGATGATTCTTGCTGCCTGATTTTGTGTCTCAGCTGCAGACGGTATATCTGGTTACGCTGGAGGCCTAGGTAGATTGCGTTAGCATAATCAATTTTGGATAGGATCAAGGTGATGAAGATTTGAATGCTGCAGTTTCCTAAGTTGGAAGAAACAAGCTGAAGTAACTGCCCCGATCTGTGAGTTCATGGTGAGCTCAGAGACAATATAAATGCCTAAACTCTTAATCGAGGTCTTAGGGGCAGGTGCAGGTCCTAGTTCTGCGGGCTAATAAGTAGGGGTCCAATGCTGAAGTTTGTTGTTAGGGATAAAAATTTCAGTTTTATCTGAATTTAGTTGTAGCTGATTTTTATTCATCCAGTTGCTGATAAGCAACATAGTATTCCTAAGGAACTCCTTGGAGTTTATGGAATCATCTATGGAAAAAATCAGCTGCATGTCGTCAGCATAGTTATCGATCTGTGCACCCATCTGACGGAGCGTGATTATGAGGGGTCGGATATATACGTTGAAGAGGTGCGGAGACAGTGATGAACCCTGCGGAACTCCACAATTTAGGTTGCATGTGTTGAATTTATATATTGTCTCCGATTTACTGAGAAGGATTAAAACCACTTAAGAGCATCTCCTCTGAGACCTGCTGCGGCAATGCGTTCCATCAAAATGACGTGATGGACAGTGTCGAACGCTGCCGACAGGTCCAGGAGGATCAGGGCTTGAGTGCAGTCAACATCAGCTTTTTCTTTAAGATCATCCTTGATGGATAGAATGACAGATTCAGTAGAGTGGGAAGAGTGGAAGCCTGCCTGATGAGGGTCTAAAAATGTAGTGTCTTCTATGAAGGCGATGAAGAGTTTAGCTACATGTGTCTCTAATACCTTGGCAAGGAGTGGCAAAAGTGAAATAGGCCTATGGTTGTCCAACCTCTGTGTGTCGACACCTTGTTTCTTCAGTAGAATGATGATGACTGCTTCTTTGAAGGCTTGTGGAACCGTTCCTTGGCTAAGGGATAGGTTCAGTAGGGAGAGGATATACTGAGCATATGGCTTTTTGTATGTGAGGGGGAAAAATGTCATTTGGGGAGCCTGATTTTACTTTATTTAGAAGTTCCAAGAGCTGTCCACTGCTCATGCATGGGAGAGTAGCCATGGAAAAGATGTTATTGATTGATCTGTATGCAATTGGTACCATTTTGCCTTCATTGAAGGTAAGGTAGGTGTATCTTGATTGACCTGCTATTACACGGAACACCACATTTACGGTGTTTACAGATGTGTTTAATTGTTTGGAAGCCATCATGTCAGCTTGTAAGGAACAAAGGATATCTGTGTGTTCCTGTGTCCAATGATGAACTGAAAAATCAGCTCTGATTAAGCCGTAGAAAGGTTCTACCTTTTCTGCGGTAACCAAAATGTATGTTCTGACAAAATTTAGGAATCCTAAAACAGATTGTAAATAGTCTTTGGAGGTTGGAGCAGCACACACTTTTCTAAAAAGTTAGCTGCTAGGCTTTTTCCTTCACTTGACAACTCATATCCCAAAAATAGGACATTTAGGTGGCCAATTTTTTATTTTTTATAGCTAAATTTGTAGCCCTCAGAGGCGAACCCCCAAATTATGTTGTTCAATCTGGCCAAATGATCAAATACTTCATCGTCCATCAGATAAATTCCATCTACATAGGACTATGCCTCCTCATCAAAAATTTTAAGCAAGTCTGTTACTCTCGCTGAAAACAACCCCAGGCTATTCTTATACCCTTGGGGCAGGCTACAAACCTGACGCTAAGAGCCTAATGCTGAAAATGCTGCCAGATATCGGCTCGCAGGTGCTATATTTTGCAAAGAAATCCATTTGAGATATCTAGTTTTGTTTTGTATTTTCCGCATTATGTTATTCATCAATGCGGCACTGTGTGCATTCTGTAGTGCAAATGGCTTTGTGTAAGTGTTCAAATGCCTGTAGTCTAAAAGTAGACAATATGAATTATTAGGTTTCATTTCGGGAAACAAAGGATTATTAATTGAAGAGGTGTAATTCTCTATTACACCCTCATATTCAAGTTGATCTAAGATCTCCCTTACTTGTTTTTTTGCATCTTGTTTTATTGGGTACTGTCTCTATGGTGTTGGAGTAGTTTTTACTGGGATTACGTGGTGAGGTGACTCAGCATCCTACCCTACATGATTGCTGTATAATGCAGGAGCATGTGCTACCGCCCACGTGTATGAATGAACGAGTTACTTACCTTCTGGTAGTGACACAGTCTAGCCGCAGATTCTTTAACTTAGATTATCCCCAGGCGCCAGACCGGATCCGGAAAACTTCTTCCCCAGCAGTACCTCTGCACGCAAGGGGGGGGGGGGGGTGCCGCCCAGCTCGGTCCTGACGTCGTCCACAGAAGTGACGTCAATGGAGCCATATAAGACCCCTCCGGCGTGCTGACGTCAGATTTCTACAGTGAAACCTTTCCGTGCCACAATGCGGAGCCACGACAAAAACTGTGAGAGTATAGGAGCAGTGTGTCAAAAAAGAACAAAACCCTTGAAACAACAATGATAAGAAATCATAGAGCGAGAAACAACACCATGTTGAAAAAGTACTCTGAAGGGAGCGAACAGGGCAACCGTCCCAGCAAAAGTCCCATCAAAGCGAAGAGCCGTGCCCCCCCCCCCCTAAAAGGCAAAGGTGGTGGAAACGAATGGCATGACAAACGAAGGATAGTATGCAACCACAGGATGGAACTGTATGAAAAACAACCTGTAACCACAGAATGTAACTGTAAGGGACCACAATACTGGAACAACATGTCCAGAAGTGAACAACAACCTAGAATGTGCACCACACCCCCCCTACAGTGACCTATGAACTGTAGCATATTCAAGTAGAACCACAACCTAATCGAAATAAACGAGTGCGGAGGGAGGGTAGAAGAACATGAGAATCTCCACGCCGGAAGAAACCAGCAGAAGACCGTTGAAAAACACATAACTAAGCCACTCAAGAACGAGAATGGGTGGAGAGCTAATGTGCCAACACAGAATGACACGCCCTGCCCCGAAGGTAGGGGAACTAGAGCACCCTTCAGGAAGACCAAGGCTGTCTGTAGGGGTGCAAGGTGGTAAATCCCCACATGGAAAGGGGGTGGGTGGGCAATAAGGAATCTGCAGCTAGACTGTGTCTCTACCAGATACATCGTTACCGAAGGTAAGTAACTCGTTCATCTGATAAGAGACATCTAGCCGCAGATTCCTTAACTTAGAATAAATACCAAAGCTATACCCCATAGGAGGAGGGTCTGCGACTGAAACCCACCAAGTGTCCAAAGGACATAGTCCATCAAGAACAGTGACTGAAACAAGGTGGGGGCCGCAATGCCAGCATGGCTGACACCAAACCCATAAAGCTCAGCATTGCCAACGGAGCTGAGACCAGACCAAGAAGCTCAGGGCGAAGCATGAGCAGGAGAAGCTAAGTACCACAATCCCTCAGAGGACGGCACGAGTCCACTGTCGGTCAGACAGGGACGAACAAAATCACAGAACCAGAAAGGCAGTGCACAATGCTATAACTTATACGAAAAGAGGGTAACTGAGTAGAGGATCCCAGGATCCGTAAGAGACAAAGGTCCAGTGAAGGGACTTAAACATGATGACAGATTCAGAACACACAATGTGAGCCGCACAACATCAGGTGCCAACAAATGACATGTCAGGGCAGAAGGTATCATGCCGAGACATACGAACCACGACTACCACACAATGCATTACTCGAAGAAGCGGAACAGCAACAGCATGTTCGCGTCGACAGAGAAGACGTGCGCAGCACCAGGGAGCCAACCAGTCAACCGTACCCACAGGTGCAATGGCCAAGGGCCACCAGAAAGTTGGACACCCCGAAAGCTATCTCCCATGAGGGAGGAAGAGGAAAGATAGATAGAAAATAAGAGAGGAAATCTGGGACAAACCCCAGAAACCACTGCAGGGAAACCCTGCATGCTTGCATATATACGTGCACACGCAGCACATACAAATATATGAAAAGTCAAGGAATTGACCACCCAGGGGAAACTGGAAGAGCACCCCTAGAGAATAGTAAATAACCCAAGAGGTACCAACGGCACCGATGTGACACATATCAGGACATTGAAGTCCAACCACATAACAAAGCGATCCCAACCCCCCGATGGGGGAGGGAAAATCGAACCACCGCGCCACAGGCGGGAAGATTGACCACCACACCAGTGAAGAAGAAGTCAGTAATACTCAAACATAGAATGTATGAAAAAGTATAGACCTATATACAGAATGATTCCAGAAAGCATCCGTAGATAGAATACGTCTGTTGAAAAGCACAGCAGAGGCCAGGAGGAGAACACCTGCGCCGTGAGCGGCAACAAACATAAAAAACCCGGAGCCTAGGCCAGTGATTGGCTGAGATAAGCAAGGACACAAGGCAAAACGCAACAGGGATCCGCCGTGGCGAAAACTCTACCTCCCCTAGGCAAACCCCAGGCAGGGTGTGCCCAAGTTGCTATACAAAAGAGGGGGGGACCGGGAGCTTATAAAAGGTCCAGTGTCCATGCTCCTAATATCTGCATTAATATCACAAAAAGGACACTGTTCCTGAAAAGTAGGGTGCAAAAAGTCACCCATACAATAAGGTGCAAACAGTCACCATATGTTAAGAAGAGGAATCAGAAAAAAGAGAAAAGAGGAAGGAAAAAGAAAAAGAAAGAGAGAAATAGAGAAATACCTAGGTGAAGGGACCCTCAGATGAAAGGGAAAACCATAATGTGTCCTCTGTTGCCCTCACACACCCCAAAGGGTGTCATGCTTCATCATCGGGCAGTTGCTCCTCGTAGGGCCGGCGCTGCAATTCCCTACGGGTCCCCCGAAGGGTCTCTTTGTCGGAGATCTTTTATAGGACTGCCGGATGGTGCATGTGGGTGTGTGGGGTGGGGGGTCCAATGAGGGTGAAAACAAAAGTGCGTGCAAGTGTCAAGAGAAAATTCGTGAAGGGTAAACCTGCAGCGATTTTCTGAATTGTGTACCCTAAGCAGACTCAACTGCTAAATAAAATCTAGCCCCAAAGGCATACTATGCCCGGGTGTAGAAAGACATAGGTCAACATGTTTCGCGCCTGCGTCGCCATAAGGGTCGTTGGCGCTTCGTCAGGACCAGAACTTTAAAATGTAATGTGCACGTGAAAACCAATTAAAATACCCTCAAAATAGATCAGGGCGGGCAGTAACCTGTATCACCCGAAATCTGGCTACAGCTGCATGATGTAACCGCTCCTGATCAGTACCTAGGACAGAAAAAACAAAACGAAGTAAAACACAAATATAAGCATCAGGAACACCTTGATGCCACATGATGTGCCACCGTTGTGTGCACATCCAGTACATGAAAAACAAGAAATAGATCGGCGTATGAGATTATAACCCACATCGAATAGTGCTTATGGACACTGTGTCCAGAGGAATCAACCGCTCTAAGATTTATACACATACCACCCCATCAAAATTAAAACAGGGGTTTTTTAATGAGTGCTTACCTCGCACTGCTGAAGAAAAAAACCGCTGGCACAAGCAATGAAACGCCCCTAATTTAACGTGCTGTGGAAAACGGGAGATCAAAAGGAGTTTACAAAAACAAACATGGGACCAAATATATATTAAGCCCCCACTAATAGTGGTGCCTGTATCCCTTTTAAACAAGGCTACTCACATTTTTCCTCGGATACTGCCGCCAGTGCACCTACCCCATCGTTGCATATGCCAGAAAGCAACGAAGCTTTACGCGGTTCAATTATAACAAATCACCGGGGTCAGGTACAGGGCGTTAACTCCATCCGGTAAATCCTGATAGTCGAAAAGTTTAGTGCGCATGCTCGAGTTTATGAGCTTAACACGCAAGTGCATAGGTAGGGCAAACTAATCCCCAACACATGCGCAAATCATGCGCTCAATACAAACGATAATGCCTACTAATGAGTGTAGACTCAACTCGTGCTCACAATCAATTATCATTGCTGAAATATGTAAGATCTCCTAGAGTGAGAAAAGTTCCCACATTACTGTTAACAGACCCAGTGAATACACAAGGGGTCCATAATTGCTGGTGCCTGTATAACGGGGGGAACCACTTTCAAAAGGGTATTATCTCATGCGCCTATGATAAAAAAGGAAAAAAAAGGTCAAATAGTAAGGTCCCACGGCTGAGCCGCCGTACATGACTTGCTATACAAAAGAGGGGGGGACCGGGAGCTTATAAAAGGTCCAGTGTCCACGCTCCTAATATCTGCATTAATATCACAAAAAGGACACTGTTCCTGAAAAGTAGGGTGCAAAAAGTCACCCATACAATAAGGTGCAAACAGTCACCATATGTTAAGAAGAGGAATCAGAAAAAAGAGAAAAGAGGAAGGAAAAAGAAAAAGAAAGAGAGAAATACCTAGGTGAAGGGACCCTCAGATGAAAGGGAAAACCATAATGTGTCCTCTGTTGCCCTCACACACCCCAAAGGGTGTCATGCTTCATCATCGGGCAGTTGCTCCTCGTAGGGCCGGCGCTGCAATTCCCTACGCGTCCCCCGAAGGGTCTCTTTGTCGGAGATCTTTTATAGGACTGCCGGATGGTGCATGTGGGTGTGTGGGGTGGGGGGTCCAATGAGGGTGAAAACAAAAGTGCGTGCAAGTGTCAAGAGAAAATTCGTGAAGGGTAAACCTGCAGCGATTGTCTGAATTGTGTACCCTAAGCAGACTCAACTGCTAAATAAAATCTAGCCCCAAAGGCATACTATGCCCGGGTGTAGAAAGACGAATCTCTGACATATTATCGACAGACACATTATCGAACTACACAAATATCGCATCAAATATATCAACATCAAAAATATCGACATTGTATACTTATTTAAAAAACTACACTAATATCGACACTACAATATCGTAATACAATTATATCGATCACACAAATATCGCACACATTAATATCGCAATACTAAATATCGACATGAGTTAATAAATATGACACATGTCACAAATATCGATAACCAAAATATAGACATCGATAATATCGTTTTTTTAAAATATATCGACAATTCTAATACTAATAAAACCAATACTTTCAACAACATAAAGACAATATTTTCCCAAAACATACATTTTCAAATGAGATTCTACTTAAACATAAACATTACATTTATAGCGATCTCAATATTTAACAACATAATAAAAAAACACTGAAATAATTATCACATTGGCATTTCGAACACATTTAAATAACATTACTACACATTATAAACAATCTTTTTATATATAATGATTTAAAACTCTCCTCCTTTAAAACTAAATATACTCTTACTTAGCATTTTCCATAAAAGGAAACCAATTAACTAAAATAAATTCAAACCATCCAATAGAAAGGCCACATACAGAAAACAACCAATAACATTCAAGAAACAATTTGAAACCACTATATAAACTAATTAAAACAAGTCTTCTACTGTGCCTTAAACCAAAGCATTGAACGAAGAAGAAACTCTACTAAACAGAAGAAACCTACATCCTACTACTATTCTAAAAACGTAAGTAAATATTCTTTTCTAACTAAACTGCCAAATTAAACTAAAACACTAATTTATCTTTACTCAAATAAATAACTAACTTATATATTCCATCTCTTTATGTTTCCACTACAGATATTACTCCAAACAGCTAAAGAAAATATTGAAGATTGCCAGAAAAGACTCACTAAAAAGTAAGTATACTATCAAAATACTTTATAAAATATTAATTAAATCCTACTCAAACCCCAAAACATCCTAAACCCCTAAACAAATCCATGTTCTCTTTTTTAAATTTTTAAAAACCTGTATAAATTAACACCTATAGTCTATACCACTGGGCATGAGGGTATGCTCTGTTTGCTTAGGGAGAGGTTAGGCTACTGCATCTTATTTATTAGGCAGAGGTGCACATAGTAAGAGGGGTAGGGGACGGGGGTACATTGACATGTGGTGGGGGAGGGGGGGGGGTAGAGAACTGGGTGGAAAGGTTGTTCATTCTCCTGGATAATTGGTCTTGATGATAAATGTGTGGTACTTCCGGGACAGGTGAAGGCGGGGGAATGTTTTTTGAGTTGTTAATTTGTAAAACAATAAAATACGTTTCTACAATAAAAATATAGTCTATACCAAACAGCAATACCACCCCACTTAAAAAACTAAAGGGGACTTACCTTCTTTGCAGACACCGCTGGACACCGCTGGACCACCAGGGACGGGACGCACACGCTGTTGGTTCCCCTCGCCGCCACTCGTGAACGTTGGCCGCAGTGGGGGGGAACTACAGCTCCCGGCATACCTAGCACCGGCCAGGACTTCCTTCCGGCTTGTTCCGCGCCCGGAGGCGCTATAACTTCAGAGGCTCCCTCGGCGGAGTGGGGGACTTACCTTCTTTGCAGACACCGCTGGACACCGCTGGACCACCAGGGACGGGACGCACACGCTGTTGGTTCCCCTCGCCGCCACTCGTGAACGTTGGCCGCAGTGGGGGGGAACTACAGCTCCCGGCATACCTAGCACCGGCCAGGACTTCCTTCCGGCTTGTTCCGCGCCCGGAGGCGCTATAACTTCAGAGGCTCCCTCGGTGGAGTGGGGGACTTACCTTCTTTGCAGACACCGCTGGACCACCAGGGACGGGACGCACACGCTGTTGGTTCCCCTCGCCGCCACTCGTGAACGTTGGCCGCAGTGGGGGGGAACTACAGCTCCCGGCATACCTAGCACCGGCCAGGACTTCCTTACGGCTTGTTCCGCGCCCGGAGGCGCTATAACTTCAGAGGCTCCCTCGGTGGAGTGGGGGACTTACCTTCTTTGCAGACACCGCTGGACACCGCTGGACCACCAGGGACGGGACGCACACGCTGTTGGTTCCCCTCGCCGCCACTCGTGAACGTTGGCCGCAGTGGGGGGGAACTACAGCTCCCGGCATACCTAGCACCGGCCAGGACTTCCTTCCGGCTTGTTCCGCGCCCGGAGGCGCTATAACTTCAGAGGCTCCCTCGGTGGAGTGGGGGACTTACCTTCTTTGCAGACACCGCTGGACACCGCTGGACCACCAGGGACGGGACGCACACGCTGTTGGTTCCCCTCGCCGCCACTCGTGAACGTTGGCCGCAGTGGGGGGGAACTACAGCTCCCGGCATACCTAGCACCGGCCAGGACTTCCTTCCGGCTTGTTCCGCGCCCGGAGGCGCTATAACTTCAGAGGCTCCCTCGGTGGAGTGGGGGACTTACCTTCTTTGCAGACACCGCTGGACACCGCTGGACCACCAGGGACGGGACGCACACGCTGTTGGTTCCCCTCGCCGCCACTCGTGAACGTTGGCCGCAGTGGGGGGGAACTACAGCTCCCGGCATACCTAGCACCGGCCAGGACTTCCTTCCGGCTTGTTCCGCGCCCGGAGGCGCTATAACTTCAGAGGCTCCCTCGGTGGAGTAGGGGACTTACCTTCTTTGCAGACACCGCTGGACACCGCTGGACCACCAGGGACGGGACGCACACGCTGTTGGTTCCCCTCACCGCCACTCGTGAACGTTGGCCGCAGTGGGGGGGAACTACAGCTCCCGGCATACCTAGCACCGGCCAGGACTTCCTTCCGGCTTGTTCCGCGCCCGGAGGCGCTATAACTTCAGAGGCTCCCTCCGCGTCGCGGGACGCGCGCGGGCGACGCCGGGCTAAGCCCGGGCAGAGGGCGGGCCGTCTGTGGCCGTCAGGGGCAGACAGAGGCACGGCTGGGCCACCCCTCTAAGGCAAGTGAACACTTACGCTTGGATATACCCCGTAGCATATCACCTGTTGCACTTTAGTTACCTATGCATGTAAGTTTGTGACTTGCATTAACTAGAAGGCTGGCTTACAAGTTCGTTAGAAGGCCTCTCCCCCCAAATATTGGACAAAATCTGAACTCTGACTAATTGGTTGCCGGCTTGCTCCGTGTTCTTACTATCTCTTGCTGCCAGAAGCTCCTGTTCCATTTTTACTCAGTAACAGCAAATAGAATTAGATAGAGCTTTCAGTTACCATTTTGACCCAAGATATATAATTTATATAAGAGGATAGCCGTCATTCCCTATCTTGTGTATACTCCAACTTATAATTAATATTTCATTGTGTTGCAAATGTGGTGCTCGAAGAATTCCAATTAATATATCCCTAAGATCAGGGCAATTAGGGTGATCACAGACAGCTATTAATCGGGCTTTTGAACCAAACTGTACCCCATATTATTATTCCATGGTAAAAAACAATTCCACTATGGATAACTACCTTGTGAAAGTAGTAAGCCAAATTAATAAAGACAGAAGGAAATCATTGGGTCGCGAAAATACTACTACTACTGACTTAGGTTCTCTAAGTAATGCTGCTAATGTTGCTAATACTAATGTAAATACTGTGACACCTAATGTCTTAGCCGCTGAATGTTTGCCAACAGAGTTTATGGCGCTACCTGAGTCTCCTGTAGTCTCAGAATGTCCTTTACTTACGTCTGCAGACTCCAACGCTACACCTTTGAATCTGTTGGACGAACCAAGAACTGATCATCATTTAGCATGCTCCCCCAAAAAAAGGGCTGTAAGGGAATGTAGAAAAACGATACCAAAGCGAGGTGGGGCACAGCACAAATCGAACTGTGAAGCTACTACCAAAAATTCCCTTTGCCAAAAGGGAACTATGACCAAAAACTGTGGCACTGATATATTTTCGACGACAAATACTATGTCCTGTATTATTAAGGCATTTGAGGACAAATTAGAGGCTGTGGTTAAACCACTAGTTGAGAAAATAGATATACTATCAGCAGAAGTGCTTAGACTAGGTGGCTCTCTTTCTACATTAATTGATACTCAGATTAATCGACAGGGTGGGATAATGGAGCAAGAGGGAAGAAATGTACAAGTCCCGATTAAAGAGAATACCCTTCCAACTAATCCCATACCAAACAACCAGACGTTGGATAAAACTAATGCCCCAATTAAAGTCCCGATTAAAGAGAATACCCTTCCAACTAATCCCATACCAAACAACCAGACGTTGGATAAAACTAATGCCCCAAATGTAGAACCACTTTCTACAGGTTGGACAACGGTTCAAGCCAAGAAAATTCGCTCTACCAATTTACCCCCACAGTGTGAACCATATGTTATAGTACTTACAAATGTGCCACCCTTAGACAATATGCAGTCTAATGTACAAAATGAATCACATGATTCCCTTAAACGGAAAACAGTCTCCTGGCTAAACCACAATTGTGGGTTTCCTGTCAACTATTCAGATCAGATACTATCAACTAGACGGGTCCCCTGGATCGGGAGTGCCAGGAAAACTTGTAAAGGTGATTGCATAATTGTTAATTTTAAACACCCTCTACACGTGGCGACTGTACTACTTAGAGCAGCATCATTGGCACTGAGAGAGAATAGTGTGGGTGTACATCCTTTAGGCTACTTTTATCAGCATTTAGC
This sequence comes from Triturus cristatus, assembly GCF_964204655.1. NCBI lineage: Eukaryota > Metazoa > Chordata > Amphibia > Caudata > Salamandridae > Triturus > Triturus cristatus. Next base: position 174,850,947 of record NC_140581.1, on the reverse strand, counting down.
TAGGGATAAACAGATTAATACTTTAAGTATATCCCAAAACAATATCCAAGGCCCACCTTTTCAGACCAATACAAACAATAGGTATTTGGCACTAAGCACCTTGGATCTAAATGACTTACTAACCCCGGCCTATGTGTCAGATGTGGAGACTAAGTTAGCAACTAAAGGTGGAGACAGGACTCTGACCATAGTGGAACCTAATGTTGAAACCGTTCAAATAAGGTTGGAGACCCCAGTAATTGCACATGATATTCAGACACCCTATCCTAGGACAACTATGGACACCTATATAAATCCAAGGATAACTATTGCTAGCTTGGGTGAGAATAGACAATGTGGTACCAAGCATACTAAGATTGGGGGGCTAACTACCGCAAACCCACCTCCGCATGAAAATACTGTCCCACACATTATTGAGGATGGTGCAGCTGAATTCCCATCTGTTAAACTAATAACATGGAATATAGCAGGGGTATCTAGGAACTTGCAGGATGAGGTTTGGTGTTCTTACACTGAGAATTTTGATATCATTCTCCTGCAGGAGACCTGGGCCATAGATATACCTCATAGACTGGGTTATAGAACTTTCAGTCGTGGAGCAGTGTCGTCAGCGAGAGTAAGAGCATCTGGGGGCCTGGTGATCTGGGTAAGGGTTACTATGGAGGTAGATATTACATCACTGTCGATTGATTCCCCTGATATAATGGGACTAAAAATGGTAACTACGGGGAAAGAAATTATATACTTACTAAATGTATATAATAGACCGCATCCCCATAGTAAAGATTCACAGGTGATAGTCCTCCTTGATTCTTTTTTAAATACTTTAAGTCCAAGCAAGCAGGTAATTGTTGGAGGAGATTTTAACTGTCAATACGAGCCAATATTGGGCTTGGATACTTTATTTGAAGAACAGGACATAGCTAATAATGTCCTTCCCTTAGAATCCAATAATATGGTAAAAAATTCAAGAGCAGCTATGCAGATTTTACAAACTTCAGTAAATCATGATTTAAGGGCGTGTAATGGCCGCTTTCAGTCTGATAGACCAGCGGCTCCAACTTTTGGTAGGGGAAATTACAGGTCTCACATAGATTTTCTAATGGTCTCCATCAATCTATGGTATCTAATAATAGATTTTAAAATAGACCATAGAATAGAGAGTGACCACTTCCCCCTCCAACTATGGTTACATTCAGAATCTTTCGCACCTAAAACAAATATGATAACAATGCTAAATAGTCCTGTAGGAGAACATCAGGTCTCAAATAATAGGCGTGCTATCAAGTGGCCCTATATTCTGGCCAAGGATGAAACGATGACAAACATATACAACTCCTTTGCCGATATATTGGAGGGAAGCCAAATGCCTGTTCTAGGTACTCAGGATGTCCTTGATTTACATTACAAACTAGTAGACGCATTGATTCCCCACTTAAGTAAAATCTATAAAAAGGATTTGAGCCAGAAATGTAACCATCCAACGACAACAAACCAATGGTACAATAAAGATTGTCGTAATGCTAAAACTGACCTGATTCAGGCTGTAAAATTAAAGGACTTCCAGGGAATTAAAGATAGTAGATTAACATATAAAAAGACCTTGGCCGAAGCAAAAAAAGCCTGGGACGATGTTCTCTGGGATGACCTCTTAAATGCAGCCCACCAGAAAGATCAGGCCACATTCTGGAATCTAATCTCCAAGGGAAATAAAAAAGGCAGATCATTCAGGGACATATACCTCGATGAAAAAACCTGGTGCAATCACTTCTCTAAATTATATTGTAACACCAATGAGGAGATGGCCACGGAGGACCAAGAGATTAATAGATTACTTGATAATAATACTCGTCTAGATTTTAGTTTAGAAGAAACTGTTGAGGCAATACAGGCTATTAAAACGGGCAAAGCACCAGGCCCCGACAAAATTCCCGGTGACTTGCTAAAGCATGATGTAGGAATTTGGGGACCCTACATTAACTTCTTATGTAACTCTATAGTGGCTGGGACACCAATTCCCGAATCATGGAAAGGGGCTGAAATTGTTAAAATTTTTAAGAAAGGGGATCGTTATGATCCAGCAAATTACCGCCCGATAAGTTTAATTGATCTTTTACAAAAAACTTTCGCCAGACATATTTTAAATAGACTTTTAACATGGATAAAAGAGGAACAGATTTTAACCAAATACCAAGCAGGATTTAGGTTAAAAACTAGCACAGTGGATCAAGTGTTTAGATTCATGTGTATTTGCTGGAAATATATTAATATAAGAAAGGGAAGCCTGTACGTAGCATTCATCGATCTAAGGGCTGCATTTGACCTTGTACCCCGTAAATTACTATGGTCCACCCTTAATGATATGGCAGTCCCCAGTGAGCTACTCAAGGAAATAATTAGACTCCACACAGGAAATTATGCTAGAGTTAGATGGGGCAAGGGAGGAGAAATTTCGAAAGATATCCCTGTGGACCGGGGCGTCCGTCAAGGGTGTGTGCTGGCGACAACACACTCTTTTCTTTATATGTCAATAATATACCTAATTATCTAAAAGACTGTAAACATGACTCCCCGAAATTATCAGATGAGGCGGTCACCGCATTACTTTTTGCTGATGACACAATCCTCATCTCCCAAACCCCGCAAGGCTTACAAAACCTAGTAAACACTTTTAATAATTACTGTGTGGAAAAGGGGCTAGAAATTAACTCATCCAAAACAAAATATATGTCCATAAACCCCCAGAAATCCTTTAGAAAGAATCTGGCCCTAAAAAACCAGAAATTGGAATACGTCGAGAGTTTTAATTACCTGGGCATTATGCTGGATAGTAAACCCCATTGGAAAGGGCAATTGGAAAAAAGTAATTTAATTTTAAAACAAAATCTAATGCCTATTCTAAAGGTGCACGGCAGTAGCCAATCTAAATCAATTACGCCGGCACTAGAATTATTTAAAGCTAAGGCCCAATCGGCAGCACTCTACGGCGCTGAGGTCTGGGGTTACTCCTGCAACAACACTTTTAGGAAGGAAGAGAATATCTTCATACGCAGGCTACTTAAAATACCAGTAAGAACACCGATAATTCCAGTTTTTCTGGATATCAATCTTAAAAGAACTGATCATCAAGCCACATTAAGGCCACTACTCTATTGGATTAGATTATGGACAACCCCTGAGTTGAGCGACTATAAGAATGGACTGTTAGAAATAATTAGGATTGATGAATATAAATGTATTCCCTGGCTAAAACATATTTCCCAGTGGTTTAAAAAGCTTGGGTTTTCCCATTTTTGGGAAAATCCCCAGAATATGTTACCAACCTCAAAAAAACTTCTGAAATCTGCTTTTTGGGCATACGTAAAGAATGAAGTATCCACTAGCTCCACACTAGGTATATTGACACAGAAATTCTTGTCCGTTAAGGATACTCCCGTATTCGAACAATTCATGGACGAGATAAGACCACCACTAGCTAAAACACTGTATCTACAATTTAGGTATGGGGTCTTACAGATTGCTGCAAATACTAGTAGTTGGAGGGGCAATGAAGATGATAGTGGATTGTGTACCCTTTGTTCACAAAAAGCAAAAGAAAATGATGCCCATGTACTGTTTTTCTGCCCTGTTTACAAAAAGCCAAGAGTTCGATGGATTAAACCCCTGTGTATAAATATGGGGTTTAGGCTTTTCAAAGAGGCAGAACGTACACTCAAAGCAAATACTTCACAAATAATAGTTTTCAGCTTAAGTAGATTCCTATTTAATGTATATCTCATAAGGAATCAGAAAGGATGTAAGCTATAATATTTAAAGGCTGGTTAGATAACCTTCTTGCTTGGTCAGACACCATGAATTTTATTCTTTTCCCCTTTCAAAATGTATTCTAATAATCTTTTAAACATTATCTGGCTTTTAACTAACTTATATGTTTTTAGCATAGCTGTGATAGAATTTAATGTGATTGATCTCCATCTTTATTGCCTGGAATTTGGACTGTGTATTATATATGTTTTTTAATATCTATGTATGTTGCTTTTATGACAAAATAAGTCGAAATAAAGCTGAAATTTATTGATAAAAAAAAAACCAACCACAACAATAAATGTTCTTTAACTTTCAGAGACTACATCAACTAAACAACATTTTGTCTACAAACAACATCTTCATTCAAATACAACCAAAAACACTTGGTAAGTATATATTAAAAAAATGCTTTTTTGCTATTTTCATTTAAATATATAAAGTACTATTGCATATATTTTAATATACATTTTTTCCAGATTTGTAACACATCACGATGACAGAAGAAGCCCAATTTATAACTTCGCAGAAAGGAAAATTCCTATTGTGTTACATGGGTTACACATACACCCAAGAAAAGCAGACGGACCGAAAAGTGAACTGGAAGTGTACTAAATATTATTCTAACAAATGCTACGGACGAGCAACAACAAGAGAAACAACTGTACTATATACAAGAGAGCATAACCATCAACCCAATCTCTCTGAAATAGAAGTCAGATCAACTCTTGAAAATATCAAAGAATTAAGCACAGGTTCACAAACTGCTACAAGTGTAATCCTAAAAGAACTATTACCTAGAGTGCCCAAAGAAGCAAGAGGCCAATTACCATCAATTGCTTCTATAAAAAGAACTATTGCTAGGACCAAAAAAGCAACCACGACAACTATACCATCCCCTAAAACTTTTCAAGAGATCATCATTCCACCAGAATTAAGTATCACCCACAATAATGAACCTTTTATTTTTTTTGATAACAAAAGCCCAGAAAAAAGAATCATGATGTTTGCTACTGCAAACAATATAACTAAACTGCAACAATGCCAAACATGGATGATGGATGGCACCTTTACAATATGCCCAAAACCATTCTACCAGCTTTACACAATACACGGTCAATATCACAACACTTCCATACCTTTAATTTATGCACTATTACCTAACAAACAAAACACAACATATAATGAAATGCTAGGAAAACTAAAACAAGAATCAAATGATTTTTACCCTCAAACAATTATCATAGACTTTGAGCAAGCCATGATAAATTCCATTCTAAAACTGTACCCCCATACAGCTATCCAAGGATGTTACTTCCATCTAAACCAATGTATATGGAGACATTTACAAAAATCTTCACTAAGGTGCCAATTCCGATCCGGTAAAAACCGGGTACGAACCGTCGGACGGAGCCTTTTCTCCGTCCGACTCGTACCCGGTGCGAAATCCATCCGAAAATGCAAGTACGATTCATACGGAAACACCATTTCCGTACGAATCGAACAAAACACCGACCGAACAGAAACTAAACACAATTCCGATCCTGAAAGGCGCCGACGTGACGTCGGTACGCATCCAGCCTACGTTTCACGAACCAGGAAGTACGATTCGAACCGACGTCATCCCGCACGGTAAATATTTACCGGCTGCCAAAAACTGCCGGGAAATCAGGACGACACACGCAAGGAGCAGCTGGACGCGACGAACAGACATGGACCCGAACCTACGTGCCATCCCTGCCCTCCTAGCAGTCCACCTGGCGTACAGGAACCGACGCAGACGCCGCAGAAGGTCAGCACAACAACCAGGGGCAAAGGGGGGGCAGGGGCAGGACACACAACACCAACACATGGTACCAAATCACACATGGCCTGGACATACCTGACCATCAGGGCCTGGACACTGCCAGGGTGTGGGGGCGAGGCCAGCAACGCAAGCGTCCGCCACAACGGAAGTGGATGGTCACGCGAACCGGTACGTACCCTACCCAGGCCGCAAGAGCGTGGGTACGGAACGTACCACGCGTCCCCCTACGTCACTCCAACAATGGCGGTACGGCCCGTACCCACGTCAGAAAGGCCTTGGTACAGCTCGTACCAGCATTGCTGGGGTCATGTAGGGGTACGCGTGGTACGACCCGTAGCCACGCCCCCAAGGCCTGTGTACGGTGCGGACCCCACGGCACCGCAACAATGGGGGGACGCACCGTACCCACCCACCAAAGGCATGGGTACGGCCCGTACCCAGGCACGCAGAGCGTGGGCAGGGGTATGTACGGACCGTACCCCCACCCGTGGAAGTACGGCCCGTACCCCCACCCGTGCATGTACGCCCCGAACCCCCACCCGTGTATGTACGCACCTAAGCACCACCCGTGTATATACGCCCCGAACCCCCACCCGTGTATGTACGCCCCGAACCCCCAGCCGTGTATGTACGCACCGAACCCCCACCCCACCCTGGTATGTACGCCCCGAACCCCCACCCGTGTATGTACGCCCCGAACCCCCACCCGTGTATGTACGCACCCAAGCGCCACCCGTGTATGTACGCACCGAAACCTCACCCGTGTATGTACGCACCGAACCCCCACCCGTGTATGTACGCACCAAACCCCCACCCGTGTAAGTACGCACCGAACCCCCACCCGTGTATGTACGCACCAAACCCCCACCCGTGTATGTACGCACCGAACCCCCACCCGTGTATGTACGCACCGAACCCCCACCCCACCCTGGTATGTGCGCCCCGAACCCCCACCCGTGTATGTACGCACCGAACCCCCAGCCGTGTATGTACGCCCCGAACCCCCACCCGTGTATGTACGCACCGAAACCTCACCCGTGTATGTACGCCCCGAACCCCCACCCGTGTATGTACGCACCGAACCCCCACCCGTGTATGTACGCACCGAAACCTCACCCGTGTATGTACGCCCCGAACCCCCACCCGTGTATGTACGCACCGAACCCCCACCCGTGTATGTACGCACCAAACCCCCAGCCGTGTATGTACGCACCGAACCCCCACCCCACCCTGGTATGTACGCCCCGAACCCCCACCCGTGTATGTACGCACCGAAACCTCACCCGTGTATGTACGCACCGAACCCCCACCCGTGTATGTACGCACCAAACCCCCACCCGTGTATGTACGCACCGAACCCCCACCCGTGTATGTACGCACCAAACCCCCACCCGTGTATGTACGCACCCAAGCGCCACCCGTGTATATACGCCCCGAACCCCCAGCCGTGTATGTACGCACCCAAGCGCCACCCGTGTATGTACGCACCGAAACCTCACCCGTGTATGTACGCACCGAACCCCCACCCGTGTATGTACGCACCAAACCCCCACCCGTGTATGTACGCACCGAACCCCCACCCGTGTATGTACGCACCAAACCCCCAGCCGTGTATGTACGCCCCGAACCCCCACCCGTGTATGTACGCACCCAAGCACCACCCGTGTATATACGCCCCGAACCCCCACCCGTGTATGTACGCCCCGAACCCCCACCCGTGTATGTACGCCCCGAACCCCCAGCCGTGTATGTACGCACCGAACCCCCACCCCACCCTGGTATGTACGCCCCGAACCCCCACCCGTGTATGTACGCCCCGAACCCCCACCCGTGTATGTACGCCCCGAACCCCCAGCCGTGTATGTACGCACCGAACCCCCACCCCACCCTGGTATGTACGCCCCGAACCCCCACCCGTGTATGTACGCCCCGAACCCCACCCGTGTATGTATGCCCCGAACCCCCACCCGTGTATGTACGCACCCAAGCGCCACCCGTGTATGTACGCACCGAAACCTCACCCGTGTATGTACGCACCGAACCCCCACCCGTGTATGTACGCACCGAACCCCCACCCCACCCTGGTATGTACGCCCCGAACCCCCACCCGTGTATGTACGCCCCGAACCCCCACCCGTGTATGTAAGCCCCGAACCCCCACCCGTGTATGTACGCACCCAAGCGCCACCCGTGTATGTACGCACCGAAACCTCACCCGTGTATGTACGCACCGAACCCCCACCCGTGTATGTACGCACCAAACCCCCACCCGTGTATGTACGCACCAAACCCCCACCCGTGTATGTACGCACCGAACCCCCACCCCACCCTGGTATGTACGCCCCGAACCCCACCCGTGTATGTACGCACCCAAGCGCCACCCGTGTATATACGCCCCGAACCCCCACCCGTGTATGTACGCACCAAACCCCCACCCGTGTATGTACGCACCGAACCCCCACCCGTGTATGTACGCACCAAACCCCCACCCGTGTATGTACGCACCGAACCTGCAATAAGAATGGGGTGTGCCAAACACCCCCAGCAGTGCCCAGACACAGGAGGGGTGGGTGCAGGGTCCTCCCAGCAGTGCCCAGACACAGGAGGGGTGGGTGCAGGGTCCTCCCAGCAGTGCCCAGACACAGGAGGGGTGGGTGCAGAGTCCTCCCAGCAGTGCCCAGACACAGGAGGGGTGGGTGCAGAGTCCTCCCAGCAGTGCCCAGACACAGGAGGGGTGGGTGCCTATCACTCCCAGCAGTGCCCTGAGACAGGAGGGGTGTGTGCCTATCACTCCCAGCAGTGCCCAGACACAGGAGGGGTGGGTGCAGGGTCCTCCCAGCAGTGCCCAGACACAGGAGGGGTGGGTGCAGAGTCCTCCCAGCAGTGCCCAGACACAGGAGGGGTGTGTACCTATCACTCCCAGCAGTGCCCAGACATAGGACAATATACCCCATCAACAAGTTCAGTGACCTACAAGGGTGATACCCCAGATGCAGGCGGAGCCATCGCTGAACCAGCATGGCTATATTGAACGGCAACCCTCACACATCCAGGAAATGTAGACACAGCACAGCACAGCATTTGGGAGACACCCTGCAGGGAAAATGGCCTGCTCCACAGAGGATGGAACACACCTTGGGACAATGTCACCATACAGTGAGAGCAAACATGACCAAATACCATTGGCAGAGACCTTTGTGATGGCACGCAGATGGCAGGGTACACCCCATGAGCAGCACACTCCAACATTTCACAGACCCCTAACACATTATCACCACCCCAACGCAGGGAGCACCAGCACCAACAGCAAGTCCAGGAAAGCAGCAGTGTGCAAAACCAAAAGAAAAGGCTTTATTCAGCAGGAAAATATATCTGAGAAAATGTCCACTATGTACAAGGGCCATGGGCCAGCCCAGCAGCAAAGTCCGGGGGGGGGGTACACATCGGGACGTGTGTCCCCTAGCTTGCCTGCACAGTTCACAAGTCCATTTCATCCACAGAAGAGGGGGCATCAGGGGGGAGGGTGGAAACAGGCACCGCAGGGACAGGAGGGGAAAGGGTAGGTGTTGTGGGTGCAGGGAGGGATGATTCTGCCACAGGGGGGGTGCCAGCACCAAAGGTGGAGGACAGAATGGCGCTGCACACGTCGGCAAGTTCCCCCAGCGACTCCCCCGCACCCAATCCAACCACAGGCCCCAAGGAGGGGGGGGGGCAAAGGGATGGGTCGCAGCGCCACTGGGGGAGGGTGTGGACAGGGTGGGGGACTCAACTCCCCTGGCCGGGTCCCGCCTCCACCGCTTGCGGGGTGGTGTCATCCTGGGGCTGGGGGGCACACTCGCAGTGGATGATGCTGTCACTGACTGTTAGCCAGGAGAGCTAAGGGGAGTGGATTTGGAGGGAGTGGGTTGTGTGGAATGCGGACTCCCACTGTGGCTGCGTGTTCTACGTTTCCCCCCCGACCCAGTGGGTGTGCCTTCCTCACCCTGTGTGTGCGTGACAGGAGGTGTGTGCTTCGACTTCCCTGGTGGTGTGGTGCCTGTGTCTGTTGGGGTGCGTGCACGCTGACGTCTGGATGTGCGTGGGACAGGCACGGGAGTGGGAATTGTGGATGGGGCAGGGGTAGGGGTGTTACGCAGCGCTGCAGGAGATCCAGTGCTGCAGTCAGTGTGGAGTCTATGGACCTCAGCAACTGCCGTTGGTCAGACTGCGCAGCCGACATGCCCTCCATGTATGCCTCCATCTGGGTCAGCACCTGGGTGTGGGCATGGAGGACATTTAGCATCGCAGTCTGACCAACCTGCAACTGCCTCAGGATGTCCACAGACTCCGCACTCACCGCAGCAGTGGTGACAGGGGCAGGGGGTGCGGTGCCTGGCAGGAAGGAGACATGTGGGGACCGAGCACGGAGGGAAGGGCCACGAGCATGTGGGAGGCCGGTGATGGAACCTGAGGTGGCGGGGGGATGTGGAGGGCTGCCATCAGCTGGGGGGCAGACTCCGCCACCTCTGGGAGCTCAGCCTCGGACCCGTCTGCGTCATAGTCTGTGTTGGCAGTCAACAGGTCCTCTGCCTCACTCCCTTCGGCCTCCGTGCCACTCCATGTGCCAGACAGGACAGCACTGCTGGCACTGGTGCTCAATCCCTCCTCCCGGTCCGTGCTAGTGTCTCCTTCCGTGTCCCCCGGCGATGCTGTGGGCAAGGTGAAGAGACAGGAGAAAATCAGACACCTGTACACATATGTCACATGAGTCAAATATACATAGGTCACATTGCATAGCCTGAAAAGCAACAGGAGTAACACCTACAAAACAATGTACACATGTAGGCCATGGAACACACAGTTTTTCGACCCACCATGCCACTGAGACACAATGGAGATCATGACACAACAGCAAATCACTGCACCTGAAATTTTAGAGAGGAGCCAGCCTCTGGGGACAAATGTGCACAGCACCTGCACCACACTGCGTCGTCAAAAAGGGATGAGCATGAATCATATCCATTTACTCTTGCCGCATGCTGCAAAGGCAATACATGAAACCAGGCCACACATGACAGGGTCACTGCACCTTGAGCGTATGTCCAGTCAAACATCACACACAGGCTAAACCCAGCAAGGAGGATGAAGCTTCTGACATGTAGGCCTTGTACGCACAAACCACCCACACCTGAGACAATCTCATTGAGACGGAGAAAGTATGTACACCTCTTACTCTGGGATGGAAACACATGGCCTCCACTAATTCATGACTGTACACACACAGCCCCTGGTGGCCATGTCCACACATCATTGACAGGCAAACATCATCAGATTGTCTCAACACACACAGGTAATGCCCACTGTGAGTATGCACAAGCAAAATGGGTCCCCCTGTACAGTGGACACATGTAGCAACCTGTAGGTCCTAACAGTTGAGCCCAGGGTACAATGCCACCCTACCCAACCCATGGTGAAGACACAGTGAATGGCCATATTGTTGGATGACGCACATGATACCTAGGAAGAGGTGCCCCAGGGCACAGTAGTGCCCACACTCCTCCATGGTCCAGGATGGACATGACTGCAAATTAAGCAACCGTCCCTGCACTTAGCAGGCCTCCCACTCAGGCACATCATGTCAGAGGGCACACAATTGGACATGCATGCTGGAAGGCTGTACATTTTGGAGACACACCCCTATGTCGTGATTCACAATCAGTGCCAAGTGACATGGACACCACAATGACTGAAATTGGCCATGGCACACGCAAGGTCCCCATGCCTGTGGCACATCACCCCCACACATGATGCTGATAGCATAGGGCACCTGCATGAACTGCCTGCCTAAATAACCTTGTGCAAGAGTGGCTACAGACAGACCAGGGAACACATGGCAAGGAGGGGAAGGGAGGGAGTGAGAACAGCACTGTGCTACTTTGTGGAGAAGTTGACGCACTGCACAATCAAACCCTGGCAGTGTATCCATGCAACTGCACACTTACATTGGCTGGGGACACACAACTGACACACATGTACCTACCCCCTTCCTGCTGCTGCCTCTCCTGTAGGCGCCTGTCCATATCGGGGAAGACCACCGCCAGCACACGCTTCTGGATGTGGGTCAGACGACGGCGCCCACGGTTCTTACGGCTCTCAGGTGAGTCCCCCAGCAGGAGCCGTGCAATCCTCCTCGTCCAGCACCGGATGTCCTGCCAGCGTTTCCTCACCTGAGACAGGCTCCGCCTCCGACCCTCTGTACCCCTCACGGCACTGACGGCTTCCCTCCAGATCTCCCCCTTGGCAATGGCGCCTACCTGTGAGGATGCAAAAGAGAGAATACATTAATCCACATGAGCAAAGACACAGAGACACACATATAGAACAATCCTCATTATGAACAGGCCATGGTATGCATGCAACTAATTGCACCTTTGTCATAGGGACATTATCCACTGTGGAAGGCCAAATGCACTACGTGCCAGTGAAAGCACACGGGTGGCATGAGGGGTACCACACACTCACTGACCAGGGATCACACTGTGCCTCACAGGCTACACCAGGATTATGTACAGCACCTCACAGCAGTCACCTGCCCCAGCACACTGATGCTACCTCAGCAGAGTACACAGACACACACAGGTACAGGACAATCACATGGCATTCCCAACTGCGGGTACACACCTCACTCTGCCCATGTGCCAGTAGACGGGGGTGTCACAGGTGTGGGGCTGGCTCAGCACGGCATGCACACAGCACTGCTCCCTGCTCACATCGGATGGCCAGGCCATATCCATCCCTAATGCTGCTTGTGTGCAACACTCCCCATATGCACTCACCCACATGACAGGGGACTAACACACACACCAATGTGCAGGGGACGAACACGGCCTTTGGACACTCACAGCACAGGTACACTGAACAAACACACATCCATGGGTACTGACACCTGTCACACTGGGGGGAACACAGGATCACATCAGGACTGTGGAAACAACATCCCCAGGAGTATGCAGGCAGAATGTGGCATGCACCTTGCATTCATTGTCACAGTAGGCACTATGCAAGTGAGGAGTGCACACAGGAAACACAGCATGCTCTGCATGGGTGACATGAGGCCTTCCACACCCTGGGACCCACTCTAAACAACAGTGCATGTCTGTCACACAAAAGGGGCACAGTCTAAGCTAGTGGAGTCTGCACTCACCTGAACCCCTGGTCGACCATACAGGCTCTGGAACTGTGGGAGGATCACATCTATCAGGGCAAGGTTCTCCTCCTGGGTGAATGGCTGTGACCTCTCCACAGTCCTGGACATGGTGCCAGAGGAATCACTATCAGCAGCAGTGGTCATGGATGAATGGATGTGCAGGCAAGTGCTCTCTCATGGGACCTGGCTGCCTTATATATGCCTGGCTGGCCTGTTCATGTATAGGAGTACAGATTGATTGGTCAGTCACATTAGCATCCTACGTTTCATCCAATCCCTTCAAACCTACCCCAGTGTGTGGCTTTGCATGGTTTCAGTTTTGATAATGATGTCAAGTCAACATCCACATTGCAACAATGTAGATTCTTTCAAACTGACTTCTGCTGTGCACCTGGTGCTCAAAATCAAAAATTTAACTCAGTCTCCATGGCAACCATCATGCATTTAGGCCCTTATACTTGTCCCTCATGTGTCCCCTATGTGTTTTCATACATTTACACACAGGTACGGTGCGTTCCACGCCCTAGGGCACCCCACAAGCAGTGATACCGACCGTACAAGCGCTTGTACGGTCCGGATCACAATATGGGCGCTGGCGTATGCGTATGCCACAGTAGTACGGACCGTACAAGCGCGTGTACAGTCCGTACTACTGTGGCGTACGCATACGCCAGCGCCCATATTGTGATCCGGACCGTACAAGCGCTTGTACAGTCCGTACTACTGTGGCGTACGCATACGCCAGCGCGCATATTGTGATCCGGACCGTACAAGCGCTTGTACAGTCCGTACTACTGTGGCGTACGCATACGCCAGCGCCCATATTGTGATCCGGACCGTACAAGCGCTTGTACGGTCCGTACTACTGTGGCGTACGCATACGCCAGCGCCCATATTGTGATCCGGACCGTACAAGCGCTTGTACAGTCCGTACTACTGTGGCGTACGCATACGCCAGCGGCAATATTGGCCCAGGGACCCTATACACGCACTCCGAGCGTATGTACGGTGCGTTTCACAACTGTCAGTGGTGACAGGCGGCACACAGACAGGAATGGAGCGGACAGGTATTGCCAAGGGTGGACACCAATGCATTGTCTGTGCAATACCACATGTGTGTGACACAGATGTGTCAGGATGTGATGTGGCACTTTACCCCTGAGGTGTGGGCAAAGCACATGTACGATGAGCTGTGTACACATGTCGTGTGTGATGGTGCGCATTGTACCACACATCCCCTGCACTCCTTTGACATGTGTGCATGTCGTACACACTAGTGGAGCCATGAGTCACTTGCATGTCCCAGTCACGGACACCCGCACCTGTCCCCTGATGCCAGGTACACGGAATATTACACATGACATGTGTATGGCTGCGTTGCACGCTGCAACCATGTCATGTGTGTGGCATGTCTTTCCATGATTTTGCTGTGGGTGTGTGGTTCAATGCATCAGCAGTTGCTGCTGCCAACATGTGTCTGTGTGTCGATGGGCATGGCACACTGTTCCGCACACCAGCCCACATATGTGATTTGCCATGAGGTGTGTATGTATGCAACTACACGGAGTATCAACACAAGTACATATCCACATGCGGATGTATGACGTTACAACGCATGCTATTACAACGCATACCTTTACAACGCATTTTTTACAACGCTAGTACTACTACAACGCATTACTTTACAACGAATTCTCTTACAACGCCAAACCTATATAAATACTGAAAACAGCTGTTACAACGAAGTATATTACAACGCATACCATTACAACGCGATATTTTTTTTTTTTAAATTAAAAGTACAATCAAATCTGGCACGGGATGCAGGGAAATTAGGGGTTTTAGGGTGGGGAAGTGTATTAAAACGTGGAGAATAACTGTACGTAAACCGCCTGAAACGCATTACCAAATTAATACTCGGGTATTAAAATTAATACTCGAGTATTAAAATTAATACTCAAAATCCCCCAAAAAATCAGTTTTCACACATTACTAAGCTTTTAAAAAATAACGAAACAATAAATAACAGAGCAAACACATTTTTAACATGATTAGATCGCAAAGTAAGTAAACCAACTGAAACATAACACACATACACATAGGCGCCATTTTACCCATCTCACTTGTAAAACTTGTCCTACCACAGTTTCTATGTAAACAATACCAAAAGACATGTTCCAAAATGGATGCCAAAACGGAGCAAATGAATGAACACAATATTTGTTAAAAAGCATTTTGTAAATTATCATTTTCCACAGTAAAACAAAGCATTAAAAAAAACACATCGAACGCAGTTTTTAAAAAAATTAATAGTGACACAGAGTAAAACTTATAAATACAAGGGAGACACCATTTTGCACTCAGTTGATTATCAACTAGCAGAGAGAGCAGACGTAATAAGCTGACCCTCTGTCACCTGCACTGCGACCTCCTCAGAGAGAGCACAGAATTCACTCGTGAAAGCATAACAGCAGAACAACTACTAGTAAGTTATTAATATATTTCTAAACGTTAGTTTTTAGAAAAATATATTTTCATAACCCACAAAAAATATAATTTTAATTAATAATAAAAACTTTACAAATCTAATGTTTCAATATATTATCAACAAAATTAAACTCAAAATTAAAAGAAGTTTTTTATTTTCCACAACCAGAAAATCGGAAGATTTTGACATTCCTCATTAGCTGCACCTATTTTGGCATCCTCACCACGTTAACGATTGTCAAACTCAATTGTTCAGGTAAATGTTATTTATGTATAATGGTTTTACTTATTAAATTTATTTTTATAAATTTTCTAAAGTCATGTTTGGCAAAGGTGTTTTTTTTTTATTACTCAATCTCACCACATAGTAAACGAAAAATTACCATGATGCTGGAGTAACAATTTCTAATAAGACTTCAGTTAGTTACCACATCTGCAACAGCGTTTCATATTACTAGGGCAAATATTTGTATTCTAAGTCCATGAATGTTCTGCATTTTACTAATTTAGTAACAGTTTCGAAATTACCTGTTATGTTTTAGTTGAAAAATGCATCAAATGTCTAGTATGTTTACTCTCACCAATTGTTACTCATACTCCTTTTTCATATTACCAAAGTGTGTTTTTTTTTTTTTTTTTTTCTAACCAACGTTGACAAAGGAACAATTATTTTTGTTTTTTTTTCCACCAGAGAACATCTTTTCTCCCAAAAAATTTCAACCTCCTACAAGCATAAGGTTAAAGGGACGATAACAAAAAAACCACTGGAAAAGGTATGTAACCTTTTCCATTTTTTTAGTACTATACATTATTAATCCTTCCTTTTGCAATTATTCCTCCTCTAACGGACCAAATTTGAAAACTAATGGATAGTTTAGAGAAACAATATACTATTTCTACTCTAGGAAGGAGCAACATTAGGGATATTTCAGTGTAGTGTAGGTATACATATCTCTATTTCTACAGCAGTAAGGTGCATTGATTAGGACAGTGTCATGTAGTACTAGTTATATTGTATGTCAGTATAATTTTAAAGATACTCAGTTTCAACATTTGTAACCACCGTTAATTATTTTTTTTTCCTCTTTTTTTTTTCCCAAAGAAAACAACTTTAAATCACAACTAAAATCTTGAGCCAACAAAGGAAATCATCTTCAGCCACCTCATCCAGAAAAGCGAGTTCTACGAAACAAGGTATTTATTTTCAGCACGGATTCTTAACCTTAAAAATACTACAATAACTATGACATTGCTAAAGATTTCAAAAAAAAATCAATGCAGTTATGATTACATTTCCCCATTTCAGAATTATATTTTATGTCTAAAGGATGGTTTAGCATTACGGAAATTGTTATGTGCTGCAACTTATATCACATGTGCGATTTTTTAAGGAAATTTTTAAAAAACACATTTCTCAACATCGTTCTGTTTCCAAATTTTTTTCTTTTTTCACTTTTCCAGACATTTATTTATCGATTCCACAACAAATCACCTTGTAAGTGTCTACACAAGCCTACACACCAATACCACTGAACAAGAGTCAGCAAGAAAAGCAATTTCAAAAGAAAAAGGTAATTTCAAGCAACATTGTAAGGTGCAGCAGATTTTTAAATGTACCATGCTTTAGAGGTAACAATTAACTATTCAAAATCCAGGAAGGTGCAGCAGTAGGGAAAGTGTTGGATAGTGTAGGGGTATCAATTTACTATTCTAACTCCATGAAGGTGCATCAGTAGGGAAAGTGTTGGATAGTGTAGGGGTATCAATTTACTATCCTAACTCCAGGAAGGTGCATCAGTAGGGAAAGTGTTGGATAGTGTAGGGGTATCAATTTACTATTCTAACTCCAGGAAGGTGCATCAGTAGGGAAAGTGTTGGATAGTGTAGGGGTATCAATGTACTATTCTAACTCCAGGAAGGTGCATCAGTAGGGAAAATGTTGGATAGTGTAGGGGTATCAATTTACTATTCTAACTCCAGGAAGGTGCATCAGTAGGGAAAGTGTTGGATAGTGTAGGGGTATCAATTTACTATTCTAACTCCAGGAAGGAGCATCAGTAGGGAAAGTGTTGGATAGTGTAGGGGTATCAATGTACTATTCTAACTCCAGGAAGGTGCATCAGTAGGGAAAGTGTTGGAGAGTGTAGGGGTATCAATTTACTATTCTAACTCCAGGAAGGTGCATCAGTAGGGAAAGTGTTGGATAGTGTAGGGGTATCAATTTACTATTCTAACTCCAGGAAGGTGCTGCAGTAGGGAAAGTGTTGGATAGTGTAGGGGTATCAATTTACTATTCTAACTCCAGGAAGGTGCAGCAGTAGGGAAAGTGTTGGAGAGTGTAGGGGTATCAATTTACTATTCTAACTCCAGGAAGGTGCATCAGTAGGGAAAGTGTTGGAGAGTGTAGGAGTATCAATTTACTATTCTAACTCCAGGAAAGTGCATCAGTAGGGAAAGTGTTGGATAGTGTAGGGGTATCAATTTACTATTCTAACTCCAGGAAGGTGCTGCAGTAGGGAAAGTGTTGGATAGTGTAGGGGTATCAATTTACTATTCTAACTCCAGGAAGATGCAGCAGTAGGGAAAGTGTTGGATAGTGTAGGGGTATCGATTTACTATTCTAACTCCAGGAAGGTGCATCAGTAGGGAAAATGTTGGATAGTGTAGGGGTATCAATTTACTATTCTAACTCCAGGAAGGTGCATCAGTAGGGAAAGTGTTGGATAGTGTAGGGGTATCAATTTACTATTCTAACTCCAGGAAGGTGCATCAGTAGGGAAAATGTTGGATAGTGTAGGGGTATCAATTTACTATTCTAACTCCAGGAAGGTGCAGCAGTAGGGAAAGTGTTGGATAGTGTAGGGGTATCAATTTACTATTCTAACTCCAGGAAGGTGCATCAGTAGGGAAAGTGTTGGATAGTGTAGGGGTATCAATTTACTATTCTAACTCCAGGAAGGTGAATCAGTAGGGAAAGTGTTGGATAGTGTAGGGGTATCAATTTACTATTCTAACTCCAGGAAGGTGCAGCAGTAGGGAAAGTGTTGGATAGTGCAGGGGTATCTATTTACTATTCTAACTCCAGGAAGGTGCATCACTAGGGAAAGTGTTGGATAGTGTAGGGGTATCAATTTCCTATTCTAACTCCAGGAAGGTGCATCAGTAGGGAAAGTGTTGGATAGTGTAGGGGTAACAATTTACTATTTTTACTCCATGAAGGTGCATCAGTAGGCAAAATAATGGATAGAGTAAAAGTTATGTTGTCAAAAAATCGTAAATTATATCATGCTAATTTTTTTAACTTTTCTCCTTTTTTCAGATAATGTCTAGCCTTGGACCAGCCAACTACCTTAAATCCAGGAAGGGCAAAAATTTGTTAAACCATGGTGGATACATATATAGTAAGGAAAGAATAAGTTTAACTAGAAATCATTGGAGGTGCGTGCAATACTACACTACCCATTGCAGTGGCAGAGCGGTTACTGTTGATAATTTGGTTGTGAAAACCACTGAACATAACCACTCTGCCTCTGCAATGGATGTAGAAATCAGAGAGACAATAAATGAGATGAAAGCAATTGCAAGCACCTCCAATGATTCTACAGGATCAATTTTAAGGGAGGTTGCACAGCATGTCCCCAGTCATGTTGCTAGTAACATGCCTATAATACCCAATTTGAGAAGAATTATTCAGAGACAAAAGCAGGCAAGTAATATTCAATTGTCTACACCACATACATTCTCTGACATTAGAATACCTCATGATCTTTCTATTTCTTTTTCTGATGAACCTTTCCTTCTGCATGACAACGAAAACCCTCAGAAACGTATTCTAATTTTTAGTACCCCACGTAACCTTGCTAAGTTAGAAAGTAGTGAAATTTGGATGATGGATGGGACGTTTAAAAGTACACCCCATCCTTTCACTCAAATTTACACTATACATGCTAAAATTAACAATAGTGTAATTCCCTTAGTGTATAGTTTGCTACCTGATAAGACTTCTGCAACATACACTGAACTTTTATCAGTGATTAAAAGCAAAACATCTGCAAGTCCTCGAAAAATAATTATTGATTTCGAATTGAGCATGATCAATGTGATCACCAAAACGTACACGGATACCCAAATTCAGGGATGTTTCTTCCATTTTTCGCAGGCATTTTGGCGTAAACTACAGAAAACATCCCTAGTTGCAGAATATTCTCGGGATAGCAAACTACAGTTTGAACTTAAAAAATTAACTGCACTTTGTTTTGTTCCTCCCGATAGTGTGGACGAGTACTACACTGCAATTATAGAATCTGTTTATTATACGAGTAACGAGGATAAATTGGCACCCATTCTAAATTATTTTGAGGACACATGGATTGGACACCTAAGCAGATCGGGTCGCAGGAGGAAGCCACGATTCCATGTGGAGTGGTGGAACTGCTACACGAGTTGTTTAGAGGGAGAGGCCAAAACAAACAATGCCATTGAGGGGTGGCATAACTCCTTCAATCATACAATTGGAAAACCACATCCTAACTTCTACTCATTTTTGGAAACTTTGAAGAAGGAGCAAAGTTTCCAAGAAATGAGAATAGCACAAACACTCGCAGGTAGTCTAAACCCACGAGTAACAGTCAAAACAAGGGAAATGTCTGAGAGACTATTGGCAATTCTGCAACAGTTTTCGTTGTGTGTGGCTATAGACTACCTGGAAAATCTATCTAACATTCTTTCTTTTTAAAACAATGAATGTACTTACTTTCCTGCTTTGCTTTAAATTATAGTAATTTTTAAAATTCAATTGGCATACAAATTTTTTTTTTCTAAAAATTTTTTCAAACAAACAAATCGGGTTTTTTTTTTTATTTAATACAAATCTTCATTTCCACCAAAATAAACCAATTAGTACAAATTAACTGTTCCATCGAATTTGAACCACTTTCCATTATCGGAACTCCATTTTTCAAATTACCGAAAAAATCCAATTTAAATCCCGTCAAAACCAATCACCAAATTTCAAACAGATGTATAATATACAAATCAAACCATATTCCGAAATGCACTTTGCAGCTGAATCATCATTTGTATTTCAGTTTTTCATTTACAAAATTTACAAGTACGCACAATTTTTGAACTTAGAAATGAAGTTCGACAATACGTATTTTACTTCGTAAATAAACAAATCAACTGTCTGAACAGTAACTTTTAATTTTGTAAGAGTTACATACTTTTTTTAAATAACTAACTTACTTTAAGCGACCCGACATAGTCATGTATTAATGACATTAATGTGGACATGTTTAACAACATTTAAGACATCTATTAGTTTTCCAGCAACCTCCCCTTATTCTTTCCTTACTATATATGTATCCCTTTTAAATGTTTAATCTATAATATCAACTGAAAACATTTCCTACCTGGACGCAGATCAGCTTCCTGCTGCTTCCTCCTCCGATGCTCTGCAAAATGGCGCATTACGTCGACGCTCACGTCCTTACGTCATCGCGTGCATCTCAATTTATGGCGGACTACTTTTTTTAATTCTACTGTAAATAAATGTTAATATCTGTAAATAAAATATATATATTTTGTAATAAAAATCAAAGTTACTTTGAAAAATTTATTAAAAATATGCTTATTTTTTTCATGATTTTTAAAACAAATAAAAATGTGAAATCAAAAATTGTTTACTATCATTATTTTAAATTAATTTTTCTAAACACCAATATTGTAATTAAATAAATGTAAATTAACTAAATATGTTCCTTACCTTGACTCTATTTTCTTTTCCCTTCAAAACTTTCTCTTACTTCACTTTCTGTACCTTCTTTTCTTGTTCCGCGGGTTGTATATTCTAAGGCTGCCAAAATAAATAAAGGACAAAGACGCTCATAGACTACAATGGAAAAGCGTGGGAATTTATTACAAAAAGTAAGTTATAAATGTTTTTTCTAATTTTAAAACTTTATTAATGATAAATTTGTAAATATATTACTCTTTTAATTTTTAAAATAAAATTATATTATTTTTATAATAATTAAACCAAAAATACTCTTCCATTACTTTAAAAAAGGGCACTGTCTTTTGTACTTATAAATACTCTAGTCTTTTCATATGTGATAAAAATACTCTAGTATTTTAAATTAGGTACTCACTCATATTTATTTAAATTATAATATTAAATACTCCATTATTTTTTTTAAAAAACACATTCAATTTAGAAAAATACTCAACTCTTAAATTTGGTAATTATTAAGTATCATCTTTTAATATTTTAAAAATCTTTTAGTTTTTTAACTATCCAACAAAACATTCCTACTAAACTAAATGGCCAAGTATAAATATTAAAATACTCAAGTATTAATTTAACTGCTATCCAACCAAACATTACTACTAGACAAAATACTCAAGCCTTAATATTTTAATTAACTACTCACTTTTTAAAAATTAATATTGCTTTATTATAAATAATTAAAATACTCAAGTATTAATTTAACTACTATACATCCAAACATTTCTACTAGACAAAATACTCTAGTATTAATATTTTGAAAAACAAATAACTTTTGTCAAATTACAAATGCTTTTTTAAAAATAATTAAACAAGATAAATATTTATTTAAATGGAAACACAAAGAAAAAAAAATGCGTTGTAATAGTATATGCGTTGTAAAAGTACTTACCATATAACATCTTGCGTTGTAAAGCCATGCATTGTAAATGAATGCGTTGTAAAGGCATTTTCACATAATGCGTTGTAAAGGTATATGCGTTGTAACAGTACTTACCATATAATGGCACGCGTTGTAAAAGCATGCGTTGTAAAAGTTTTTGCGTTGTAAAAAATGCGTTGTAATAGCATAGCGTTGTAAAAGTTGCGTTGTAAAGGTGGTTCCCCATCCACATGCTCCCTATGTATGTTCTGTCTCGACATGTACTCCTCAAAGGCAATGTGTGTGGCCTGTCCTATTCCTATGACATGTGACCAGTGCATATCGCATCCAACTACCTGTCTGTACCATACGCATACTACTTCTGCACATGTGTGGATGTCTGTGAATCCTGTGATGCGTGTGCATGTTCACTTACACTGGCCCACAGCTAGTCTCATGCCATGTCATCGTGATCTTGCCCCCCTCCGTTAGTGGCTGTCCCTTGGTAGGAGTGTCACCTGACTGGCGTACGTGTCCAGGAAATGTGGCACAGACCTGACTCACAACGTGGCATATGTATATTGGCTGTGTAACATGTGCTCAGTGCATTGACGATGTCGTTGTACAGTGCTCACTCTTCGGTGTTCCTTCCATTTCACTGCAGGGCTCCGCCTCTCCCTCGACGTATGCCAGACATGGCTGCCCTGCATGAACGGGACTGTATACGCCGCTACAGATTCAGCCAACGGTTGATTGATGAGTTGACTGGCCGGCTGGAAGCACAACTCCTCCCGCGCCACAGGTATCCCAGTGCACTGACACCCAAGTTGAAGGTGATGGCAGCCCTACATTTCCTTGCCACGGGTACGTTCCAACATACCATTGCTGATGTCGGGGGCATGTCCCAGACGATGTTCAGCCGTGTTCTGCATGATTTCTTAGAGGCCATGTTGGTTCACCTGGATGAGTACATTAAATTCCCAAATCGTGAGCAGTTGACAGATGTCAAGCGTGAGTTCTATGCCCTGGGAGGGATGCCCCATGTCATTGGGTCCATAGATGGGACACATGTTGCGTTGGTACCACCACAGGCACAGGAGGTGGTGTATAGGAATCGCAAACATTATCACTCCATTAATGCCCTTGTGGTGTGTCTGTCCAACATGGTGATTTCACATGTCTGTGTTCGCTTTCCAGGATCAGCACACGATGCCTTCATCATGAGGCGTAGCAGGCTGCCTGAAATGATGCTGCAGCTGCGGAACGAGCGAGCATGTATTGTTGGTGGGTAGACTCTGGCAGTTCAGTGTTTGGCGTCATCTTCCAATCTCACTGCCTGTGCTGACACACTTCTGTCCATGATGTTTCCTTGTAGGGGACGCTGGCTATCCCAACATGCCATGGCTGATGACGCCTGTCCGCAACCCCAGCACGGCTGCCGAGCACCGCTACAACAACGCACATGGGCGGACCAGGAGAGTCATTGAGAGGACGTTTGGACTTCTGAAGAGCCGATTCCGGTGCCTCCACAAGACCGGCGGAGCACTCCCATATGCCCCGGTGAAGGTGTGCAAGATCATCATCGTCTGCTGCATGCTGCACAACATGGCAGTGGAGGAAGCTGTTCCACTCATACTGGATCAAGATGACCAGGACCATCCACCCGTGGAGGATGAAGGCCTTGGTGACGGGGCAAGTGATGTGGAGGAGGAGGAGGCTGTGGAGGACATGCGGAGTCGGCTCATACGCAACTTCTTTGCTTAGTGGTGAGTTCCAGTGTCTGAGTGTGCACGCATTGGGCCGTGTGTGGCATGTGTTGCAATGTGTGTGTCCATCTGCATGTCTGCCAAGTGAGTCAGTGGTGTGTATTGAAGTGTCACTCAAGTGATGGCGCAATGGAAGGATGTTGTCTGAGGGTCATCATTGTCACCTGTCATGTTGACAACATGATACGTGTTGAGTACATGCTTGCGGATGTGCTCCTTTGTGCTGACTCCTTGTGTGTCTCTCTTCCACAGGTCCATGTGCATGCTGTCTGCTGGTGGCATTGTTGTGCTCCTGCTACTCCTCATGAACACAGCAACATGTGCTGATTCAGCGTCACATGCACGGGCAAGTGTTGAAATCTCCTTAGGGTAAGGGATGCCTCACGTCGTTTTGGGTGTGTGAATTGTTTGTAGTCTGTGTGCAATTCTCCGGTTCATGTGTGTTCCATTTGCATACATGGTGATCCTACATGGGGAACATGACATGGGGCAGGCTTCACCTGGAGCCATGTTCAGACTTGGTGACTGTCATGTGGCAGGGGATTGGGGATTGTGATGAGGCCATCATTGTGTGTAATACTGGCCTCGGAAACATACAGGTTGCACCGGGTTGACATGGTGTGTGATTGCCCCATCAGGGCCTCAATGGTGTATAGCGGCCTCTCCGTGGCAGCAGGGGGTGTTTAGCTGTTATCCGTCACTTGTGTGCCAGGTCAATGGGATACCAGCATCTGTGTTGCAATGGGGGGTGCCAGTGTTGCTCCCACATGTTCATCCACATGACCTGTGTATGTGTTGACAGAGTATCATTGTCATTCCAACACACATGACTAATAAATTTGTCCCTCTGTCTCCAAGGTGCCTCTTCCCTGTCAATGGTGGCCTGTTGCCACTGTGCGTGCGGCATGTCTGGCATAGTTTTCATAGGTGGTGCATATGTGTCTATGTGTAGAGTGACAAGATGCTAGGGGTTTGTCAGGGAGTGGGAACTGTATTATGCACAAGATGCACAGTTCCATCCACCTCAAGGCAAGAGAGACCATCCCCCAGGGCAACTACAACATCCGTGTCGAATCCTACCCTGCAGTCTACGGACATGTGCCTTACGACTCCCATGGTACTTGTCCATATCCGGAGTGCATCTGCACAGCTCTGCTACTGCGTCGGGCAACCAGGCCACATCAACGTCCAAACGGGATGGGGGGAATGTTTCACAGCCAGCTGCAGGATGACCTTCTCGATCCACGCCCACACTCATGATGCAGCCCACAACCCCAACACAACCATGTGGCACTGTGATCCTAAACTGCATTCTGGCATCTCCATGCATCCAACCTTGGCCTAGCCACCATTCTCAACATCCGCCTGACGCAAGCATGCTGCACATTGTAGGGACACATGTCTAGACATACCTGGGAGCGGCACTCCACATGATCCCTGACCTCTGCGCATGACTGTTGCTCCCCTGAATGTGTCTGTAGCCACAGTTGTGCGGGAACCACTCAGCTGGTTGGGCCCAGCACAGGTGAGTATGGTACTCCATGTCTGTATCAGATGATACATTGGGACCCATGTGTGTCCTGGGCAAGACTGCGACCCCACGGTTTGGATGGTTGGAGTTAATTCTGAGATCAGGCATGCTTTGACTTCACGACACACACATGTATTGTAATAATGCAGAATCACGGCATCATCTTGTAAGTGTGATTAATTTATTTGTGGTGGGGTACGGGTTTGTGGGGATGACAAGAGGTGCACAGCGGGAGTGTAGAATCCAAAGTTCACTGGGGGAGTTGGTATCCTTGCCGTAGCAAAATGTCAGAGTCCATGCCACAGTCTTCGTCAACATAGGTCAGACAGTGACCAGCAAGTCCATGTGGCAGAGAATGTCATGTGCTGCTATTGGGCCAGAGGGCCAGGTGCCAGGCCAGGTGACCTGGGAGATGGTGATGTTCTGCTGACTCTCACAGTCTTTTTCGTGGACGACCCACCTTCCTGCGGGGACCCTCGGAAGCAGTCCGTGACGTTGTCTGTGACGCTCCGTCGGATGAATCCTCCTCCTCCTGATCCCTCCCTGTGTCTGGTAATGGCCTTCGCCTGGTGCCACAGGGAGGGTTGCCCATGTTGTCGGCAATCCGACGGAGTACACCGGTCATTTGGGTTTGCACCGCCACAAGCTCAGCCTGTCTATCCTCCATCCTTCCTTGGTGTTGCAGTTGACAGGCATGTTGCTGGGACTGCAGGGTCTTCATCTCCTGGAGGGTCCCCTTGATGTCATTGAGGGTGGACGCAATCTGGTCCATGCCCCTGGTGTCACGCCGGTATGTATCCAGGATGTTGCTGACCTGGGACACTACCGGGTCCTGAGCTGCCTGGTCAGGTTCGCGCCTCCGCCGTCCTCCACTCCCGCCACCCCTGCCCACGTGCACCTGGCCTGCCGTTGTGGGTGCATCGGGTCTCCGGGACCCCTGAGGGATGGCATCTGCGTTGCCGCCTGCCTCCTCCTGGGTGCCCGGAGGACCGTGTCCCTCCTGGGCAGACTGGCTGGGTGGTCGTGTGCGGGCAGGGCTCCTGGACGTCTCCTGGGATGTGGCAGGAATGGGGGTGGTGGTTGGCACAGTTGTACCTGACGCAGGTGCTGCAGGTGGTTGGACACCAGAGGGGCCAGGTTGGTCTGGGTCATCCACGGAGTGGTGAGAGTCATCGCTGGCGGTGGGGTCCTCATCCCGCGGAGCCTGGTCCTGTGAGACTTCCCCCCCAGTGTTGGGGGGTGTTCGTCGACGTTGACCTGTGTGTGAGAGAGACAATGTTAACAGTGTCACATGTGGCATCCATGTTGCATGCATTTCTGATTTGGCACTCTTCCTCTGGGTAGTTGGATCTGTCCTGCATTCCTCTCACAGTGCACTTGTGCATGGCTATGTCCCTTGGCCACAGCTGTCAGGGCTTTACGCATGTGTGAGACACAATCTTAGTTGATGCATCTATTTGGGTACACAGTCAGCAGTGTGGTGTGCGGGCGTAGCGAGCCATGCAGAGGCGCCTTACGTGTTGCACTGTACGTGGCCAAATGGTGTTTTGCCAAGGCAATTTGATGTTGCAGGTAGGGGACTGAAGCATTTGTGACAGGGTTCTTACCGACACAGTGGGTGGGTATACTGGGTGTGTGGTTAGGTCTGTGCCTGCAGCACGGATGGACTCGTGCACAGATTGACACATGGACCGGTCTTCATCTACGGAAGGGGGGGTTGAGGCACTGCCAGACCTGGTCTGCATGCACACAGTCCACCGGCTGACGAGTGGACATGGCCACACCACCCAAGGGTGATTTAGTCTCCCTGTGTCTCCCTTCCTCCCTCCCTCTGTCACCCTCCTCCCTCCCTCTGTCGGTCTCCCTCTGTCACCCTACTCCCTCCCTCTGTCTGTCTCCCTGTGTCCCCCTCTGTCTCCTTCCCTCTCATTCCCCCTCTCCCTCCCTCTCTTTGTCACTCTCTGTCACCTCAGGCCAGCTTCCTGGGCACACACAGTTAGCCGGTCTTTGAATGGCCATTGGCTTGTTCATGTGAGTTAGTCCCTGTTCTCCGGGCACCCATTGGGCAGTGTGTCTGAGTGTAGGCTGCTGCTGTGGCGGTGTGTGCTGAGACTCTATCAGAGCGGTGCATCTTCATTGTCTGCTGTAATGTGCAAATTCTGCCTTCAGACCCATGTCATCCTGCATGGCAGCCACCATTTGCAGGCAAGACAGTACTGTGTGGGTACACACAGTTTGTATGGCTGTGCCCAGGGCCATATGGGCTGGGGCATTGTTTTGTGCTTGTGAGTTGCTCAATGTTAGTTTTGATGCCCCCACTCCCAGCATCGACCACATCCTGTGTTGTGTTGGTGTTTTGTGTGGCCTGTGACTTGGCATGGCCCTGATTGATGCATGGGGCATGGAGGCGCTAGTGGCATGTGTGTGTTTGTGGAGTGTTGTTGTGTGCGGTGGTGGCTTGGGGGGGGTGGCATGCATGATTGATTGTGTATGGCATCCCCCCCATGTGAGGTGAGTTGTTTGTGTACTCACCAGGGTCTGGGAGTCCAGGCAGTCCGTGTAGTCCCTCCACCGCCAGCGTGGACATCACCTTCTCCTCCCAGGGATGGTATTGTACCGGTCTGGGGGGCGGCCCTCCTCCAGTGATGTTCCCCTGGTTGTGATTGTCAGTCATCTTCCTCTTGACCGTCCTCCGCAGATCGTACCACCTGGATTGGCACTCGTGCCTGGTCCTTCTGGTGGTCCCAACAGCATTCACAGAATCGACGATCCTCTGCCACATGGCCGTTTTTTCGGATATGCTGGTCTGTCTGACCAATGTCCCAAAGAGCTGTGGCTCGACTCTGAGGATTTCGTCGACAAGGATCTCCAGCTCCTCCTTTGTGAACTTTGGATTCTTGGTGGTGGACATGGCGTGGGGTGTGGGTGTGGATGGTTGTGGGGGTGTGGGTGTGGATGGTTGTGGGGGTGTGGGTGTGGATGGTTGTGGGTGTGTGGGTGTGGTAGTGGAGGTGTGTGTGTGAATGTGATGAGGGGGTGTTTGTGTAGGTGGTTGTGTGAAGGTATGCAAGTGTGAGGTTCAAGTATGGTGGTGTGGGTCGTCTGTGGGCTCTGGCAGCAGTGGGTCTGTTGCAAAGGCTCATGGTTTGTGTGTGTGGTCCATTTTTATTGGTCCATTTGTGGGTGTGGCTGTGTTTGAAATTTGTGTGGGTGTGTTATGAGGAGTGATTGAGTTTTGGGCCTCTGTTTGGCAGTTTGGCAGTTGCAGGTGAGTGTATGTGATGTTTGTGGGGTTGTTGGGCATGTTTGGTGGTGTGGGGAAACTCTACTTGACTCTCCTTGTGTAAGTATGGTTTGTCCTGGTTCAGTACGTGTTTTTTTGGCGTCAGTACGGTCCGTACATGCACTGGTGGGGGTGCGGTCCGTACATTCCCTGGTGGGGTGTGGGTACGGCCGTACATACACGGGTGGGGGTTCGGTGCGTACATACACGGCTGGGGTGGTGGTTCGGTGCGTACATACACGGGTGGTGGTTCGGTGCGTACATACACGGCTGGGGGGGTTCGGTGCGTACATACACGGGTGGGGGTTCGGGGCGTACATACACGGCTGGGGGTTCGGGGCGTACATACACGGCTGGGGGGGGGTTCGGTGCGTACATACACGGCTGGGGGGGGGTTCGGTCCGTTCATACACGGGTGGGGGTTTGGTCCGTACATACACGGGTGGGGGTTCGGTGCGTACATACACGGCTGGGGGGGTTGGGTGCGTACATACACGGGTGGGGGTTCGGGGCGTACATACACGGCTGGGGGTTCGGGGCGTACATACACGGCTGGGGGGGGTTCGGTGCGTACATACACGGCTGGGGTGGGGGTTGGGTGCGTACATACACGGGTGGGGGATCGGTCCGTACATACACGGGTGGGGGTTCGGTGCGTACATACACGGCTGGGGGGGGTTGGGTGCGTACATACACGGGTGGGGGTTCGGGGGCGTACATACACGGGTGGTGGTTCGGTGCGTACATACACGGCTGGGGGGGGGGGTTCGGGGGCGTACATACACGGGTGGGGGTTCGGTCCGTACATACACGGGTGGGGGTTCGGGGCGTACATACTCTGCTGGGGTGGGGGTTCGGTGCGTACATACACGGGTGGTGGTTCGGTGCGTACATACACGGCTGGGGGGGGTTCGGTGCGTACATACACGGCTGGGGGGGGGGGGGTTTGGTGCGTACATACACGGCTGGGGGGGGTTAGGTGCGTACATACTCGGGTGGGGGTTCGGTGCGTACATACACTGCTGGGGTGGGGGTTGGGTGCGTACATACACGGGTGGGGGTTCGGTCCGTACATACATGGGTGGGGGTTCGGTGCGTACATACACGGCTGGGGGGGGTTGGGTGCGTACATACACGGGTGGGGGTTCGGGGGCGTACATACACGGGTGGTGGTTCGGTGCGTACATACACGGCTGGGGTGGGGGTTTGGTGCGTACATACACGGGTGGGGGTTCAGGGCATACATACACGGGTGGTGGTTCGGGGCGTACATACACGGGTGGGGGTTCGGGGCGTACATACACGGGTGGTGGTTCGGGGCGTACATACACGGGTGGGGGTTCGGGGCGTACATGCACTGCTGGGGTGGGGGTTCGGTGCGTACATACACGGCTGGGGTGGGGGTTTGGTGCGTACATACACGGGTGGGGGTTCGGGGGCGTACATACACGGGTGGTGGTTCGGTGCGTACATACACGGCTGGGGGGGGTTCGGGGGCGTACATACACGGGTGGGGGTTCGGTCCGTACATACACGGGTGGGGGTTCGGGGCGTACATACTCTGCTGGGGTGGGGGTTCGGTGCGTACATACACGGGTGGTGGTTCGGTGCGTACATACACGGCTGGGGGGGGTTCGGTGCGTACATACACGGCTGGGGGGGTTTGGTGCGTACATACACGGCTGGGGGGGGGTTAGGTGCGTACATACTCGGGTGGGGGTTCGGTGCGTACATACACTGCTGGGGTGGGGGTTGGGTGCGTACATACACGGGTGGGGGTTCGGTCCGTACATACACGGGTGGGGGTTCGGTGCGTACATACACGGCTGGGGGGGGTTGGGTGCGTACATACACGGGTGGGGGTTCGGGGGCGTACATACACGGGTGGTGGTTCGGTGCGTACATACACGGCTGGGGTGGGGGTTTGGTGCGTACATACACGGGTGGGGGTTCGGGGCGTACATACACGGGTGGTGGTTCGGGGCGTACATACACGGGTGGTGGTTCGGTGCGTACATACGCGGGCGGGGGGGTGGTGGGGTGTTCGGCGCGTATGCGGGCACATGTCTCCATGGTTGCTATGGGAGTTCGGTTCGGACGGTGTTTTTTGCGTACGGTTGTGAAATGGGGAGGACGGGAGGGATCGTACTTGCGCAGCCGGACTTTATTTTTCCGCACGGTGGGTTTTTCAACCGGGGACGTGTCGGTGACTTTTCCCGACCCGAGGACGTGTGGGGAAATCTTCCCAATGCGATTCGTATGGACTTTTTTCCGTTCGAATCGTACTTGGCAGTTTGTACGCTACTTTGACGATTCGGACGGAAAAAAATCCGGATACGAGTCGGACGGGGAATTTTTTTACCGGATCGGAATTGCCACCTCTGTGTAGAATATGCCACTAACATAAGTTTTGCACATCAAATAAAACTTCTAACAGCCCTAGCTTATGTACCAACCACAGATGTTGCAGAACATTACAATCTTTTATTAGAAAGTCCATTCTACAAACAAAATGAAGTTAAGTTATCTCCCCTCTTAGATTATTTTGAGGATACCTGGGTGGGGAGACTACACAGATCAGGCCATAGACGTCAGCCCAAGTTCCAAATACCTTGGTGGAATGTATATGTAAGTACACTCAACCAACAAGCCAAAACTAACAACGCCGTCGAGGGCTGGCATAATGCATTCCTAACTTCTACTGGGAGAACAACTCCAACACTACAAAAACTACTAATTGCCATACAAAAGGAACAAAGTTTCCAAGAATTAAGAATGCAACAATCTGTCCTACAATTAAAACCAAAACAGTCTAGACAAACTACTCAAATGTATAATTACCTACAACAACAGGTACAGCTATACCCATCCACAAGAGGACTTGAGTACTTAAATATAATAGCTCAAACTCTCTTCTAAACCCTTTCCTAAATATTAACCCACAATTCTACTAAAACAACTATCACAACACAAATAAACCACTTTATTATATCACATATTTAATTATGTGGTCTAAAATATATACATCAATTATATGGACATATATTTAGACAACATAATTAAACAAACCAAGTACACAACAACAATATTAAATATATAAGGTTTGGCCACCAACAATAAAAATATTTAAATGAACTTACCTGTGTAGTTGCTCCAATGGGATAATAACATTCCTTCCAAATAAATCCAGGGAGTTCAAAATCCATAGGTATCCCAAAAAAAATCCCAATAAAATGTAAAAATACATCTGTTTAACGAAAACAACGTCTACGCAAAAAAACGACTATCCATTAACCATAAAAATCCCGAAAAATATTAAAAAGGTAAATAACCGCTCCTGGAAACCCGCACAATAAAGGAAGTGTAAAATAAACATTAGTAAACACAACTAATACACACTTCCTTTAAAAAAACATAAGGTGTTTGAAACCGACGAAAATATCTTCTCCGTAAAACCTACAAAAGAGAAACAAACATTCCCACCCACCCACAAACACACAAAACGCAACTAAAAACATCACTACAAACGTTATTCAAACACTATAAAACTTTAACACACCGAAATAACAAAACACTAACAAAGCCACAAACACGGAACACAACGTAAATTATAAAACCGTATACAAACTATTACTAACACCCTAACTTCTAAAACATCAATCAATACACACTTATTACAACATTACTACTTCCACAAAACACTTAAAACTATTTAATAATAAAGAAAATAACTCTTACCTTCTCAAACGCGAAACAGCTCCGGACCGCGACCTGGATTCGACCAAAATAACCCAAAACAACAGCGAGCGGTTACCAAATAAAAGACCCAAACAAACATAACAACTAAAAAAA
The DNA here is from genome assembly GCF_964204655.1 of Triturus cristatus. Lineage (NCBI taxonomy): Eukaryota > Metazoa > Chordata > Amphibia > Caudata > Salamandridae > Triturus > Triturus cristatus. Next base: position 174,818,584 of record NC_140581.1, on the reverse strand, counting down.
TACCAATAAATGGCCTAACTATTTATTTAACATTACACATTACTTTAAAAATTAGTAAAACATTAGAATACAATACTCAAAAAGAATACCTAATTTTTGTCTCTATGTGAAAATTCTTTAACGTATAAAAATAAATATAATAAATAAAATATTTTTATTAATATATCAATAAAACAGTATATATTAACAAAATAAATAGATGAACATGATATAATTAATATATTGTATCTACAACATACCAAAAAAATATTTATAAAAATACATATTCTAAAATGTTAACAATTTCAATATTAAATATATAATATAAATATTAATAATTAAAATATATTAGTCATATATTTCAAAACATACAATTTCTTATAAATCCAAATAAATTCTAAAAAATTTCAGAGTACACAATATAAATTTATAAATATTATACAGCTATAAAAATCTGATTCTTTAATTTTTATTTATTTTGTGTGTTCATATATTCATGTCCAAAATATACATTAAACAAATGTATATCCATTATAAAAAAATTATAACTATAATACAAATGTTAAATATTAATTATTTTATTACATGTTTATTTCAATGATTAAATTATTAGAATATGCGTAATAATAAACACAATTTTCTCTCTAATGAATATACATTCCAACAACTATAAAATAAATATTAATTTCCTTTCTACTATTTAATAAAAAAAAATTGGAATTTGCATTCTGATATAACTTCTATCTTTTATCCAACCAAAACTAAAATCTACAGATTTTTTGTAAATTAAATCCAATTAATTTAACTATTCCTATTCAACTCTATAATTAATTCTAATATTTGCTATTTACCAAACTTAATTAACATACTACTCCCACTACATACTGAACTTAATTAATTTACTATTCTCAGTCCAATCTATATTTAATTAGGGTAGATGCTGGACACTGAACTTAAATAATTTACTATTCCCACTCTAGTCTATATTTAATTAAGATAAGTGCTGGACACTGAACATAATTAATTTACTATTCTCACTCCAACCTATATTAAATTAGAGTAGGTGCTGGATACTGAACTTAATTAATTTACTATTCCCACTCCACTCTATATTTAATAAAGAAAACTGCTGGACACTGAACTTAATTAATTTACTATTCTCACTCCAACCTATATTAAATTAAGGTAGGTGCTGGACACTGAACTACATTAATTTACTATTCCCACTCCAGTCTATATTAAATTAAAATAAGTGCTGGACACTGAACTTAATTAATTTACTATTCTCACTCCAACCTATATTTAATTAGAGTATGTGCTGGACACTGAACTTAATTAATTTACTATTCTCACTCCAACCTATATTTAATTAGAGTATGTGCTGGACACTGAACTGAATTAATTTACTATTCCCACTCCAATCTATATTTAAATAAGATAAGTGCTGGACACTGAACTTAATTAATTTACTATTCTCACTCCAAACTATATTAAATTACAGTAGGTGCTGGACAATGAACTTAATTAATTTACTATTCCCACTCCACTCTATATTTAATTAAGATAAGTGCTGGACACTGAACTTAATTAATTTACTATTCTCACTACAACCTATATTAAATTAGGGTAGGTGCTGGACACTGAACTAAATTAATTTACTATTCCCACTCCAGTCTATATTAAATTAAAATAAGTGCTGGACACTGAACTTAATTAATTTACTATTCTCACTCCAACCTATATTTAATTAGAGTATGTGCTGGACACTGAACTGAATTAATTTACTATTCCCACTCCAATCTATATTTAATTAAGATAAGTGCTGGACACTGAACTTAATGAATTTACTATTCTCACTCCAAACTATATTAAATTACAGTAGGTGCTGGACAATGAACTTAATTAATTTACTATTCCCACTCCACTCTATATTTAATTAAGATAAGTGCTGGACACTGAACTTAATTAATTTACTATTCTCACTCCAACCTATATTAAATTAGGGTAAGTGCTGGACACTGAACTAAATTAATTTACTATTCCCACTCCAGTCTATATAAAATTAAAATAAGTGCTGGACACTGAACTTAATTAATTTCCTATTCTCACTCCAGTCTATATAAAATTAAAATAAGTGCTGGACACTGAACTTAATTAATTTCCTATTCTCACTGCAACCTATATTTAATTATAGTATGTGCTGGACACTGAACTGAATTAATTTACTATTCCCACTCCAATCTATATTTAATTAAGATAAGTGCTGGACACTGAACTTGATTAATTTACTATTCTCGCTCCAAACTATATTAAATTACAGTAGGTGCTGGACAATGAACTTAATTAATTTACTATTCCCACTCCAGTCTATATTTAACTAAGATAAGTGCTGGACACTGAACTTAATTAATTTACTATTCTCACTCCAACCTATATTAAATTAGGGTAGGTGCTGGACACTGAACTAAAATAATTTACTATTCCCACTCCAGTCTATATTAAATTAAGATAAGTGCTGGACACTAAACTTAATAAATTTAGTATTCTCACTCCAACCTATATTTAATTAGAGTATGTGCTGGACACTGAACTGAATTAATTTACTATTCCCACTCCAGTCTATATTTAATTAAGATAAATGCTGGACACTGAACTTAATTAATTTACTATTCTCACTCCAACCTATATTACATTAGAGTAGATGCTGGACAGTGAACTTAATTTATTTACTATTCCCACTCCAATCTATATTTAATTAAGATAAGTGCTGGACACTGAACTAAATTAATGTACTATTCTCACTCCAAACTATATTAAATTACAGTAAGTGCTGGACAATGAACTTAATTAATTTACTATTCCTACTCCTGTCTATATTTCATTAAGATAAGTGCTGGACAGTGAACTTAATTAATTTAATATTCTGACTGAAATCTATATTTAATTATGGGATTTGTTAAATTCTAAAATATATTTAAATTTTCTAAATATTTTTATTTTTTAATTAAAAAATATATAAACATTTTAAATTACCTTCCCACCCTTATCCCCTATAACCCAACATTCCGCTCCTAAAATTATTTGTAACATTCTAAATTAAAGTTACAATTTCTAAATTATTTTTTTTTAAATTAACAAATATATAAACATTTTTAAAACACTTCCCACCCTTATCCCCTATCAACCAACATCCCGCTCCGAAATATATTTGTAAAATTCGAAATTTTATTTCCAATTTATAAATATTTTTAAGAAAAAATTAACAAATATATAAACATTTTTGAAAAACTTCCCACCCTTATCCCCTATAAACCAACATCCCGCTCCTAACAATTTTTCTAAAATTCTAAATTTAATTTACAATTTCTAAATAAATTTTAAAATTTTTTAAACAATATATAAACATTTTTAAAACACTTCCCACCCTTATCCCCTATAAACCAACATCCCGCTCCTAAAATTTTATTTAAAATTCTACATTTAATTTACAATTTCTAAATTAATTTTTTTTTTAAATTAAACAATATATAAACATTTTTAAAACACTTCCCACCCTTACCCCCTATAAACCAACATCCCGCTCCTAAAATTTTATTTAAAATTCTACATTTAATTTACAATTTCTAAATTAAATTTTTTTTTAAATTAAACAATATATAAACATTTTTAAAACACTTCCCACCCTTATCCCCTATAAACCAACATTCCGCTCCTAAAATTATTTCTAAAATTCTAAATTTAATTTACAATTTCTAAATAAATTTTAAAAAAATTCAAACAATATATAAACATTTTTAATACACTTCCCACCCTTATCCCCTATAAACCAACATCCCGCTCCTAAAAAATTTTTTAAAATTCTAAATTTAATTTACAATTTCTAAAAAAAATTTTTTTTAAATTTACAAATATATAAACATTTTTAAAACACTTCCCACCCTTATCCCCTATAAACCAACATCCCGCTCCTAAAATTATTTTTAAAATTCTAAATTTAATTTACAATTTCTAAATAATTTAAAAAAAAATTCAAACAATATATAAACATTTTTAATACACTTCCCACCCTTATCCCCTATAAACCAACATCCCGCTCCTAAATGTTTTTTAAAATTCTAAATTTAATTTACAATTTCTAAAAAATTATTTTTAAAAATTTACAAATATATAAACATTTTTAAAACACTTCCCACCCTTATCCCCTATAAACCAACATCCCGCTCCTAAAATTATTTTTAAAATTCTACATTTAATTTACAATTTCTAAATAATTTTTTTTTTAAATTAAACAATATATAAACATTTTTAATACACTTCCCACCCTTATCCCCTATAAACCAACATCCCGCTCCTAAAATTAAATATACATTTCACATTTTAAATAAAATGTACTAATTAAATTTTACAATATATTAAAAAAATAAATTAACTTTTTTAAAACACTCCCCACCCTTATCCCCTATAACCCAACATCCCGCCCCTAAAACAATATGAATATTTCTCATATTATATACATTTTAACTATTTATACAAACAACTTCAAAATATTTACTAAACACACAATGACGATATTTTCACATGTCGATATCATTACTAACGATATTACTTACATCGACATATAAGTAAAAAACAAAAAAAAGCGATATTTTTCACATCGATATTATCTATTTCGATATTTTGGACATTCGATATTTTTGACTCGATATTTATGTCCCTCGATATTAAAAAGTCGATATATAGACTGCTCACCGTAGAAAGACATAGGTCAACATGTTTCGCGCCTGCGTCGCCATAAGGGTCGTTGGCGCTTCGTCAGGACCAGAACTTTAAAATGTAATGTGCACGTGAAAACCAATTAAAATACCCTCAAAATAGATCAGGGCGGGCAGTAACCTGTATCACCCGAAATCTGGCTACAGCTGCATGATGTAACCGCTCCTGATCAGTACCTAGGACAGAAAAAACAAAACGAAGTAAAACACAAATATAAGCATCAGGAACACCTTGATGCCACATGATGTGCCACCGTTGTGTGCACATCCAGTACATGAAAAACAAGAAATAGATCGGCGTATGAGATTATAACCCACATCGAATAGTGCTTATGGACACTGTGTCCAGAGGAATCAACCGCTCTAAGATTTATACACATACCACCCCATCAAAATTAAAACAGGGGTTTTTTAATGAGTGCTTACCTCGCACTGCTGAAGAAAAAAACCGCTGGCACAAGCAATGAAACGCCCCTAATTTAACGTGCTGTGGAAAACGGGAGATCAAAAGGAGTTTACAAAAACAAACATGGGACCAAATATATATTAAGCCCCCACTAATAGTGGTGCCTGTATCCCTTTTAAACAAGGCTACTCACATTTTTCCTCGGATACTGCCGCCAGTGCACCTACCCCATCGTTGCATATGCCAGAAAGCAACGAAGCTTTACGCGGTTCAATTATAACAAATCACCGGGGTCAGGTACAGGGCGTTAACTCCATCCGGTAAATCCTGATAGTCGAAAAGTTTAGTGCGCATGCTCGAGTTTATGAGCTTAACGCGCAAGTGCATAGGTAGGGCAAACTAATCCCCAACACATGCGCAAATCATGCGCTCAATACAAACGATAATGCCTACTAATGAGTGTAGACTCAACTCGTGCTCACAATCAATTATCATTGCTGAAATATGTAAGATCTCCTAGAGTGAGAAAAGTTCCCACATTACTGTACAGACCCAGTGAATACACAAGGGGTCCATAATTGCTGGTGCCTGTATAACGGGGGGAACCACTTTCAAAAGGGTATTATCTCATGCACCTATGATAAAAAAGGAAAAAAAAGGTAAAATAGTAAGGTCCCACGGCTGAGCCGCCGTACATGACTTGCTATACAAAAGAGGGGGGACCGGGAGCTTATAAAAGGTCCAGTGTCCACGCTCCTAATATCTGCATTAATATCACAAAAAGGACACTGTTCCTGAAAAGTAGGGTGCAAAAAGTCACCCATACAATAAGGTGCAAACAGTCACCATATGTTAAGAAGAGGAATCAGAAAAAAGAGAAAAGAGGAAGGAAAAAGAAAAAGAAAGAGAGAAATACCTAGGTGAAGGGACCCTCAGATGAAAGGGAAAACCATAATGTGTCCTCTGTTGCCCTCACACACCCCAAAGGGTGTCATGCTTCATCATCGGGCAGTTGCTCCTCGTAGGGCCGGCGCTGCAATTCCCTACGGGTCCCCCGAAGGGTCTCTTTGTCGGAGATCTTTTATAGGACTGCCGGATGGTGCATGTGGGTGTGTGGGGTGGAGGGTCCAATGAGGGTGAAAACAAAAGTGCGTGCAAGTGTCAAGAGAAAATTCGTGAAGGGTAAACCTGCAGCGATTGTCTGAATTGTGTACCCTAAGCAGACTCAACTGCTAAATAAAATCTAGCCCCAAAGGCATACTATGCCCGGGTGTAGAAAGACATAGGTCAACATGTTTCGCGCCTGCGTCGCCATAAGGGTCGTTGGCGCTTCGTCAGGACCAGAACTTTAAAATGTAATGTGCACGTGAAAACCAATTAAAATACCCTAAAAATAGATCAGGGCGGGCAGTAACCTGTATCACCCGAAATCTGGCTACAGCTGCATGATGTAACCGCTCCTGATCAGTACCTAGGACAGAAAAAACAAAACGAAGTAAAACACAAATATAAGCATCAGGAACACCTTGATGCCACATGATGTGCCACCGTTGTGTGCACATCCAGTACATGAAAAACAAGAAATAGATCGGCGTATGAGATAATAACCCACATCGAATAGTGCTTATGGACATTGTGTCCAGAGGAATCAACCGCTCTAAGATTTATACACATACCACACCATCAAAATTAAAACAGGGGTTTTTTTAATGAGTGCTTACCTCGCACTGCTGAAGAAAAAAACCGCTGGCACAAGCAATGAAACGCCCCTAATTTAACGTGCTGTGGAAAACGGGAGATCAAAAGGAGTTTACAAAAACAAACATGGGACCAAATATATATTAAGCCCCCACTAATAGTGGTGCCTGTATCCCTTTTAAACAAGGCTACTCACATTTTTCCTCGGATACTGCCGCCAGTGCACCTACCCCATCGTTGCATATGCCAGAAAGCAACGAAGCTTTACGCGGTTCAATTAAAACAAATCACCGGGGTCAGGTACAGGGCGTTAACTCCATCCGGTAAATCCTGATAGTCGAAAAGTTTAGTGCGCATGCTCGAGTTTATGAGCTTAACGCGCAAGTGCATAGGTAGGGCAAACTAATCCCCAACACATGCGCAAATCATGCGCTCAATACAAACGATAATGCCTACTAATGAGTGTAGACTCAACTCGTGCTCACAATCAATTATCATTGCTGCAATATGTAAGATCTCCTAGAGTGAGAAAAGTTCCCACATTACTGTTAACAGACCCAGTGAATACACAAGGGGTCCATAATTGCTGGTGCCTGTATAACGGGGGGAACCACTTTCAAAAGGGTATTATCTCATGCGCCTATGATAAAAAAGGAAAAAAAAGGTAAAATAGTAAGGTCCCACGCCTGATCCGCCGTACATGACTTGCTATACAAAAGAGGGGGGGACCGGGAGCTTATAAAAAGGTCCAGTGTCCACGCTCCTAATATCTGCAATAATATCACAAAATGGACACTGTTCCTGAAAAGTAGGGTGCAAAAAGTCACCCATACAATAAGGTGCAAACAGTCGCCATATGTTAAGAAGAGGAATCAGAAAAAAGAGAAAAGAGGAAGGAAAAAGAAAAAGAAAGAGAGAAATACCTAGGTGAAGGGACCCTCAGATGAAAGGGAAAACCATAATGTGTCCTCTGTTGCCCTCACACACCCCAAAGGGTGTCATGCTTCATCATCGGGCAGTTGCTCCTCGTAGGGCCGGCGCTGCAATTCCCTACGGGTCCCCCGAAGGGTCTGTTTGTCGAGATCTTTTATAGGACTGCCGGATGGTGCATGTGGGTGTGTGGGGTGGGGGGTCCAATGAGGGTGAAAACAAAAGTGCGTGCAAGTGAGAAGAGAAAATTCGTGAAGGGTAAACCTGCAGCGATTGTCTGAATTGTGTACCCTAAGCAGACTCAACTGCTAAATAAAATCTAGCCCCAAAGGCATACTATGCCCGGGTGTAGAAAGACATAGGTCAACATGTTTCGCGCCTGCGTCGCCATAAGGGTCGTTGGCGCTTCGTCAGGACCAGAACTTTAAAATGTAATGTGCACGTGAAAACCAATTAAAATACCCTCAAAATAGATCAGGGTGGGCAGTAACCTGTATCACCCGAAATCTGGCTACAGCTGCATGATGTAACCGCTCCTGATCAGTACCTAGGACAGAAAAAACAAAACGAAGTAAAACACAAATATAAGCATCAGGAACACCTTGATGCCACATGATGTGCCACCGTTGTCTGCACATCCAGTACATGAAAAACAAGAAATAGATCGGCGTATGAGATAATAACCCACATCGAATAGTGCTTATGGACACTGTGTCCAGAGGAATCAACCGCTCTAAGATTTATACACATACCACCCCATCAAAATTAAAACAGGGGTTTTTTAATGAGTGCTTACCTCGCACTGCTGAAGAAAAAAACCGCTGGCACAAGCAATGAAACGCCCCTAATTTAACGTGCTGTGGAAAACGGGAGATCAAAAGGAGTTTACAAAAACAAACATGGGACCAAATATATATTAAGCCCCCACTAATAGTGGTGCCTGTATCCCTTTTAAACAAGGCTACTCACATTTTTCCTCGGATACTGCCGCCAGTGCACCTACCCCATCGTTGCATATGCCAGAAAGCAACGAAGCTTTACGCGGTTCAATTATAACAAATCACCGGGGTCAGGTACAGGGCGTTAACTCCATCCGGTAAATCCTGATAGTCGAAAAGTTTAGTGCGCATGCTCGAGTTTATGAGCTTAACGCGCAAGTGCATAGGTAGGGCAAACTAATCCCCAACACATGCGCAAATCATGCGCTCAATACAAACGATAATGCCTACTAATGAGTGTAGACTCAACTCGTGCTCACAATCAATTATCATTGCTGCAATATGTAAGATCTCCTAGAGTGAGAAAAGTTCCCACATTACTGTTAACAGACCCAGTGAATACACAAGGGGTCCATAATTGCTGGTGCCTGTATAACGGGGGGAACCACTTTCAAAAGGGTATTATCTCATGCGCCTATGATAAAAAAGGAAAAAAAAGGTAAAATAGTAAGGTCCCACGGCTGAGCCGCCGTACATGACTTGCTATACAAAAGAGGGGGGGACCGGGAGCTTATAAAAGGTCCAGTGTCCACGCTCCTAATATCTGCATTAATATCACAAAAAGGACACTGTTCCTGAAAAGTAGGGTGCAAAAAGTCACCCATACAATAAGGTGCAAACAGTCACCATATGTTAAGAAGAGGAATCAGAAAAAAGAGAAAAGAGGAAGGAAAAAGAAAAAGAAAGAGAGAAATACCTAGGTGAAGGGACCCTTAGATGAAAGGGAAAACCATAATGTGTCCTCTGTTGCCCTCACACACCCCAAAGGCTGTCATGCTTCATCATCGGGCAGTTGCTCCTCGTAGGGCCGGCGCTGCAATTCCCTACGGGTCCCCCGAAGGGTCTCTTTGTCGGAGATCTTTTATAGGACTGCCGGATGGTGCATGTGGGTGTGTGGGGTGGGGGGTCCAATGAGGGTGAAAACAAAAGTGCGTGCAAGTATCAAGAGAAAATTCGTGAAGGGTAAACCTGCAGCGATTGTCTGAATTGTGTACCCTAAGCAGACTCAACTGCTAAATAAAATCTAGCCCCAAAGGCATACTATGCCCGGGTGTAGAAAGACATAGGTCAACATGTTTCGCGGCTACGTCGCCATAAGGGTCGTTGGCGCTTCGTCAGGACCAGAACTTTACCTTTCTTTTTCTTTTTCCTTCCTCTTTTCTCTTTTTTCTGATTCCTCTTCTTAACATATGGTGACTGTTTGCACCTTATTGTATGGGTGACTTTTTGCACCCTACTTTTCAGGAACAGTGTCCTTTTTGTGATATTAATAGGGTGTGCCCAAGCCCTTCCCAACACCAGTGAAGAAGGCAAAAGGCAGAGAAGTCAGCCAAGACAGTGGCTCAAGGAACACCAAGGTCCCCCCGAGATAGCACATACCCCCCAGCGTGGGCCAGAGGTGGTGCCCTCCCAAAACATAGAAGAACTGATCCAGAGCGGAACGGAACAAGCGCCTGCAGGGGCACATTCCCCGAGATAGCCCGAGATAGCCAACAGTTCAAGGGGCAGAATGTAGGTGGAAAGATTAGCAAAATGCAGGGCAGGAGGACGGAAACCCCCTGGGGCGAGTCGGACACTACAAAACCCCAACAATACACAGGAGCAGTCTGCGTCCATAGACGCATGAGAGTGCGACGGAACAACCGTGGGCAGCACTACAGGAGCTCCAGGAGAAGGCTACGTCAGTCCGTGGGTCTCAATAGAGGAGGCGTTCCACCACAGCAGGTAGTATGGAACAAAGAGAGATGCACACAGCATAATTCACAGGAAAAATCCCCAGAGAGACAGAAAGAACGAAGAGAACTCCAGGGGAGCCTCCGAAACTTCCTGGTAAGGAAGAGCAGCTACACAATAGCGAACAAATACCCCACATAGGGTATGTCACATCCCTATAAAAAGCAAGGGACACCTTTTGAGACAAGCTCGTAGGCAGAGGTCAAAAAGAGTCATATCAACAGCTGGCCCTACCAAAGGAAGGAAAGAACCACGGCTGAACAGCCATACAGTCTGTCTGGGAAATAATGTGTTGAACCCAGAGGCAGAAATCATAAAAGCAGTGACAAAACTGCATACGAAAACGCAAGTCCACTATAGAGGACTAAAAACCTGGCAGTCATGGAAATCCAGATAGGAGGCGCCGGACCGCCGAATCGGCATGCTCATTAAAAAGATAGACTCCATCAAAGGGCAGATCTCTGAGTCGCTCCCAAACATTCTCGGGGAAACCGCCATCGCACAGCCATAGCTCGACCCACAGAGTCAGTGGTGTCCATGACCAAATGAATGGAAAACTGTGCCTTGTCGCGGCCATCCCAAATAAGTCGGGCCAGGTCAGTGCGAGGGCCCTCCGGCAAAGAAGGAAGGAGTTGTCCAACTGAGTCCCAAAGGGCAAAAGTAGCCCGAGCAAACACGCAGGTCGTTTTCAGGGACCGAAGGCTTGAGCTGGTGGACATCGCAGCCACACAACTCCAACCACCTAGACTCCCAAGTGGGAGGAAGCAACGGAGGAGGAGAGGAAGGGAGCACTGCCTGGACTACAAGTCCATGAACCCTCGGAGGGACAAACAGGCAGGGTCATCTGGAGCTGGACGATGTGCAATAGCACGACCTACGGGGTCACCCGATGAGGTTCTGGCCCAAGTCCCCAGAATTACCTCATACAATGCCCCGCTAAAGGGCAATAAGGGCTTCACGTCCACCGTGCCCTGGTGGAGAAGATCCAACAAAGGATCCGAAGGCAGGGAAACAGAGGGCAGCTGCATCAGCAAGATATCTGCAGCCCTGCGAACCGCCCTCACAAACTCTGTGCTAGCCTCCGTGACCATCCGAGGAGGAGACAGCAAGTTATCTGTTGGTGACGGTTGCAGGCTAATCCGTCCACCCAACGAAGGAGGCCCTGCAGAAGAATGAACCGGCCAGTGCCTCATGGGCTCCTGCAGCGTGGAACATTGAAAAAACCATGGGGTGGGGAAACCACTGGGGTCACGTCCTCCACCAGCAGAGGAACAGCCGGGGACGGAACCGGCATCAACCGGCGTCGAGACGGAATCGGAATGACTTTGATGACCCCCGAAGAGGACTCGCTCGCCCGGCGTCGACACGACCTCCACCAAGGCCGGGGCCAGCGGAGTGGAACGAAGTCGACTCGGAGTCGAGCTCAGCGCTGCAGCTGCATCCAGCGACGATGCAGGGAACCCCGCAGGACTGTGCAAAGACACATCAGGAGAACTAGACGTCTGAGTGGGATGCCCCTCCGGGCCGTGTCCTGACGTCGCAGCGACTCCGGACCCGGAGACAAGGCACTCGGTCGGCGCCAGGGGAGAACCCGCAGGCGAACTACCGACCTGAGTCCCTACCCACTGTGGGGCCCGAAGGCGTGCCAGGGAGTTGGGGTGACCCAAAGATGGCCTGCAGAGCCCTGGAGTAGGCCTCCGTCTGGGTCCGAGTCATTCCATCACCAGGAAAAGGCAGGTAGGCAGGGGCCGACTCCTTAGGGCCCATGTCCAGTGAAAACCAGGAGCAGCGGGCCCTGACGTCACGCTTGTGCGAGGTCGGAGACCTCCGTGATTTCTTTCGGTGCTTACCTGAGGCAGGCGAGCGACGTCCACGGGAACAACTCCGGGACCTGTCCTGAACAGGAACCTCAGCGTGGGAGAAGGGGCTGCGCTGTTGGGAGCCACAACAAGTCCTGTGCACACGCATATGAGTAGATAAACAATATAAAACAGTTTCCGTTGGTCAAGGACGAAGACACTGATGTCCTTTCTTTGAAATGTTGATTTTTAATGGTGTATTACTTTGTGAGCCAGCCAACACGTGTTTCGTCAATGGGGTGTAAAACCCTTGACTTCTTCAGGGCTGGAAACAAACATGGAAAACAACGTGTGTCACAATGTGTTTACAAGAGTATTACAAGTACGCGCCATCAAAGATGGTTCATTCAGTGGTGCGCCAGGAATAGAAATTTCCTGACTGTTAAGGGAAAGCACCAGAATATTGAGATGAAGTTTATATTAAGTTCATCGTGAAACCCATTGTGGTGAAATTCATGCACGGTTTCAACATTGTGTGTGAAATTTAGACATTATCTGCCACAGTATAGCGTGGTGTTGGTGCAAAAGTGGTGGTGAGTCACTATTTAAGTGCACAGTCTGTTGCCAACTAAGGTTTGAGATGTAAGCGCGAGATCCAGAATAAAGTGAGGGTAAAATGTGTTTAATAGTGAGCGAAAGTCTAAAATGTGGGTGTGGGATCCAGACTAGAAAGCGAATGCAGGGTGTTAATTGAGTCAAAACAGAGATCAAATATGCAAGTGAAAGTGCCTATGATATCCGGATATAACTCTTATGAGAGATAACGACAAGCCTACCTGTAATTGAGTAATATGATTCATGGACCTGAAATGAGAGGTGGGCACTCAGGTAAAACAGTGCCTTATGTAAGTATGAGGCAAAGACACCATGGGTATCAGTACACACAAAATGCATAAGCGCTAATGTAATTGGCTCACCTTACAACTGGGTCTTAGTATTTATCAGTGATGAAGTGCAACCATGAGATCCTTACACAACTTCAGGATGAAACCTGCTATGAACGCCTCGCTTACAATCCCATTGGACCTTTAACCATTAAAATTAACAAAGGTCTTGTTGAGTGGCACAATGCGGGTCTCATCAATGACGATGAACATACATATCTGAAAGTTTTCAGACCTCACTATCCGTGTTTCTACACGCTCCCCAAAGTACACAAACACTTACCTTTCCCCCCCGGAAGACCTATTGTATCGGGTATAGGAGGCCCCACCGAGCGAATAGCCGAATATGTCAATCTTTTTCTTGGTTATTATCCAAAAATAGGGACCGGGGGTGTTGTTGTTTAAAGAGGTCCAGTGTACATACCCCAGAAGACTAGCACCAAAAACGGTACAAAGTTCCTCGTATACAGTAGCGAAGAGGAAGGCAACTGAAGGTGGTGAGGAAGGTGTCTCAACCAACCAATGGTGATAAGAAAGTAAGGGAATTCCCCTGTGTCTTCCCTTGATTACTTTCTTATCACCATTGGTTGGTTGAGACACCTTCCTCCCCACCTTCAGTTGCCTTCCTCTTCGCTACTGTATACGAGGAACTTTGTACCCTTTTTTGGTGCTAATCTTTTTCTTGGACCTTTAGTCCAGAATCTCCCTTCATACATTAGGGAGACTAAGCACATACTTAGTATTCTGACTAACTTCACATGGGAAGAGGGCATGACCCTCGTGACCTTAGATGTGGTGTTGCTTTACACAAGCATCAAACCAGACTTGGGTCTAAGGCGGTTCAACACTTTCTGCATAAGAGATCAGCTATACAGTGGCAACACACCAACATGCTACTGGCTATGATGAACCTGATCCTTGACAACAATGTATTCTTATTTGACACACAGTGGTACAGACGAAAAAGAGGTGTCGCCATGGGTTCAAAATTTTCACCCAGCTTTGCGAAACTCTTTATGGGCCGTTTGGAAGAGGATTGGATATGGGGGGTCAAAAAGGCAGCCAGTTCAATGATTCAATCATTTTTCTATTCCTGGCGCACCACTGAATGAACCATCTTTGAAGGCGCTTACTTGTAATACTCTTGTAAACACATTGTGACACACGTTGTTTTCCATGTTTGTTTCCAGCCCTGAAGAAGTCAAGGGTTTTACACCCCATTGACGAAACACGTGTTGGCTGGCTCTTGAAGCAATACACCATTAAAAATCAACATTTCAAAGAAAGGACATCAGGGTCTTCATCCTTGACCAACGGAAACTGTTTAATAATGTTTATCATCTCATATGCGTGTGCAGAGGACTTGTTGTTGTTTATAGTCGGACCCAGGTCCAGAACTGAGGGTTTAGGGTTTTTTTCCTCACCTGTAGCACCGCATTTACTGTCCTCATTTGTGTTAACTCCACGCCACCTGGCAAGCGCCATTCCATACCCTGTGATCATTAACACCCCCCTTTCTTTTGCTGTTGGGAGCCTTCTGCCGGAGACGGAGGTCGGCACCGCGAGGATTCCAACCGGGGACAACCGGGCGGACATCAATTTAATCGATCATTCCCGCAGGGACTCCGGCTTCAGCTGCCGGCAGGCGTAGCACTCGACGGAGTCTTTGTGTTCACCCAAACACCACATAGAGATCTCGTGTGGATCCGTCGCCGACATCTGCCGCGAACAGGACGCACCTGACTTGAAGCCCGCAGGAATCGACACACTGTTCCAGACGCAAAAAAGGCGTTGAAAAGGCCTGAAATCAAAACAGGCCAGAGGAACCGATTCTCCCAGATCAGCGCCGGGGGATGGGGGGTCTTATATGGCTCCATTGATGTCACTTCCGTGGACGACGTCAGAACAGAGCCAAGCGGCGCCGCCCCCGGCATGCAGAGGTACTGCTGGGGAAAACGTTTTCCAGATCCAGTCTGACGCCTGGGGATATTCTAAGTTAAGGAATCTGCGGCTAGATGTCTCTATCAGATATTGTGGTGATTTTGGAATGAGGTCAGAGAAAGCAGGTAAAATTACAGTTTCTCCTTTTGAGCAGACCACCATAATTGGTGGCCAATCATTTTCAGCCAAAAGGATGTTGTATCCAAAAGTCAGGTTCACCCAAAAGAGACCTTTAACTTTCCTGGGTTTGTCCTCCTCCATTTGGAGTGTTATTTTGTATAGCGGATGTGGGACACTTACCCTACCCTAGTATCAGGTGTCTCCAACGTGATATGTTCATTCAACGCCGCTGTCACCAGAAATTCCATCAGGTTCTGGCAAGCTATTGTTACTTCTGCTGCTCTGTCTAGCATCGTCAGAGCCCATTTCCCATTTGAGTCTTCAGCAGCCTGGGCATTTCTTATCTTAAGGCCAGCTACTTTCTTCTTTTTAAATCGAGGTTTAGATTTGGGTATATCTTCTTTTTCGATATTATAGTCCAAAGTACGATATGTATCTCTGGACTTTGCTTGCTCTTCTGAACTGTGTTCTGACCATCTTTACCTCTGTGAGTTTTTGGATGAACCTTGAAAGGAACGAGAGGAACGTTTATCAGTATCCTGATACCTGTAAGGTTTTTAACTGTTATGATGATTTCTAAGGTTATACCTCCTTTCAGAGGTCTCCTGTTGAGGAGACCCACCCCTAGATTGTGATCTATTCTGTTTATTTTTTTGTTTTTTACTATCCCATTTTCTTTTTGAAGAATCAGGTGATTGCTTGGTGTTATCCTTTTCAGGACTGCCCATTACTTGTGGTTTTATAGCTCCCAAATGATCTCTACCTAATTCTGCATATGTCTCTTCGATAATTTTTGGCAATTCTTGCTCCTATTGTGCAGAAGTGCATTCCCTCAGGCGTTGTCGTAAAGCCACTGCTGCTGCCTCCCCTTTTATGTTTACTAACATAATTGTAGATACCTGGGAAAAATTGCCTAATAAAATTTTCCGCAAGTTCAGAGCAGGTTCTGCTCCATACTCATTCTGTATTTGTCTTAATACTTCTGATATCGCTGCTATTGTAGGGATATCATGAGTTCTAATATAGATGGCAGCGAAAACTGTACCCCAAGATATCAGAGGACCTATCCCCATTGGCAAGCATATTGTCAGTATTCTGTGTTTTTCTTGTGGCCCTGTGTGTGGAAACGCTTCCTCTAATTGTGCTATTTTCTGTGCTATCCAGAATGGCATTTGCTCATGTATAGTGGGCATTCTTCCCATAACTGCGTTCAGCCTTTGTGAGGTGATTATAGTTGCAGTCCCTTGTAGTTGACCTGCTGGAGTTATTTTAGTGGGTTGAAGTGTGAGTGTTCTCATAACAAACTGTTTTAGATTTCTGTAAAGTTTTATTATTTCTTTGTGAAGTGGACGTAAGTCTGCTATATGCAATATGTCAACGTCTGGATGAGGTGTGTAAGCCCCTAGGACCGGCCAAGTCGCTTGGTCTCTGCAGAGCGGACCGAGTCTCACTTTATCTGTGGTATGTGGGAGGGCGTCTTTAAACTAGTTTATATGCTCCTGGTAACTGAGAGGAACTTCAATGTCCTCGTATGGACAGTATTCGTCCGGTGTTTCATCTGGAGTGTAAGAATGAAATGTATTTGTGCGTGCATCTGCAGGTGGGAATTTAACCCATGAATAGAATACCTCTGTCCTGTATGGCTCGTGTGCCTCAATCACGAATGTAACAGTCTCACCTAATGCTGAGACTCCAAACTCTGCTAGTGTTAAAGGAAGAGCATTTCTGAAATGTTTATAGCACCTTCCCGCTCTCCATCCTCCACTGCATTTGCATGCAATGCTGCTGCAGCGTTCTCTTCGATAGACACTGTTGAAAGAGTTTCAAGGAAAACCAGATAAGGGTTTATGTACAATGGAAGGAACTACAATCCTTCAAGCTTGAATAAACCTACAGCCAATACATAGGATATGCCTATTCAGGTGTGGCAGATTTTTCCCTTCCCACTCCAGACGTCTCTGGGTAAATGTGAGTAAGGGTCTCTAAGAAAAGCACGACTGAACTAAACCAAGGTTGGGCGCAATGTCATGTAGTTCCTGTGTGTTTAGACAGCACAAACTGTGGGATTGGTGTCCAGACTGATTCCAGACACCCACACCCGATATGTTCGCCTGTATACCAGCTAGCTCACAGTGCCACTATGTGCCCCTCTTACCAAGGAGTGAATAGTTTTTGGCAACTATCGAACATGACAATCCTGTCTCCTCAGGGATCGTTGAAACAGTACAATACATTTTGCTCAGTCACTTGTCCTCACTTTGTCTCAGAGAGATACACAGAATAAACAATGGGGATGTTTTCAATAAGAATTTACTAAAGCGGCGTCATTCTAGTGTAAACTCCGTGTGCTGCAACAGCCATAAGACAGAAACATATATATACAGTTATAAGCACCAAAAGAGTAAATAGATTGTAGAATTCTACCATAGTGCTAAAACAATGAATATTTGCAGGCATATAAATACATGGCAGTAATAATGTGTACTCCTTGGATGCAAACCCTAACTAGATGTACCCAACTGTACCTAGCATGTATGTAGGTGTATAGCCAAGCATCCCCCTAGGATAGAGCCAACCCCATTACCTGGTGTGAGAGAATGGACAGCCCGCAAGGGATGTCAGAATACTGCGTGCTGGACTATCTGCGTGCAGGGATTTCAACGTTTGTGTCAGCGTGTCAGCATGGGAAGTCTTTCTCCTCTGCCTGGCTCAGTGAAGATGTGGTGTTATATACCAAAAAGGTACCCCCAGGGGTTCTACCTTGCTGTGTCATGTCGGCCGAGGATGACAATAGTGATGAGCCTTATACACATCTATTATACAGAAGATGGTAATCCTGCTGTGATTCCGAGAATCATCATGCATAATAAATTAGGCTAGTTTTTCGGGGAAAACCACACAAAAATTATGTAGCACCTAACTAAGTAAAACGTCAGCAACAAAACGGATCGGTAGTACAATGGCAAGGTAAATGTAGTTGAAATGTTAGGAGACTACCAAGGCCTATAATGGGGTACATTGCGAAACATAACAAGCCCTTGGACATTCTTTGAACCACGTTCACATATGAACCACCCTCCCACACGATTAGATCTAACCTAGAGGGTTACTGACCTTCCTCAATATACTGCTATCATGTAACACCGGGACCCCCCTGAGACTTTGGTTGGATGTTAGCATAGGTATCGCACATGAGTACTACGTGATACCCCTGGACCAACGCATACCATTAAAGGGACATATGCACATGGGACCCTTTCATAGATTCATCTCCCTGTGCACGGTGCACATGGAACCCTTCCAGAGATGCCTTTCTCTCTGCACGGTGCACATGGACACCTTTCATAGATTCATCTCCCTCTGCACGGTGCACGTGGAAGCTTTCAAGAGATTTATCTTCCTCTGTACGGTGTACATGGAACCCTTCCAGAGATTCCTCTCCCTCTGCATGGTGGACATGGATCCCTTTCATAGATTTAGCTGTCTCTGCATGGTGCACATGGAACCCTTCCAGAGATTCCTCTCTGCCTGGTGCACAAGGAACCCTTCCAGAGAATTACCTGTCTCTGCACGGTGCACATGGCAACCTTCCAGTGATTCATCCACCTCTGCACTGTGCACATGGAACAATTCCATAGATTCATCTCCCTATGCACACTCAACATGGATCCCTTTCAGAGATTTAGCGGTCTGTTCATGGTGCAAATGGTACCCTTCCAGAGATCCATCCACCTCCGCACAGTGCGCATGGAACCATTCCAGAGATTTATCTCCCTCTGCACAGTGCACAAGTAACCCTTCTAGTGATTCCTCTCTCTCTGCACGGTGCACATAGATCCCTTTCATTGATTGATCTCCCTCTGCACTGTGCAAATGGATCCCTTTCATAGATTCATCACCCTGTGCATATGGAACCCTTCCAGAGATTCCTCTCTCTTTGCACGGTGCACATGGAATCCTTCCACAGATTCATCTCCCTCTGCACGGTGCACATGGAACCCTTCCAGAGATTCAGCTGTCTCTGCACAGTGCACATGGAACCCTTCCAGAGATTTCTCTCCCTCTGCACAGTGCACAAGGAACCCTTGCAGAGATTCTTCTCCCTCTGCATGTTACACATGGAACCCTTCCAGAGATTTAGCTGTCTCTGCACAGTGCACATGGATCCCTTTCATAGATTCCTTTCTCTCTGAACGGTGAACATGGAACCCTTCCAGAGATTCCTCTCTCTCTGCACAGTGCACATGGAACCCTTCCAGAGATTCCTCTCTTTATGCACGGTGCACATGGAACCCTTCCAGAGAGTCATCTCCCTCTGCACAGTGTACATGGAACCCTTCCAGAGAGTCATCTCCCTCTGCATGGTGCAGATGGAACCCTTCCAGAGATTCCTCCCTCCTCACTATGCACATGGAACCCTTCCAGAGATTTAGCTGTCTCTGCACGGTACACATGGAAGCCGTTCAGAGATTCCTCTCCCTCTGCACGTTGCACATGGAACTATTCTAGAGATTTAGCTGTCTCTGCACGGTGCACATGGAAGCCTTCCAGAGATTCATCTCCCTTTACAAGGTGCACATGGAACCTTCCAGAGATTCCTCTCCCTCTGCATGGTGCACATGGAAGCCTTCCAGAATTTCCTCTCCCTCTGCACGGTGCACATGGAAGCGTTCCGGAGATGCATCTCCCTTTGCAAGGTGCCCATGGAACCCTTGCAGAGATTCATCTCGCTCTGCAAGGTGCACAGGGAACCTTCCAGAGATTCATCACCCTCTGCACAATGCACATGGAACCTTCCAGAGATTCCTCTCCCTCTGCACTGTGCACAAGGAACCCTTCCAGAGATTCATCTCCCTTTGCACGGTGCACAAGGGACCCTTCCAGAGATTCATCTCCCTCTGCACGGTGCACATGGAACCCTTGCAGAGATTTAGCTGTGTCGGCACAGTGCACATGGAAGCCTTCCAGAGATTCCTCTCCCTCTGCACGGTGCACATGCAACCCTTCCCGAGATTTCTCTCTGCATGGTGCACATGGAACCCTTCTAGAGATTCCTCTCCCTCTGCACTGTGCACATGGAAGCCTTCCAGAGAATCATCTCCCTTTACAAGGTGCACATGGAACCCTTCCAGAGATTTAGCTGTCTCCGCACAGTGCACTTGGAATACTTCCAGAGATTCCTCTCCCTCTGCATGGTGCACATGGATCCCTTTCATAGATTCCTCTCTCTCTGAACGGTGAACATGGAACCCTTTCAGAGATTCCACTCTGCACGGTGCACATGGAACATTTCCTGAGATTTAGCTGTCTCTGCGCTGTGAACATGGAACCCTTCCAGAGATTAATCTCCCTTTGCAATGTGCACATGGAACCCTTCCAGATATTTAGCTGTCTCTGCACAGTGCACATGGAATACTTCCAGAGATTCCTCTCCCTCTGTACGGTCCACATGGATCCCTTTCATAGATTCCTCTCTTTCTGAATGGTGAACATGGAACCCTTCCAGAGATTCCGCTCTCTCTGCACAGTGCACATGGAACTCTTCCTGAGATTCCTCTCTTTATGCACGGTGCACATGGAACCCTTCCAGAAAGTCATCTCCCTCCGCACAGTGCACATGGAACCCTCCCAGAGAGTCATCTCCCTCTGCACGGTGCAGATGGAACCCTTCCAGAGATTCCTCTCTCCTCACGATGCACATGGAACCCTTCCAGAGATTTAGCTGTCTCTGCGTGGTGCACATGGAATCCTTTCAGAGATTCCTCACCCTCTGCACGGTGCACATGGAAGCCTTCTAGAGATTTAGTTGTCTCTGCACGGTGCACATGGAGGCCTTCCAGAGATTCATCTCCCTTTACAAGGTGCACATGGAGCCTTCCAGAGATTCCTCTCCCTCTGCACGGTGCACATTGAAGCCTTCCAGAAATTCCTCTCCCTCTGCACAGTGCACATGGAAGCCTTCCAGAGATTCATCTACCTTTGCAAGGTGCACATGGAACCTTCCAGAGATTCATCTCCCTCTGCACAATGCACATGGAATCTTCCAGAGATTCCTCTCCCTCTGCACTGTGCACATGGAAGCCTTCCAGAGATTCATCTCCCTTTACAAGGTGCACATGGAACCTTCCAGAGATTCCTCTCCCTCTGCACAGTGCACATGTAACCCTTCCAGGGATTTAGCTGTCTCTGCACGGTGCACATGGAAGCCTTTCAAAGATTCATCTTCCTTTGCAGGGTGCTCATGGAACCCTTCCAAAGATTAATCTCCCTTTGCAGGGTGCAAATGGAACCCTTCCAGAGATCCATCTCGCTCTGCAAGGTGCACATGGAACCTTCCAGAGATTCATCTCCCTTTACAAGGTGCACATGGAACCTTCCAGATTACTCTCCCTCTGCACGGTGCACATTGAAGCCTTTCGGAGATTCATGTCCATTTGCAAGGTGCAAATGGAACCTTCCAGAGATTCATCTCCCTCTGCACAATGCACATGGAACCTTCCAGAGATCATCTCCCTTTGCAAGGTACACATGGAACCTTCCAAAGATTCCTCTCCCTCTGCACGGTGCACATGGAAGTCTTCCGGAGATGAGTCTCCCTCTGCACAGTGCACATGGAACCTTCCACAGATTCCTCTCCCTCTGCACGGTGCACATGGAACCTTCCACAGATTCCTCTCCCTCTGCATCGTGCTCCTTTCGACGCTTAGTTTCTAGCTGGAATGCGTTTCATTTATTATGTGAGCGATATTATTTGTCTTATCTCTCCTCTCGCTGCCATGCTCTTTAATCTTTCTCGACTGCTGCCTCTGCCCCCTTATTATGAATATGAATTGTGTTTAATAAACAGGAGAACCAACCGGTCCTCCTACCTTTTGTCAAAGCATTGCATGCAGCTTCAATCAGCTGGCAGATTCCTTTGCTGAGCAAAGAATAAAACCCACACTGCGCACTCTCCA
This sequence comes from Triturus cristatus, assembly GCF_964204655.1. Lineage (NCBI taxonomy): Eukaryota > Metazoa > Chordata > Amphibia > Caudata > Salamandridae > Triturus > Triturus cristatus. The sequence goes on along the minus strand of NC_140581.1, from coordinate 174,796,307 downwards.
GCTGCTAATACTGCAGAAACCTGAACATGGACTTCTTGTCTTCCAAGAACACGCAGTATTCTCGTTAGAAACAGACGCCATCCATTAGAGCAGCACAAAGCCCAGCACTGGCCTTCATTCCTGAAGGATAAAAGTGCGGCACTCTTCAAGGGCTGCATTGTATTAAAGACAAACATTACACATTCACATCTATAAGTGGTGGTGTAAGTCCGCGCGCACAGGCCTCACCAAGGCACTGTATGGCGCCTACACCATTCCTGGCACTCGGTGAAAATATGTTTATTTTCTCTCTACGGCCAAGCAATCCACTGCTTAACAATGCTTTCATTTCTGTGTAGACTTCATGCTTATGCACATCTTCTGGATCAGTTCATGATGGCAATTAAGTCAGCACTCCAGGTTTGGTATCTGGTTATTGGGTTGGTTATGGAACCAAACGTTGAACTATATGCAAAAGAGAACTCCGGCTTGATATGGCCCATGGCTGGGCCCTCACTAATTCAAAACAATCTGGTTCCCATTGAATAAACAGATTTCTGTGAGGAATCCCAAACTTACTCCTTGGTAACTTGTCACAAGCAGTAACATCGTTACATCACCAGCGACATTAAAACAGCATTTCAGTTAGGAAAATCCAAAACCCATATACCTAACACAAATAAAATGCAATCAATAAAAAGACACCAGCATGACTCAAATGGGATATGTTGATCAGGATATTAAAAATTGCTCTATCGAAAATAATAGGAACCAAAAGTACAGTGATAGTCAATGGCATGGTGGTGGAAACCCCACTGGCACCCTCCACGCCAACAGTGCAATCAGGATGAAAATAAGCGGATAGTTTGCAATGGTCAAGCATTACGGATGACCTTGTCTGAAGCATTCTTTGCAGCTAAGCAGGGCTGGGTAATGGTTTATGGTTCATCCCGGTCAAGAGTATTAACTTAGTCTTATATATTTTTGGGAGGTGAGAAATCTTCTGTAAGGCAAGGTTGGAAATTGGACTTAAATAGAAAATTCACAAATCCCAACTTGAGTTGTATTTTTTCTTTTGTGGTGTTCCACAGGTAAACACACTTAGGGAAAGACTCCGGCAGCATCAGCCCATCGATTCAAGCCAATTCATTTCCCCTTCTGCTAATCAGAACCAGAGCCAAATGTCCTGTCACCGCTAGTCTTGCTGCGCTTTTCTTCTTGATCGATCTATCTGTTTCCTGTATCTTCCAGACTCTCAGTCTCAAGAGAAAGTAGTTCAACAGCAGCAGGTTTCTCCCATTCAGAACCTGTATCCTCTTCTGCTTGTGATTCAGAAAATGGAAGCTTACATGGCACAAGTTATATTTCAGTTTCAGATGACCTAACATTTTCTATTCACAGTTACCGCTGGTTTATACTATGTAAAGTCTGCCATTTTAAATTTAAAACAGGTTGTTTTTTTGATTCTGATATCCAAGCGTACAATGAAGGGCCCCCCTAGGTTTGTTCTTAATTCATGCTGCAATTCTGGAATCTCACAAGTGGTGCTACTCCATTAAATAGCCCAATTATTATTAGCAAATAAGACCTTTTGATCATCCCTCACCCCGGCCACAACTTTGCCTTCCTCGATCGATCTGCATGAATCTTGAGACTCTTGCACTTGGTTTCAGTTGATAGATTTCTGAACATTTCATGCATATTTGATAAACAGCTCTAAAGTTATGAGCAGCTGAACACAACCCCATGTCAAATTATGACACCTTCTAGGCTGAGGTATCTGATGCACAAAATCTTATATGCTATAAGTAAGCTTTAAATGCCAAGAGTCAGATAAAATTCATACAGATTGGCCAACTGGTGCTAAAGTTAAAAGTAAACGAGGAAAATATATTTTAGTTGTCAACATATACATCACAAACAATTAACGCTTTAAAGTAGCCAACAACTTTTTGTAACACAGATATGTCAAACAAAAGCTACGGAGGGATTTAGGCCTTGTTCTGTGTAAAGTTAGCTACATGCTTAGCTTCAATCTCTCACTTGGACCATGGGAATGCCATTCTTGCAGGAGTTCCTTTGTCTTCTCTCACTCCCATCAAGGCTGTCTTCCACACTATGGTCTGACTGATCTCGTCAACAAAGACATTTAATCAAATGACTCTGATGTTATAGAAACTTCACTGCAAAACCAAAGGGAATGATGGACGGAGTGTTGAACATTACAAGCACTCACCCCCAGTCAACTGATCTGGGTTTAATCCATCATCATTTTTTAGCTCACTCCGCCACCCCAGTTCAGACATGGCCATATGCAAATCAGTCTGACCCTGTGCCTCATGGGAACAGTCCAGCCCGAACTGCCAAGCCAGGTCTTCCCTGGACAGGAAACAAGCATCCTAGGACCAGTTTCGGGTTCATAACTTCACTGGCTTTTTATCTAGGGCAGAATACAATTAAGAATTAATTGTCTCATTCACAAGGCCATTTCTCTCAAGATCCTCCATACCTTGCCACACTTCTCACCATTACCCGAACTTAGGATCAAAATCTCACTCCTCCTGCAAGCAGCTACATTGAACACTTTCTCAGTATTAAAACAGTCCTTCTCTGGAACCGCTCCTAGCCTCTAGAACCACATCCCTCCTTCCCTTGGAACTTTGCGTGACATGCTTTCCTTCTGAATGCTACTGAAAATCCATCTGTTCTTTATAGCTAATTTGCCTATAAATTGGCTTTTTGTCCCATATCTCTCTCCTGCTGTCTTACTACTAAGTTGTTCCACTTGTCAGAAGCTTTCTTTTGCATTTTATCTCTCTGGTTTTTTTGTAAGGCGCACTTTGGCCTAGTTATAGCTCGCTTTAGAAAATCATAACAAAATGAATTAATAAATAAGCAGGATTACTTGGAAGATGTAGTGACTGAGAGACACTGCTGTGCCTACAAAGGCACTAGGGACACTTACTTCCCCACAATCTGAAAGAAAACCAACGTTTTTGCTATTAAAACCAAAGAAGATATACTAAACTGTGTGTTATCGAGGATGAATAATACTTTGTTTTGGGATTATAAATAGTTCAGTAGTAGAAAGATCCGACCAAGCCTCTATGACTCAATTCTATGTTCAAGTGTTTCAACTGCCATCAAGAACATTGGCTCATAAGACATTGTCACAGAAACCCACAGGCTCAATAAAAGGAGAGATGCAGAGGAGCTAAGCAGGTTGCCTTAGACAGCTGTAGATATGCTTGTCAGTGTTCCATTTGTCAGAGATAATTACCACCTGGCTAATTAAGATTAGCTGACCAATTCAGGTTTTACTTGGTATACCATTACATGTTTGCATTGATCCTGAGCAACAACAAAGCTATTTTCTTGGATAATGCAAGAGGACGGAAGGGTTGCTTGTGAAACTTTCTTTTTTTTTTTTAAACTTTATTTTTTGATTTTTAACAATACATAACAAGGCAGGCTTATGTCAGGCATCATAATCAGTTTCCTACAGGAGTAATCAGTTTCCAATGCTCCACGCTATGTCTAATAACATATCCGGATACACATACACCTGTAAGTGGAGATGTCGCATGAGCTTCAGGAGTAATATCACAGTTCTACATGTACCTCAGTCCAGAATCACATGTACCACAAACAACTGCTTATCACCCTCAATTAAAGTGCTACCCATTAGGTAGATGTGTTCACGGAATCTTGGGCTAGGAGATAGCCTTGTAACGGTCCCCAGATGTCCTTAGGCTTAGAGGCATGGGGCAACAGTTCGGCATACGTGGTGTTCTGCTCTTGACAATACAACAAATCTGCCATCCATTCCTCAAACTTCGGTGCGCGGCCTCTGCCCCATCTACATGCTACCCTTCGCTTTGCCAACAATAAGGATACTGCTATGAATTTTCTATATTTGTGAGGCATCTGTTTGGTATATCCTAATAACGCAATAAGCGGGTCTCTGACCATGCTGATATCAACCATCTTCCCCAATGCTGTGAGCACCTGGTCCCAGTATTCCTGTATACTCGCACATTCCCATGCTACGTGTAGAAATCCTGTCCCCGGCTGCTTACACCTTTCACACCGATCACTATCCGTTAATTTAAATCTGAGTTTTTTCACAGGCGTATAGTATAATCTGTGCAAATATTTATAATGTATTATTCGCAACCTACAACTAGCCGAAATCTGCGCTGTTTGGAGGCAAAAATATCTCCACTGTTCATCCGTAATATCCTGCTCTATGTCCTCCTCCCAATGCTGCCTAGCTGAGCCAGCAAGTTGTCCTCCATGTGCGTGTATCTTGTGATACAATCCAGACACAAGGTGTTTTCCATCTTTGGATCCTAACATCTGATGTAATGGCCCCAGACACTCCGGTTCCCGTGGGAAGTCAGGGAGGTGCGACCGCATTCCCTGCCGCAGTCGCACATATAGAAACATATTTAGAGATGAATATGTCATTTCCTGCATGAAATGTTCAAGTATGCATAGTTGTCCTTCATGAAACAGATCTCCCCACGTACTGATATGGGCTGTTTGACAGAGATCACAAAATCCCTTCTCCTGCAGCAGAGAGAGGCCGGGATGATACGTGAGGGGCAACCTAGAAGAGTATATGAAAGGTATATTCAGGTGCTTTGCTATCTGGCACCATGCATCGACCGTGCCAGGTATTGTGGTGGCCGGCTCTGCTCGAGCACGCACCGTGCTGTGTATGAGGCCATTCAGCGGTATTGGGTCTGCAAGCCAGTCCTCCACCGCCACTTGCAGCATGTAGCGAGGGGGGTAGATCCAATAGTAGGCATAGTGTGCCTGGGCACTCAAGAAGTACACCTCAAAGTCAGAAATGTTAAACCCTCCCTGATCAGACGGCCTGGTCAATATGGACCATCTAAATTGCGGTTGCTTACCTCCCCATAGCAGCCTAGTAAGCTCAGAACGCAAACGTTGGAAAAACTGTTTCCCAGGATGGTAGGGTATATTAAGAAATAAATAAAGAAATTGTGGGAGTATTATCATTTTTATAATGGATGCCCGTCCTTCCAATGAAAGGGGTAAGGAAATCCAGCATGTCACATTCGTACTTAAGCGTTCCATGGCTGTACTGTAGTTCCCTCTTATAGTCTCATCCCTCTCCCTGGTTATCTGTACCCCCAGGTACTTTAGATCATCATGGGAACGGGGTGACCGCTTCCGTAAGGGGGAATACCTGAGATTTCCCCCAATTAATACCCACTCCAGACAGCCTGCTGAAGCATATAAACTCCCTTAATAAGGGATTGATGTTGACCTGGGGATCCCTTACATAGAGCGTGATGTCATCCGCGTAAAGTGATATCAATATCGGCCTGAGACAGCAGTGAAACGCCTTATCCCGATGGACCTGCCGCAGCCGGGAAGCCAGTGGTTCCACCGCAATGGCAAATAAGAGCGGGGATAACGGACAGCAGTAGCCGCTGAGATAAGTGCCCGTTAATCAAAATTCTGGCCGAGGGTTGGTGATATAATAGCTGTAGCCACGATAGATACAGACAGGGAAAACCCATCCTCTGCAGTATCCCGAATAGATAATCCCATTCCACCGAGTCAAATGCCTTGGTGGCATCCAGAAACACCGCGACAAGCGGGAACTCCGGTGCCACCGTCTGAATCAGCGAGAATAGGGTCCGGAGATTATGAGACGTCGCCCTTCCTGGCACAAACCCGGATGGATCTAGAAGTATCAATTTATCCATAAGAAGGGTCAAACGGTTTGCCAATACCTTTGCCAATATCTTGGTATCACAGTTCATCAACGGCAATGGTCGATATGAATCGCACGACTCAGGGGGCTTCCCTGGTTTCAACAGAGAAGTGACTACAGCTTCCCTCATTGAGAGAGGCAAAATGCCCACCTCCAGGGATTCTTCATAAACCTCTTTAGGCACCGGCGCCATGATATCTATATAACTTTTATAAAATTCAGCGGGTAGCCCATCTGATCCCGGCGCCTTACCATTTTGTAACTGCATGATTGCTTCTTTTATTTCATCCAATTCGAACGGAAGGCACAGAAACTCCCTCTGTGTGTCACTGAGCCACCCAAGTGTTACCTCTCCCAAAAAGTCATCTAAGTCAAGCGATCCCTGTCTCTGAGATGTATACAGGCCTTTATAATGGGTATAAAATGTGTCTAAAATTTCCAATGAGTCTCGTGTTGGTGTTTCCCCTAAAACCTGTATTTCCAAGATGTGCGATGCATAACGGGGAAGTCTGGTTATCTCTGCCAATGCCTTCCGTGGCCTCTCCCCTTCACCGTATCTACGAGCTACCCAATGACGTCCTCTATGTTTCGCCTCTCGTTGCGCCACTTCCTCGTATTCCGTTATTTTCTCTCGAAAGGCTTTTTGTATTTGCCCAACCTTTCCTCCCTCCATTTGGCGTTCCAAACCCTTCCAGTCCTGTTCTAACCGTTGTAATGTTCGTTGCAAGTCCCGCAGCACACCAAAGCTTTTGGAGAGGCAGAAGCCTCTTATAGTCACTTTAAACGCCTCCCATATTACTTCTACACTGTCTACTGATCCTTTGTTCCTGCTAAAGAAATCTTGAATCTCCTCCCCCAGCTCGGCTTGAAAGACCACATCCAGTAGGGCCGTGGGTTGCAGCTGCCAACTCGGTCTAGGAGTATCGTAACCCGGCATGATCAGCGTCACTTTTACCGGACAATGGTCTGAGAAGGTTCTAGCTAAGTGTGCCACGTTGCGTAGGCCCAATCCCAACCCTCTCGACAGTAGGCAGTAATCAATCCTAGCCCAAGTCCCTCTACATGAGGTGAAGTGAGTACCTTCCCTCCTCTTTGGATATAGGTGCCTCCAGCTGTCTATAAGACCACCTTCCCTAATAATGCCTGTAACGCCTCCTGTGATCTATTATAGTGATGTGGTGCGGAGTGCGATCTATCCAGGTGGGGCTGAAGTACAGCATTGAAATCCCCTCCCCATATTTTGTGAGTAGAACCAATGGTCAATATTTTACTCCACAGGTCATTAAAAAACAACGGACTATCCATATTAGGGCCATAACAGTTTACAAAAGGTAATAGTGTCCTTCCCCAGCCTCCCCCACACTATGATGTATCTGCCCTGCGAGTCCTCCGTCACTCCTATCTGTTCAAATCTAACCTGTTTCTTGAACAGTATCGCCACTCCCCGAGCATATGACGAGTATGACAAGAAGAAACGATGTCCTGCCCATTAGCTCGCAAAGCGATTACCTGCCCTCGGAGCTAAGTGGGCCTCTTGCAGCATCGCTACATTTATTGCCTGTCTAAGTATGCTATCACCTGCCTCTGTTTCCGTCCATCTACCAGTCCTCTAATGTTCCAGGTTAGCACTCTCAGTATGTTGTTATCTCCCTGCATCTCCACTACCCATTAATCCCAACCGAATCTTTAGTGGTGAGTTCTTGTTTCTTAAGTTTTGGTGTCCTTGGAAACCTCCCGCTCTGCATGAAACTACCCGCTGCCATACTACTGAACTCTTTTTAAACACCTGCCCCTCCCCCACCCACTGAAGCACCCCAAACATGCCAGAAATATACATCCCCTACCCCCCCACCGCCCGTTAGTCCCTCCTGTGTTGGTCGAAGTATAGTCCCTCCCGGTATGAAAACTTGAGAAACAGTCACAGGCAGGACCAAAGGGCAACAACCAAAAAAACTTTGGAAAGAGGGTATTCCTCGACGGGGTAACGCCCCAGGTGACTCACGACTGCCTCTAAACCGTCCAGCTGCACTCTTCTGAACCTCAAGCGTCTGGACAGTGTTCGAGGGTGGCTGTCTGTGTCCATACATCTAGGTCATCACTGGGCATTTTGCACTCCAAGGGTAAGTCTCCCCACCGGAGTGGAAGTCATATCCTCCGCCGTATGATCCCACAATGAGTGTGAGCGAGGCTTCGCGATCTCTTGCTTGTCAGCGATCCCGCCCGTTTCCTCCCCTGCCTCTGCTGTCAATCCGCCTCTGGAGAAGGAGAGCGTCGTGGGTCCTTCTGTCGTGATGTCGCCTTCTGCTGTTTCCGCGTTTTTTCAGGAACTCCTCCACCCGTTGCGACTTGGTGTAAAACACCTGCTTTCCCTGATGCGTAATACGGAGACGTGCTGGATATAAGAGGGCATAGTCTATCCCCGCCTGTCTCAATTTTTGCTTCACCGCTAAGAATTTGCGACGTTCGTCCTGCACATGCATCGTGAAATCCGGGAACATTGTGAAGGAGACTCTCTCATACGTCAAGTCACTCCGCTCTCTAGCAACTCGTAGCGTGACATCCCTATCCCTGTAGTTCAGCCGTCGAGCGATGATGGGTCTGGGTATACCTCCAGGAGGCGGCCGCGGCCCAAGAGAGCGGTGAGCTCGCTCCACTATAAAGTGAGGAGAAAGTAAGTCTGCGCCCACCACAGCCGTTCATAGCTTCTCGATATACTCCTCCATCCTCCCTGTGTTGGTGCTCTCCGGTATCCCCAAAACGCGTATATTATTCCTGCACGCTTCTATGTCCTCATTTTTAGCAGCGATGATTTTGAGCAGTTTATCAAGCTGTGCAGTTGTCTTTTGTACTTGCTCCGCAGTGTCTTCAACATTGGATATGCGTTGCTCAGCCTCTTTCAGCCGCGTCTCGTGGCCTTTCAAGGTACGAGCGATTGTATCCATCCTCGTCGCCATTGTGTCCGTTTTTCCTCCAATATCCGTGAACTCCCGTCGCATTTCCAGCAGGAGTGCATTCAGACCATCGCCCGCCATAGGTTCCAGTGTTGCCGGCGCCGATTCCGCCCCTGCATCGAGCTCTACGTTTTGTGGTTGCGCCGATTTTTTGCCATCGAACGTGAGTCGTGACTTACGGGCGTCAGTCTTCCCCATCTGGCCACGAGTTGCAGCAGCAGCCGTCGTCTACTGGATGGAGTGATTGTTCTCCCTAAGAACACCTGCCGATGATCGTCTCAACCTCCAACAAGACGATATGAGAGCACAGTGTGACCCAACGCCTCGACTGCAATGCTCCCGCCTCCTGTAGCACGATGTCTGCGTCTCGTTCCCAGTCTGTAGGAGAAAGAGGACTAGATCCGAATATGCGTGCTTACCACACTAACTGCTAGCACCGAGTCCCTTAGTGCACTCTCTGCCCAGATTCTCCGTCATGTGTGGCAGGGCGCCGGTATGGTAAGCGGTTAATTCTGAAGAAAGCCGTGCTTTAATTCTGGTCTCATCTTTCTGAAGAGTGCAGGCTCCCGTCCCTCACCCGATCACTCAGTGGTGGGCCCTCCGCCGTGCTCTCCTTGATCTTTACAATAGTACCAGGAGGCCCCCTCTGCTCCCACTGCAACTGGGAAAGCAACCGGCAAGCTCTGTGTTATTGCGCCGTGGTACAGGGGATGGGCTCCCACCAATAGACGTCCGCCGCCAGCACTTCCCGGCGCCAGGCCCTGCGGCGCCGTCTATTTTCATGCAATGGCGCGGTTCCCGTGTTTCTTTAATAGGCTGCCCGCCTACGTTCGCGCGCCGATTGTGGGTGCCGCTCAGGTAGCCCCTCAGCCCCTGAAGCCGTGGAGACCACAGACAGTACTCGCGAGCGCACCTCCAGCACTGTGCGCGTTGGCAGCTGCAGCGACGTGTGGATCTGAGGTCCGCTGCGTCCCGGCCGGTGCTTGCGGCCTCCGCCGTCACTCTGGGCTGCGGCCCAGCCTCCTCTCGTCTTCCCCTTCCACCGGCGCTGCCTGACCGCCGGCTCCACACACTGAAGATCGTGATGAGTCGGTCATCAGGCGAGGGCAATCTCGGGGGCCGAGATATTCGACCGTCTCTCCTCACCACATTAGGTCGCGACGTCCGGCCTTTCTGGGTGTCAGAGACCACGCTTCTCCCGTAGTGCTCTGCACCGTCACTCAGCCCAGGAAGGCTACTCTCGGACCCCGCGCTCCGCTCCCAGTTGCTTGTAAAGCGGTGCTGTTTTCGCCAGATTTTGGTATAGCCAGTATCAGCAGCAAGTCAGGAATATCTATCACACGGCCATACCCGTTTTATAACAAGTAATGCAGGATAAATGTCGGATTGTTAAGCCAGCCTGCGGGAGCCTCACAGAAGTGCGGCCATTCCGCTCGTGCGCCACCTAGCGCCCCCGTTGCTTGTGAAACTTAACTTGCAACTGGGAACCAGAGGCCATGTTTATGTACGTTTTTTAAGGTCACAAAGGGCCAGATTCGCAGAATCGGGCTGTTTGCGAATGGAAAAAAGGCTTTTCCAATGTACCAAACCCTATTGTGCGATTCCATAACCCATTACCGAATCACAAAATGGGTTAGCGATTCCCTGTTAGGAAGGGGCATGTTTAGGGCTTCCCTTCCTAATACCGAATCGCAGCGGGATGTAGGAATGTTCTGTGACCGGAATGCAGTCACGAGCATTCACATTTTACCACCTACTACAAATAGGTGATAAACCATTTGAAAATGGGATGGGGTCCATAAGGGACCCCTTCCCCTTTGGGAATGGTAGCGAAAACGTTTTTTCAGAGCAGGCAGTGGTGCCACGGACCACTGCCTGCTCTTAAAAAATGAAAAGAAAACTTTTTTTAAACGCAGCACGTTTTCCTGTAAGGAAAACGGACTGCATTTTAAGAAAAAAAATAGCTTTATAGAAAAGCAATCACAGACATGGTGGTCTGCTGACTCCAGCAGGCCACCATCCCCGTTGATTTTAGTGATTCCTAATGGATCACAAATTGCGACCTACCTCTTTAATATTGATGAGGTAGGTCGATTTGCGACCCACTAGGAATCACTGTATGAAACTCATGGAGTTTCATACATTGGCAATAGCGATTACCTAATTGCTCTTCGCAGAAAAACACAATTAGGTAATCGCTATTTCCAAATTTGATACATATGGCCCTAGATTCCTAAACTGCATTTTGTATGACGTACAGTAGTACTACTCACATACTACCAAATCCAAGCTACAAACCTAATGCAAAGACCTCTGCCTCTCCTATGTGTAGAAAACGACATCCCGTTGACGCAACTCTCTGTACATGTAGGTATACCTTTTAGACAGAAATGTAGGAGTGACTGGGGGAGTGGTGGAAAAATAGGGAATTACTACTAAATGGAAGGAGTGTAGCCTCATTTGCGTGGGCAGAGGCATGTAAGTTTATACCCAAGTGTAAATCTACGCTAGGAAATGGTGATCAGCAAAAAAGTGGAAAGTTACATCCAAGTGTAGGAGAAAATATACACGAGGCCTATTCATAAAGTAAATTCACATATGTGTAAATCTACTCACTCTCTAACTGTTACTCTACACTTATTAAAAGTCCTATTAATTTTATTTATTTAACATCCGGATTGGTGGCCCCCAGAACTTGGCACAGCCCCTTCACCTAAACTATTAGTTCAAAACTTAGGAGTCTGGTTAGATCAATCTCTCACTATGAAAGATCAAGTTGTATCCATCGTAGGCTAATGATTCCATATGATGCGGCTGCTGAGAAGAGCCTTTCCTCAACTACTACTTACAGCAAGGAAAGTTTTAGTCCAGGCGCTGGTGATCAGCTGTTTGGATTATGGGAATGCTCTCTTGGCCTCAGCAAATGAGTTGCTATTATCCAAACCTCAGGTGGTGCAGAACACCGCTGCACGCCTGATCTGTAACCTCCCTTATAGAGCAGATTCCTCCCCTCTTCTTCATACCCTACACTAGCTACCGGTAAAAAACAGAATTGTTTTCAAAATTTGCTTCTTAACTCAAAGTTCTACATGGAAATGGACCTTCCGAACTTTCATCAAAGCTCACTCGCTACTGCCCTCCAAGACTTTTAAGATCCTCCAACAAAGCACTGCTCAGGGTCCCTAGGGTAGGGAAGTTCCAGGTCAGGGGGCAGGTCGTACTCTTTCTTAGCTCCATCCTATTGGAATAAGCTGCCTCTTCAACCAACGAATTTGCAAGGACCATTGGTAATTTAGAAATTTACTCAAGACTTATCTATTTTAACTGCTTCAGTTCTGCTGTCTCCGGGCTTCTGCGCTGAGATACCCCTCCAGGGTTGATTTGTGCAAGTAATAAATTGTAATACCATAATATAAGTCTACTCTTTGGCAGCTTTTTTGCTCCAAATGTAGGGCAAGTGACATTCCTGACCAGAATTCTCATACACTGCCCACTTCTCACTCTACTCTTGGGGGGTGCCTATAACTGTGTGGCCGATTCAAATCTGTACAGATCTTTTCTCCCACTGACTGATACTGTTGTGATAAGATTGGCTCAGGGTTTTTGGGACTGGCTAGAGCACTGGACACTCCAAGACATATAGCGGGGTCAGAAACCAGTTCTCCTTCTACTACCCTGTGCATGATTTACATGTCAGAATACATAAGATACTAGGCTCGACGGGTCTTTTAGTCAGGGTGGTCCGGTCTGAGGTGCCCATCCCCACTTGGAGACTTTTATCTAGCTACCTCTACGAACCAACCTGGGACCCCCTTGGTGACCTGATTGCTGCTCACTTTAACACCAACGTCTATACTGCCTCCCACACCAATGTTGAGTGAAAAGCATTAGGTGGTCGTTAGAGGGTTTTGCCTTAGTCGGTCGGCTGGGGTGGATTGCTGCTTCGGACTGACCTGCCTGCCAAAAGAGAATGGCAACCAACATCTGGAAAACTAGATTCTACAGCGCCCGCGGTTCTGCTTGCCCTATTGGGAAGCCCAACAGTGAAACTCTGTAGTATTGGGAAAACTCTGTTCTATAAATAGACAAGAATATCTCAATACAGCACATGCTGAGGGCGGGTGAGCTGGCCGGATGTTGACTTGCCTGATATGTTCCGAAGATAGGGGGTCTCCGATCACGCAGATTACCGGGCCAACTGGAGGAATGGTACACTCCCAAAAGGACATACATGAAGTTTTCATGGCTCACTGCAGGGCCTTGAACAAACCTGAGGCTACTTTATCAAGCCAAGAGCTAGATCTCTTTTGCAATAGAGTGGCTTTGCAGTGGCTTTCTAAGAAAAAGCAAGAGGAACTGGGTGCTTCAATATCAGAGCAGGAGATTGGAGCAGCCATTTAAAGCATCACTCACTGCAAAACACCTGGGATAAATAGCCTCCCGGCTGCATATAACTATACCTATGCCAAGCATTTGCCCCCTTCCCCCATGGCTTGCTAAGTTATACATGGAGGCTATTGGTAGCGGGAGGCTCCCTGATACAACCAGAGAAACCCTAATAGTGTCCAACCCTACACCCTCGAGCGACACAGCAGAAGCAGCATCCTATCGACCCTTATCGATGTTGATTCTGGACTATGAAATACTTAGTAAGGGCTTGGCCAATAGACTTCATCCGCATCTTCTCGGTCTCATACATGGGGGCCAAAATTGCTTTATCCCCAACCCTAGCACCTGCAACAATATTAGACGTCTGTTCTGTGTCCTACAGGCAACAGACAGGAAGCACTATCCCGAGGCGCTGGTACCTTCCATAGATAGCTGGAAAGCCTTTGATACTGTCAAGAGGGACTACTTGCAGTCGGTCATGATTAGAATGTCTTTGGGTGACGGTTTTAACAACTGGGTCACTCTATTAAATGCTGGGGCACTCAACAGGATTGCCCCCTCATGCTCATGTTGTTTGCCATGGCGAATAACCCATTAATTTGTGTGGTGAGACAGGAGGATAGGGGTGAGGGGATCCCACTCTGGGATGGGGTACATTTAGTCTCATTATACGCATATACCTGGGGGGTGCAAGGACAACACTGCCCTTTTGGAGGACTTCGGCTAGGTCTTGGGCATCCGTGTGAACAGGAAAAAATCATGTGCTTTCTCTGTGTTGATGCGGCCAGTGGCGATGCTGCTTGCTGAAATTCTATGGGAACCCAAGGTCCTCAAATACCTGGGAGTAAAGATCTACCACACTGAAACAGATGTACAGGAGAGTAATCTTGGGTGGGGTGACGTGTGACCTTCTGAAGGACACTGCAAATTCCCACCATGGCTCGGATAGCACCAATTAAAATGGTGATAATCCTGCAAGTCCTGTGTTATTTTGTTATCTCCTGATTTGGGTGCCGAGGGCCTGGCACACATCCCTTGATTCCCTGATCAGGGAACTAATATGGGATGGGGGTCGCCAATGGGTGTCGCTTTGCATGCTGAAAAGACCCACGTCCAGAGGTGGCTTAGGGGTTTCTGACTATGAACTATATTACTACGCAGCCCAACTGCAGTGGTTGGCTCGCTTGCTGGGGAGACTAAATCTGACAGAACTGAGAGAATTTGGTGGTCTGGGTACAGATGGGGCACTGTTGGCTGTGCTCCTGGGGGTTAAAATCCCCACACCCCCTAAACCTAGACTTCTTTGCAAAGCTCCTAGATGCTGGCGGAGAGCCTGCCGTCGGATTGGAATGATCACCCTCTATGCTGGAGAGACATCACTGGTGGGCTGGCCGGCGGCACGTGGAGGCTTTTTCATTACCAGGCAGATAGCACCCTGCATAGCAGCTGGGATTAAGACCATTAGAGACTGCTACTCGGAGGGCACCTTTTGAATGCTTTCCTGAAACCTAGTTCTTAACCGAGTGATTGCTGACCCAAGCTGTGAGACATCTATATAAAAGGCATTTGATCCGAAACCCCCCACTTGACCTCTTCAAGACACTTGGTCTTGTGGATATATAAATCAGAACCGACCATGAGGACAGATGACTTGCCGGCCTTGAGAACTCACTGGAAGACATTATAGGCGGGCCCTTCTAGGGTAAGGAATGGATCCACATTCTCGAACATAGTTACTCCTTCAGTGTAATACAAGATTTAAATGCACACAGTTTGATTACTTGCACTGCACATATCTCACGCCCACAGGCACAATATTATGCTGCACACAGAACAATTGTGGTGTCCTAGATGCATACAGATCGATGCAGACTTACTCCATATGGTTTATAGTTTGGGGGTATAAAATCATAGCACAGTTTTGGTTACATGTCGCAAGGGATCTGGAGTGCACCCTCAATCATGAGCAACTGTACACAACAGAAATGTTCCTTCTTGGATTATATAAAAGACACCGTAAGTGAAAAGTGGGCAACAGATTCCTGAATCTGGTACTGGGGGTTGCACAAACAGATATTGTCAGAAGGTGGTTCTGACACTCTGAGTCGCCCGGATTTTTCGCTTTTTGAACCCCTATATATTGAGCTTTTACTGTGGGAGAGCCTCATAAGTTGGGACTCACCCACAGTGAACTCATGATGAAAGAGACTGCATGTGGATTTTACTGGTGTCCCGCTGGCTTGTCTTGGCCACTGTGCAGCAGCTGGAGTAAGGGGCACTGGCTGGTTACATGCGGACACATGTGTACATGCGTGTGCACACGTGTACGGGCTACGCAGGGGAGATTCCTGGCGTGCGCAGCACAGGAGCAGCTACAAAGTGAATGGTGTGGCAGGACTTATGCAGAATTAGGTGGTGACATGGAATAGGCTTTATGCAGTGGGAAGAAACATGACAGGGAAAGACAGTGTGTTTTACTGTTTTTCACTTCATTATTCTCTTATGGGGATGTGGAGTCCATGAGCTAGTTTCGCTTTCCTAAGGACTACAAGTTCCCAACATGCACTAAAGTCCACTGTAACTGGTGTGAGAAGAAGTATTCTGCAGAGTCCAAAGTCATATTGCTTTTGGGTCATCCAGAAATGTCATATTTCTATGAGTCAGCTCATAACCAGGGCCTGGCTGGGGGCTGACCCTGGCAGGCTGGATTAATGACCTTCGTTCCAAGAGCGAAGACCTCCTCGCCAAGAAGAGAAGATGGGTGGAGCTATAGGCTAATCCATCAGCAGCTGTCACCTGGTGCCAGGCACCAAGCTGCGCAAGGGAGAAGGCAGCGTGGGGGAAGGGGCTTTCAGAGTCCATTTGGCAGGAGACCCCTGGACGACGCCATCTTGAACCAACCCAGAGGCCTGGGCAGGAAGGAGGGAGTAGGGGCAGTGAAGTGATGTGTCACTGTTTGATAGGACAAACAGAGACTTCCTGCCAGCCCCTCCCCATTCTTTAAAAAGTGTTTGCACAGGAAGAGAAGCTCCCTCTGGGGTGTGGTCTGCTGATGGAGCCTGGCATCATGGGCAGCTGGAAGGAAGAACCTCCAGACTTGCCCAGGACCCCGCCTGGAGCTACAGGTGAAGACTAGGACAAGTGATCAGAAGCCTGGGCCTCTGCGTAGGGAGAAGAGAGGCCCAGGAGAAGAGCCAGGCAAAAGGCTGGCGCAGGGAGCCAGTGAAGACCGCTCCCTGCTGAATGCACCCTCCTGGAGACCAAGAGGGCGAAAGAATGTCTCCCAGTGGCTGGGGAGAGTCACCAGGAGCAAGAAGAGTCTAGAATGGAGCCGATCGGTGGCCTGGGGGCCGAGATACGCCCCCCAGAAGGTAGGCGACCTTTGACCTCTAAATGGACTGACGACGAAGTGCGTGGGGCTCCGCCGCCTGTCTCAAATATGCCCCGGGGTGGGTCAGGTCCTGGGGGCTGCCCCCAGAAGAAGAAAAAATGGGGAGCGCCATCGCGCTCCCCGTGAACTTGCTCATGAGGGGTGCCAGGAGCCCACCCTGGCTCCCGAAGACATCGGTGGAGGGGGAGCGCCGTTGCGCCCCCCCCCCTCGAAAAGAGCTCAGGGGCCCGGGATCCCAACTCCGGGCCCCAATGGTGATGGCGCTGCAGAGGAGGGGGGCGCGCCGTCGCGCAACACCCCTCGCGGAAGAAGTCCAGCTGGGGAGCACCGTCGCACTCCCCGTGAACATGCTCTCTGGCCCGGGATCCCAACTCCGAGCCCCACACTGCCGAAGCCAAGTCGGGACCCCAACTCCGGACCCCGATGTTGGTCGCGAAGAAGACGAAGCCAGGGCGCGCCATCTTGCTCCCCGTGAAGATGGCCTGGGGGGCCCGGGACCCCATCCCCGGGCCCCGAAGTGCAGGGAGAGGACGGGGGAGTGCTCGCGCAATCCCCTGAGGCCAGCTGGACCCGCACTGGCGTCCGTGTCTGCCCGCCGGGGCGGGCAGACCAGAACTGCAGTGCTGGCTCCTGCGGCTGCACGCGAGGGTACTGGCCAGGTAGGGAGCCGACGGAGGCAGCCGGGGGTGGGCTCCCTGGGCTGCCCTTCAAAGGAAGGGCTACGCGGGGTTCCCGGGTGGGACCGGGACCCCACAGAAGAAAGGAGGTGCCAGGGGCCTGGGTGGGACCGGGCCCCCGAAAAGCAGCCGGAGCAGCCGGGGGTGGGCTCCCCGGGCTGCATAACTCACCTGGGGGTCCGGGTGGGACCGGGCCCCACCCCCACCGAGGACTGGAAATGTAGCGAAGCGCCAGGAAGAAGGGCAGCGCGGCTATCCCCGGAGCAGTGGGGGAGGCGCTGCTCTAAAATTCAAGAGCGTCCATAATGCCTTGCAGGCCCGGACCGGCCTGCAAGGGAAAACAGCGTTTCCTCAGTGGGTGGTGGCCCCAGGAGGACGGGGTCACTGCCAAAAGTGTGCAAGGGTGCCAGGGGAGCTGCAGGAGCTATGCAGTCTCCCCCCAGCACGAAGAGAACAGTCCCTCCATAAGTCTCAAAGGGACTCAAAAGAATAACCCCTCAAGGGCTCTGCCAGGCGTTATCAGCATCCCCATGGCTGGAAATATTGTTCTGCAGCTGGGGGTGCCTTAGAGACTGCCTCAAGGAGTGAAGAGCTGACTTGGGGATGTCTGGAGAAGGGCATCCCTGGAGGTGGAGAGGTGTAATTGCACCATAAATGCATTTAACCACGTTATTTCTTTTTAGAGGGACTCAAAAGCACGTGTGTAATGTGGAGTACCTGTGTAAGGTGATGTCATAAACCATATGGGGTTATGTTGCTAGACATTCCTGCTAAGGTGTCTGGCTGTATATGCTTAATCCTGTGATTTCATCTGTGATGCCTTTTAGAGGATGTAAGTGCAATGCATTATGAATGTTATCAAGTCTAATAAGTACCTCATTTTAAAGTGATGCCTAAACATGTATTCTTGCTGCTGCGTTAGGTGAAGAAGAACCCCGACTGTTAGCCCCTAAGGTGTAGAGGTGAGTACTTCATGGTCAGTAGGAGATGCTCAGTCAGGGTTAAGTGTCCATTTTAAATGCTTGTTGAGGTAATGGGGTGGGTCGCCACTGGGATGGTGCCAGTGCGCAAGGCCCTAGCTCCAGGTTATGTTCAACTAACTGCATTAGGGGGAAGATGATGTGCATACATGGGAGTGGGGGTACTAGACCCCACCCCTCCTGCGGGTGGAGATGTTATGCAAGGTCACAAAGTAAACTCCAACAGCGTATGTATATTTGTAAATTGGTGCATAGTATTGAGTAGTGTGTGCTTAATAAATATACTCTTACTTTTATAAAGCAAAGTACAGACTGGACAATCAATTATTGAGTGTTATTTCTGCGTACCTGTTAATGGCGATTACTAGCCCACACCACCTCCCTTGAGTTGCGCAGGTGGCTGCTAGTGGATTTGTGGGGGTAGGTGGTCACCAGCTTCATGGAATTTGGGTGTCAGTGATAGCTTTGCTTGGAGGCGACATGACCTGCTGGCTGGTAAACCGAATGGCGCACTCAAGTGAAGTTGAAACCATAATGAGCTATGTCTCAGATGAGAAAGAGCCCTTGGGTGGCAGGCAGATAAAATGGGAGACCTTAGTTTCTAGGGACTCCATTTGCCCGGTGTCCACAGTCCCACTCAAACCTGACGAACCCTAATGCAACACTGATCAATGCAGAGCTTTAGAAAAGATGTAACTAGAAACACTGGGTAAACATAATTTTGATTGGCTGTTCCAAGGTTTTGTTTTTTATCAGTATATTGATAAGAAGATACTACAAATGCTTGTTTAAGATAGGAAGCGACACGTGGCAAAACAGCAAAGCAATGCCTCACTGTACTGAATGATAATACAGAATGGAAACTGAACTGTACAATCTGACCATGGCTTAAAATGTAACCCTCATCAATGCCAAATGTGGTGATGTTGTTTATCGAAATCAATACAGTTCTATTAAAAAAAAAAACCTTTCCTGGAGCAGCAGTATCCATCTCTCGAGTCTAGAACAGACTGCTGGTGATATGTTTTGGAACAGGCTTGGTACAGTTCACTCCTGAACTATGTGGAGAAACCGAGGGGAGGGGGGTGCATGTTTCCAGCACATGCAACTCCTCCATGCTTTCTTGGCTTGCAATTTCCTCTAGGGTTTATCAAGAGAGGAGTGTTCTGGGCTTTTCCTCATAGAAAGTTTCTCCTGCAGGACCAAGCACAATTCTGCCCTCTCCCTGGAGGCAGGCAGGCTTTTATTATATTTAGGCAGGCCCTCAGATAGTGTTAACTTCATATGATGCCCCGTCACCTTTGGAATACTGGCCGTCAGGCCGATCTTAGCCCTAGTTGAGCAGCAGGTCTTCAAGTACTTTTTGGAGCACTCCCTTCTTTGGTCATAAAGAACTTGGAACTGCAACAAAGTGAGGTGGCATGAATCTCACGTTTATACACATTTGCCATACATGAGATATGAATAGTATCTCATGCTCCAGAACTGCGTTCTGTTGGTTCCCTTTCAAAGGTCATTTCCAGGCTGTTCTCCATACACAGCTTTTGGGTAATATGATACTTCCCACAGCAGGTAGCCACAGGGGTTAGATGGAAGCTGTAGTATCAAAACAAGGGTACAATAAAGAGTGAGTTTTTTTGCACCTGGCTGTCAGCAGTGATCAGAGACAGATGAAAGGGCAGGTCTAGCGCATAAATGTCCTCACCTTGAACAACAGAAACTGCAGTCTCATCCCTCAACCTTCTTATCCACTAAATGGCAGCGCTCAAGAAGAACTAATCAGCAGCCCTTGCTAACAAAATCTTCACAGGAATTAAGTCAATACACTTCCACTGAACTAGAAAGTCATCCTCACTCTTATGCCATGCTAAGACATGGGGCTCCAAAATGGCATCAGAACACACACATGCAGTTCTACTACCATACATGTATCACGTGGTACTGGACACACAAACATTCAACGTGGTCAGGATGTCAGCAACAGGTTCTGGGTTTGACATAACAGTGCAATATTACCTGAGAGGGGTCATTACACTGCCCTCTTTCTGGCAAAGAGGAAAGATCATGCTATAAATCACAAATGCGGCCACCATTCTGCAAGGTACATGCAGGACAGGGACAGTGGTTCACTGTAAACATGTTTGGTGCACCCCACCAGGTCATAGGACATCTACTGGATGTTGCATTGCGATGGACAGCCCTAGGCCTCTGCGCACTTGCTAGATCAGTGGCACATCCTAGATTAGCAATATTACCATGTCCAAAAAAAAAGTCGGGCACAAGTTTTACAAGTAGTGGAGCACTCAGGGCAGAGGTACACACCTCTTTACCATTCAGGGGACATTTAAATCCCAACAGCACTCATCTACTCGTGTAAAGGGGAGGAGTAAATCTGATTCCAGGGAGGGAAACCCCAGAAT
Organism: Triturus cristatus; assembly: GCF_964204655.1. NCBI lineage: Eukaryota > Metazoa > Chordata > Amphibia > Caudata > Salamandridae > Triturus > Triturus cristatus. Next base: position 174,775,768 of record NC_140581.1, on the reverse strand, counting down.
TGGTGAGAACGTAGATGAAGGGGATTCTTTATGCGATCAAATATTTTCTGCATAGAGAAACAAAAATAAGTAATCCTGGAAACCTCCAACTGTGTTTCGGGTTCCAACACATACTCCTTTGGGAAACCTTTCTAAATCTAACAAGCATTGGCAAAGCCAATGCTATTGGCTTTGCCAATATGTTTTAGCCACATTGTACATCAGGTTGGCAGATGTTCAACATGGCTAAGAGTTAGTGCCATTAAGGGGAGTGGCATGGAGTGTCGTAAAGTAGAGTTCTGTGGAGTAGAGTGGGGTGTTATGGAGTGGCGTAGAGATTCATGGAGTGGTTTGGAGGTAGAATGGAGTGAAGTGGAGTGTCATGGAGCTGCATAGTGTTGTGGAAGGAGTAGAGCGTAGTAGAGTGGAAGGGCGTAGAGTGGAACAGTGTGTCATAGAGTTGAGTGGAGTAGACTGACGGAGTGGAGTGGGGTGAAGTGGCAAGGTGTAGAATGGCGTACTGGAGTGGCGTAGTGTGGAGTAGTGTGTCATAGAATAGAGTGGAGTAAATTGGCCTGGAGTGGCGTAGATGGAGTTGCATAGAGAGGTGTACAATGGAGTAGTGTTGCAGAGTGAAGTAGAGTTTAATGGAGTAAAACGTCATAGAGTGGAGTATTGTAGTATAGTTTAGAGTGGCCTAGATTGAAGTGGCATAAAGTACAGTGGTCCAAAGTAGATTGGCATAGAATGCAGTGGCTCAGAGTGCATTGGTTTTGAGTAGAGTGTATTGGTGTAGAGTGCAGTGGCAAAGAGTAAAGTGGTGAAGAATAGAGTAGAATGGAGTGGCAATGCATAGAGTGCAATGGCGTGGAATGGCGTAGAGTGGAGTGGCACAGGGTAGAGTGGCGCAGGGTGGAGTAGTACAGGGTGGAGTGGCATAGGGTGGAGTGGCACAGGGTGGGAAGTGCAGTGACGTAGAGTGCAGTGGCAGCTAGTAGATTGTTTCAGAGTAGAGTGAAGTGGTGCAGTGTGAAGTGGGGCGGTGCAAGTCAGAGTGCAGAGGTTTTGGGAAGAGTGGGGTAGAGTGCAGTGGTGTAGAGTTGCGTAGTGTGCAGTGGTGCAGAGTAGATTAGAGTGGTGTAGAGATGAGCAGTACAGACTAAAGTGGTGTGGCACAGAGTGAAGTGGTGCAGAGTAGCGTAGAGTTCAGTGGTGGAGAGTGCAGTCTTGCAGAGTAGAGTGTCTTAGAGTACAGTGGTGAAGAGTGCAGTGGTGTAGAATGCAGTGCCCTAGAGTAGAGTGGCATAGAGTGCAGCAGTGTAGAGTGGCTTAGAGTGCAGTGGTACAGAGAGCAGTGGTGTAGAGTACAGTGGTGCAGAGTGGAATAGAGGGGTACAGAGTTCAGTGGTATACAGTAGAGTGTTGCAGAGTAGTGTATAGTGGTGCGTAGTGCATTGGTGTAGTGTATTTTGATTACAGTGGTGTAGAGTACAGTGGCCTTGAGAGGAGGGGCGTAGAGTGGAATAGCACAGAATGGAATACAGTGGCATAGAATGCAGTGGCGTAGAGTAGATTGTTTCAGAGTAGAGTGAAACAGCGTAGAGAGCAGTGGCATAGATTACAGTGCACTATTGTAAAGTGCAGTGGTGCAGAGTAGATTATAGTGGCTTAGAGTGGATTGGCATAGAGAGCAGTGGCATAGAGTGGAGCAGTGCAGAGTGCAGTGGTGTAGAATGCGTCAGCATAGAGAAGAGTAGTGCAGAGTAGGCGGCAATGGCATATAGAGTAGAGAGGCATAGAGTTCAGTGGCAGAGAGTGCAGTGTTGCAGACTGTCGTAGAGTGCAGTGGTGTATAATGGAGTGACGTAGAGTGCAGTAGAGTACAGTGGCGTAGAGAGCAGTGGTGTAGAGTATAGTGGTGCAGAGTAGAACAGATTGGCATAGAGTGCAGTGGTGTAGAGTACAATGGTGTAGAGTGCAGAGGCGTAGAGTGTTATAGAGTATAGTGGTGTAGAGTGGAGTGGTACAGAATAGATTGGCATTGAGGGCAGTGGTGTAGAGTATATTGTTTTTTAGTAAAGTTGTGTAGAGTACATTGGAATAGAGTGCAATGGTTAGAGTAGAGTGCAGTGACGTAGAGTGGTACAGTAGAGTGGCAGGGTGGAGTGGTGCAGTGTAGATTGCAGTGGCATAGAGTTGAGTGGCCCAGAGTAATCTGTTTCTGAGTAGAGTGACGTGGCATACATTGGAATGATGCAGGGTCGACTGTAGTGGTGCAAAGTAGCTTCGAGTGATGTAGTGCATATGGCAGAGTGCACTGGTGCAGAGTGGAGTGGTACAGAGTAGAGTACATTGCCGTAGAGTGCAGTGACAGAGTGCAGGATTGTGGAGTGAATTGCTTAGACTGCAGTGGTGTGCAGTGCAGTGGTGAAGAGTGCAGTGGTGCTTAGTACACTAGAGTGCACTGGTGTAGAGTGCAGCGGCGTAGTGTGGAGGTGCATAGTGTGAGTGGTGCAGAGTAGAGTGAAGTGGGGTAGTGCACTGCCATTACAGACAACACATCTTCAACTGAAATGACCATTAAACTTGCACAGATATACAGTTTTACTGATAAAAGTATACAGCGCATAAAATATAATGGTGGAAAGTCATCACCTAGGGTAATGATTTGTTTTGATTGCAATAAAATATTTGTTTCTACCACACTTTAGAATTACCCCCAGTAGCCAGCATAATTGTCACATAATTCCTCTCACTTTGAAGTCAGAGAAAGAAAAGTAAACACCAAGGTCCCTCAAAAGAATGAGCCTAACTAACATTTGACCTCTGTCTTTGAATGCACAGCAAATGTGACAAGATAAGAAGATTTGAAAGGATTTTTACAGAAAGGGAGCACTCAGAAGGATACTGTTAATAAGACTTGGGCAATGGTAGGGACGCACTCAAGCTGGACATCCTAAAACAAATAAAGCCTGCAAACAGAAAACCAGAAAATGTGAGTTATAAACCACAAAGTCAATGGTAAGCAACGGGCAGAAGCCTTCCTAGGTCAGCTTTCTGAGTGTCCCCAAGATGTCTAGCATAGGCTGAGACCTAAAAATGTATAAATTAACACTGAAATAAAATAGTAAAGCTACAAGTGCAGATTTGTCGTTTTTCTTTAGAAACAGAACCTGAAAGTTGTCTAAAAACATTTTCGTTTACATCTCACTTAAGACCTGCAATGTTCTGGATATGTTGTTTGTGCAGAAGGACTATCTAGCCCACTTGCTTAGAAAGTCAAGACCTGATTAACAAAACGTTTAGTGGACCATGTTCACCTAAGTGTCCAAAAATTGTCATGCACAGACACAAACAAACTGATTATGAGAAGAAAAACGTGCGGACATTTACGGTCGCATTAGTATGTTACAGCTGCCAGTTTTAAGAGAAAACACTTTAAGCGGAGAGTTTCTGGAATCATTCCTGGCTACCCTCAACCTTTATGAATTTTGTACCCCCTTAAATGATACGAGGCCACCAACATACGTGGGTCATGATTCTGGTACAATCATAGATTATATTTTTGTTTCTTTAAGTCTTTTATCAAAAATATTTTCTTATGGGGTAGAAACCTCTGTTTTTAGTGATCACAATCCTGTGATTTTAGAGGTTTTAGCATCTGGAGTCCTGGAATTTAGGAAGATTGACACATTGTGCGCATTAGGCCTTGAGCTTAAGGATCAAAATCGCAGGTTAAAATGGGACCAAGTTACCCCAATGTCCTTTGTACGGGACACATTGGCAAAAGTTCCTGATGAAATTGCTATTTGTCTTGATAATGAAAATTCGAGTGTTAAAGTGGTAGACGCCTTTGGTGTCATATGTCACCAAGTTAATTTAGACTTGACCGTAAAGGTAAAGTCAAAAAAATCTTCCGGCCCTAGATGGTTTGATTCAAACTGTTCTAGGGCCCATTCAGCCCTTTTAAAGGCGTTAAAGGGTAAGCCTAGAAATAAAATACTGATAGCTTCTCTGAGGAAACAATATAATTTTGCCATTAGAACGAGGAAATCCGAGATTAAAAATGAGGCATGGAATGAGCTGTTACTGCCCGAAACACAGAAAGATAGCGCCAAATTCTGGGCAGTTATAAACCATCCATATTTTGCGGGATTAGACAATCAGAGAGTTGACTGTATTATTCCAGATGATCAGTGGGTGTCACATTTTAGTAACATCTATAGTCAAACTCACACTACAATAGCTCGCGAAATAACACCATCAAACTCACTGACTCGCATTCCCCCTTTCACTCAGGAAGAGGTGATATTTGCCCTAAAAGACACTCTCTGTAAAAAGGCACCGGGGCCAGACGGGGTCCCAGCAGACTTTTTTAAGACCGCCCCTCAATTCAGCTCAAAAATTTTGACCAACATTTTTAATGCTACTAGGGAATTCATCTTCCCCTCTAGTTGGTTAATCTCGACCATTGTGCCAATCTTCAAAAAGGGACAGCGGACAGACCCGGCCTGTTATAGGCCTATCTCTCTCATTGACTCAAGCGTAAAAATTTTGGGGAGAGTCCTGTTAGGCAGACTGTCCACAATTTTAGAAAGCAAGGGCATTTTATCCAATGCACAATATGGCTTTAGAGCCAAAAGAGGAACTTTAGATCAATGCTTAAACTTGGAGCTTATCATAAATAAATATGTGGTCGCTAGGGGTGGTTCACTGTACATGGCCTTCATGGATCTCTCCTCAGCCTTTGACCTGGTTAACAGGTCGAAGCTGTGGGGGATCCTGTTGACCATGGGCCTTGACCCACCCCTGGTCGATTACTTAGCTGAGCTACATAAGGACCTCATGACTTCTGTTAGAGTTACTAGGGAAGGAAGATGCACCTGTCTCTTTAAGTCTGAGAGGGGGGTTAGACAAGGGTGTATACTCGCCCCTCTCTTATTTACTTTATACATTAATGATCTTGAGACAGTAATGCAAGCATCACACAGTGACATCCCGCGTGCAGGGGAAACAAAGATACCCGTCCTACTGTATGCGGATGATGCCGTTCTTCTTGCACGCTCTGGAGTTGCATTAAATAAACTCCTTTTATCTTTCGGAGCTTTTATGGTATCTTTGGATATGAAAGTTAATACAGATAAATCTCATGTAATGATCTCAGGACAAGCAGGCAGGAAAAAAAAGATGATGACATTCTACTGTGCAGGAAAGGAGGTAAAGAGAGTTTCTTCTTTCCCATATCTTGGTGTGACTTTTGACGATAAGGGCTCTTGGGGCCCTCAGCTCCAGGTTAAAACCAATGCTGTCGCTAGAACGACCGCAGGGCTGATGAGCTTTGCCAAAAGACTGGGCGCTCGTCCCATGGAAAGTATAATTAAAGTTTATAAAGCAAAGTGCTTGTCAGTTGCCCAGTATGGCTCTACTATCTGGGGTCATACTAACCCTACTAAAATACAGAACGTGGAAAATAAATTTTTAAGATCTCTTCTTTCTGTTCCCCAATCAACCCCGACATTTGTATCACACAAAGAGGTAGGACTGGGCTATATATCTGACACTTTGAAATTAGCTCCAGTGATTGGGTGGTTAAAAACTTGGCTTAACCTAGAGCTTACTTTAAATCACACCATTTTAAAAGATTGCTTAGCCCTGGACAGAGCACTTAAAATTCCATGGCTAAGCTACGTGAGATCTCAGCTGTCCTTAGCAGGTCGATTGGAACTGTTCTCATCTCCAGATAAAATAACTCATGAAGATTTAAAATTAATTAAAAACACTCTGTTAAATCTTTATGCTCTGGAAAGGGAAGCACAAGAGTTAAAAAAACCTTTGGTAGGGAAATACATTCTGCTCACTTCTGTTCCCGGAATGGAACCATACCTTTTGTGGTTAACAAACCCTTATCATCGTTTTCTCTTAACAAGATTTCGCTTCAACTTAATTCATTTTATCCTGGGTAACTTCGGAACTTGGGCTAGACCTGATGACGCTGAACCCTGTGACTGTGACAGTTTCTCAGTCCAGGATACGATGCACTTTATTATGTTCTGCGGCCATTACATTGAGATTAGAAAAAGGTACTTGCTCCCTATTTTACGCACTCAGAGTTTTATTCAGGTAAAACCAGCCCTGTTGTTTTTGCAACTCCTCCCTAACATAAACGTAGCCTTTGCTGTTGCCAGTTTTTTAGTGGCAGGAGCACGTTTGAAGAGGCTCCAAACAAGGCATGGGCATTCTATTTGTGATAAATGAATTTCCTCTTTTTTATATCGTACCCTTTTCTTTCTCTTTTTAAAATATTTATGTATGTTTTAATTGTATTAAACCCTTAATTTTTTCTTTTTCTAATAATTGTATGCAGTATAATGATCTGATGTATTCTTGTTATGTAACTTCTTGCTCGATCTTTTATGATTTTTATTAATCGAATAAAGATAATTTGACTGACTGACTGACTGAAAACGCGGGTGTTCTGTGTGGTGTGGAACATGGGTCATTAGAAATGTGGTTACAAACCACATTTTCATAACTTTGTCAATATTCACAAACACCCCCAATGGTATTTGCACACCAAGTTTGCAAGGTTGAGTTTAGTGCTAAATAAAATGCTCAAGTGTGAAATTAGGTCAGAAAAAGTTAAAAAAAAACTCCTATTGTTTCGGAAACTGGGGACGAAGGAATTTATGGATCTGCTGAAACCTAGAGCGCAAAGTACAACATTCTTACAACCACGTATTTGAAAACGCTGCAACACTTGGTATGTCTGCCCTCGCCCTCCTCCCACTCCAACACAATAATGGATGTTGCAATCACACATCTCCTTTCCACCTGGGATTCTCTCAAAATCGATACTTTCTCAGGCGTTTCATCAGCCAGGCGGCATTCATTCGCGAAGGCTAGCGCCGCAGTCACGGGAAACTGGGTTACTGATGAGATTTCAGCCCCTACCATCTAATTAACTCCCCAAGCAACCTCATTTGCACACCGACTCGTTCTGCTTGGAAATCCTGAAATCCATAACTATTTGATTTTTTCCTGACTGGTGTGTTTTTGCTTTCCAGGAACGTAGCCTAGATGCCCGCACTTCCCACCTTCAAAGAAAATGCGCGTGTCATCGATGCCGTCCTTCTCTGTGTTATCTTGACGTATGCTTTTGATAATCGTGATTTGTACAGTGCCAACCTGCAGTCTTGTGGCGGCTTCTGTGTGCTGCGTGGCTTTACTGAACATAAATAACGTTATTCAGTGCATACTTCATACAGAAAATACGCTGAGGTGGGTAATACAGCAGAAAAGGTGGCTTGGTGAGTTAATGCTTGCCAGGCCTTACACGGTTAGGTGAACTAATATTACACATTCATAATTTGAATCACAGAATAATTCTCTTCTCTGTTCCAGTGTGTAAGATTTAAAGTGCTTCACCCCTTAGCGGGGGTAGTAAGCACTTTACGATGTTATTGGAATAGACACAGGGCTTTAAGTGGGCCGGGGCCGGCAGTTCTAAAAAGCAGGTGTCGAGACGGGTCTCTTTCGGGGTCTCTACTGTTGCCCCCACACCCTCCGAGTGAAACAAAATAAATCTTAACTTGACAACAATACCACCATACACTGCTTTTAATACATCTCTAAAGGGACTCGTTACGGTTCTTTCCCAGTCTCATTTCAGAACTGAAGCATGTTAACTATTTTATACAAAGAACCCATTGCTGTTTATTTGTCTTATGCTACTAACAACCATTGACAAGGCCAATAGTCATGGCTGCTGTGCTGTAGGTGTAATGTTACTTGTATTATACATCTAGATGCAAAGACAGAAAGAAGCAGCAAAATACCAGTCGGGAAGCACATAATGCTAGGGAGAGATTTCTAACTTATGTGTTTTAGCCACGCCCTTAATTATATTGGCAACAACCCTTTGAGACCCCCCAGTTTTTTCATCTCACTTAAAGCTCTGAATCGACGTGTTCTCATATTTGCAGATTACAACAAGTAATAGAAAGGGAGTAGTTTTAGTACAATTATTTTACTAGTATTTTAGAAAAATGTTTTTAAAAATATTAACGTTTTTATTTTGGACGTACTTACTGAACAGTTCAGTGACTTGGTGTGAGTGTGGTATGGCCACAGATTAAGTATTTGCACAGTGACTTGTTGTCATTCATTCTGTAGCTAGTTGTGGAAACTGATGTCCGCTTTTTTCAAAACATTTTGAGTTATGATATGAGTTTAAATATACTGGTTTCCTTTAACTGTGGCAAATCTATGGCTAATTCTGTCAAGGAGGCTCCCCATCACGTGTGACACTTTCAGTCAGTCCTTGCATTCTGGAACTTGTAGTTTAACGTTTTCGACAATAAGCGTGCACCTGAATGTCTTACCATTGATCAAGTTAATAACAAATAATTGTCAAAGCCTGTAGGAAGTTGGCTCTGTATATACTATATCAAAATGAGGTATAGTGTGCACAGAGTCCAGTCTATCAGAGAATGGCGACGGAACATCTAGCCCCTTTGACTGCGTTGAAGGATAAATGGGAAATAGACATCGGGAAACCCATCCCAGATCTGACGTGGCCCACGCTGCAGAGACGGGCCTGGAAGAGCACACGTAATGCCCGGTTTCAGCTGGTGCAGTACTTCATCTTGCATAGGGCATACTTGAGGCCAGCTAAATTATTTCAGTATTTTGGGGGCCCACACCGCAATGCCCTCGCTGTGGGGAGGAGGGGGCTGACTTTAAACATATGTTTTGGTCCTGTGGCGCGCTGAGCTGCTATTGGGGGGAGGTCATCGATTGCTTGACCCAAGTGACAGGGCGGGAATTGCGGGTGGAAATGGGAGTTTGTCTGCTGCTATGGTTTCCCCACACGCCGCGCACGAAAATCACGAGCAAGTTTTGCGACTTAGGGCTGGTGGTGGCCAAAAGAGAAATTACCCTACACTGGAAATCGAGGGCTGGTCCCAGCTTTAGAAGGTGGAGAGCGACCTTCACCAAATGGGCAGGTAGCGAGGGCACGCTTTGGCTGCAGCTAGCGCTGCGGGGAAACGATGAAAAGGCGTTGGCCATGGCACATGCATGGGAAGCGCTAGTGGTTGACCTCCAGGGGTGGGGCACTGCAGCGGAGGAGGGCACTGAAGCACTGGAGCAGCCGGCAGAAGCGTAGGTGTGAAGAGACACCGGATGGATTACACATGAGGGTGGGAGGGCTTTCCTTCTCCTGTCTGCTCTGAGCCTGACCATGGGGGTGGGGAGTAGCCCGCGGCCACTAACACGGCTATTTATACGAAAGATTTATCCCGGTACCTGATGTTATGGCACACTGACATGTGGGTGGGGGGAGGGTGCATTTGCTTAGGGGAGTGTTGGGGGACAGTGCATTGGTAGCTGGAAGTGGTCTACACTGTACTATGCAATGGTTTCTATCTGCGGGAGATGACTACTGATATGATGGAGATTGCGGATCGCAATTGTAATTGAGGAATGCAATAAAAATTGTTTTTGAAAAAAAAAATAGTGTGCACAGAGTCCAGTGGAACCCCAAAGGTAGGCAGAGGTAAAAGAAGATCGCACTTTACTGTCTATTTGTGGTAGTGTGGGCGAGCAGTAAGGTTTTATCAGAGGGTAGTGTTAAGCATTTGTTAAACACACTCAATCTGCAAATGATGTCACACACTCAAAAACTGAACTCAGACCAATTTTGTTTGTATAAAAATATTAAGTTATTTTATTTCTAGAACCAAGCCTGGCACATGTAAGTGAAATAAATGCTTTGCAAAATATTATGCAGTGTTTACAATTGAATGCAAGTTTGAATGCAGTTGTGTGAAATACAGGTAAGTCAGGGATTCAAAATTACTGTACAGATTACTTTTCAGTTACTTTTTAGATTACTTTTTAAGCTACTTTTTAACTCAGTGTGATATGCCTAGATATCACACTGGGATATTTCCTACAGAAAAATTAAGTAAAATCAATTGTGTACTGTTGTAGTTTTTCAGGTTTTCATACAATTCAACTTCACACTTTGAACAATTTTCAGGGAAAAACAGTCAATGTATTCATATGGAGAGAAATGAAGTTATCGGTTAAAAGGTAATTACCCGGTCTTTGGGGTTGAGTTTCTGGGGTTAGAACACGGGTTCCCTAGGGTCAAGGATGCACTCTTAAAGCACCCTCAGCTGCACTAGGGTGGCCAGGAGCTGAGGCCCAATGTTATCCAATGGGGGATAGGGTGCCTCTGGTTACTGGCTGCGCACGAGCAGGCCACAGAATTGTGGGAGCAAAGCTCCTGGTGTTAGGCTCAGGGCAAAGGGGGATCCTGCTTAGCACACCAAGTGCGCACGCAGGGGTGCAGGGGGTGGGTGCAGGGTGCTGGTTTGGGGTCAGGTAACCCGTTGATTTCAATGGGGATTGCCAGTTTTGTTTTTTAGCTACAGGCTCGGTTAAGGAAGACTTCTGGAAGGGACCAACAGCTGGCCAGGTAAGTTGGAGGGCTTGGGCACGTAGGTGCATCTCAGGTTCTTTTCTCCAGGGCACAGGGTGGCTGGATGCAGGGGTGACTTTTGAGGTCGGATTTCACCCTACCGGGCCACTCGCGTTTTGGGGGGGTGTCTCTGTGCAGAAGCTGCAGGTGACGTCGGGGAGTCCTGGAGTGGTCAACCCCCGGTGGACTTGGACCTTGGAGCGTTGGGGGACCTTGCTGGGACCAGTGGGCCACTCAGATTCGGGCCATAGGCGTCGGGTGCTGTGATGGTTCCAGGCATCGGGTTTCTTTGTTCTCAGCAGGCTCAGAGTTATTCTTAGCTGTTTCTTTTGAACAGAGCTGCTGTTCACAGGAGATCCGGTCTTTGTTGAAGGTAGTCAGTCCTCCCAGGGGGAGGTCGCTGACTGTAGGGCACGGCGACTTTTGGCGCAGGATCCCAGGAAACTGCAGACGGGCCTGTAGGGCTGGGGAGAAAGTCAGTTCTTCTCTGCCGTCTCCTATACTGGGCATCTTCTTTCGTCCTTCTTCGTTGTGGGAATCTCTCTTCCCAGTTCAGGGCTGCCCCCTAAATACTGTATTTAGGGGGCGTTTTAGGGGGCTCAAGGTCAGTACCCAATGGGCTACTGACCTTAGGGTGACTACACCCTTGGTGTACTCACCCCACGTGGGGGAATGAGCACAATCCCTAATCCTGATTGGGGAGTGCCTGCCATCTGCAAGATGGCGGGCATTGAAGAGGTGGCTTCACTTCGCGTCCCCCACCTGAGGGGCGGTGTTGGCAGAGGTGGGCACACCGTCTGGGTTGGCTAATTTTTTCCGCCTGTCTTCCCGTCGAAAAGGAGGGAAGACAGGAAGGGGGCCCGCTCCTGATAGCAGGAGAGGCTGGGGCTCGCATTACAAAGCCTGCAAGGCCTTTGTAGCTCCCCTGCCACAGATGGCTCTTCCTGGCCTGGGGGAGTTATGAAGGTGTAAACACCTCTGCCCAGGAAAGGCTTTGTTTCTGAGCTCAGGGAGCAAAGGCTCCCACCACAGGGGTCCAGGAACAACTCTCATGGTGGCAGGCTGGTGTGTACCAGCCAGGGAACCTACCAGAGGCTGGTAGTTTTTAGGGTGCATCTCTAAGATGCCCTCTGAGTGCATTTTTCATTAAATCCCACACTGGCATCAGAGTGGGTTTAATGTGCTGGGAAGTTTGATACCAAACTTCCCAGTTTTCAGTACAGCCAATATGGTGCTGTGGAGTTCGTAATGACAAACTCTCAGCGCCATATACTCGTAGTGGCAGTACTGCACTTACAATGTCTAAGAATTGGCTTAGACACTGTAGGGGTACAGGGCTCATGCACCTGTACCCTCACCACTGGTGTAGTGCACCCAGCTAGAGGGGTGGCTGACCATTGCAAGGGCAGTGGGTTGTAGGCATGGCACAGTCGACTCTTCACTTTGTTCTGCACCAAAACACGCAGCCTGCAAAGGCAGTGTCTGTGTGTGTAAAGGTACAGGGCATCTAGGTTAGGTTAGGATAAAATCTTATAAAGCGCAACAGCTGCCCCAGCAAAGGGGCGTCCCGGCACTAGTGGTGGCACAATAAGTGCTGCAGCCCTTCGGGGCCTTCTCTGGTCACAGTGCCCTTAGTACCCATGGCACCTTTTACACAGGACTGACATGTGACCAGAGAGGTTCCAAATGGGGGTACAAGGTACAGTTTTTGGGAAAGACCACAGGCCCTGGGAACCTAATTGTCAGGGACCCAGGGCACATCAAGTCAAAGTGCATCATTAGTCTGGCAAAAAGTGGGGGGTTACTGCAAAAGAAACCCAGCTTCCTACAAAGCATCTATGTATAGTGTTTTTTTTGCAAGGGGTGTTTTTGGTAATAGTAGTTGTGTGTGTTGCCCCAGGTGCCCTAGAAATAAAATCTCATTTTGGGCTACAAAAATATTGAAAGTAGGGCTACGGCCCCCTTGATGAACTGGCTGCACTAGAGTAAACAATGAAAGGATGAAAAAGAATCAGAAGAACAGAAGATTAAGGTGCACAGTAGCCATTTTTGACAAAGGACTAGTATTTTCGTTGTGTGCAGGTCTTTAATTTTGGGACAAAAAAAATGAAAATCAATATTGTTATCATGACAGCAAAGCAAAACAAATGAACGTGCAAGTTTGCTTAGTGGATATCACTGTGTATTTATGACAGGCTAAGGCATGCAAGCACCTAAACATCCTAAATGAAAAAGCTATAAATTAGTAATTGAAACATTGTTGAGACAGAAAAGTAAATACATCAAAGAACATGCTGGCTTTAATTACAAGCTACAAATCCTGTTAAATCTGAAGTCTAAGAAAGGGCCACTTGATGCCCCATCACAAAACCCAACGGGAACACAAATGGGAGAAAAGTAAAAATGGTGGAGAAGGGTGGTGTGTTTTTGAGGAGGATGGTAGGCCATGTTGGAGGAAGCGGATCCTATTCAAAGCCCTTGTTCTGGTTTGCAGGGCAGTGTTTCTAGCCAGCCCAGCTGACCTTGTGAGGAGATTTGCACCCCATCACCCATCTTGAGCGCTGCGCTCAGCCTCTGCTGTGTTGCTGACTGTCCCGTGCATTATGCGCTTAAGGAAGGGTGGAAAAGCTTGTTGGTTTCTTGCTGCTAAAGCATGGAACAATCTTCCTTGTGATCTTTGTAAGATTGCCTTTGAGACCTCCCTCAGAAAGCAACTGAAAACATGGCTTTTTTCTTCTAGGACATAGGCCACCATTGCCGGGATGCATATAAGTTTTTGCTTTATGCATATAAGTTTTTGCTTTTAGCGCCGGGACACTCTCTGAGTAGCATCTATAAACCCCTCCATTCATTCATTTAGTTGTAAACATTGTTATTGCTATGAAATATGTGAGCTTTCTGCATCTCAAGGAGCAGGAAAATAAGGATGCGCCGGGTGAGGATAGGCAAAGTAACAGTATGGTTAGATTGAGGCCAGAAGGGGTCAGGAGATGGAAGCGGAGGTTGGATAAGTATTGAGTTGAGACTAGGTATAGTGAGATGACGAGAAACGTTGATGTGCTTGTTCTGTACTTTTGGATATTGCTCTAGGATTAAGAGGGGGAAGGTAGGTGAAATGGATTCATTGTTGGTTAGCAGTTATGTTTTGGGGTTAATGGAATGCAGTGGGCATGGCAAGAGATGGGGTGAACAAAATGGGAACAGCTGTTGCACCCATATCAGTGAAGCAAAAGCTGTTTATGGCCACTGGAGGTTTTCTAGATTTAGGTGGGGGGATGAGTTTGGCCAGCTTATGGACCGAGTTGTTTGAAAGCTTCTAAAGAAAATGTAAGATATGTGTGGAAAGCAGTCAGGAACGATTATGGTACGAACATGGCACATACAGCTGTGTTGTTGGACAGCACAGTATTGACGTGTGAGCATTAGGGGATAAAGAATCGGAGGAAGGCATTTACTATTGAAAGAAAACTATTTTGTCATGGAGAAATATATAGCCTGGTTTCCTTTATGCTAATAAAAAGTATAATCTGTATTTCTTCTCTCCGGAGCAGAAGGTGCATCAGTCGGTGACGGACTACGACATTCATTTACGCGATATGGATGAGAGCATTTTAGTCAAGTCGATAATGGTGAGGTTGTGGATGGAAAGTTGGAGAATGGACAGCAGGTGGAAATCAGAGGTCTGGAAGATAAGATAGGAGAGTTTTTTCTCCGGTGCAGGAGTGGTTACTTGGAGTTTTTAGAATGGAGTTACCAACATGAGAGGACTTGGCGATTTAACCTGATCACTGGCTGGCAGGGGTTTAGGTGCACAAACAGTAGGCTGGAGAAAAGAAAAGAAATGTCAAAAGGAGCAACAAGAATGAATAAGTAGGAGGTAAATGGAGGTAAAAGAAAGTTGAAGGTAGACCAGTTATGTCCAGGAAGCTAGTAGGTAGGTATTGGTTATGGTAGAAGACCACTAGTCAGAAGAAGGTTGTGACAAGATATGGCGACGCTATAGGACTGGAAGCTTAGCTTTGGTGCACAGACAACACAAAGGGGCGATTGTGGGGTCTAGGAGAGGATGTTAGCCGATAGGCTAAAGCAAGTTGTTTTTTTAGGGGTGGGCCAAGCATTGATTTGTATTCACACATTTGGTTAGATTTAGTCTGTTATGTGAGGAACCAGGTGTCATAATGCAGATATCTTTTTTTTTATAAAGGGTCAATGCAAGATTCAGAGAATGTTGCTGAATGAGTGATAATTTCTCCCAAAGGAAAATTAAATCCGCTATCTGTATCTTACACAACCCTATATAAAAGAATTTGTTTCGCATCACATTTGTAAAAAGAAAATTAAATCTCATCTTAAATCAGTAGCTGACATTGTGTCATGCATAACCTTTCAGAGTGAATTGTACACAGTTTTGCTTTTGTTTATTGTGTAAGGCAATTAAGTCAAGTGCCACATTTTTGTTATAATACGCCAATCGATCTGATAAAATCAGCCCTTTTCACAATATACAGGGTTTATTATTGATTGTGCCATTTCCTCCAAAGGGGACGATAAATTAAATGTGGGGAGTTGATCTCCCTGGCTGAGGTAGATTACATGTTTCACAGGGCTCCATATGTCTCCTTGGCCTCTGCTTGAGGCTTGGCATGAGCTTCCTCAGGAACCGTGGTTTTACCATTCTTGTGCAAGCACAAGTTAGTGGCCCACACATGCGGGTTGGTTAGTGACCAGCTTCCCCTTTCCTACCTGATCAACACTGAAAAAAGGCAACCCCTGTATCAGTTGTTTTCAGACAGTGCCACTGGTTTCTCCTGTTCTTTGGCCCTAAACTTTATATTTGCAAAGAAAATCAGGAATCCTACTCCCTGGTATTAGATGCACGAGATCTTTTTTCCCACCATCACCCATTCCACATGAGAAGCCAAACTCAAGTAAGATAAACGAGTGATGAAACACTGTTCACACCCTAACTAGATTAAAGTGTATAAACATGGACATCTTACACAACACCACCATCACCTGGATCCTCATGAAGAATAATCGCACCCAATCATGATTGTCAGAAATTGCTATGGATGTGTATGTGATGCCTTTGGGATATGTTTACCTTATGGTACTGTTACTGTTGAAAATAAAAACAAAAACGTTCATATAAAAAAGGACAGTAAATAATCACAGTATTACTGTTATCTGCAAAGCAGACTTTCACGTAGACGCTCATACATACTGAGCTTGTTGTGAAAGGGCTCTTCCTTAGGTTCCGTCAAAAGTGCTACTCAATATTAGGTTTGAACATAATACAAACACAGCAGGTTAGGTTGAGCAAGACGTAACAGCAAAGAATTAACGTAAGTGAACCAAAAAACAGGACAATGCTGATTCTTGCTCACATACCTGTAAGTTATAACACCTTCTTTTAATTTAAATATTTATAGAGCCACATATAGGAAGCCAGCAATATTGCACTCCTTGTGAGTAATGACAAAAGAAAAAGAAGGCTAAGGGAACTAGGAATGCTGGTGAGGGCGGGAAGCTAGCCAAGGAAGAAAAAGGAATAATCTGTATGTGAGAAAAAGAAGAAGGAGGAAAAACCTCCCTCCGCAACCTATAAAACTGTTCTCCTCTTTAGACTCCTTTTCATAGCAGTCTGTGGCATGTGGAAGAGTCCAGACATTTACCTGCTACTCCTTATACTATCCTTGAATATTTGACCCACCGCTTTCATGGACACTCATCAGTCTGTGTGGCTCTCTGTCATGTCATGGAAACTCTGGATCTCTGTTGCTCTGTCATGGAAATGTTGAGAAAACCAAATCTTTGGGTTAGTTCTACAAGTTTTGACGTTCCCACCCACAGATGCCTGAACTGAGTCCAGAGCACCAGCGCTCGGGAGTAAAAGTCCAGGTTGTTGTAGCCCCACACAACCCCACTCAACATACTTGTTGATGTGGTGTCCGTGCTTTGTGGGTTATTAACAGTCCCTTAAAAAAGAGTTAGGGACGCAGTGGAAATTCAGAACCAATTCCGTTCTTTAGAATATCGTACACCGGTACTGCTCTAAGAAAAATACACTTTGCATTTAAAAGTGTCTTATTTCAACAGTCTCATCCTCTTGCTTAGCACATGATTAATAACTACACAGAATATAATCAGGACAGCACCTACGCACGTCACTTTTGAGAATAATATGAACATTTTTAAAATACTTTGAATGTCATTAGCAACCCAACACTTAAAAGACTACTTTTATGCGCTATACTATGAGAGCAAGGAGTAGCTTTACTCGCATTTAGCATTTCTTTGGATTCAGAGCACTGCATATCTGTTTATAGCACGAAGCTGTAGTTATCAGCCTTAGGCCAGGAGAGAGAATTCTGTATAAAGAAAACACACATCAGGTGGGCTCAGCTTCACTTGGAACTGGCTCGGTATCAGCTATTAGCACAGGGATGGATGTTGCAGCAGTACGGTAATCTGACAGTCTGTCAGGATCTCCTACAATAATCTGAGGCGAGGGCCTCTCCGAGTCCTTTCCCACTGCATAGGGTTTTTCTAGAATTAGCCACCGACCTTTACCCTACTTGGGGGATTGTCCATTAAATTCCTACATAACCTACATGCTTGAATATGAGTCTTAAGACGAACCACTATAAACCAGTATTACAAAAGAAAACCAATTAAGGCTACATTGTTTATGTTATGTTTGCTCTCTGACCTTGAAATATAGATAACAGGGAACCTGTCCCAGACTGATGTCACCTGCAAGCTTCCATGACAGAGAGCTAGCTACAGAGAAGTATGGGTTTCCATGACAGAGAGCTACTGGGAGGAATTAGTTTCCATTACAGACAGCAACAGAGAGGCATGCGTTTCCACAACAGTGACAGAGCTCCTTAGACTTTCCATGACAGAGCTTGCTGCACAGAGGAATGAATGTTTTCAAGGTTTGTGTTTAGATGACTTGACACTTTCCCAGGATCTTTGAAAGATACAGACAGACAATATCTAGGTCAAAGGTAGACAGGCCAATGATCAGGCAAAACATTGAGTCTGGCCATCACAAATGGGGTCTGGCCTTTGGGTCTTAACAACATACACTTTTGGGTCTCTGTTGCTCTCTGTCATGGAAACTCTTAGGCCTCTGTCGCTCTCTCTCTCTCATGGAAACTAATTCCTCTCTGTGTGCCATGGAAACTCATTCCTCTGTGTACCCCTGTCATGGAAACTATTGGGTTTTCTGTTTCTCTCTGTAATGGAAATTATTGGGTCTCTGCCTCTCTGTCATGGAAACTCTTAACTCTGTGCAGCAAGCTCTGTCATGGAAACTCTAAGGAGCTCTGTCACTCTTGTGGAAACGCATGCCTCTCTTGCTGTCTGTAATGAAAACGAATTCCTCCGTGTAGCTCTCTGTCATGGAAAACCATGCCTCTCTGTAGCCAGCTCTCTGTCATGGAAGCTCGCGGGTCTCTGTCCCTCTCTTTAATGGAGACTCATGCCTCTCTGTAGATTGCTCTCTGTCATGAAAACTGTTGGGGCTCTGTCACTGTTATGAAAACTCTTGGGAACTTTTCACTATCTGTTAGAAAACTCATAACTCTCTGTACCAAGCTCTCGGTCATGGCAACTCCTAGGTCTCTGTTGCAGACCGTCATGGAAACTCATCTTTCTGTGTAGCTGTCATGGAAACTCATCCCTCTGAGTAGTTCTCTGTCATGAAACTAATGCCTCACGTAGTTCACTGTCACGGAAACTGATCGCTCTGTGTCACTTTCCATCATGGAACCTCAGTTATCCTCATACAAAAACTGCCCTCCAACACTGTCCTGCTTAGTATGTGCTGTACACAGCAGCATGCATGCAAAGAAGGAAAAACTCAAAAATATGAAGACATTCCTCCTCATTACGCCTTCCTCTATGAGACATAAGATTTTTGTACACATACCTGTCTGCGAATGTTTGAAGATAGGGATTTGCGGCAAAACCCATGAGTTGTTGCTTGAAAAAGCGCATGTACCACCTATGGGATGCCCCTTGAAACAAAGTAATGTAAAGCAGTGCATTGCGCAACTCTGTGTTGCTTTGGGAAACTATGCAACACAAATTCTGATCTGCGTTGGATAGTGAATCCCAGGGACTACTGTGGCACTGTGTGCTTTTTGAGACTCTACTAACCTGCTGCTAATCTCGGTGGAGCCCTGTTTGTCCCGTGCGAGCTGCGGTGTATTCCCTGGTGGGACGTGGTCCCAGGGTTAATCACCACCTGCCTCCAGTGTTTGCCGATACCACCTTGGGAGCGGACTCCAATTCTCAGGGTGCAATCCTCTGACCACAGCTGCCGCGAGTGAGGGGGAGGCATGGTCATCATGCATAAAGCGCTGCCTCTCCCCCGCGGTGCGGGACGCAGCCCGGACAAAGCCTGGACAAGGGCGGGCCCGTCAGGGGCCGCAAGAGGCTGGGCTGGCTAACCCCACTGACACTTATCATCCGTGTATTCAACTGGTGAGACTTTGGGTGTTAAGTCCGCTACTTTGTGAACGGGACTCAAATTTTGTTAGACATAGCAGTTTTTGGGCCCACATATTTATAACTAAGGGATCTGCACAATGAGTAAAAGAAAGTCACTCACAGGAAAAGGGGTTGCGGGTACCTTGGATGCTTTCCTGACATTGGCAGAATCAGCGCTAATGCATGAAATAGCATTAAAAGAACGTAGACTATCCATTGAGCCTGTGTTAGCTGGACCTCACTCTCCATTGTTTGTTCATGAAGCTAATTTACCTGCTGCTTGTCCTCCTACGATATCCCCCATTCCCGAACCTATTATAAAAGACTCACTGTGTGTTCATTCACATGATTCACAGGAAGTGATTAAGGAGGGTGTAAGGCCTAAAATCATCACCAGGGGTCAAAAAGCCAAAAAAAGTCAACCAACATGGTCAAAACCTCCAGGGAAGAAAAGGAAGGTGTCGGGTAATACTAGGCAAACTAACAAACAGCCCACATCACTGGAACCCATGACGATAATGGGTTTGCATGCGCCACCCCCTGAGCATACACTTCCTACAGAGGCCGCTACCACCTGTCCCATAGGCTCGCACACCCGGGAGTTCTGGCGGAAATTGGAGGAAATCTTCTCAGCTGTTGTGAGCCCGCTAGCGGCGACCCTTAATATCATCAAGGGTAGACTAGCTAACTTGGAAAGGCTTATGAACCATCCCTCCGTAATACCACAAGGTCCCAGTCAATCTGTCCCTAAGGTACCACCTAGTTCTGTGGACGCCGCCACTCATAATCTTCCCCCGAATAGTGCGCAGTATATGACCACTCTGTCTCTAGGGGCCCCACAAGTGCTACCCAGCCTAGAACATCCTATTTTTGAAGGGGCTGCTCCCTCGCAATCTTTGGCAGGTCACTCGATGAGCCCTCATTCTACCTGGCAGCAGGGTAATCTGAACGCCGCCAACTGAACTTTTAACCCTAAACAACAGTCATTACATAAGGCGGGTCCGGAGATCTCATCCTGTTTGTATTTAGGACCCCAGAGCGCTTCTGGGGGGGGGAGTCACGGGCCCGAAGGTATTACACCTCCCACCGGAAGCGACACCACTTAATAATAGTGCTGGTGAACGTCCCCCCTCTGCTGCAAGGGGAGTTTGAACACTGGTATACCCTACGAAATAAATCTCTGCACTATTTAAGTGGGAAAACAGGTTTGACAACTGAACGTTTTCTGAATTTAGAATGGCTCGTCGGATAGGGTGGGTGGGCTACTCCGACAAGACTTTGCTGGGTGATTGTGTAGTTCTTTCTTTTGCATCCCCAGCACTTGTCCGTACAATCTTGACTATGGTGGGTAACTGACCAGTCAGAAGCAAGGGGTTAAGTAGTGTCCCGTTGGGTTTCTTTTATCATCCCCCAAGACCCTTTCAACATCGTTCAGAGGGCTTCTGTGTAGGTCCTCTTTATCACAGCTACCCAATCCCTGTAACTAACCCCTTTGAACCTCTTTACAACATGGAAGAGGTCGACTGACTGATGATTCCCTCACAGCAAATTGAAACAGCAGATGGGGGGCTTGACAAGTTAGTGGTCTGCCTTAAAGCCCAGTATAGTAGGACAGTTAGCTCCAGCACTGCGATCAACCTACTTCCCCCTTCGACTCTGTGCAACGGTAGGGAGTCTGCGTGCAGTAATTCCCCTTCAGACGTTTTGAGAAATAACATCGTGCTTAGCACCATTGCAGGGCCTCCACACAGCTTAAGTAACCCTCCCCCACATCACAAGTGAGCCCTATCCCAATAACATTAACTACTGCATCCAGCATTACCTCTTGGAACATTGCAGGGCTGCGCTCGAAGATTCAAAACCCGCTGTGGTGTGAGTTCATTGCAAGTACTGACATCCTGTGTTTACAGGAAACATGGGAGTTAGAGCCAATACACATTAATGGCTACATTACTTTTAATACTCCTGTGGTGAAGGGTTTGGGAGGAAGGCCCAAGGGAGGGTTGTGCACATATATTTTTAATAAGCTAGCGGCGGATAAGACTGTATTTTGTGCAGGGGATTGTTACTATCACATTATTCAATTATTTATAAATCACTCACAGTGTGTGCTCATGGTACATTTTTATAATAATGTTCCAGCGGGGGAGCTTGGGTTTGAGCTTACAAGGATTAGTGAGGCCTTGGATGCCATTCGTAATCTGAGATCAAAGGACACTATGATAATTTTTTGGGGGATTTTAACTGTGCATTGTGTAAATCGGTGGACCCCAGACCATGTGGTCTCTATAATGAAGAGGGGGAGCTTAATTGTCATTTTTCACATACAAAGGGCGGGGAACTTTTTAATTAACTATTGTCCCGGTATGATCTGGGATTTGTCAATGAACTTGTTTCTACCCCCGTGACCATGTCCTCGACTTTTAATGGTAGAGGTTTTGTTTCTATCATTGATTTTATGTTAGCTTCATATACCCTTGCCCCAAGGCTGCTTTCTTTTATGATCGCATTGAGTGATCACTAGCCGCTTTGTCTTAAGCTATTTCTATCCGCCCAAGGTTTTATGGGGAAGAAACCAGAAAACCGGATGATGGGTACCTTAGAGTTGAAAAAAAGAATGGGTATGCCTTTCGCTGGTCCAAAGTTGACCCAGAGGCATTGACAAAACAGCTTATCTGGTCACGTAAACCAGCCTTTGATATCTGCCGGAGTGAGCTTTCCAATTCGGATGACATAGTGCACTCCTTCCTTGAGATAACTAAAGAGGTCAGGAGTTTATTGAGCGTTCAATGCCGCAATAAGCCGAAAACCCCAAGTTGGTTTAACAGCGCCTACACTAATGCACACTCTGAACTGAAGCTAGAGCTTCATAGACAACCCAGATCGCCTGGGGCGGGTAAGGAGGGCAAGAGCAGATTATAAGAGGGCAATTGCTGATAGAAAAAGGTGCCTGAGGGAGGAAGCCTGGGATTCGCTCCAAGCAGCCACCCTACGGAAAGACGCTGTGGCCTTCTGGAAGGTACTTAGGGCCCCTCCCTTGTGTGGGGGAGAAGGCCCCACCATCGAGATTGCAAATCCAGAAAAAGATTGGGTTAGTCATTTTTCTGAAGTATATAATGGTCCAGTCAATCACAACCATCAATCTCCGGGAATATATTCCACATTTCAAGGCAACCTCCACGTAACGCTGGACAAAGTAGATCTAGCTCTTGCTCGAAGCCAGGGGGACAAGGCACCCGGCCCGACGAGGTACCAGTTGACTTATTTAAATCAAATGTCCTGCTATGGGGCCCGCTTCTAACCCAAATGGTCAATGCTAGTGTTTGCACTGCATTTCCAAAGACTTGGGTGGAGTCCATCATAATCCCAATTTACAAGAAGGAAAATCGTCAAGATCCTGATTGTTATAGACCAATTTCCCTTCTTGATTCCATGGTGAAGGTGGAGGGACGTGTAGTCCTGCAGCGTGTACAGGATTGGGCAGCAGAAAATCAGGTTCTGTCAGACCTTCAGTATGGCTTTCGGGAGGGGCTGGGCACCACAGAACAGAGCTTAAACCTGGCCATCATCATAGGGAAATATATAAGAGCTAAAAAGGGGAGACTTTACTTACTCTTTGTTGATCTAACAGCAGCGTTTGATTCCGTAATACATGTTAGGCTATGGAAGATTCTTGTAGGCCTAGTGGTGCATCATAACATTATTGCCTTCTTGCAGCGTTTTTATGAGGGAGCCTCAGTCAGCGTCAGATACGGGGTGGAGGGTCAGTGCACAGACGCTTTACCTGTAAGGAGAGGGGTCAGGCAGGGTTGCGTCCTGGCCCCCTTTCTTTTTTAATTTATACATCAACGGGTTGGCCGACGCTCTCTTAAAGTGCGGACAAGACTTTCCCCAAGCAGGTGGGCGACCTATACCGGCCCTCTTATATGCCGACGATGCCGTCTTAATGGCACGCACGCGAAATGGTTTGCAAAGGGTTTTGGATAGTTTAAACGCCTTCATGCTTGATCCGGGCTTAAGCATTAATTTCTCAAAGACCTTCGTAATGAGCTGTGGTAAAGGAGCACGACGGGGAAACGGGTAGGGACATATGTCTGGACGGTAGGAAGCTAGCGTCAACAAGAACTTTCTCGTACCTTGGTCTCCTTTTTAATCAGAATGACACCTGGACTCGCTCCATTGAGATGAAAAAACTTGGTTTTAGCAGATCAACTAACGCCCTTGTCACTTTCGCGAAGAAGTTGGGAAGGAAGCCACCGGGGGAACTCCTGCACATATATAAGGCGCAGTGCATATCAGCGGCGATGTACGGGGCTGGGGTGTGGGGCTTTGCCAATCCTCTCCACCTACAAATGGTGGAAAATGCCTTTCTGTGGTACATCCTCTCAGTTCCCCATGACACATCCTCATTTGTGTGCCATAAGGAGCTGGGTCTTCCTTATATAACGGACCTTATCAAATTGGAGCCAGTACTTCTTTGGCACAGAATATGGGTCATGAACAGACCCACCTAAACAGAGATATCCTGCGCGATTGCATTAGGCTGGAAGGGGCGCTAAAGATCCCCTGGCTCAGGTTCGTTTATAGGTTCTTGAATGATCTAGGACATCCAGACTATTTCACAAATCCTAGCTCCATGGTTCAGATTTCAAGAAAAGCACTGAAGAAAGAGGGCCTCGAACTGTTGGGCTCCCTAAGAGCAGCAGATGGAGTCACTAAACCCACAGTTGTGCAACATCAGTTAGGACTTATCTCTTTGGGCACGGAACCTTATTTAGATTTTGTTCCTAGTGGCTATGATAGAATGCTTCTGATAAGTTTCAGACTGGGCACTGTTCATAGACTAGTAACAATACCCAAAATGAACGACTGGTCAAGACTCCTACCCCCGTGCCCGTGTGACTCCCATTCAGAGCAGTCCACTATTCACCGAATTCTTTTTTGTAAGCTGTTCTCAGAAATAAGGAAAGTTTGGCTACTGCCTCTTTTAAGACAGCAAGGCCTTAGGCAATGCCGTCCAGCGCGTGTTCGTCTACAACTACTAGAGAATGAGCATGTGGCTTGGAGGGTATCTAATCTCCTGAAGAAGGTCCTTTGGCTAAGGAAAAGTATGTCATTTGAGGCTTTGGAGGCCTCCCTTTAGGCGGTGAAGTGGGACTTGATATGTGTTATTATTTTACAAGGTGTAAACTTTCAATGTTATGAGAATTTGGTATTTTATAGGGTTTTTTTTCTTTTTTTAATCTATAATTTTTTTACATGTTTTGTGCTTTTATGACTGTCATTAATATGGTCGAATAAAGCTTAATATTGATTGATTGATTGATTGAGACCAAAAAATATTTTTCCCAATGTTTGTTATGTTGGTGAGGGCTTGGCATCTTCCACAACAATAAAGTTTTACAAAACCCATGTCAAAACAAGACATGCAGTGACAATAACAAAAGCTGGACCTCAATGTCAGACCTATTGGCTTTGCCAATAGTTATTTTAAATTCCCCCCCCCCCCCATAATCTTGTTGAATATGATAACACTGATTTTCCTTTATGAATATTTTTGGGAAATACTAGCATGTATCAAACACATTTTACTAAATGATGCTTCAAAGAAATGTTATGTTATGTTATGTTATGTTATGTTATGTTAGTGACATTTATTACGCGCACAGCTGCCCCAGCTAAGGGGCGTCCCGGCGCGCGACAAGGCACAACATATCTAACATAAAACCACGGAAACAGCAAGGTCAAAACAGAAACGTTTTTAAGGATTTCCGAAAGAGCAGAAGGTCATTAGAAGTGCGGAGATGGAAAGGGAGCGTATTCCAAAGGGCTGCAGCTTTCACCCGAAAAGAACGCCCACCAGCGCGACAGAGCCTGAACCTCGGGACTACAGCGAGCGCCTGCTCCGACGATCTTAATACACGTGATGGAACATAGCCAGAAATGAAATTAGAGAGCATCAGAGGAGCAGAACCTTTCAAAATTTTGAAAACCAGACATAAAACTTTAAAATGGATACGCGACTTAATCGGTAGCCAGTGTAGTGCTCGGAGAGTGCTAGAGGCCGAACAGAACCTAGGCAAACCGACAATAGCTCTGGCCGCGGCATTTTGCACGCGTTGAAGCCGCACAAGTTCTGCCTGATTACTCCCCAGCAGGAGCGAACTAGCATAGTCCAGGCGAGAAAGAACAGTAGCCTGCACTACCATCTGCCTGGTTGGAGGATCGAAGAACTTAAGGACCGGCCTTAAGCCCCGAAGGACACCAAAGCAACACGCCGCGGTCTTCTTGGTGTGCCCCACAAAACTGAGATTAGCATCGAGCCAGACTCCCAAGTTACGCAACTCCATAACTGGGGTTGGAGCTACACCAAGTTCCGGCGGCCACCATCTGTCGCCCCAGAGGTCCCTTCCTTTCCCGACGATCATAACCTCGGTCTTCTTTGCGTTCAGCTGGAGACAGTTAGCTGTCATCCAGTTCGCCACTGCCCTAAGCCCATTCTGGAACTTGGGAGCATCCACATCGGTATCGCCACTGATAGAAACCGCTAGCTGAGTGTCGTCAGCATATGAGACCATAAACATGCCCCATTGCTTGACGACATCAGCCAGCGGTCTCACGTAAAGATTGAATAGCGTGGGACTCAGTGAGGAACCTTGCGGCACTCCCAAGTCCAGAGGATGGAATTTGGACTGATGGGGGGGTATGGCGACGCAAAAGGACCGATCCACAAGAAAGGAACGGAACCACTGAAGGGCAGCTCCCACAACGCCAATAGTAACTATTTCACAGTAATTTAGCAAAACATTTTTTTTTCTAGCTGCATATGTTTTGCACACATTTTATTTTGAAAGCATTAATCATTAATCTTGCTTTCAAGCTTCTTCAGAAACCTAGCATTCTGAAAGCATTATACGGAGCCTCATATTGTTTAACTTCGCAAACGTGTGTACACATTTTATACTGAAACCACTGTCAGTAACGCAATGTGAGCTTACAGCATTTCCATAGAACGCTCACCCTAACAAAGGCTTTGCATTAATGAACAATAAATACAATTTTGGACAGGATTAACATATGGATACAGATATTACCTTCACTGCAGACAATGCCCTTCACTGGTATATAATGTGGCACTGTAAAGTGGCAGCCAAAGGGTTTGTGCTGCAGGAGTTGGGCCTACTTGTCCCAAGGACAAAATAAACATATACACCTGTTGTCCTTGACCCCACACAGTATGCCCTGGGCATTAGGCTATAGGAATTCCACACCCCTGCCTGAGCCTCTGTATCTACCTTAAAATATTAACGCTTTTTAATGGTACTACTAAATTCACCGAAATACACTAGTTTATGGGCTGTATTCTTAGATTGGCTATAAATGCAACTTCCCTAGTTTTGCCTATAATGTGTACTTTTGTCCTCCTTTCATTTTGCATTAGTGCAGTTTCATTTCTTACCAGGAGCGTGATTAGAAGCATTTACACTATTTCAAGCACGTGTAGGATCACAGAAAAGACGCATATTTGTACAATTACTTTAACGTTTAAACTCACAGTGCTGCAGCCTGATAGTGATACCAAAATATGAATAAAATGATTAGAAGCGTTGACTTGTCCATAAAATATGTTGCTATCACTGTATATCCAGGCTTGTTCTGATAATTGAAAACACACTCATTACTCCCTGGTCTGCACCCCTGGCAACTGACTGAAGAGAGATCATTTTAAATGTCATTTTCTTCACTCCTTTGCCATTTCAAATGCTGACTGGCGCTGCTAGGACCACTTGACTCCTATTCCACACTTTGATGTGCTCTTGTCACTACACGACGACATTAACCATTTCTGAAAACAGAGGAAAAGCCCCTTTGATCGACGACGACATGTCCTGTGCCAACAGAAGAACTCAGGTCTGATTTACACGGCATGCAGCCGGTTCGCAGTCTGCAGCCCACTGAGACGCTACTTATTCACGCAAAGGACTGATTTTACTAAATGGATATTTAAGGTTTCATAATACCCAGGTCTCTCTGTCTACATACACTTATAGGCCCCAAAAAGCACTTAATGACCAATTAGTATGGATGTCAGTGTCTGCAAAGTTCCAGGGCTGGTCTGACCATGCGCATGTCTCTGAAAACCTCAGCAGGACGGCGGGTTGTGGGCTTGGGCTGCTGACAAGTATGCGAATGGCTCCTCTGCCTGTGCATATCAAGATTTGGATTCATCCGTTTTCTTCCACTTGCAGTTTTGGCTTTGTTATGCCTCCTTGATGAGCTCCAGCTGGAGTCCTATGACACAGTGAGCTCATGACCCGTGTCTGGGCTACCCCCGCTGAATTCTGTTAAAATAGGTCCATCCATTCACTAATACACTAATTAGATCATTGGAGAGAGTTGGTTAGGTACTCTGTCTATTAGCGCCAGGAAGGCACTTTAGTAATTGCGTGCTCTACATATGATCAAATGAATAAATAAATAAATAAATAATAAATAAGAGGCCAGGTATAGCATATATTTTTCAGCCATATGCTGCCTCACTTGATGTTTGGAGTCTCCTAGGGCTGCGTCTCCTCTTTCCAACAAAGATCTAAAAGAACCTTACAACAGTCTTCATTCTTCTTATATTACAGAATCAAAATCTTAAAATCGTCTTTACTCTTCTCATATTGCAGAATCAAAATCTTAAAATAGCATTCACTTGTATTACAGAATACAATACAATACAATGGCATTTGTTGAGCGCGCGGCTACTCCCAGCGAGCGTCCCGGCACTAGCAATAGGACTGCCCTAAAGAACTGAATGGAAACTATGCATTAAACAGGTAGGTTCTTAAGCCTTTTCTGAAGATAATTTCTGATGGAGCAAGTCATATGCTGAACGTAAGTGTATTCCAAAGTTTTGCAGTCAAGAAGGCGAAGGATCTCCCATCGTGCCTAGCCCTGTGGATCCTCGGGACGAGCAGGAGCCTCTGGGAGTTAGACCTGAGGGATCTTCTGCGGTGGTAGGCTTTTAGTCTGCCTCTCAAGTACAGATGTCCCTTGTTCTCAAAGGCTGAATAGGTGAAGAATGCAGCCTTGAATATGATGCGGCAGATTACAGGGAGCCAGTGAAGCTGTTGGAGGTGAGCAGATACCGATTGGCGCATCGGGACTTTAAGAATGTGGCGCAGAGAAGCATTTTGGATAATCTGCAGCCGTTGTACAAGGTAAGCTAGCAACCCTAGGTAAAGACTGTTGGCATAGTCCAATTTAGCAGTGACAAGGGCATGGACGATAGTCTTACAGGAATCCAAAGGCACCAAGTATAGCATCCTTCACAGAGACTTCAGCATAGCAAAGCAGCTAGCCAAGACCGCTTTGACCTGTGGTTCAAAAGGCAGAGCAGAGTCGAGTTTGATGCCCAAATTCCGTAAAAAGGAAGAGGGGGAGGCCCCCCCCACTTGTACGACCACCAGCTAAAAGGTCAGAGATCGTGCTTGTGCCAAAAAAAAGAGGATTTCTGTTTTATCGGAGTTAAGCTTGAGGCACCTTTGGCCATCCAGTTGCCTACTGCTTTGAGGCAGTCCTTGAAGGACTCAAGGCCATCAGTTGCCTCATCCTAGGAGAGCAGCTGCTGCGTGTCATCAGTGTATGAAATTACCTTCAAACCCAAAGATTCCACCAGCTGAGCCAGGGGCTCAAGGAAGAAATTGAAAAGCGTAGGGCTCAGGGCAGAGCCCTGAGGCACCCCATACTTGAGAGATTTGGGGTTTGAGAAAAGGGGATAAAGAAATACTGCTGGAGATCTTTCCTCCAGATACGTTTTAATCCAGGCTAACATTTTCCCTTGAATTCCAATCCTCCATAGTCTGTTCAACAGAATGGGGTGCAAGACCAAGTCAGATGCTGATGACATGTCTAAAAGCACGACCATAGCTGATGCATACAGATCAAGCTTGAAGCAAGATAGCCTTCACTTTTCAAATTTGATAGAATCAAAATCTTAAGACTTCACTCTTCTTATATCACAGAATCAAAATCTTAAAATAATCTTCACACTTCTTATATTGTAGAATAATTTTTAGATCTCGCCGGCGTTGCAGCGCGAAGCGCTGCCGCCAATGAGACTTATTGTTGCCGTGTTTACTCCCAAGGGAGACAGACCAGGGCACGCGCAGCGATCGGGGTCTGTGGACGCGCTTCTGAGATGCGCTTGCGCAGATGCACACGCACAGACATACGCGCGCGCACACACTCCGCCGCTGCCGACCCCCCTCACCACATCCCCGGCTGCCTAACGCGCGCGCGCGCACACACCTCACCACCGCCGCCGCCCCCCCGTTAGAGACCAGTGTCTAGATCAAAAATTTCCGATCGCTGCAGGGGCAAGATTTTCGACAGTTATGCAATATCATCATGGAAATGTAGTGACGTGCAACTACGATGAAATGTGGTGTAATTTTTTTTTTTTTGGTTTACATAAAAATAATTACAAAAAAATAATGGATGGACAACTAGGGGCAACAGTTGGCGTTATACACAGCCGGACAGCTTACCCAGACTACGCAGCATTGAGCTCACGAACATTTAGCAACCACGGCTGAAAGGTTCTAAAGGACAAATTCTTGATACTTTTGTAAACATTATATCTTCTACATGACAGGACAATCTACATAAAGAATACAAATCAAACTGAACAATGAAATAGGTCTTCATTAAAAACGTATGAATTAAAAAGGAACCGTATTCCTTTAAATGCGTGTGTTCCCACGTTTCACAGCAAGACGCACTCCACTAAAGAGTGTTCAACTACCATGAGAGGTGCACGTCGCCTAGCAGACCACTGGAACCCGCTGTCTTTGCAAAGTGCAAACACCAAGGCTGAGACAAGAAAAAAAAAAATAAACACATCTAGGTAACAAGCGGGATTCCAACTGCCCTATCCTAAAGCAGCACAACCTGCAATTAAACTAAATGGGTAACAAAGACATTAATTCACACACGATGACCTAGGTTGCGCTGCAGCTTCCATTTGTGAGTGACTATACGGAATTTCGGGCAGGCCGCTCTCACCTGACAGGTAAAAGGCCGCTACATCAGCCAACGCGTTTGCTGTCTCTTCAGGGGGCTCCCCCGCGCTACTAGCGCCACTCATTGTCCCGATTGAAGCCCAGCTTTACTCCGAGATTCACTCGCCAGGATTTCTGGTCAAAAACTTGGAAAAGAGGGGTGAAGATATTGCAGCGCTTCAGAAGCTCAGTCTCTTCTCCATCTTGTTATAATTAATTTCCTTGTTTTGGTGGTCACTGGGCAACCAAAATATGCTCAGTCCAGCGGGCTCGCCGATGGAATTGACAGACAGAGATGCGCCCGTGTGCTCGAGTCCAGGCTGCAGGAATATTTTTAGAATGTGACAGGCAGCGCAGTGGACGTGAGCCGCGCGCGATGTTCAGAAAGGCAGGAAATAAACGCCACGCCCATGACGGGAACACTGCAGGGGTCCTGTTGCTGCCTGCTCGGGAGAAGCCAAGGCTAGTGGTTACAGGGTAAGTGATCTCAGGGGGTGGAGGCTATACAATTACTCAACTATTTTAGCTTTTGGCAAGGCTGCTATTTGAGGGTTCTGCGTCCTGAACTCTGGAATCTTGTTCAGGGTGTGGGAGACGAAGACATCTCTTGAAACGTTTGTTGGCTTTCGTAGTACGTGATATGTGCTCGCTAAAGTGTGTCAGCGCTGTGCATAATGAGTTAAAACATTAGAACATGAATGCATAGAGCGAATGCATTGAAACGAAAAAGCCTCATGGGTTTTCGTTTTCAATATTCTATTTTTGGCGCGAATACGGCTGTAATTAGGCAGCAGAAATAAAAACTATTCTTTCTCCTGCCAAATGAAGTCAGTAGAACTGCTAACAAAGCAATATAACACTGTATGAGTGGGGGTGTGGCCTTGAGGGGCGTGGCCTCGTGCGAGAGCTACATAAGAGGCACGTATGCCCCTTCTGACCTCCCCTCAACCAAAACAAGCATTTGCAATGCAATAGGTCTCGCATTTACGCAAGTTTGAGCTATTGGCATTGTAAATGACAATGCCTTTTATTTAAGGCATTGTCATTTACAATGCCAATAGCTCAAAGTCGCGTAAATGCGAGACCTGTTGCATTGCAAATGCTTGTTCTCCTTAGTTATCGCAGTTGTCATTAACAGAAAATACAAGCTGCTGTATTACAAAAAAAAATTAAATCGTTTAAAATTATGGGGGTTATTACGATCATGGTGAGCCCGCCACCGACAGAGTGTAGGTGGCGGTCTCACCTCCATCGCAAGGCCATTTTTCACCCATATAATGATTGCAGGCGGTTCCATGGTGGTCGGAAACTCTGACCGCCACGCATCCAACGGGCTCCTTGAGCCTGCCGGTGCTGAGGAGGCCTTCCTATCCCTGAAATGGTGGCGGTGTCTAACAGGCACCGGCGTGAGGATTAGGATGGTCCCTCCCCGCCAGCCTTTCCATGGCAGTTCACCCGCCATGGAAAGGCTGACGGGATGGACACTGGGGGCCCTTAGCGAGCCCCCTTCACCCCGGGCTCTTTTCTTTGGGTGTGGGAGGGGCACCTTTGATGCCCCCCAACAGATCCCTGCACCAAGTGACAGGCACCACATGGTGCCTGTCATGTAGTACAGGGATATGTTACACATCCCTTTTTTCTATGTGCCAGCAGCACCCGCCGCAATGGAAAAGGTGGTCAATGCGACCGCCACGGTGGTGGTCGCATTGTAATTTGGCCTGTGGGACCCCCGAGTCTATGGGCCCGATTACGATGCGGTAAGAAATGTCTCCGACCGTTGGTCGGAGACATTCTTACTGCATAGTAATCTCCTATTTGGAATAATTTTCGACCGACAGAGTCGGTCGGAAATTATTCCAAAAGGAGTTCCAAATGGCTTACGACGGGATTGAAAAGCCCGTCCACCATTCGGAAGGCCTACAGTAATCCCTTGGCCAGCTCTTTCCGGCCGAGGGATTACGATGGCAGCTTCCCACTGCCTTTCAGTGCTGGTCTTTCCGACATAGACAGACATTGGGAATCTGCCTTTGGGGGCCCCTAGCAGGGCGCCCATGGGTGCAAGGCAGCCAAATGGTGGTGCCCTCCTGTTGATCCCTGTACCCGGTGGCAGGCACCCCTAGATGCCTGCCACCGGGTGCAAAGATGACCTGCACCTCTGTTCTTTACCATGAGAGTATGGTAAAGTATATGATTGCGACCAAACAGGGTTCGGTCGCACCCGACGACAGGAGGTCGTTCGTTTCTAGTTCCAAACCGAAGTCGGACGGACTCCGGTCATCCGACATCGGAATCTGGGCCTTTGTCGGGCGGTCCCCATCTCTGTTAGGGTGGCGGGCAGACGTTAGTCCATCCGCCATCCTAATCAGGCCCAATATTCCAATTATTACCAACTTCTTATGATCTCTTTAGGAGTCTGGCTCTTAGCATGTTTGTGTCTCAGCCTTTTCCTAAAAAAAGGTTTGCAATTCAAGTAAATACAAAATCGTGAGTGTCTCACTTTCTCCTTTCCAAAAATGATTCAATGGTCTGTAATCCTTGTAAAGAAAACAGATGTACATAAGGAATGGGTGTTTCCAGTCAGGCCTGAAAAATCTATTATAAGACAACAGATAATGCTTGAATTTTGAATATCATAATTGCACAATTTTACAATACATCAGTTGAGACCATCCCGTCTTTTTTTTCTTTATCAAACACACTTTATTGGTTTAAATGTTCCGAACCTTTATATTCATGAATACAGGTTGTACATCGTTGTGTTGGAAAGCAGATTGTCATACATTTGTAGGCATCAATACTTTACCGCTGGCAATGTATACTGGGTTTGCAAAGTTTTAGTCATGTATTTACACTTCAGAGACATTTGTTTAAAACAGGCATTTGAGCAACTGGATGTAGCTGCAAATGTGTTATCTTAACAATCCGTCTCTCCCTCCCCCACCCCACCCACCCACCTAATCTGGCTCTTCTCGGGAGTATTCACTGCTACACTACTTGTCTCAGGCACCCTGATGATACATGTATGGGTATATATTGCATTTAGCATGTAACTGTGTATCCGACCTGTGCCTGCGTTAGGCCAGCCATATAGTGTCCAGTCGATAGACGCCTTCAATGCGTCATGTGCTATAGAAAAGGGTGCGGGTTCGAGGGCTTTGAAAGCTTCTAAAATGAGATCCCACTCCATAGAGATCTGGTTCTTTCGCAGTCCCCGGGCCTCTTCCCATCTGATGGCTGCACTCTCTGCCCCACCCCAGCACACCACCTCACTGTGGAAAATGTGAACTGCTGGAGGACTGACAGATTTCCATCTCATTGTTATGGAGCGTTTAGCTATAAGTAAAGCTAGGTCGATGAAGCGGAGCTGCACTTTTCGTGATTTTGGGCACCAATGAAGTCCTAGTATGCAGCTTTCCGCAGTTCCTCCGGTTTTTAGACCTATCACTTTTTCTATATTGTGCTGGACTTCTGCCCAGAACTCAATGAGGACTGGGCAGGACCATAACATGTGTACAATGCCGGCTCCTTCTACTTTACATCGGGGGCAGTTGTGCTGTGTAGTCGGGAACATAAGTTGTAGGAAGTGTGGGGTGAGATGATCCCTGTGTAAGAGCATGTATTGCATGAATTTAAATTTCGCATTGCGGGACACCTTTTTGGGGTACTCTAAGATGCCGGCCCACTCCCTATCAGAGAATTCCCTTTGCTAGGTCCCTTAACCATTTGTTACGTAGCTCAGAAAAGGAGATCTTAGCGTGCGCCTGGGTACCTTTGTATAGCCATTTTATGATGTGGCGCCCTTCTCCCATTAAATACATCGCCTGTACTATTTCGTGTGTTGGAGGTTCTTCCCTGGCGGGGGCCCAGTGTTTCTTGACATAATGAAGTATAGCGGCATGTGTCATATATAGGTTGCCCGAGACCCTATCCTCCCAAGTGAAATTCTCATGGTCCCTAAGGACTCCGTTGTTAAAGAGCGCCCCTATTGTGTCCACCCCTCCCTCAGATCAGCTGAGGGTGTTCCGTTTGGTAATCAGTCCATTGGGCGTGGGGAGTCCTAGCAGGGGGATATTATTGGCATATGGGAGGCGCTGGTGCGTGTATTGCATTGCTTTTTCCAATATGTAAGTGCTGTGCGTAATAGTGTCTGGGCATCTTGAGAGATCATGCTTCGAGGTAATAGTTGGGTGTGTAAGGTTCCCCGGTTAATATTTTGTATAGTATATTCTAGTATCGGTAGATTGATGAAAAAATATAGGAGGCGTGGGAGGACTACCATCTTAGATATGGCTAAACGGCCCATTACAGAGAGCGGTAGTGAGATCCAGAAGGTCGTCTGCGAGCGGAGCGCCCCGATTGCTCTGGTCAGATTACCTTCAATTAAGTCTTGTGGAGCTCTGTAAACTTTGATGCCTAGATACTTAAACGTATCTGGGCAGCTGCTAACACGAAAGAAGAAGGCGTGTGACTTCGTCTCGTTTATGTCGAGTCCCAAGTTGGCCTCAAACTGTAAGAAAATACTTGGTGTCAGCTCCAGTGTGCCCATCAGATCATGGGCATATATTATTAGGTCATCCGCTTATGCTGATAGCACGTGTGGTGTTTCCTAATTTAATTCCCATTTGTAATGCTTGTTTCCTTAATTTAATAGTTAGAGGCTCCAACGCAAGCACAAATAATAGTGGTGACAGGGGGCAACCTTGCCGTGTGCCCCTGCCTACTGGGTAAGCGAGTGATATACGACTTCCAGTACAGACTCTTGCTGTGGGGGCTGAGTATAGGAGCCGTATCCACCATATATATGCAGGCGGTATACCAAAGTTCCCAAGGGCCATAACCATATAATCTCATTTGAGTGTGTCAAATGACTGTCTCAGGTCTAGCGGAATGCATCCTGCATTTATTTGTTCTACGGAAGTGGCTTCCATAACATGGTACAATCTCCTAATGTTTAGTGAAGTGCTGCGTGCTGGCACAAAGCCGCATTGGTCCGTGTGGATTAGTTTAGGCAGGAATGGGAGTAATCGACGTGTCAGTATTTTACTCAGTATCTTGTATTCTGTGGCAAGGAGTGATAGTGGGTGGTATACTGAAATATGCATGGCAGCTCCCCCCGGTTTAGGGAGTGACACCACTAGAGCCTGCATGGTAGTAGGGGGAAGGTGTCCTACATCTAACGCTGTTCTGTATAAATGCTCCAATTGGGGGACCAAGACATCAGAGAATGTGTAAAAGAATTTTATCGGTAGGCCATCTAGGCCTGGTGCATTGTTACGCGGTAGCTACCCGGTAGCCTCTTTGATTTCTGCTCTTGTAATGGGACTTGACAGATCGTCCTGGGTCGCCTGGTTAAGTTGGGGGTCAGGTAATTTCGTCCAAAAAAGCGTCTATAAATATGCTCATCGTCTGTGCGGGGAATTTGTACAAGGCTGCGTAATATGTGCAGCATGCCTCATTGATTGCTTGTTGGGTGTTTACAGTCTCCCCTCCCGGTGTAGTTATCTCATGTACGGAGGTAGGTGGAGGTGCATCCCGTAATATCTTTGCAAGGAGTGTACCCGCCTTGTAAGCCTTTGAATGTTTAATCTCGGTGTATGACATATAGTCTATAACTCTTAGGGGTCTATTATGATGTAGGGTGGATCGCCACTGCCCTACATCATACCCCTTCCGCCACCCATTTCCCCTTGCCATATTAGTATGGCGGGGGGGACCCAGGCAGATGGAAAGACCATCTGCCGGTTGACCAGTCGACCAGGCGGAAAAGGGTCTGGATATGGTGGCGGTGTCTGCTAGACACTGCCATCAATATTAGCATGGGAGCGGGAAGCAGCCTTTCCGTAGCGGGGAAGGCATGAAAATTTTTCTTTCGGGGGCCCATTACAGGCCCCCAGGGTATTGGGGGCTTGGGAGGTGCACATGGGATTGTCACGGACAAGGTGGCAGGCACCACGCGGTGCCTGTACACCTTGTGCGTGACAATGCACAACGTGCATTCCCAGCATTGTGGCGGGCGGTGCTGTGAGCACCGCCCGCCACAATGCTGAGAATAGAGAATGCCACTGCCACGGTGGCATCCTAATTGCCGGTGCCGGACCGCCGCACCACTGGCGGCCGGTCCCTGCTCCGCTAGGGTGCCTGCCATCCTAATAGGCCCTTTAGACTTTGCAGCAGGTCGGGATGCTGTATGCACGCCTCCTGCAGCAGTATTGCTTTTGTAGGGTCTCTTGCTGCTTTCTGTTCTAATGTACTCATGTTGCTTTCAACTGATTTAAGATTGTTATGTATTTCCTGTCTTGCACCTGCTGTGGTGTTAATTGCACTGCCCATTATATCAGTTTTAAATGCATCCCATTCCACGAGGCTGGAGGAGGCAATATTTGCGTTCTCTGTAAAGTAATTTGTAATGGCGGAGGACAGAGTGCTTTGGAAGACAGCGTCCTCCGGCATTTTGGGCAAGAGTTTCCAAGTAGGGAACAGCATGGGGATTCTACCCCAGGCAAAGGTGATCTCTAATGGATTGTGATCTGAAAAGGTCTTCCCCAGGTAAGTGGTGTGGGTCACTTGTGTAGTGAGGGGGAGGGAGCATAGTATTCTATCAACCCGTGTATGGAGTTGATGAGTCGGGGAAAAGAATGAATATTCTCTACTAGTCAGATTCTTCAATCGCCAGACATCTCCCAGTGCCCAACCATCAGTCCATCTACACAATGCCTCCGCTTGTTTAATAGACCCCGCGCCTTGCACCGGGGGGTGTGAGCGGTCCATCTGGGTGTCCATGACTGCATTGCAATCCCTGCCTAGTATCTATGGGTAAGCTTCCCATTCCACTAGTATTGCGTTTAGGCTTGAGAGGAATTTGTCTTGCTCTAAGTTCGAGGAATATAGACTGCCCAGTACCACATGCGCGCTGTCTAGTGTACCATGTAGATTATGTAGCTACCCTGAGGGTCTAGACGCTGTTCTAATGCACCAAACGGGACCCCATGCCTGACCCATATCGTCGCCCCTCTAGCAGAGGGTGAATATGATGTGGAGAATGCTTGGCCTTTCCATTTTTTACGCAATTTTTCAGCCTCAGAATCGGTAAGGTGGGACTCCTGCAGTAGCACTATCTGTGCCTTCCGCCTATTTAATTGCCCATGTATCCTGTGGCGCTTATGTATTGAGCCCAACCCTCGCACGTTATTATATTATACGTGCCCAACATGTGTTTGTGGTTCTGTGTTTATGTCGCAAGCCTGCCCCTGGTAACGAGTTCAGCAGTGTATACTGTATTATACTGCGTTCCCAAAAGTCCCTTGTAACATTGAATACTAGGGTCCAGCATCAGAACTGTGCTGGTCCAAATTATGAACACAACTGTGTTAACAACTGTCCAATTATATGTTGCTTTTGCAGTAAGGGGGGTGTGGCTTATGCCTTGTATGTTGATTCAGGCAATATGTGAGCCCTTCAGCGACCGGACCATGTTTGTTTGTTAATGCATTTCCCCCGAAGCTGTGGGAGCATGCTTGCGCCGCTTTCAGCGATTACCTCTTCTGTCACTTCATAGATCATTCAGGCAGGTCGAGCCCCCCGATCAGGTGCCATGTTAACCTAGAAAATCATCAGTAGTTTGGGGCGTCACAGTGGGAAACAAATCGATACTGTTCTCCGAGTCACAGTGTATAGTGTTTTCCTCCGATGATTTGGATGTGGCATGGAGATTACAGTCTCGGAGCGTGATTGCCGCAGCTAGTGCTTCCTCTCTGCTTTTCTGCGCTTGTTCAGGTGTGGGACTTTTGGTCTGAGTTTTGTGAGTGATTTTTTTGGTGCGGCGCGATCGTCTTCCTGACGTACTCTTTGGGCTTTGTGGTAAGCTTTGTGTTGAGGTTCCAGATGCAGTAGGGGGGAACATGACCTCCAGCCACTCCTCCACCTCTTCTGGGCTCTCAAAGAAGTGTGATTTTTGTTCTCGAATGACCTTAAGACGGGCAAGGAACAGAAAAGCATACTTAAGGTCCAGGGCTCTGAGTTTCTTCTTGATTGCTTAGTACGAGGATCTTCGACGCGTAACAAGGATTTTATAGTCTGGATACAGTGATATCCGCTGATTCTCATGCCGAATCAGGGATCTCTCCCTTGCCTTTTTTAACAGAGTGTCCCGGTCTCTGAAGTTAAGAATCTGGGCTATCTGTGGCCAAGCAGGGCCCCTGGTGATGTGCCAGTGTGTATTCTGTGGGCCCTTTCTACACAGAAAAAGTCCGAGAGGCCCTCGGGGCCACGTGCTCAGGGAGCCATTGCTCTATTAAACATGGAGGCGTTGGGGCCTTCACTGCACTCCAGCAGCCCATTGATGTGGATAGCGTTCCTCCTCGTTCTTCCCTGTAGTTGCGTTATTTGTACAGCGTGTTCTTAATACTGGGGCAGCATCTCTGCTAGGGTTCATTTGTTGGCCTTAACAGTAGCTGTTAATTTGGTATGGTCCGCTTTTAAGAGAGTGAAGCCAGTGGTTAGCGAGCCAATTTGCTGTTCTATGGCCTTGCATGAGTCTCTGACTTCATGCAGAATTAAGTCCATCTTGTCTGGGGTTGTCTCCATATTTGTGGGTGGAATGCAGTACATTGAGAGAGGCTGGGTGGAATTGTCTGTACCCTCTGGTTGCTGTGTGCTTGTAGTGAATGTGTCTGGTGTCTCCCCTTTGGAGCGCCCCATGGTGTAGTGGATGTGAGCACAGCAGCGGAGTTTACCTGTGACTTCTGGTTATATAGGGTGGGCTAGTCCGGTATGGGTTATGATCTTGTTGGCTATAACAGCGCTATAATGTTGTAGTTCTGAGGCTCCTGGCGTCTCCTCCTTGTGCCCCAACCCTCTCCCCCCGCTCCAGGTTGTGGTTTTGCGAATTAGGTGGCTTACTTATATGCGTGCCCTCTGTGCTGTCTAGAATCGCAGCCCCTGCCCTGGTTTCTGCTTTATGCGGGGTCCACGTAGCTTGTCTAGGTCTGTGCTTTGCTTCTTTTTCAACAACAGTCTTTGATTTGGCCCACCGCCTCTACTCCCAGCCCAGGATCAACATAGGTTAGGGGGGTTTCAGCAAGCAGCAGGGGGGTTCAGCTGGCAGGACATTCACCGCTTGTTGTGGGGTTCTGCGGTCAGTGTTCCGTCCTGGATGCCCTACCTTAAGATGGAGCCGCAGTCTCCCAGGGATTGACTCAGTTTGGGCCGCACTGTTGGTTAGAGCATATTGCTCAGGGCCTGATCAGGTAGGGCCGGTATGACTATAACGTTTGCTATTATGGGTGCTTTCTCCCCCAACACGATCCTCATGCAGTTGGTTGCGTTTATTTGGTTATTAACCCCTTTTACTCGCCGCTGGCGCACCGCTCCTTATCTGCGCTCTGTAGTCTTTTAGGTGTGTTTCGTTATGGGCCTCATGCTGAGTCACGGGCTCCAGCAATCAGGGGTCGGAGGCTAGGAGCCCCTCAGGCCGCGCTTCGGGCGGTATGCGGTTGCGGGCACCGCCGGGGTGTTCCGCCCTGTCTTCACCCCCTCCCAGACTCACCGTGACCAGCAGCAGCACTGCCCGTTCAGTTATTTCAGGTATGCCGCGGGAGCCCGACAATCCTCTCCGCCCTTCGTCTGGCTCAGTCCGGGGAAGGCAGTGGCCCGTCCCCTCAGTCCAGGTCCAAGCAGGGCCGCGCGGGCCTCTCAAGTGCGTCCTGCACCCTGCTCACTCACTGCCAGACGAGGCGATCACTGGAATAGCCCAGCAGGTAGGGGGCTCCGCCACATCTCAGGGAGGGTGAGATGCCCAAGGGTCAGGATTCATGCGGGGTCAGAGGCCCCGGCCAGCCCCGGCTCCGCGCTCGCACCAGGCCTCTGATAGTAGCCAGCGATATCCGGTCTCAGTCACGGAGACAGTAAAGGGGGGGAGGGAACACGCAGTATTCGCCCCTGGCCTCTTAACCGTCTATCACTGCTCCATGTCGGCATTGCCGCACCGCCACAAAGGTCTACTTCTGCAGCTCGCAGACCTTGCTCGGTACAGGCCCCTTCACTTTTTCTCCGGCCTCAGTGGATCGCTCGTCCTCACCAAAGCGGTCAGTCTGTGCACTCTCCACACCACTATCTGTGGGGGGGAGGGGGGTATTTCATTTGTAGATGGACCCCAGCTTCATGTGAATTAACAGGATCTTGTAGACCGGGCATGGAGCTCGGCTAGATTGCGACCGCCATGTTTGGCGGTAAGCCAAGCCCCCCGAGACCGCTAGTTAGTGTAATTGTAAAAAACAGTAATTAAGCAGCAGTAGTACGGAAGAAGTTAAGTTAATTAAAGTAACTACTAGTAGCGTAGCCGTTGCCATGCCACCATCAATCACCATGCATGGTCATGAATAATTATGTCACCCGTGCGTGGCGGTGCTGTAGCGTGGCCCACATGCCAAACCAACAAACGCAAATTTGTGTCTGGGTGCGTGCCTCCGGTCCCTCGGAATCCATCAGAGATCAGACTGTTCATACAAAACAGTAAACACAGACACTGAACAAACTCCTGTAAGAAGAACACAGCGGATTTATTCTGATGGGGGGGGGGGGGGGGGGGGGTTGATGTTTGGACAAGATGCCTGCCTACAGTGCAGTTGCATTTCTCTGGGTTGCTTAATCTGACTGACTGCCTGGAATCAACGCTTCCTTAGTTATCTTGAATAATAAGGTCATAAGAAAGAAATAACTTCTCTCTCGTAACTGAAGAGAACAGAATGATTGTGTGTTGTTTATTTTAGAATGAAACGAAGCGAAGTCATACCTGCCATGGTTTCAGGTTGCTTGTTATGTGTGACATTTTCATGATTTCAGTGTAATTATAAGTGACATTTTTCATCTAGGAGGGACACTTTCTCGTGAGGAAAATCAAGCATGAAGAGGATGGAAACCCATATATATAAAAATATATCACCATGACCACACTCTGACATAAGCCGACTGCTATGCGCTCCCCCTGAGCATTTGCGCATGCGTATCTGTTTGCGCAGGCGCGTATGCAGCCACAAAACTTTGAGCCTATAATTATCTGCTCCCCAGCGCACGAGTCTATGCGCATGCGCAGAAGCATTGCCCTGCGCAGATTTCAACGCACACGCGCGACATAAATCCTCCGTGACAGCTACCACAACCAATTGATCCTCCGTGACAGCTACCACAACCAATTGGATATCTTCCGCGTTACCCTCCCACCGCTCTCGAAACTTCTCGGTAAAAACTCAAAACTTCTCGTTCGTGGACACTGTCACTCCGTAAAAAGAATTAGATTTATATTGTAATGAGAATGCAAGGTGAGTTATATTTATTTTTTAATTCTTTTTCTGAATTGCGAGGAATCTAGGGCTGACCTGTAAGCAATAGGCAGATTGGAGCTGCAGGGGCTCTTAGACGGGGTGAAACAACGGCGTTCGTCTACACTGTCACTCCGTAAAAAGAATTAGATTTATATTGTAATGCGAATGCAAGGTGAGTTATATTTATTTTTTAATTCTTTTTCTGAATTGCGAGGAATCTAGGGCTGACCTGTAAGCAATAGGCAGATTGGAGCTGCAGGGGCTCTTAGACGGGGTGAAACAACGGCGAGGCCTCATTAACATGCAAATGGTCTTTTAAAGACCTGTGAAGTGCTCGGGTGCGGAATTCTTTTTCTGAATTAAGAGGAATCTAGGGCTCACCTGTAAGCAATGGGCTGACCTGTAAGCAATAGGCAGATTGGAGCTGCAGGGGCTCTTAGACGGGGTGAAACAACGGCGTTCGTCTACACTGTCACTCCGTAAAAAGAATTAGATTTATATTGTAATGCGAATGCAAGGTGAGTTATATTTATTTTTTAATTCTTTTTCTGAATTGCGAGGAATCTAGGGCTGACCTGTAAGCAATAGGCAGATTGGAGCTGCAGGGGCTCTTAGACGGGGTGAAACAACGGCGAGGCCTCATTAACATGCAAATGGTCTTTTAAAGACCTGTGAAGTGCTCGGGTGCGGGATTCTTTTTCTGAATTAAGAGGAATCTAGGGCTGACCTGTAAGCAATAGGCAGATTGGAGCTGCAGGGGCTCCTAGACGGGGTGAAACAACGGCGAGGCCTCATTAACATGCAAATGGTCTTTTAAAGACCTGTGAAGTGCTCGGGTGCGGGATTCTTTTTCTGAATTAAGAGGAATCTAGGGCTCACCTGTAAGCAATGGGCTGACCTGTAAGCAATAGGCAGATTGGAGCTGCAGGGGCTCCTAGACGGGGTGAAACAACGGCGAGGCCTCATTAACATGCAAATGGTCTTTTAAAGACCTGTGAAGTGCTCGGGTGCGGAATTCTTTTTCTGAATTAAGAGGAATCTAGGGCTCACCTGTAAGCAATGGGCTGACCTGTAAGCAATAGGCAGATTGGAGCTGCAGGGGCTCTTAGACGGGATGAAACAACGGCGTTCGTCTACACTGTCACTCCGTAAAAAGAATTAGATTTATATTGTAATGCGAATGCAAGGTGAGTTATATTTATTTTTTAATTCTTTTTCTGAATTGCGAGGAATCTAGGGCTGACCTGTAAGCAATAGGCAGATTGGAGCTGCAGGGGCTCTTAGACGGGGTGAAACAACGGCGAGGCCTCATTAACATGCAAATGGTCTTTTAAAGACCTGTGAAGTGCTCGGGTGCGGAATTCTTTTTCTGAATTAAGAGGAATCTAGGGCTCACCTGTAAGCAATGGGCTGACCTGTAAGCAATAGGCAGATTGGAGCTGCAGGGGCTCTTAGACGGGGTGAAACAACGGCGAGGCCTCATTAACATGCAAATGGTCTTTTAAAGACCTGTGAAGTGCTCGGGTGCGGGATTCTTTTTCTGAATTAAGAGGAATCTAGGGCTCACCTGTAAGCAATAGGCAGATTGGAGCTGCAGGGGCTCCTAGACGGGGTGAAACAACGGCGAGGCCTCATTAACATGCAAATGGTCTTTTAAAGACCTGTGAAGTGCTCGGGTGCGGAATTCTTTTTCTGAATTAAGAGGAATCTAGGGCTCACCTGTAAGCAATGGGCTGACCTGTAAGCAATAGGCAGATTGGAGCTGCAGGGGCTCTTAGACGTGGTGAAACAACGGCGAGGCCTCATTAACATGCAAATGGTCTTTTAAAGACCTGTGAAGTGCTCGGGTGCGGCTGCTTTTTGGCCCGGGAAGGTGTCTCATCCTGGGCTCTGTCACACACGACGGGGGGGGTGGGGGGCTGAAGCCCTTTTAGTCCAATGGGTGTTGCGCGCCTGGGTGATATATGGTTGGGTTTGAGCTTGTTTTTGGACATTGACAATGATGCTCATTTTGTTATCAGTGTGGGTTCAATTTTTGACAGTACTTTATTCCTATTTGTGTCAGGAGTAAATAACATTGCTGTAATTGTGTGTGCACAAGAGCAAGATGGGCACACAAATGGTAAGCTCCTTCATGCAAGGGACATAATCCAGCACCCTCTGCTACTAAACGCTCGTTTTCAATCCCCATAACTTTTATTCAATCATGGGGGCAGATTTATTACGGATTTCTGCCCCTTTTACGCTGACGTTGCGTCACTTGCAACGGCGGCTTAAACCTGGCGTCACTTTGCGCTCTATTTATATTTTGTCGCACCTATGGACATGCATCACGCTGTAAAGCCCTGCGCTACATTACACCTGCGTCATGTTTAATGTTTGCAGGGTGGGCCTTCCCTTGGAATAAGACTCGCAAAAGTGACGCACTGAAATCTATAAGATTTCACTGAGTTACTTTTCCGACGCTGCTGGGTCAAAACCATGCGCCTTCTTGAAGCAGGCTTAAGGCATGACGCTCCATGTTATGTATGTTCAGCCCCTGAGCATTTCTGGAGTTGCGTTGTGCTTGCGACACGACTCCAGCAATGCGCCGCCCTTATGCCATCTTAAACGTTATGCATCTGTTTATTCCTGCGCCATGATGCGCCGCATTGTAAATGCTGCTCATCATGTGTGGCGCAAGGGTAAACTTGCGTGAAGCATTTTTCCTGGCGCATCCTTGCTGTTTTTCAGGGATGCGCCAGGGAACATAAATCTGCCCCATGTTTTTGTACAGCGCACTACTCCCCCCGTTAGTGTCTCAAGGCGTTTATGTTTTTTCTTTTTTTCGGGTGGTGCTCTGAGCATCTTCTTTTTTATTATTCCTAGTGCAAGGTCTTTAGGTCCTTTCTGAATTTGTGTTGTTTTTTTTCCCGCGTATTTCTAGTTTTTTCTGTGATGTAGGATAACGATCTTCTATTTTCTCTGGTCCTGTGGAAACTAGGGACGGTGGCTATTTCTATGTCAGTTG
This sequence comes from Triturus cristatus, assembly GCF_964204655.1. Lineage (NCBI taxonomy): Eukaryota > Metazoa > Chordata > Amphibia > Caudata > Salamandridae > Triturus > Triturus cristatus. Next base: position 174,731,422 of record NC_140581.1, on the reverse strand, counting down.
ACCGGAGGTTTCTGTGGGCTTGGGGGATGATGGAGGTTTGGTCATTCAGCTGTTGTGGTTTTTTGTTATGGAGGCATTTGTAGTCATGTTTTCGCTCCTTGAAGGTTATTCTTCTTGCTATGGGCTGCCAGTGGATGTCATTCCGGTTTTGGCTAATGTGGTTTTGTTTAGAATTTTCGAGGATGAGTCTGCCTCTGTGTTCTACACAGTCTGGAGTTATTGAAGGAGTTTTTTTTTGATTACCTGCTCAGAGATTGTTCCTGTAGTACATTCTTCTTTTGATGAGTGCATGTTTTAGTCTTTTTCAGTAGTCGGTTTTATCCATTTTAATTTTTTGCAAAGTATGCAGAGGTTTTTGACCCATGCTTAGGACAAGTTTTTAATCTGTCAATTTATTGTGAGTTTAGAGACCAGTATGGTGCTGTTTGCGTGTGTGCTTTTTTGTGTTGTGTGGTATTCTAAAGGCCGCTGGCCACCATGTGTTGTCCCATGCCTAGGGAGTGCAGCATTGTATTTTTACTTCTGTATTCTCTGTGTTGAGCTTCATCCAACGGTTGCTCTTCCAGGTTGCGATGGCTTTCATCCCCTCTTTGAAATAGCTTCTGGTGTTGTGAGCCTACTTGTTGAGTGGGAGGATGTGCTTGCTGTCATTGTTGTACGAGATTATTTTTAGTTTAATTTTTTTAGACAATGTTCGTTAAGGTGTATAGGTAGACGTTGAAGATTTTGTGCTTGATGGAGGATTATTTTGGTACTCCGCATCTGATATTTTTTTTTTCTTACAGGAAGGGCATTATTTGTATTTTATGTCTTCTGCCTGAGAGAAAATATCGTATACAGTTGAATGCTTTTTCCTATATGCTGGCGTTCTTGATCCTGTTGACCAGTGAGCGGTTCGTTATGGTTTTGAAGCCTGCTGATAGGTCCAGGAGGATGAGGTCTGCTGTGTGGCTTTTGGCTAGTAGCCTGCTTATGTCATTAGTGTCATTGATGAGGCTGTTTTCTTAACTGTTAGTGTGTAATCTGGATTGGTTGGTGTCTAGGATGTTTTTTTATCCTTTCAAATTTGCGTGCTGGGTGTTGACGGCATGATCGATGAATTTTTGCTGTTGAAAGAGAGCAGAAACATGGCCTGTAACTTTTTTTAATTTCTTGATTCTTTTTTAGGCTTGTTTTATTATGGATTTGACTTATGCGTTCTTCCAGTTCCCAGTGAATCTGACGGTCTGAAGGGAGCATGTTCATAGTTTTTCCAAAGTTTTGGTTCTATGGCAGTGTCGGCTCTGTGTAAAATGTGCGTCTGTCTGGGGTCACTAGGTGATCTGGACTGAATGCGCTTCATTGTCTTTTGTGTGTTTTCTGGCGAAGTCCCCCCAGGTGATGTAGAATTCCTATAGCCTGATGCCTGGGACATAATGTTTGTTTTCATGGGCTTCAAGTTTTCATGTTTTTTTTGTGTTTGGGACAAGTAGGCCCAACCCCCTACAGTATAAAACACTTTGTCTGCCAGTTTACATTTCTTCCTTATGTATCATTGAAAGGCATTGTTTGCAGTTAAGGTAATATTTGTGTCCATGTATTAATGCTGTTTAAACCTGTATTTATGGTTCATTAATGCAGCGTCTTTATAATTAGGGTTAGCTCTCTACGTAAATGCTATGAGCTCAAACTGCACAGACAGTGGTTCCACTATGAAAATGGATACACCCGTTTTAAATGTTTAGCAATATGAGGCTATGTGTAATGATTCCATATTGCGATGATTATATTCAAATATTTGCAGAAGTTTGAAAGCTTGATTGAGTATTCTTTGTTTTCTAAACAAAAATGTTTACAAAATAATCCCAAAATATTTCACTCAACTACTGCCAACCTTTAGGTACCATTTCTTTGCATCACATTTATTCAACTCTGTGGATGTATGCTAGTATCTCCCAAAAGTATTTGTGATAGAAAATCAATATAACCAGTTTTAATAACATTATGGGAAATATCAAAGTAAACAAGCTTTGTTAAATCCCTTAGGTCTTAAATTCTTTTTCAGCTTTTCGTTTTTTGTCAATTTGAGACTTGTTTTGGCATTATTTTGTAAATCCTTATTTGTGTTGGAGCTGGTGGGCCTTCACCATTTTAACTAACATTTGCAAAAACAAACATTGTTTTTTGTCGCTAAAAGCACACATTCCCACTGTTGCTCCTGGCACTGAACAAAAAGACTGTGTAGATAAGCTCCTTGTGAAATAACAGAATGCTGTTACTCAAAGTAAATCTATCCGATAGACAGAATTGAATAAACGCCAAATGTCATATTTAACACCCGATTTCATTATAGGACTAATTATTTATTAAATTCTCAAAAGTCCCCCCCATGTCCTTGTATTAAGTGCAGATATACGGTTATCCAGAATTCACAAACTTTACTGAATTCGGCCAAGAAATAGTATTACTATAAAATAACTGTTATCTGCATTGTAGCGTCAACAATATGCAGTTCTATATTCTTTTGTTCCCCGCCGCCCATTTTGCCTTTTGTTCCCCGTTCTCCTGGGTTCCCTTGTTCCTTCTGTGCCCCGCTGCCCATTTTTGCCTTCTGTGCCCCCTGTTGTGCCTGCTGGCCCCCCCCTTGCCGCTCCCATTCCCGCCGCTTCATCCCCTGCGACCCCGCCCCCCTCCGTGCCCATTCGCTGCCCCCTGTCACCTGCCTCCCAGCTTGTCCTCCCTTCCATCTCCCCTTAAAGTGGTGGCCGCGCGCAGTGGGTGCGCTGCTGTAGCTCATAAGTCAATTACTTCTGCGCCCGTCCGTGCCTGTACCGCCCCCATCACCAGAACCCCTAGCACCCGCACCAGCCATAAAGACCGCCTCCGATACGACGCCAGCACCCTCATCGCTCTCAACCCAGGACGGACCCTCACCTGCTGCATGGACACCTTGAGGTGCACCCATGGTCCCTTTGCCTGCCGGAACTGCAGCTTCTCCTGCATCTAAGACGCAGAGACACCCGCCACGACAGAACACAACCAGCTCTGATGCATCCTGATCAACACTCGCTCCGCATACAAACACGCCATCGATCTCTGTGACCTAGTCAAAACTGCATCACCAGACGTTGCCTTCCTGACCGAGAACTGGATGAATGAAGCTTCCTCCCCAGACATCGCCATTGCCAGCCCCTATGTATACACGATCGCCCGCAGAGACCGCACCAACGGAGTTTGAGGAGGAATCACCATCGTCCACAAGAAGACCATCAGGGAATCAACAAACACAGACTACACTTTCAGCAGTGCCGAACACATGTACTTCCATATCCACACGGATCCCAACAGCACCCTAAGAGGCACCCTCGTCTACAGACCGCACGGACCCCGACTTCAATTCTGTGTCTACATTGCCGACTTAATCATTACACATGCACTGACCTCCACTGACTACATACTCTTTGGAGACCTCATCTTCCATCTGTAGAACAACATCAACTCCTACACCCTGATACACAACCTCGCCTAACTCGGACTGGGACAGGTCATCACGATGCCGACCCACATGGCTGGACACACGCTCAACGCCATCTTCTCCTCAAGCCCCCACGTCTCCTTCAGCCACGTCTCCGAACCCACCTGTATTAACCACCACTGTATCTGCTTCACCTTCCGGAAACACGTCGCACATCACCGCACCCTAAACACCCTCGTCGCTGCTGGGGCAAAACCAGCAAAGTACAACTACAGACAAACCTGGCACTCAACCCACCGACCAACCCCGACTATGGTGCGCGCACCCTTATACGAGGGATGGACGACTGCTCTATTACCTTTTCCCCGCTGAAAAAATAAACCCTCAGATACACCAGCAAGAGAGCCAACTGGTTCACCCCAGAACTCCTAGTTTCTAAATGCACCTGTTGGAAGTTGGAGAACATATGGCACATCGAGAATTAGCCGGGCACCTGTGCAACCCACAAAGACGCCATCTGCAACCACCACCACCTCATCAGGCCCGCCAAGAGGACCTCCTTCAAAGACCGCCGCTACAACTACGCACACAAAAGCAAGTTGCACTTCAACGTCGTGAAGGAACTCTCCAACCCCTGCTCCAACGTCAATGACATCCCGCCGTCACAAGCCCTGTACGACTCCCTCTCCACCTTCGTCCACCGCAAGATCGCCAACATCCACGACAGCTTCAATCCCCTGTCGACCCTAACAGGCCCCAGCACGCTGGACCCACCATACCCCACTTACCATGACCCCCTGACAACCTTGCCCAACGTGAGCATCGAAGACACAAATGGGTACAATCCACTCTGTCTCGCCGTCTTGCCCTTTTCCACACCACATCTTCAACAAATCCATCAGCTCCATTGTACCCCACCTGCGCAACATCATCGACCTCTCCTTCGACACCGCCACCTTCCCTGACAGCTGGAAACACGGCCAGATCAATGCTCTACTCAAGAAACCCAAGGCGTACCCGATCGAACTCAAAAGTTTTCTGGCCCATATCCCTACTTCCGTTCCCAGCAAATGTCATCGACAGGATAGTCAACATCCATCTCACCTGCTACCTTCAAGACAACTGCATCCTCGACCCCCCCCCCCCCCCAGTCATGATTCCACAGCAACCACAGCACTGAGACTGCCCTCATCGCTGCCACAGATGACATCATGTTCCTACTGTTCATTGGCGAGTTGGCTGCCCTTATCCTTCTGCATTTCTCCGCCGCCTTCGACACCGTCTGCCACCACACACTACGCACACGACTCCACGAAGCAGGGATTCGAGACAAGTCCCTGCACTGGACCTTCTCCTTCCTCTCCGGCAAAACCCAGAGAGTGCTCCTCCCCCCATTCCGGTTTGAAGCCTCCGAGATCATCTTCTGTGTCCCACAGGCATTCTCCCTCAGCCCGACGCTTTTCAGCGTCTACACGGTGCCTCTTGAATGCATTGGCCGACATCGCGACCTCAACATAATCTCCTACGCCGTCCACACACAACTGAGCCTCTCCCTCACCAAGCACTCCCTCACCGCCAAATCCAACCTCCACCATGGATTGAAGTCCGTTGCCGACTGGATGTAGGACAGTCGCCCTAAGCTGAACACTGATAACACGGAGATTCTCTTCTTTGGGCCCAACCCCTCTGCATGTGATGACTCCTGGTGGCCCGCGTCGCTGGGCACAACCCCCCGCACCCAAGTACCACGCACGCAACCTGGGAGTCATCCTCTACTCGAAATGAACCATGACCAAACCATTCAACGCTGTCTCCTACACCTGCTTCAACACCCTCCGTATGCTCTGCAAGATCTACAGATGGATTCCGACAGACACAAGGAAAACGGTCACCCATGCCCTAGTCAGCAGCAGACTCGACTACGGAAACGCCCTCTACGCCGGACCCCCGACCAAGCTCATCAACATACTGCCAAGATTCCCGAATGCCTCTGCCCGCCTTATCTTCGACGTCCCGCGACCACACTACCCCCCCACCTAAGGAACCTGCATTGGCTCCCTGTCGCCAAAAAAATCTCCTTCAAGCTCCTGATCCACGCACACAAGGCACTCCACAACACCGGCCCAGCCTATCTCAACAGTCGACTCTCCTTCTACGTACCCAACAGGAAACTCCGCTCCGCAGACCTCTCCCTGGACACCGTTCCACGCATCTGTATAACCACAGCCGGAGCCAGATCATTCTCCCACTGCGCCGCCAAGACCTGTAACACCCTCCCACTCAACCTACAACAAATTGAAGATTTTCTAACCTGCATGTGACAACTTAATAACTGGTTGTTCGACCATTGGCAACAGCACCCCCACCACCCTCTCTCCACCCTCAGTGCCTTGAAACCTTTTTTGGTATGTATTGCGCTTTACAAATTATTTGATTTTTTGATTTGCTCATGCCAAAATCACACTGTTAGCAATTTCTTTTTCACTCAACCACTATTTTCTTAACCCTTCAATAACTTTTTATGTCTGCTATAGTAATGAGTACATTTTCAAGCTTTCCTAGTATGGTAAAAGCTTAGATCAGAGTTTGTGAAAACCCTTAAAACATGCAAGTTAATAGGTTTGCACAGACTCAAAATTGCATTCAAACCCCAGAACTATTGCTTACCATTAACTTCAGCCTCAGTATGTAGTTCTCCGGAAACATGACTACATAAGTCGATTGCTAGTATTCAAACCCTACTATGGTTGTAGCTCTGGCATCATCAGAGAGGCTATTTAAGAGATTTTACTTACTGAGATTGTTGCTACGATTTCCCACCGCATTACATGGCACAAAAGGGACAAGTTGATTTTGTTACACGACAATTGGATTTATTAAGCAACCTGCCCCATGGACAATTAGATATTTTATTTGATTCCATACCCCTCTTCCTATGTGAGAAGGGTCAGGTGGATGTTGTCATTGGTTGTGTGGGTTTCAGGTTCTTTTGTCGTCTTTGTTCTCTAGATTTTCTTACAGCATTTTCAGCTTAATTTTGAAGAAGCAGTTGACTTTCTTGGCGCGGTTTTGTGAGTGATGGACGTCTGATTTTTCCCTATTTTGTTTTTCAAATTCCTGTCTGTTGGCGAAGACTTCCTTTGACTTTCGGTCGTTGAAGAGGATTATGTCAGGGATGAATTTTTTCTTTGTATATTTAAGAATTTGTTGCTTCGGTGTTGTGCTCTGATACCTTCATTTTATGTGGGTGTCGAAATGGTGTTTTCCTCTCTTATTCCCCTGTCTTTGGCATTAGCTGATTCCTCTTTATCCCTTTTGAACCTTATTATTTTTTTTTTTTTGTCTCTTTGTCTTCTGCATGGGGCGAGGTTGTTGGCACATTTGGTGATCCATTTCTAGAGTTTTCTTTCCGCTATATTTATATCTGTTGCAGTTGGTTGAGGAGTTTAGGTGTTCTTCGTCCACTTTCTAACTGCTTCAGCTTCTGGTTCGCAATGTGTTTTTTGACAGTGATTAGATATGTGCATTACTGTCCATTTGCCTTTTTTAGTTCTAAAGTAGTATTTTACGCATGATTACATTTTGATATGCCTATACTTTGTTTTGGGCGTTATTTCAATAATGATTGAAAAACCTAAAACTGTTATTACGCTTTGCACGGACAAATTTTATGAGGTAGACATTTTTTTTTCCAATTTTTTCGATTCATTAAATATTTTTATTTTGTGAGTTTTTAAAAAAAATATTTACATACCCTAATATTGGTACTCTACTACCCCCTAAACTTTATGTTGTTTAGGTGTCCAGTAATTAACTTAATACCATTTCTTCAGTCATCTGCCTTGCTACATTTTTTTGACTTTATTATTTTTTTTAGTATTCAAATACTTTGTAAATTCAAACCATAAACGTTGCAAACGTCGGACCTAACGTAACACTTTACTTTATAATAAATTGTAAAATTTGTTGCCCATCATGATTAAACCATATATTTTCCTCTTTTTGAAACTAATTTAAAATGTTAGTAACACAAATTTTTTTAAAAAAAAATTGCATTTTGGTAAACTTGTGTTAATCATCCCAAATTTATTTATAACATTAATTCAAACGTATACATTACATGAAACATACACAATACCGCATTTCCCTTAAATTTCAAAAATGCAAGTCAATCAGAAGCAGACAATCGTATCTTTTAGTGTTAAATCACATAGGAATGTACTATCAATTTAATTCAATATTTTTAATACAAAATGAGAGTATGCAACGTTAAGTTGATAGGCCATGAAAAGTGCAAATACCACATCGATGAAAGCCTATTATTCAAATCCATGCCGAGAAGTCAGGGATGTGCAGTTTGTTGGTAGATACTGCTACAAGTTTTACGAGATAATGCTATGGTGTTCATGCGTGTATGCTTATTGGACTAAAAGTGTGAAACCTCTGTGCGCATTATGAATTGAGGTTATAATTATAGATCTAATAACAGAATATTGTGCAGGTTAATATGAGTCGCCAATAAAAGCTAGCCAATCAGCATATTTTACATTGTGCAAAAGCATATTCATCTAATTTTTGTTTACAAGAAAAAGTTCTTGGGGGGATATGGTAACAATGGTATAAGCATACCAATGTACTTCATTCTGTGTATGCATGTATCCTGAGTTCACTTAATGTGCTAAAACTCTGCAAATACAATTGAATTGACTTTTCATTGGGACATGGTTTAAAGGGATATGCATCAACTTTATTCTGTTTCCCTAGCATCTGTCAATGCATAGCGAAACACCACATAAATTACTGTAAAGAAACCTTTTTATTATTAAATTGGTAACATCGTTACATTTTAATATACAACACATCTAACATATTTTTGAGGAATTCCCAATTTCTGTGGTTAGACTCGCAAGCCAAAGACTATGCAATGGGTAGATCTTTTATATAATATACTCTATTGTTCAATTTTATGCACAATAAATGGGGTATGTCGATATAAGCACAGGTTTTCTGAGCTAAGGTAAGCGTGTTAATGCTTTTTAGCTAATTGCATAGAAATTTCTAAACCTATGTGACCACACATAAACGAAGTTTCAATGATATCTGTCTTGACGGGTTAATCAGCGTCATACGACCATTTTTTTTATTGCTGTCTGTTCAGGCATGTATTTCTATTGCCGCCTTTTTGTATCCCCCCCCCCCCAAACACCAAGAATGTCATAGCCTTTACACCACCCATGGTTTAAAAAATGCCCAGGAACTGTACTATTCTAATGTTTTGCATTGTCTTTCATGCTTACAATTAATCCATCATTGTTTTTCTACAGTTCATGACTCATTGCTTCTTTAACTGTTTTCTTAACAAACTTCGTCTCTGTCTTGACATAGTAGTATTGATTGCACATTTGTATACCCACCAGTCTTCTAACAAATATTTTTGTCATTTCTGCTTAGTGCAGTACTGTTTTGATAGGCCCATATTTCTATGACTTCCACTCCTTGCCTGGCAGCATACCATTTTTTTTATCACATTTTTTATGGTGACTTTCAGCGTATTTTACACTTTTTCCGAATTTTTTTTGGGACTTATTCACTCTTCTATTATTTTCTTTTAATCTTACTCCCTATTTTGCAAACTTCAGGACTATTCAGGAGCTTTCATTCATACCCTCAATAAACTTCATCATCCTGTCCTTTTTGAGTAGTTATCGGTTTGGCTTGGGTTATGTATATTTTAAGACACCAGTCATGACTAAATTTATTACAACTATCTATCACGTTTTGCTGTCACCTTCTTCTGTCGTACAACCATAACATGTCTTTATGAAACAAGACGTATGGTTTTTTGAACTACTTCCAACCAAGTTCTAATCATTTGCACAATTTTATTAACAACGCACACACTACTATAGAGATATATCAGTTTGCAACCTCACAATGGGGTACCTTAGGATGTTAGGTTGCATGTCCTACGCCGTGTGTCCGGTAGCAACCGCCAGACCGGTGGTGGACATCTGCCCGCCATCGAAGCCCTGAACAACGCCCGTCAGATTAGCATTGCGCTTGTGACCGCAGTGGTGTGCTTTCCATCCTGCAATTTTTCTGGCGGTTGCAGTCCGCCCTCTTGCCTGGCGCGCGGAGCTGTACAGGTACAATTGTCGTGGATCAGGGCCAAGCACCGCCGGCACGATTATGATGGCGGCGGGAGCCAGCTATCCGCGGCGGTGCTCCCGCCATGTAAACTAATGCGGAGAATGTCTCGGGGGTCCATTGGGGACACCAACTGTGTTGGGCTGGTGTTTTGGTTTACTGTGGTGGTACCCATTTACTAACCTACATGTCCCTGTTCCAAGGTGTCATGCATTGTCCAGTGCCTGCAACACAGTGCACGGACATGCTTGTTTGGTCATTGGTCCGGTGCTGCTGCCAGCACCACCCGCCATAATGTTAACCGCCGCTATCCGACCGCCGCCTGGGGATTTCCACTGCGGACCCTAATAATTAGACCAGCGGTTTTCCCGCTGTAGTGACGGGAGGTGTTTTACAGCTACCATTGCGCTTGTTTGCTTTTCCGCCACTCATCCTAATGGGCCAACAAGTTTGCTTGCATTGTTCTAATTTATTCAGAACTGACAATCGATGGTCGCTCGCGGGACACACCATACCCGTTTAAGTTAAATTACATTTTGATCCACATCATATTCGCTTCATATATACTTCATGGATACTTATTGAATGTATTTGTAAAATTAAATATTTGTGTTTATTGTTTTTATTACAGGTTTTGAGTATTTTATGTGAATGTGCTGTAAAGTTAATTCTACATTTTTTATATCTTAAATATAATTTACCTTCTTTTAATTTGTTTTTTATATCTTGTTTTTTGCTTTTTTATAAGTCGTAAAAACTTGTTACAAATGGAACAATATTACTAATTTAATTTTTACATTAAAAATTATTGTATTCAGTATATAATTATTACACTTTTTTTTACGTACCAAGTTTCAGCTGTACCATTCTGTATAAGAAATTTTTGGCAATTACTGTACTACACTACATTTACTGATTTTATCTGAAATTAATACCAAATATGTTATAAGATTCATGGTGATATCACCTTTTTAACTTTACATTTATTCAGCATTTTTATATAAATATAAGCTGTTTATTAAAATAGAATTTCTTTTATATATGTAAAATCAATATTTGTTCTTGCGTTTAATAATATTTCATTTTGTTACGTGTTTATTAAAAAACAAAATTTCAAGTGTTATTTTTCCATGTCTTGTGTCTGGCAGACATATGGCTTACAAAGCAAATTAAATAGTAACAATTTTATGAATGAGTATTTTTTTTTTTTATTCAAATTGATAAGAAATTAAATATTCATTTTTATTGTTTCACATTTAAAAAAGATCGTCACTCTTTTGGGTATCTATTGCAAATTTTTATGATTGATATATTAATTGCATTTATTTAAAAGTCAATTTTTTAATTCGAATATTGTTTTACTTTATTTTTAATACTGTTCCTTTTAGGTACTTAATTTACTCCTATTGAATTTGAAATGTTTAGTTATTGCATATTAATTATATGCAAATTAATAATGATTACTTTTTAATGAATTTTTGTGTTTATAGCGTTTAATTTTGTACGTTATTCCTTACATTTTATTAAGATCTGTTTACAAAATGAGAATAATTAATTTATTTCAAATGTATTACGCATATTGTCTCGTTAATTATTTTTGGTTGGTTCAGGTTTTTAAATTTGGATATTCCGGTATTTTATTTAATAAGATTAATCGCTCAAATCATAATAACTTAGTGAAAAATTAAAATTGAAATATTCACATTTTAATGTATGTGTCGCTTTTATCGTTTGTAGGGTTAAGATTTAGAATTTAGTCATGTTTATTTTCAGAACATTTTCTTCATCGTTTATATTCAACATTTATTGATATTTAATTAGCACAAATATTTTTAGTGGTTTTGGTGTCTGTTTTACATAGCTCATTAGGTGTTGGGTCATTTTATTAGAACTTTTTTCAATTCGTTTTCTAAAACTTTTATTTTTTAATTTTTAACATTTTAAGAATTAACGAAATACTACATTTTAAAAGTATAACTTAATATGTGTTATTTTGTTGGTAAAGGTTTTAAGTTTGTTAAGATTATCTCTTTTCATTTTTTTCCATGATTGATATTTTTTAACTATAGTTAATATGTAGTTTAAGTAATATGTTTGCTTTTCAATTTAAATCTGTCAGGTCAATCTTTTGGTGTTATAGGTTATGACATTTAAAAACTACATGTCGGTAATACAATCATTTTTTTAGACTTCATTTATTTCACATAAAATAAATACTATTTGGAAATTCTTTTTCTTAAATGTAATATCTGTGGCTATGCGTAATTTGCAGTAGCCATAACAATGTTTTATTTTAATTTGGTATATTAAATATATTTGCTTTTAATTTTTTACTGTTTTTATATATTGTTGCTTTTTTATAAAAACAATGTCTTGAGTTTTTTTTTTTTTTTGGGGTTACAAATTTTAAAAATAACTCTATTGACAATATACATTTTTACCCAACAGCAATCCTATAGTATCACGACTTTTGCACTGTTTGGAGTACGATTACTAAAATTTACACCTCGACTATCCAACACTTTCCATGCATTTGCGCTCACTTTAGTGTTAATATTTATTTTAAGTACTCTATATTTTCATTTTTCCATACTTTGTAACAACCGGGAGTGCTAATAGTTCATTGTATGCCTCCTGTAGCCAAAAATAACACTTTTGTTACACTTATGTGCCGATTCTTGTCTGTGTGGTAAAGCACTTGGATCTAGTTGGATCCGGAGTGATTGTTGACCGACCTGGACACCTACAGTTTTACCGAGTGAGTACGATGAGCATGTATGCTGTTGGACTTGGTTCGTTCACACTCCCATAGAAGTCAATGTGATCCAGTTGTACGATGCGTATATGCTCACCCATTGACTGAATGGGTAAGTCTTAAAAAAGTGCGCACCCTGCCCTGTGTGCGCGTCAGTGCCATACGCGCCATACATGCCTGTGTGTGGGAGACCCATTTGTATCACCCTGTGTGTGAGTCGGATTGCTGCTGGTGTCAGACTCCAAGAACTTTGGCAAGCCGGATGCTTACACTCGGTTTATCACTTTTATTCGAGCATCTTACTCGTTAGTTTGAGAATTGTCTACATTGCGGGCGTCGTTTAAATTGAAATATATTTGGACGTTCCGAGTCACAGCGTGCAACGAGAAATTTGGATAATTAGTGCATCTTCGGATCGTACTTTGTTGCCCACACCCGTGTACGGATGGGTTTTAAAAGATGCAGCTTAATCTAAATATCGGACTGCCGAACCAGATTCGTTTCTCTTCTGACCGTGATCAGAATCTGCCCCTTATTGCAGTTGCAAGATGTAATTTTCCCCATAGCTATACAACACTTTACATATCGTTGCACTAGCTGAATGGGGATTAGTAAATTATTCCCTTCCACTTTTTAACACTATGCTTATTGTTGCACTGACTGAAGTTTGAATTTTAAATGTTATACATCCACTATCCAACACTTTCCCTACTGTTGCACTCTCTGCATTTGGTATAATTTTTTATCTGTCCGCTATCCATCAATTTACCTATTGTTGCACTAATCGTGTTGGGAACAGTAAGATTGACCCCTCCTTTATCAAACACGTTGCCTATTTTAGCATTAATTGCATTTCGAATACTCCGTTTTACATGGCCAATGTTTAACAATTGCCCTAATGTTACACACACCAGAGTAAGCGTTGTATATTTTACATGACTGATATCCAACACATTCACTATCGTTGCACTCACTGAAGTGTCATTTAGTGGTAGATTTTTTACTACGGAACCATTTTATATTCTACATATTGTCTTGTATGTTACATTTTTATTGTCCATTTTGCTGCAACAGGGCTGCATCATATAATTCCACCATGTTCACTACTCTTTTGCTATTGTTGTTTTGCTCTATTAAACATGTGTCCTTCTTTCGCATTATAACACTGCATAAAGTGGCTCACGTTTTCTCCTTGTAGAATATTTCCTTATGTCTAGTCACTTATGTTTTAGTTTACCCTTTTTTTCAAAGCAGGTCTCTTTTCTATCGAAGGCGGACAGGGCTTCAGAAGTTACTCATAACAAATCAGTAGTTTTGAGTTATTATAATCCAAAAATATAATACCAATTTTTTGGACAAACATACTTATTCTGACATCTTACGGTAACTTATGGATATCACAAAGTACACTGGTTTTCGCTTGCACAGAAAATTCAGTTACAGGTGAGAATTTTAAAATCATTTTGACGCTTATGTTTCCTTTACAACGTTGTGAGACTGGACAAACTTATGTTATTAACCAACATAGTCATTTGAGGAAAAAAAAATATTTTATGTCTACTTTTAATTACTTCGGCACATTTAATACAGTATTACTCTTCAATTATCCTTTACATTTTCATTATCACATACACAACATTTTATTTTCTCTTGATCTATCATTTCCTGTTTCTGATATGTGTGCGCAGAATTACAATTATCCATTGATTATGATTATTCTAATGTAAACTTTCAGTTAATAATCTAGCCCATACTTTTTATTAGATATTCTTCTGAACTAGCAAAGTTTGTTTTCATCAACGCTATTACTTAATAGAAAAGTTTACATACAAGATTTTTGTCCTACATTATTTAATACTTACTCTGTTCTATCAACTTCCCGACTTGTGTACTCCCTCATGCAAGCAGTGGTTACAACTCATTTAAATAATTAACATTTTAATATGAATGCATGACCAATCTGCTCTTTCAACTTATCTCTTTATTAGGGGTTTGGCACTCTTGTAGTGCCAATCAACGCTAGCGCAGTGACACCTCCTACAGTAATAATAATAAAAACATGTTTTCATGTTTGTTTAGATTGTGTTCCCGCTGTCCTCAATTTTAATGCTATTATGATAAACTTACCAGGGAAATCATTTTGCACCAACAAACCACTTTACAACTGGGGCAGACACATAAACACAAACTGCATTTCTTCCTGTGCTTGGACTGGGGTTACCATATTCACGCTGTGCATGCACCGCCAAGAAGAATTGTAAAACAGGGTAACTTTTAACACGATTTTACCTTATTAACTTCTATATTTCTCATTGAGGCCTCCCCACAATAAAAGTATATAATTCTGTAAACTCGTCATATGCATGTATCAGCATTATTGGGACTGTATGCATATTCACTCACAATACTATTGCAGGAAGTCCGATTGTTCGTTAATCCACATATGTTGCATTTCTCCTTTGTTGGTTGTATCAAAACATTTATAACAATGTTTTCGAATTGCATATTCTTTGGGTCATGAAATACACCATCCTATGCCCTAGTCTAAAATACCTAATAAGGGCCTATGAAACCTGTTTTAATATATCAATGTTGATGCTTTGGAAAAACCATTGCCACTGCTTCGCTAAAGATAACGCCTGATTCTCAACATATTGTTATTTTATAGTAGGAGGAGACATGTGGGTCGTGGCATTAACATGCCAATGCCTCATTGTAAGGTGGCCCCACTGTTAGAGGTATTGCAATGTGACTTCACTACAAGGTTCTTAAACGTTATGAAGTTCAAAGTGCATGACTTACATGAACCTATGTGCATGCACACATTTTGCCACCTGTTATGCCCCCCAGATTGCATACACATGCATTGAAGGCAGAGGGGTGCTCTGCACTTCACCTTTTCTTTCCTCTCCAACATGTTCTTCATTGCGCTTCAACTCACATGTAAAACCTTACTTAGAAGAAAATCTTAATATTCTTGTAGTAACCTTTGCTGTTTAGCCCGCTCATATTGCGTGATCTCACTGCTGATCCTATGTTAGGCTTTTCCATTGCAGATCTCAAAAAAACACTGGTGAACTGATTCACCAAACTAATTTAAAACAAAATTCTCAAGTTACTACTTTGACTATTCACTGAAGGCATTTAGTAGGATTAAATTTTAGATTTTATATCAATACTGTGCCATATTAATTTTGGAAGTTGTCAAAGGCATTTAGTAATCTTAAAATGAGGATTTTTTCGAAAGTTTGACTTAAGACATACTTAAAATAGAATTAAGATAAAATCCTAACGTTACTATAAGTAGATGTCCTTTTTTTGATACCAACATTTTTTATGGGTGGTTTTGTCGTAAGTTACTTCTGAGATTTGGGACCAGATTTGCTAGACTTGCCAAGTTTTGAATAGGCGTTCGCAACACCTATGTTTTGTTTGCTACATCAGCCAACGCCACTTATTCACTACTTTGGCGGTCGGTCAAATACCAAACCTGTAACAGGCGTGTAAGTATTTCTAACCCCAGTATTATTCAGGGTAACCATTACTTTTTTTAAAATATGAGTACTGATTCGTATGTCAATTAAAATGTGTTTCTCTTTTTCAAATATTAATTAACATTTTTTAAATGCCATTTTTCTTCACCAACTTTTTAGACTTTAGACCAGCTTTGTAAGTAAAAACCTTTAGCATCCCGAACCAGCAATTTCACAGTGAGTTTAATTTTTGTTTAATTATATCTCTTCTGCCTGCCCGCTTTCTATTGTCTGAGAGCTGTGCTATCCTGATTTAACAGCCTTAAAAATAAATGATAAACTGTGAGCTATTTGACTTTTTGGTAAATGTTTCCGTTATTTAAAAAGGTTCATACTTTGTTCAAACTGTGCTATTACAAATGTGGCAAACACATAACCGTATTTTCAATCGTATTTTTAATTGTGAAATGTTATACTTTGCAATGTCAATTATTGAAAATGTATTAATAATGTCAACGGTCAACATTATCCCTTTATGGTTTTATACATAGCCTACCATTTTATCATGTTTACTTGTATTCATTGCTTGCTTTGAGAGTATGCTTTAATTTAGAAAATAATAGACAAAACTATATATGTTTTTTTTTTTACTTGTTCATGAACAAGATTTTAATGTTTTTATGTCTGGTTTGTTTTTGCTGAGAGTAAATTCAATTTGGCATTGTAAATGGTATATAGGTTCATTAGCTTCTATTTCATTTTTATACTCACTATGTTTTGTACTCATTAATATTTGTTTTGTAAAAAGGTGTATTGTTCGTTTTTTCTACAGGTTGAAAATATTTATTTTAGAGATGCTTATCCTTTCCTCTACATTAGTCCTACCACCAGCCGCTGCAGATTCCACTTCTAAGCAAAACGGTGCAGACACCATTTATCTCTCCAATAGCTCGCTTTATCAACGCATCGATCAAAGTCAATCTTACATTATCACCATGTGCCACAAGGACCCTGTTTGGAGGGAGATTGATATTTTTTAACCTCTAATTAACTCTTTAAATTTTCAGACAGTGTGTCTTTCATTAAATTCATCACGCAGCACACAATTTTCCTTCGTTCTCGATTTCACTTTTCCTCCCACTCTAGCACCAATTTACAATCCAAAAGCAACTCCTTGAAAAACTTTGAAAGGAGGTACCAGATTTTCGTCAAAAGGTAGTATTTTCATTAATCATTGTACATGGAAGTAAGTTTGGTATGCTATTTCCTGGAACACAAGAAGCATGTTTTCTGTCGTCCATTCCCGAAGGCTATTTTAGTAAAAAGTTTTAACAGCTTCATATATACTTGTTGTTATCATAGCCCAAATTTTTCTTTAATACATGTTTTGTGCTGCCATCAGACTTTGTGAAATTAACTACAACTCTTACTAAACGTTTAAAGTTCACGCTTCTTTCCTTCTTAGCAAAGTTAATCATTTGCTTCCTCTAAAATGAAAATACTAAACGCATTTGTAATGTTCACTTTCGGTGTGAATCGTCTGTAAATTGAAAGAGAATACTGCCATTGTAGTACTTCTTTTAACACCTATTAATATAGTACTTAAGTTATGTCTCACTTATCTGGTTACCAATATGTTTTGTGCAAGTTTAGCTTTACACTTCAGGAGACTACTTTTACAACCAATTGATTCTCTGTATCACCCAACACCTATAAATGAATTTTTTTTTAAATCATGGCCAGGCATTTTTATAAGTTAACTGTCTCTTCATTTTAAACATCCTGCGGAAACCATTCTTTAACAGTTCAATTATTTTCTCTAAGACATAAAACCTGTTGTAAAATCGAACTTTTTCAATCTATCAAAAAGGAAACTACCAATTCTATAATCCTATGCAGAGTAAAGGTTTATCATTTTCTATTTCTAACAAATTTATTTCTATTATTCTTTTATAAATTTGCAATTAAAAACATTTTCCAGTATTTTTTGCAAAATGGCAACTGAAAATATACAACAAAATTGTCCACTTGTGCAGCATTGCATTAAATCCCTTTTCAACAAACATTCTCTGGCCTTCTTTTTCAGCTTTTAAGATCACATGCAGCAATTTTTGGGATGTTCGATGTTTACGTTCATCCTCAACCAAATCAAATAATCCTTTGAAATCTCGAATATTGGAACAAACCGTTCATCCTCCTAATGAACAAGTCATTTGAAGAACAAAATAGAAGCCTGGATAACAATCCAATTAAGCAAGTACAATCACAATAAATTAAAATATGTAATTTCACATGCATAAGTATTATTTCTGGTATGTGCTTTGAATGATCACTTGGTCGAATCCTTGCCTACGCATCCTTAATAGAATTGAACACTTCCTTTTTAGAAGAGGAAATTTTGCATTCTATGTTATTGAGTGAGGCTGTGGATTAGGCTTGTTCAAAGCTTGACCAACAACAAAGATACCAGTTATGTAACTGAGATGAAATATAATCTTTTAAAATTTTGAATCCGAGTAACAATCTCCCGAATTATGGATATTATTGAGCAATAGCCCTATACAGAAATCTATGGATGGCATTGCCCCACTAACAGAGTAGGCTCAATTTTAATCGGTGTTTCTTCATTTCTTATGCATAGCCCTGCAAAATCATCTCTCAATCGCAGGTAATGAAACTGCATCGTCGGCTTTATTGTGAGCTTTGAGCAGTTGTCTTACTCACTGTGGACGTATATCTACTGTTGCCTCTTAATAAGCCTCGAGCCCTATTACCAAACATGATTTGACGCCAGTTGGAAAGGCAGATTAGGACAATGACTTTCAATTACAATTATGTCTTACAAATATATTAAATGGAACACCCTTATGCGTGAACTAGGACAGTGAGATTACAGTTCCTCATGTTGGAAACCCTGCACCAGGATATAAAACATAGAATAGTTGCCAGTTTTAATGACATCTTTTTTCTGTACAAGTACTTATTATTTATCCATGTTTACAACTACTTTAATACTTTGTTCACATCCCATCGGGTGTACTACCAACGGCGGCTAGGCAGGGATAGTATGATTGGATTACCATCTTCAGGTAAATTTCCAGCCAATCTTTCCAATCCTAACGTGTTGAATTTCAAAAAATCTTGACTTTTTGTCGGTTTCAACAAAATCAGGCAAAGAAGTTAAGAAATTGACAACATCATCCCGAATCCGATCTTTCTTTTGTCAAAGTCACCAACTCACACATCTTGAACAGTTTGAGCAGGAATTTTTAGCCAGATCTCTATGACCAATAACTTGTTAAAAGTAAGTTATTCTCGGTCCAAACTCCTTCAAAATGAATGTATTTAATGTTACTCGCTAGACGTGCAGGTGAGGAATTCATGTGAAAAGGAGGTGAAGGGGATTACCTTTATAATCAAGGAGGATATTATGAAATTTTAGCACACCCATTGAAAAATCACAAAAGGTCTCAATAGTACTGGCAACCTTCCTTGTACCATCGATATTGTGGGCATCACCTCCTGATCCGCCAGCGTTGTCGTCATTTGTTTTTAAACTCTTATTCACATTCTAAATGGGGTAAATTAATAACCATGCTCCACATGCCATACCTGAATCAATTCAACAACTCCAATTGCTTCCGTGCTGCATCTGTAATTTGCCTCCTGTTGGCAATCCAGTAAAGAATGAAAACATATCTATGAATAAGTCCCTCAACGTTACTACAGTTTTTAGAATACCCTGTGGTCTACTTTACAAACACTGGTAGCCTTATAATGGCAGGAGCGGTTGTTTTCACATTTGTTTGACGTTCCCGTAAGGTCTTCCACCTATAGCCATCTCATGTTGGACAGACAGTATTCACATAGATCTTGCACCAGATCCTATAGGGCTTTTTATTCGGTACGATCTAGATTATTTATGTATCGGTTTGCTGTCACGTTGTCTATTTTGAGGAATACACAGAATTGTTCCTTGACCCAACTCCGACACTTCACCACAAACAATCCTGTAATTAAATAAGCCCATTTTAGTACAGACTGTTCTTCATAACAACATTTTCCGCTGCTAGATATAGCCATGCACCGAGCATCCCCGTCTGAACCACTGGCGTGTGATTATCGCTAAATGTCTGGTTGGGAGCTGAAAATTGGCAAACAGATCCACGCCTACATGTGAGAGAATCAGCATTTCATTCCTGTCATGGCTTCCTCCTAAAGGCCATTTAATTGTGAATAAGTGTGGCCTCTAAGTAGGTGTGATCACTTCAGGCGATGAAGGGCCCTGTAATGGATCTGAAGCAGAAATATGAACTGTATTCATGACGTTAGGAGTTCCACCACTTGTGCCCGATGACAAACCGATATTTTGCTTTTGCTACTGTACGTTGCAGTTAGTCTATGCTCCTGTTCAATTTGCGAGAAGGAAAGTTCACATGTGCGTGGACTGAGTCTTATTTGAATTTCATATACATAGAGCAAGGGAGATATTACTTGGATTAGTAGACCACAAACATCCGGGACTATAACTGGTTTACAGTTTGTTGCAGTGGAGCGTGCAAGTGTTGAGTACAAATGGGTTCATTATAAGCATATTTCATTTTATAGACTATCAGTCTGAAGGCTTTACATCGCAGCTGCTCCAACACCAACTTCATAAACTGGTTTATGCACCAAGGATGGGAGCAGAGACAGAAAGTGAGTGAGGAAAACACAAATATATGTGCTTTCCACTGTAACTGAAATAAAATTCTGTGAAGGGCATACATATAACGATTTAAAGGTATGGATCCTTGAATTCAAGGCAGACCATCAAGTACTTGCACGGTTCAAGGTCCATGAGAACACGTATACCTTATATGTTGAAGTGGTGGTAAGTGAGCCACTGCATCAGTGGGCGATGGGCGATATCCTACATGTTGTTCATCGTGAACATGTTGATGATGAAACGCCCTGGGTGGAGTGTAGCGGACATCATGGTCCTTTTCTGCATGACATCTTAAATCTTCTGTCTATTAATTTAATGTTTTCCCTAAGGAAGGAAAGTTTACTTTTACGTTCCAAATCAGTAGGGTGATCTCTAAACTCTAACTTAAAGTCTTTTAGATTTTCTTAAAAAAAAAAAACATGCATACCACTTTAAATAATCACTATAGTGTACCAAAAAATCATAGTATGGCACTTTTTATAGATCTTGGAAACTCAGAACTCACACCTTGTTGGTTTTTCGAAGAACTGTTTCCTGTTCCTCGATCGCCCCAGGGGTATGTGTACAATCTGGTATTTGGACGATGTGGTAGTGTTTAAAATCAAAAAATTAATTTGTTCTTGCAACTGTCTTCTGCGTGATACTGCATACCGGGAGGAGTCTTGTTTTTTGGGACGGACTATCCAGCACCCCCTGCCAAGCCTGGCTGCACAAAAAACACGCTGGGTGGAGAAGCGTTTGATTCTCAAACTAGTTGAAGTTGTTAACAATTTACACAATTACTTTACTATTTTTGGTTTTAAAAAAAATGGCTACAACCATGGCGACTGCTTCAGACTTTGCCTGGTGCTCTAACAATGGTTTAACTTTGTTCATCTACATTTGCCAACATTCTGTTGAAAGTGCTTCAATTGCATTCACAAGAAAAATTTCTCCTCAGCATTCAGAGCTCGATAGGGTCTCTGCATACATATGCGTTAACTATGACTTTCAAACATCCACAATATTACTTTTTTAGGCATGATGTCCCGGATTGTCCATTAGTATATCCAGTCACAACCTCAACTAATGGTCCATGCCCTTTTTAGGATCACGGATACTTTTTGCTACCAACGTTGCCATATAAGGGTACACTTCTGCCGTGATGGATAATTTCCCCTTCTTGGCCATTCTTTAAAATATCAGCCATTACCAGCTTCTAACCTCCTAGACAAGACGTTTCAAAATTATGGGAGCCATACAAGTTGCTAACCAATGGTCCATTTTTTATTACGGTTACCTGGGGTGTAAGATGTGATCAGGGTTCAATATATTGCTCACTGCCTAGGGATCTGCAGCCTGAACTACCTCTGCCGGGCACAATGCCCTGCTTGAGTCACCATCTCTGTCCGCGGTCTGTGGGACTCGTATGGATCTACTCTAATTAAAGAATTGTGTTATCCTGATGGTAACCGCTAGATCATCAATTTTGTTTGATGGGTTGAGGGTGACTGGGCATCACAAAAACCTTTCTTTCAATCCACAACAGAGTTGGTATCTACGCAAGAGTCTTCAATGTGCTTCCTTTTAGGGTCTACAGTAGTGCTGGGTGGCAGACCTGAAGTTTTGGTGTTATGAGTACCAAAAAGGTATTCATACCAATCATGGAGTTGATGCCACTGGGCAAGAAGTTGACTTTTTTAACTTTCGAGTGCTCCTCATACTTTGAAAACTGGATTGATGATGGAGTTGTCCTTGTCATGGATGAAGTGTACATCAGTGGTCAGGTAAGTTACCTCCTCCTTGTCATTAATTATCTACAAAGTAATATGTAAACAATTAAGGACTATAGTCAGAAAGGTGTTCATGTAGGTGTCTATCCTCTATTATATCACAGATTCTCAGGTTACAATATTATGCGTGACCCCTTGCACCACTTCTACCTACTTTTAATGAGGGTGTTATCCAAACTGTGATTGTTCCCTTAATTTTAAATCAATATCCTTACCTGTGTCAAAGCTTTCAACCTCCAAGCAGGGGCTCCCAACCTTTGCACCTAGCATTTGGAGCATTAATTGAAACATTAATCTTTCCCCTTGTGTTAACAACATAGTAGATTTTCATGTGAGTCCCCCCAGCTTCGGATTCAGGTCGTAATGAGACTAGCTAGCTGCCCCGGGGTTAAAGACCCGCTCATTCACGCATAATCATGGATGTTGTACCCCTAGAGGTGACAATGACATAAACAGTCCATGACGTCCACTTATGGTCCGGTTGGGTTGCAATTGAAGTCTCACATTTTAGCCTTTAAACATCCACTCTGCTTGACTGTCACGCTGCCCTCCAGAGCATGAAATTATTCTAGATATGTGTGGTCTGCTGCTGTGCTGTTTAACAGTTATTTCCTAGTTGCGTGGCCTCCTGGTACGTGCTTTGAAAAACAAAATTCAGGCTCCAAGTCTTTGCCAGTTTTTTAAAGCATAAGTTTGTAACGCATGTGTACAAAATTAACCATATTTCATACAAATGTTATCATGGAAAAATTGTGTACTGCCATCTATGATGTCCTCCTAACTTTAATTTTTTTCTTTTGCTTTTAGGGCGCAATGGATTCTACAAAATACAATGAGCTTCTTGCTTATGTGCGCAGTAATGTGTATCCGGATGGTTACACCAAAATCCAGAAGCAGGGCTTACGTAGACTGTCGAAAAAATTCACCATAGACGGTATTTCTATTTTTTTTAAATATTTGTTTATTTATTAAAACTTTATGCTAGACATGCACTTAAGGGATTTGTTTAAATTAAAAAATATTATTTGGGTATCCTCTAACTTATATTTAAATAGCAATTTTTTTAATAACACATATCGCATATTATTCATCTTTACTTTTAAATATCTGAAGGGCCTTTATTTGATATCTATCAAAATTCCATCAGCCTGGCACAGACTCGACTCGTTACAGCCTTCCAATAACACCTTGTCGTTTGTCCCAAACTGCCTATTACAATGCCAAATAACACTGTCTGTTCGCCTTTCATTGTTCTCAATGTGAGCTTCTTTGACGGTAAGGGAAACCAGTTCTACAGTATTGTGGTGTCTTTCCCCCGTCGTCAAAGTGTGAGTCACACAGTACATACAACAGGCAATAAGCATCATCTACTTAAATAAGTACAAATATATAACATTTAAAGACATATATAAATAAACATTATATATTTCAAAATAACATACAAAGTCAAAAGTAACATAGGATAATAATAACACATAGGAATAGATTTTTCAATAAAGCAGTTTACTGACATAGCCAGGTCGTTCTTATAGTACAATTACAAGACAATCGGGCACAAACACCCTCTGTAACCTTCTCCTCAGAGGCTCTGGACCTCTGATTTTCTAACGCATGTCGTGTGAATGGAGTCTCCCTGAGCTCTGCACATTTTTTTCCTCAGGTTTTGTATATCATACACTTTTCCTGATGTCTTCAAGTTAGATATCTATTTTCCATCCTTGCGCTTCTTATGTCAAGTAGAGTCTCTAGTCAGAGGACCCTAACGAGAAGTCTATATACTGCCTCTACCCTGAATATCTGGTAGGAAACTCCATAATTTGCAGGATTTTTTCTCAGAAGACTAAAGGATAGAGAGGGCCGCCTCCTTGTGTGGATACAGAAGTTTAAAGTCTCAGATAATCCTCGCTGAGGGCAAAAGTGTGGCTTTGGGATGCACTGGAGCATCCTCTAAGCGTCTCAGTGTGCATTACTTTCCCTCCCCCTTTCTTAAAAAGAGAAAGCTTCAAGTTTTGTAGGTTGCTGAAGTGCCAATACACTATGCTGCTACGCCCACGCTCCCGATATCACACTCTCGGGCATCTGTGGTTCTCCCAGCGCATGTTTCCTCTCATAAACGTGCCAGACCGTTGACGGTCACTACGTTGTATAAATCTGCAGCTTCTACTACTTTGTCAATGACGTTAACAACGGGTTTCAGCAGGTTCCCTATGCCTTCGTTGGTAGCTTCGTCGATGCTATCTTTGTGGACGTTTGTTTTTGTCTTTTTGAAAGCTGTCTTGTCGACGATTCCTATATCTTCGTTGACAACTAATAAACCTGTGGCTGTCACGTTAACATCTAAATCTTCATCGACAATCTTGAAGAAGATATCCTCCTCAACGGGGGTGACTGAGGTTTCGTTGACGGCGGATTTGTCGAAGGCGGCGTTGTCTACCGCGGCTTCGTCGACGCTTGTGACATCGTCGACGGTGGTGGCTTAGTTAACGGTGTTGGGTTCTTCCACGGTGGCTTCGTCCACGGTTGCTTCTTCGACGGTGTTGTCTCTTTTCTTTATGGCAGGTCTCTCGTCTAAGAAAAATTTTGCATCTCTTCCATTGGTGCCTGTTTCTACGCTAACGCCTGCTGCTGTCGACGATTCGCTCATGTGGCGTCGCCAGGCTGTTTTGGATTACATTACAGTGCCACCAACAACTCAACCACCGCCAAAACTGTTTCCTTCTGCCAATGATTATGATTCTGCCTCGGAGGATGACATACATACAACATTACGGGCTGCTCGCAGTCCATCTGACCTTTTCATAAAAAGTCAAGATTTTGACAATCAGGACCAGGATTACCATTATTCTCAGGAGCAAGAGGAGGAACCTCCTGCGCAGATTCAAATGGCACATTTGCCATTATCCCTCATTTTTAATCTCCAATTTATGCAGGACGATTACAAACGCCGTTTCCCATTTTATTCCCACGCCTCTCAACGAGAATCGCCTCAAAATACTCCAGCTCCTCCTCGGCCGCTGGCGGAACCAACACAATCTGTCCTTTTACAAGTACCTCCTACAGAGGGTGACTCTGAAATGCTTCCGCTTACCGAAGAAGGTGAACTCCCGGGTGACGATTATCATGATTCTATGGCTGACTGGGACCATTACCAGATCAATTCGCCTGCTCTGCCTCCGGGGTCACCAATGAATTCACCTCCTGTTGATAATACAGGTTGATGGAAAGGGCGGCACAGCGTTTTCATCTTCCAATGTTAGTGAGAGAGGAGGATTGCTTTCTATATCATTCTAAAGCTCCGCTTCAGAAGCATGTTCGGGCTGTGCCCATAGTTGATTTTATCTGAACAAGGGTATGAAATTGAGTAAAACACCAAATAAAATTCCTTCAGTTCTCACGAGGTTTGAGAAAAAATGTAAGGCTCCAGACTCTTCTCCTGCTTGCCTTTTATCCCAGGCAAAGACGTATTTTGTGATCACCCGCTTGGCACAACGTCACTCAAACAATCACTCTTCTCTAATTACCTCTTCACCTGACCTTGATGGTCGTTGCTTGGATGCCATTTGTAAAAATAATTAAACCAATTCCTCTACAACTGTCACAGCAGCGAATACCATGTCCATCTTGGGTCTATACGACCAACAAATGTGGTCCGAGAAGGCTGGTTTCATTAACCTCTTCCCAGAGCACTCTAGAGAGGACGCTCTCAAGATACGTCATGAGGGAGAAAGAGCATCTTTATAGATCATCGATTGCTCTGTGGATATTCCCTCAACTGCTTTTCGCCAGCTAGCTTGTGCAGCTGTTCTAAGGATGCATGGTTGTCTTTGCTCTACTTCTTTTCTCCACGAATTACATGCAAAAATACTAGACATGCCCTTTGATGGGGAGTTGCTGTTTTGCCAGCACGTAGATTATGTGCTCCAAATAATAAATAAGGACACAGAATTAGCTTGTTCCCTTTGGCACACTTAAGTTTAAAAAACAGCCTGCTCTGGGTGCTCGTTGACGCAGCACCACCTACTCCTTTTGTGGCAGATCAACACAATACCGCTCAAACAATCAAGGAAATCAGCATTTTTCCTCAGTCTTATCAACAACAGACTAAAGGCCCCCCCCATCAGTGTTGGAGGACGAATCTCGAAATTAAATTCAAATTGGTCACAAATAACTTCAGAACGTTTGGTATTGGACATTGTTTCAAAAGGCCATGCTCTGGAATTTGTCAAATTCACTCGGAACAGCCCCAAAATCAGTCCTCCTCCCGCTCATCTCAAGGAGCTTTTCCATCAGATCAAACTCATGCTCCAAAAATCTTCAATCTAAGTCATTCTAAAGACTCACAATGGGCTGGATTTCTATTCACGTTTTTTCCTCATTCTAAATAAGTATGGAGAGTGGCGCCCTATCCTCTACTTGAGGGCTCTGAACAAGTTTGTAAAGTATCAGACTTTATGCATGCTTACACTGAGGGAAATTATTCATCTTCTCTATCCACAACTTTATGTCGATAATTCATCTATAGGATGCCTATTTCCATTTCCCGATTCTACCACGCCACATAAAATACCTGTGCTTCCGTGTAGGCTACATAGACTTTCAATTCAGAGTCATGCACTTTGGTCTCCGCTACGCCCCCCGGGTCTTTACGAAGGTCCTCGTCCCGGTGATGGCCTATCTACGATTGCGGCGCATTAAAATCTTCCCACATTTGGATGATTGTCTCATCAAGTTTCAGTTTTACCATCATGCATCTTTAGACACTCAGTTTTTACGGACTCTGTTCCACTCTCTGTGAATGTCAGTCAACATGCAAAAAATAAGTTCACGCCGCCTCTTCACACAGCTTTCATAGGCGCTACTCTCAATCCCTCCATGGCCATGGCTTTTGTTTCTGACCACCGGCAGAAACGGATCCTGCTCCTCGCAGCTCACATCAGATCAAACCTGTCTGTTTCAGTCTGCATCTAGAAGTCCTTTCTGTGGATGGCGTCCTCCGGCATTTTTTTTGATCCCGCATTGCAGAATGAGGAGACGTCCAATTCAGTAAGAACTGGACAAGCAGTTGCGCCATTTCTCCGGTTCATTCAGTCACTGTATCTTCGTAACCTCTCTCATCGAACAAGCTCTGTGCTGGTGGACGCAACCTCGCAGATGTGACTTCATGCTTGGCAAAGGCTCCAGAACTCGTCCTTACCACGTATGCCTCCCTGGAAGGGTGTGGCGGTCACCTTCTAGGATTGTCCATCAAAGGCAAGTGGAATCTGTCCCAATGTTCTTTGCACATAAACATGCTAGAACTGATGGCGATATTCTGTGCAATCAAATTGTTACAACTCCTGTGGCTAGAGAAATCAGTACTCATTCAAACCTACATCACCACCAGCAAGCACTTAACAAGCATGCCGGTAACAAATCTCTGATGCTTTCACAGATGGCTCAGAAGATCTGGCTTTGGTTCATACTCCATCAGATCATGCTCACAGCAGACCACCTACCAGACATTTCAAACATTCTGCCTGATTCTCTCAGACGGTCCACGTCATCGATACACGAGTGGGAGTTGCATCAGCCGACTCTGGATTTCGTCTTCAGCCTCTGGTGTCACCCGTGCTTGGATCTCTTTTCAACTCCACAGAACAGCAAATGCCAGCCTTACACAGGTTGGCTTACCCACAACCGGTTGTGCGGGAATACAATTTAGAGGGACTG
This sequence comes from Triturus cristatus, assembly GCF_964204655.1. Lineage (NCBI taxonomy): Eukaryota > Metazoa > Chordata > Amphibia > Caudata > Salamandridae > Triturus > Triturus cristatus. Next base: position 174,703,404 of record NC_140581.1, on the reverse strand, counting down.
TTGCAAGATATTGGCCTACGCTTTTCCACCAATCCCGCTGGTACCTCGACTGTTGTGGAAAATGCAGAGACAGCCATTTCACATTTTCCTGATTGCTCCCCTGTGGCCTCGGAACGCATGATTCTCAGAGTTACTGCTCTGCTCACAATGCGAGCATATCCTTCTTCACTCCCAGGCCGTATCTTCTCACGATTAACAACATTTGTATCTGCCATTTGAATCCCAGTTTGCTAAAATTGTCGGCCTGTAACCAGAGTGCCTTGAATTTCGTCACTTAAATATTTTGCCTGCCTACATAGAGGTTCTTGCCAGGGCGCGTGCGCCTTCCACGGTGAATACCTACAAACTAAAGTGGAAACGCTTCTGCCATTGGTGTTCGTCTGCTAACATCCACCCAGTGCACGCCTCTCCGGAACACATTCTGCCTTTCTTTTTGCATTTGCCATAGTCTTGACTTTCTCATTGAAGTCAAAGTATTTTTTCCAGCAATTTCTCTTTTTTGCCATGACGGCTCTTCCTCTCTCTGTTCCTCTATAGTGAATGAACAGTTCTATAAGGGATTCTTCAAGATGTTTCCACCCATTCGGCCTCCTCCACCCACATGGCGTCTTAACATCGTATTTGCGCAACTTATAAATGCGCCCTTTGAGATAATCCACGCAGCAGATTTTAAATTCATAACCTGGAAGGTTGCCCACCTGCTTGCTCTGACTTCCTCAAGTCGAGTGAGTGACATGCACAATTTCACAATCCAGCCTCCTTTCCTCAAATTTAAATCAGACTGTTTTATCCTTCAAACAAACCCATCTTTTATGCCAAATGTGCCCTCCAACTTCAATCTTAATGAGTCTGTGATTTTAAAAACTTTTTTTCTCATCCGCAATCTCCAGCGGAACAGAGTCTGTATTCTTTGGACTTAAAGAGGTGCCTCAAATGTTATATCAGCAGAAGAGCACCATTTCTCCAATCTGACAAACTGTTCGTTGCCTATGGGCGATTCTGTAAGGGACATTCTGTTACCAAACCAACTATTGCACATTGGATTTCTTCTTCAATATTTTTATGCCATCAGAAACCTCGAAAACCTCTTCCATCATGAGTGTGGGCCCATTATACAAGGGCGATGTCCTCCATCAACTGCCTTATTCGATGGTGTGCCCATTAATCAGATATGCCGGGCAGCTACGTGGTCCAGCAGGCACACTTTCACGAGTCAGTACTGCCTGGAGGCAATCAACGAAACCGATACTGCAATGGGCCAAGCAGTTCTTCTAAATCTTTTCGAATATGTTGAGCCTCTGTTAATTCCCTCCTCCTAGGGTTGTTTTTTTGATTCTATGATGCTTTGTCATTGTATTTCATGCAACTTTGAGACTGCAACTTAACGGTTTATGATTACTGTTCACTAGTCTATTCAAGCATGTGAATCTATGAAAGACACCCCAATACTTTAGAAGTACAAATGTTACTTACCAGTAAACTGTGGTTCTCTAGTATTGTTGTCTTTCATAGATTCACATCCGAAACCACCCTCCTCCCCTCAGAGGCTCTCTTCTCCGCCTAAGACTCTTTTTTTACTCTTGTGCTAATAACATCTGAGGTCCGGAGCCTCTGAGAAGAAGGTTCGAGAGGGTGTTTGACCCTCATTGTCTGAAGTTTGGACTATAAAAACTTCATGGATATATCATTAAACTGATTTCTTTTTCAATCCATTTCTATGTGTCAATCTTATCCTATGGTACATTTTATTTTGTATGTTGTTATGAAATATATAATGTTGAGTTATATATGGATTTTAGTCTTGTATATTAAAATAGATGAGTCTTATTGCTTTTTGACTCCCACTTCGGCGACGGGAATTTTCAAGCAGATGAATCTATGAAATACACCAATACTGGAGAACCACAGTTTACAGGTAAGTAACATTTGTTCTTCAGCCATGCACCCAGTGTCGCACACATTGAGGTGCCTGCGATTCTGAACAGGAATCCACTGGGAAGCCCCATATCTGTGTGCACCCTTGGTCTCCAACCAGAGGCCGTCAACCCAAGTAATCAATGCTGGTTCCCCCCCCTTACTCCATTTCCAACATCCTTTTGGTGTCACAAACGTCGTCACGGAAAGGTGTTTGAAAACACAACATTTTAATTGCAAGGGAGAATATGCATGCCTTTGATATTACAGGCTAAATTCCAAATGACAAACAGATTCTCCAAGCCCGTCACAAGCAAGCCGCCAAAACTTCCATGTTAAATTTATGACTTCCTCACTTGAAATAAGCAGTTCACAAACTAAAACAACCAGCCTGTTTTGTTGTGGCCATTAAGGTTCCAACCCTTGTTCGTAGCCCTTTACGGTCAATTTGTAATTGTGCAACTTTTAACATTTTATTTTTTAAAGTACATTTAAAAAAAAATATATATATTAGAAATATGGCTTCTATTACATGGCTTCATAACCAAATCCCGTGTTAAAAAATATGGGTTTTTTGAATCAACTAGTTTTTAGACCTATTTTAATTACTTACATATGTTTGAGTATGTTTAGAGATAAATTTGTAGATTTTGTTTCTATTTGACATGCATACTTTGGTAATGCTTTTAACTTTTGCTTTTTGTAATAGATGGCAGTTTGGTGTACAATGGTAGAGGAAAAAGCACAAAAGTGATCAAAGGTGCAGAAGCTGCAAAAATAATTTTTTTTTAATTTCATTCTTCCCGTATTGGTGGCCATACTGGGATAAATAAAACTTCAAAAAGTATTACCAGCAGATTTTATTGGCCACATATGACCATTGATATTGAACAATGGGTGAGTTAGGATTTATTTATTTTTTTTTTTTATTTTTTTTTTTTACCAAAAAGTTGCATATTCTGAAATGTGGCATAAATACACAATGCATTGGTAAGACATCAATAATGTCTTCTGATGCATTGTCGCCATAAACATATACACTTTCTCAACATGGCAGTAACTCAGTGAGACCTTCGAGGGCCAAGTAGCAAAAGTACTGTACTAAATGACACCACCATCACTTTAATCATCAATGAGAACCACGTAGGTCAGCCTCCTAATATTTTTTCACAGCACACCTTCCAGTCTACTATCCCAAGTGGTGTGTGGCCGACACCTGAGAACTCAGCAACTCTTCATTTCTGTGCTCCAGTACTCTTCCATATCCAGACACGCAGCCTCCGGCCTTCTAGTGTGACAACCCTCCTGGCTTCGGTCCCAATGTCACCAGCGCATACTCAAGCAAATTACTGGTCAAGGGGGCCCATATGTTTCGTGGACCAGAAACACTAGGCAATAACTCAGAGTAGGTATCAAGCTTCTCTCAGCATGTCACAAGATCAGTAATCCAATCCTTCAATTTTGGGGCTCGGCCCCTGCCCCATCCACAAATAACCCTCCTCTTTGCTATCAAGAGCCCGATTTCCCCATGTTTCCTATGTGCTGGCTGTATCGGCTTGACATACCCAAGCAACGCCATCTATGGTGTGGGGTCAACCTGCGTATGCACCATATGAGTCCGCGCCTCTAAGACCTGTCGCCAATAGGCATTTACCTCTGGGCACACCCACACCAGGTGCAGAAAATGTCCCCCAGGGTCCACACATGATGCACAGCTATCCGTCTCTCTCAGCCGATACCTATACATTTAGACCTGTGTGTATTATAGTCTAGGCAGGTAATGTTAGTGTATCATTCAGAGTGTACTGCTGGCCGCCACTCTTTTAGTCTTCATACAGCAATACTCCCACTTCTCATCTGAAAGCTTCTCAGTAAGCTCCGCATCCCATCGTGCACGAGAGAGCGGGTCAGCTATTTCCCTTTGACTGTGTACTGTTCTGTAAATTAATGAGACCAATCGTGTCGCCTTCTTGCACTTCAAAATTACCTGCACCGGAGCACACGCCACTGGTTCACTCGAAGTTCGGAGTAATAGCTCGAATACCCTATCTCAACCTCATATACAGAAACGGATCAAGTGGGCTTTGGTTTGGACACCGCAACATCTGACCTGCAGTGTGAAACCTTCACTCGTGATACAAGTCACCCCAGTTCTGAATATTCATTTCTTCCATGAACTTATGCCACATTGTCTCCTGCATTAAAGGCAGATTTGGATGTTACGTGAGTGGTAACAAAGCCGCGTACTGCATGTGTGTCTTTAAAATGGGCCAAATTTGACGCTAAGCCTCGAGCGTGCAAGTGACCATCTTTGGTGTCTTATCCCTACGTGCAATATTGGTATCGGATGTGCAAGCCAATGTTCAGCCGTCACTTGTGGTATATACTTTGGCTGTGTCACCCAGTACCAAGTGTAGTGGGCCTGCGCGCTGAGGTAGTATAGTTAAAAAAGTGTGGCACCCCAAATCCTACTTGTGAGTATGGGCTACTAAGCACCTCCCATTGCAGCCTCGGCTGCCGACCTCCCCAGACCAGTTGCGTTGGCTCCGACATGAGCGTCGTAAAGAGATTTCTCCCTGGCTAAAACGGGATATTTTGAAATAAGTAGATTAATTGATGCAGGAGCACCATTTTAATCAAAGAGATTCGCCACCTCCATGGACAAGGGGAGCGTGACCCATCGGGTCACACAGTATGCAATTTGTGTTATTGCACTACCATAATTGAATCTTTAAAGGTCGTCTTTGACCCTCGTCATTCTTACCCCCAATTAGCGCAGGTCCTTATCACACCACTCCAAGGGGTAATCCAATGTAAATTTAGGCGTTGCCTGTGTTAGTTGGAATATACTGGATTTGTTCCAGTAAATATGAATCCCCATCAGTTTCCCAAACACTAGAAACTCCCGCAGTGTCTGGTTAAAATTATCTTGAGGATTCCGGATATATAATGTAATATCGTCTGCGTATAAGGATATAAGGATCTGCCGCAGATTGCATCTCAATGCCTTATCATTAAAATGTTTACGCTGTTTCACTGCTAGCGGAACGACTGCAATGGCAAAGACTAGTGCAGAGAGTGGACACCCCTGTCGGGTACCCCTCATGATTGTAAGTGGCGGCGACTTGTGTCCATTTATAAGTATCTTTGATATTGGTACATTCTAATAGTAGTCTGATCCAGGACAAAAATAGGTTGGGTTTGCCCATTCGTAGCATTACTCCAAATATATAATTCCACTCTACCAAATTGCACGCTTTAGTGGCGTCAAGGAAAACGGCCGTTAGAGGCAAATCAGGTGAGACATTGATAAGAATCGCAAACAGTGTCCGTAAGTTATCAGATGTTGCCCTTCCCGGCACAAAGCCAGACTGTTCCGGGACTCCCAAATTTTCCAAGAGCAAATTCAGGTGATTGGCAATTAATTTGGCTATTACCTTAGTATCGCAATGTAGGAGGGATACTGGTCTATAGGAATCACACTGCCGAGGCAATTTCCCCGGCTTCAGCAGCGAGACTTTAAGTGCTTCCCTCATAGATGCAGGAAGGGTGCCCACCTCCAGCGATTCCTAGTAGACTTCACTCAGAACGGGGTCCATAATATCTATATACGTCTTATAAAATTCAATAGGGGTGCCATCCGTTCCAGTGGCTTTCCCGGATTGCATACCCATAATAGCTTCCAGAACCTCGTCCAACTCAAACGGTGCACATAAAAACTATCTTTGCACCTCAATAAGCGACCCCGGCGCCACATCCCCCAAGAAACCCTCCATATCTAACTCATCCTTTCTGGTGGTGGTATACAATTGCCTGTAATGCCTCGTGAATGTGCTAAGAATGTTAGCTGTATCCCTGTACACCTCACCCTCAAGTTCTTCAATCTCCAGGATATAATTAGAATAGCTAGCTTTCCTAAATGAGGATGCCATGAACCTCCCCGGTCTGTCATCCTCTCCATAGCAGCATGCCCCCCATTATTTCCATTGAAAGCATGTCTCCCATTCCGCTGTAGCTATATTTTTTTTACGTGAGTGTGTCTCTGAAACGTGGCAGATGGTTTTCGTGCCATCTCCTCCTCCATCCATTTTACCTCCCTCTCCAGCCTGTATAATGTGTTAGTGAGATTCTTCAGCACCCCGAACACCTTGGACATGCAGAACCCTCGCATCGTTAGTTTTAACACCTCAAAAATAATTTCTACACTGTCGACTAAGCCTTTATTATGGGCAAAGAAGTCCTGTATTTCCTCCAGCAATTCCTCAACAGAAGACCTCTTTCAGCAGCATGGTGGCCTGCAACCTCCAGGCACCTCTCGGCACCCTGACGTCCGTGTAGGACAGCGTGAGAAGAAATCGAGCATGATCAGAGTATGTTCTGGCCAGATGTTGCACCTTCTAGTTCACGTGGCCCAGCCCCCTAGACAACAACCAATAATCAAGTCTCGCCCATGATGCTGCCTGCGCCGTGTAATGTGTGCCTTCATCAAAGTTCGTGTGTGCATGCAAGCGTCTACCAATTGATATTCATCAATTGTGTCCCTGAGTATCCACATGCGCCTTGTTGTAATGGTGGGAGGCCGGGTGCAATCTATCACACCCTGGATTATAGGAGCCCGTCTCAATTATCTTGGGCCAAAGTGCATTGAAAAAAGCAGGGTCATCCAAATTTGGCCCATAACAACAGGCCAGTGTAACCGACAGCGAGCCCAATCTCCCCCACGCTATACAATATCTCCCTTGTGCATCCCCAACTGAACCCACAAGATGAAAGGCCACCTGTCTTTTCTTAAGTATAGCCGTCCCACGCGTATAAGAAGATTAGGAGGATAAAATCCTGTGTTCTGCCCACTTGGTGGCAAAGCCTCCATCCACCTGTGGAGTAAAATGTGTTTCCTGTAACATGGCAATGTGTGTTTGATGCCTGTCTAGATTCGCAAGCAATTCTCGCCTCTTCCGCGTGTCCCCTTGCCCCCGAACATTCCATGTGACAACATTCAAACTGCCTACCGTACAATCAGCCATACTCCTGATCAACATACATGCCCCCAAGTATTATTCCAGCATGGTATGGTGCCAACCCTCCTATTAGATCACATAGGCTCTTTGACAATCCGAGATGCACAACTTTGAACTCAGCCAAAATCCTCCCTAGACCATGTTCATTAGCATCCTTCTTGGAGGTAAACATATTGTAACCATCAACTTCCCCATTGGTTCACACCCCCTCCCACTGAAGCAGCCCCAAATTCCCAGCAATGTATTCCCCCCCCTGCCCTCCCCAATCCAAACATTACAATCGTATATGCCACATCACCCATCTCGGATGCGTAGCGAACCGCCCCAGGGTAATACCCGCTGGGGGCTTCCACAAAGTAGACGCACAATCACCTCTCGCCCCAAAAACAAGCCGAAGCTCACACCCAACCCAAGGAAACATTTGTGCTCCAGGGGCCAGAGGGGTGCCCGGCACAAAAGATAATTCGCTCGCTTAGATCATCAGGTAGCAACAGTACTCAGCCTCAGTCTCAACGGTTGCCACTTCGAAACCAGTGTACAATAATGTCTCGAGGGTGACCCCTTCGTGTCCCTTTGCATTAGCCTCCAGGGAGTACTCTGCCTCTCTCTCCGACACCAACCGCTTCACAGCTGGACCTCCGCAACCAGTACGATTATATCTTTTCAGGTGCTTACCAAAGTCTTCCACTTGATTCGGCGCGGTGAAGAAGTGCTTATTTCCCTTATATGTCACCCTGAGGCACGCCGGATAAAGCAACGCATAGTCAATTTGTGCCTTTTTCAGTTTAGCCTTGACCTCCATAAATTTACGCCTCTCCTCTTGTACCATGGGCGTAAAGTCAGGATATATGGAAAATGAATTCCCATCATACGTCAGAGTCTGTTTGCCTCTGGCAGCACGCAGAGTCCCATTGCGGTCTCTGTAGTTTAATAGTCTCGAAATAATCTGACTCGGACTCCCCCCCCCCCCCCCCCCCCCCCGGCTGCGGCCACGTTCCAAGAGCTCTATAGGCACTTTCTACAATGAACTAGCTGGAGAATGCTTCTGTGGCAACCGAGGATAAAAGAAGCTTTTCCATATATTCCTCAAAGCGTCCAACATTGGTTCATTCCGGAATTCCCAGTACGCTTAATTTTAGTGCCGACTGCGCGCTTCCAAGTCCTCATTCTTTGCAGCAATTACCCTCAACAGATTATCCATCCGGCCAAGCCGCATGGCCTGGCTGGAGGTCACATCATCCACGTCTGATATGCGCCGTTCCTCTGCTGTTAGCCGCTCCTCATGCCCTTAGAATTTGTGGACTATGGCATCCATTGTTGTCGACATGCGGTCTACCTTCTCAACAACAGTGGCGAAGCCATGGCGGATATCCTGCAGGATACTTTGGACGTCTGTTTCTGGCGCCGCAGCTCCTTCCTGCGGACCATTACGTCCCTCGTGGGGTGGACCTGTTTGTGGTGCCTGGGTTCCGCGCCTTCTCAAAATTCAGTTTCGTTTGACTGGCATCTGTCTTCCCCATACTGTCTCTGTATCGGTGGTATAGGCCTAGCGTCGATCCACATCTACCTCACCATGCACCAGGTCACACTCCTGTCTCCCGTCCAGCATCCTCTCCCTGCTGCTCATTAAACTCTCCAGTCCTTGCCGCGCTCTTCGTTCTCCGCTCAGGCTAGTATCTCAGCCCTCCTGGCAATTCGCTCTGATATCGGCCCTCGGTAATATAATCGCAGGTCAGCTCTTCGGGTCTCCAATCTGCGTGGCGAACCCTGCTCCCAACGGTCACCATTTCAGATCCGCTGCAACCTCAGCACTATCGACGCCTTTGACAATCCATATCCGGCACCCAGGTGGGCTGCACCGGTGAACGCGGGTGTCTGAAGCGTGTGATGGCCCTTCAATGTCTGCGAAATCGTTTCCCTTCCGCAGTTAAGGCAGTGACCCCAGCAGTGCATACATCCCAGACTCCCTGTTGAAAGCAGCCCGTTATGATTGGTGGTCCCCACAGGTCCGCAGCTCAATGTCTTCAAATGCCCCATCTCAGAAGTAGCTCCCCGTCTCCGAACTGCTCCAGGGTCTCAGCTCTGCCCTTTATCGGCACTCGACTCAGCAGCTGGGGGGGGTGCTCCTTCTCCGCCCCGAACGTCCTTTTATCTCCGCACCTCAGCCGCTTCCAAGCCACGATCGCGTCACGGGTCCCCCGGTCTTTTGCCACATACATTAATTATATGGAATATTGAGTAATTCAAATTTATATTTATGAAAAAGTGCTGCCTTAATTTGAAAGTGTCATTAAGTGTTTTTTTTAAGCAATCTAACAACTATACCATTGTGTTTACCATTTTAAACACGCTGTATGTTATGGATATTTTGTTTTAATATTTAATGATTTGCAGGTGTTTTTGAAATAATTAAATTTTTCAAAAATAAGTGAGGCAGGTACTGTAAGTTTTAGGTTTTTCTATTTCCAAAAATACTACGTACACTTATTAGAGATCTTAATTCAAAAAGTTGATGATAATTGGTTATTTTTTTAACCTATTTAGGAATTGTTATTTAATAGATTTCTATTGATTTTATAGATAAAGGAGTGTGATAGTTGCCAAAAAGAACAACCCGCACTCCAGATTGCAGCTGAATTAAAACCAATTAAAGTAGGTACTATATGTCTTATTTCATTCTTTATGACCTTAACTGTATGTGTGATTTATAATTTCAATTGAAAAGGATTGACACTTTACTTAATTATTAAATTTGAATGAAAGAAAAAAAAAATTGTTTTTATTTTGATTACCGTCTTTTCAAATATGTTAATTTACAGGTCCAAGAAGTTTGGGAACTTTTAGGAGTTGATTTAATGGGACCTTTACCAACCACCCATTCCGGATACAAATACATTTTGACGGCAACTGATTACTTTTCAAAATGGGTTGAGGCATTCCCACTCAAATCCAAGAGTGCTGCCGACGTGGCTTCCAGACTAGTTCAAATTTTCCTTCGCCACGGAAGTCCAAAACGGGTTTTATCAGACCAAGGACGTGAATTTGTAAATGAAGTGAGTTTACAAGACAAACCTAAATACATTTCAAAGTTTTGTTATTATATATTTTTTAATTTTAAAATCTTTAAAAATTTCAATGACTAATTTTTTTTTTTAAAGATTTTGATTTACAAAGGTTAAAAAAAATGTATTATGATGTATGTTTTTTAAATGTTATAACAGAAAAAATGGTGAATTTAAAATATTTCATTAAGATAAATCAATGTTTCTTCAATTATTTTTCACATACTACATTACAATTATTTGAATATTTTTATCTAAATAATTGTAATTACATCTGTCATATCTTGTTATAATCTATGCAAAATTATTATTTTTTGAAAAATAGCAATTATATTTTAAATGGATATGAATTTTACAATAAATACAGAAATTATAAATCGGTCATATTTATTTACATTTCTAACTTAAAAATGTGTATGCACAGTTTAAGTCAGTGCATGGTTGCACCCTTTGTGTCATATTCATTTTTTATTCATTTAGGGATCAGGTCTATATAAATTGCAAAACACTCATCGGTGCAGAACCAATTTGATAAAAGTCCATGTGATAAAAGTGCAATTTTTTTTATTCCTTTTTATTTTTTAAAAATAGTACATTACTACTCAAATGTGCCTGTTATTAGTTTTTATGAACAAATTCGACTTTAAAATTAACAAATCAAAACAGGCAATATCATGTTATGCTGAAGTTTACTGTTTGATTTTCAACCTTGTATAGTAAAACACTTTATTTACATGACCGGTATTATTTTTCTTCCATTATTGTATGTATTATGCATTTAGATATGTTTAAGAGTTTCATCTACTATATAATTACATTCTTCTCACTTTCTGGATAATTTCTATTGTCAAATAAAACATCGTTAAATAAAATATATATGTTTTTATTTTTCAGGTTAATTTTGAATTATCAAAACTATTAGAAATACAACGTTCTGTGAGTGCAGCATATCACCCACAGACAAATGGGTTAGATGAGCGTACGAATGCTAACATTAAAAGGTAATGCTATTTAAGAGTCTTTATTTCTAAAATATTTTATCCTGGACCTTTATTTTTAAAAAATTTCTTTTTAATGTTAAGAATATTGACCGGATTTTGGTGTTTCTGACAAATAATCTCTTTAAAAACAAATTAGGATTGTGCTGTGAAATAAAGCATGCTAAATAATAGTTATTAAGCCAACCTTACCATTGCTTGGTCGGTAATCACTAGAAAATTCAGCATTAGAATTGCAAAGTTCCTTTCTGCATGTCCTTTCATAGAGTTTCTTATCACGGGAAATGGCTGTTAGACCGATGCTATGGTAGTCCATAGCATGGCCCCTTTACCCCCTGTCTGCCTACAATGTTGCCTAGTTCACCAACATCCATGGACCATGTTTGGCACTAGGTCCAGGAATGTATTTAATTTCTATGTTTTCGATTGCGCCGTGTGGTTCAGCCAGAAGCACAAGAGATAACGGTCTTCGCAATTTCAGTGAAAGTCGTACGCATCACAATGAGGGCAGCGGTACTGCGGATCAGTGTCACTTTGTCACACTTCCTATATTGTGCTGTTTGTACAATAGTCCCACCAGCATCTTAATGATGACCACTGTGCTGAATACCATTTTTGAAAAGTCTTTTTCAATATTAAAGAATACATTACATAATTGTAACTTTTTTATTTCACTAATAATATATCACACTTGATTATACATTGTCTGTTACATTCATTCTATGCGCTATTTTTTTTATAATTTTGCAGCATATTGGCGAAATATGTCAACGAACATCAAAACGATTGGGATTTGTTTTTGGACAATGCATTGTTTTCGTTAAGATCAAAGCCGCATTCAACAACAAAAGTTTCCCCTTTTCTGTTAATGTATGGCCGTGAAGCCAGATTTCCAAGTGAGGTTGCAGATGACCTGGTATGAAATAATTTTTTTCGTTTCAATTTGAGAAATGGTTAAAATGTTCTATTATTTTCAGAGTGCTTACACATATCTAATTCTTCTGATTCATATATGTTGTGTATTGATACAGATATTTACTTGCAGGATATTATTGAAGTATTGATAACTATTAACAATTAATTATATCTTTCCCTTTTTCATGTATTTTCACATTGATTGTCAAAAATATTTTGAAAATTTTTAGTTTAAATTTTTTTTTTAGAAATAGAATGCTTAATTCTATTGATTATTGTGGTTTTTTTTTAAAATATTTTTTTTTCATGTATTGAAGAATTATTAAAAAACAATTAAACAACAGGAATATGATTAGCATTACATATGGAGTTTGATGTTCCCTTTAATAGATTGACTTTATACTACCGACTGAATCTGAATATGCGGACATTGTCTACCAAAAGGAAAAAAAAAGAGAAGAGCTGCAGAAGCAGACCAAAAAGAACATTGAGCTGGCACAGGAAAAACAAAAAGAAAAATTTAAAAAGAGAGTAACCAAAAAATTTAAGCCTTGCACCTTTACAGAGGGACAGTTAGTGCTCCTGAAAAATTCCAGGCTAGGTACGAGAAAAGGAGGTGTTTTACAACATAAATTTAACGGACCGTACACCATTTCAGAAATAAAAGGGAAGCGCGTTACATTGATTAATGCTAGCAACATCGCTCTACGTAGAACATACAATCTGGACATGTTGAGGCCGTATACATCAAGCGGCATCAGCGAAACAAAGAAAGGTATGTTTTGATTTTTCCATTTGGAGTAATTTGGATCTGAATTTTTAAATTATATAACATCACCCTTGATAGAGTGCACCCGCTTGGTTGTTAAGGTACTTATTTAACACAAAGAAAGCAAAACGTTTTTTCTAATAAAATTAACTTTTTGAAAAATTGTATGTTTAAAAAATGATTTTGCTATAATCTTCGTTTTACGAATGGATTGTGGTGGTTTTGGTTAATATTGTTTGTTTTTCGAAACTGAGTTGTTACTAACTTGAACTTCACCTCCTTATTTAACATACTTCTTTGCAATGCGTTCATTTAGGGAAATTTTTAACAATAATTTATAGCCCTTTGATCAAGTTAAAAAAAAATATTTTCCAGCAAGCATGACCAGTGAAGAAGATCACGAAATTCATTCAATCGAAACACTTTCAGAGGAGATGGATGTTTCAGTAGTATTAAAAGCAACTGGAATGATTGGTGGTGAGGTTTCTTTTTATATATTTAAAAAGCAATTTGAAGTTGTAAAAATCTTTATAACACCTTCATAAGCTTGTTGTACTGGTTATTGCACATGCTTGTGGCTTTTAATATATGTACTGTTATTCGAATTTTTCAAAGTCAGTTGAGAATTTAATAAATAAACAAAAAATGCAGCATGCTTGATAAAATTCACTTTTAAAACAGATTTATGTTATTACATATAAGTAAGTCACATATATTTCTCTTTATTTTTCAAATAAGAGCATGTAACATGAAAAAACTATATTGAGCCTCGAAAGCTTCTCCCTTGTTGTTTCTGTTTCCTCATTATTTCAAGCACAAACCTGATCATCATCATCACAAATCTAGCTAAACAGCATTTTAACTCATATCTTATTCTCAATCGAACGGATCAGCACTCCACCATTATTTGGAGACTAAGGTGCCGATCACGATCCGGTAAAAAATTCCCCCGTGCGACTCGTATCGGGTCTTTTTACCGTACGAATCGTACAAGTGCCGTACGAACTGGCAATCACGATTCGCATGGTAAAAAGTCCATACGAACCGCACCGGGAATCATTCCCCACACGTCCTCGGGTCGGAAAATGTGTCCGACACGTCCTCGGACGATTTACCTTACAAACGTAAAAATCCAAGTCCGACCGAGGAATCACGATCCATCCCGTGCGTCCGAGCCTACAACCGTATGGAAAAAACACCGTCCGCACCGAACACCAATAGCAACCATGGAGACATGTGCCCGCATACGCGCCCAACACTCCCCCCAGCCCCCGTACGTCCGACACGTACCCCCGTATATGTATACCCCCACCCGTCTATGTACACCCCAGTACGTTCCAGTCGCACCCCCACCCCAGTACGTGTCGTACCACCGTCAATGTACACCCCCCCACCCCTGTACGTGTCGTACCACCGTCTATGTACACCCCAGTACGTTCCAGTCGCACCCCCACCCCAGTACGTGTCGTACCCCCCGTGTACCTACACCCCAGTACGTTCGAGCCACACCCCCACCCCAGTACGTGTCACAGCCCCGTCTACCTACACCCCAGTACGTTCCAGTCGTACCCCCACCCCAGTACGTGTCGTACCCCCCGTGTACCTACACCCCAGTACGTGTCATAGCCACACCCCCACCCCAGTACGTGTCATAGCCCCGTCTACCTACACCCCAGTACGTTCCAGTCGTACCCCCACCCCAGTACGTGTCGTACCACCGTCTATGTACACCCCCCCCACCCCTGTACGTGTCGTACCACCGTCCATGTACACCCCCCCACCCCTGTACGTGTCGTAACACCGTCCATGTACACCCCCCCACCCCTGTACGTGTCGTACCACCGTCTATGTACACCCCAGTACGTTCCAGTCGTACCCCCACCCCAGTACGTGTCGTACCCCCCGTGTACCTACACCCCAGTACGTTCGAGCCACACCCCCACCCCAGTACGTGTCATAGCCCCGTCTACCTACACCCCAGTACGTTCCAGTCGTACCCCCACCCCAGTACGTGTCGTACCACCGTCAATGTACACCCCCCCCACCCCTGTACGTGTCGTACCACCGTCAATGTACACCCCCCCACCCCTGTACGTGTCGTACCACCGTCAATGTACACCCCCCCACCCCTGTACGTGTCGTAACACCGTCCATGTCCACCCCCCAGCCCTGTACGTGTCGTACCACCGTCTATGTACACCCCAGTACGTTCCAGTCGTACCCCCACCCCAGTACGTGTCGTACCACCGTCTATGTACACCCCCCCACCCCTGTACGTGTCGTACCACCGTCAATGTACACCCCCCCACCCCTGTACGTGTCGTAACACCGTCCATGTACACCCCCCCACCCCTGTACGTGTCGTACCACCGTCTATGTACACCCCAGTACGTTCCAGTCGTACCCCCACCCCAGTACGTGTCGTACCACCGTCTATGTACACCCCCCCACCCCTGTACGTGTCGTACCACCGTCTATGTACACCCCCCCACCCCTGTACGTGTCGTACCACCGTCTATGTACACCCCCCCACCCCTGTACGTGTCGTAACACCGTCCATGTACACCCCCCCACCCCTGTACGTGTCGTACCACCGTCTATGTACACCCCAGTACGTTCCAGTCGTACCCCCACCCCAGTACGTGTCGTACCACCGTCAATGTACACCCCCCCACCCCAGTACGTGTCGTACCACCGTCCATGTACACCCCCCCCTGTACGTGTCGTACCCCCCGTGTACCTACACCCCAGTACGTGCGAGCCACACCCCCACCCCAGGACGTGTCATAGCCCCGTCCACCCACACCCCAGTACGTTCCAGTCGTACCCCCACCCCAGTACGTGTCGTACCACCGTCAATGTACACCCCCCCACCCCTGTACGTGTCGTACCACCGTCTATGTACACCCCCCCACCCCTGTACGTGTCGTACCACCGTCTATGTACACCCCAGTACGTTCCAGTCGTACCCCCACCCCAGTACGTGTCGTACCACCGTCTATGTACACCCCCCCACCCCTGTACGTGTCGTACCACCGTCTATGTACACCCCCCCCACCCCTGTACGTGTCGTACCACCGTCTATGTACACCCCCCCACCCCTGTACGTGTCGTACCACCGTCCATGTACACCCCCCCACCCCTGTACGTGTCGTACCACCGTCCATGTACACCCCCCCCTGTACGTGTCGTACCCCCCGTGTACCTACACCCCAGTACGTGCGAGCCACACCCCCACCCCAGGACGTGTCATAGCCCCGTCCACCCACACCCCAGTACGTTCCAGTCGTACCCCCACCCCAGTACGTGTCGTACCACCGTCAATGTACACCCCCCCACCCCTGTACGTGTCGTACCACCGTCTATGTACACCCCAGTACGTTCCAGTCGTACCCCCACCCCAGTACGTTCCTGGCGCACCCCCAACCCAACCTCCTAAGTACGGAGCGCACCCCATGCCCCAACATCACAACCGCATGTACGAGTCGTACAAAGCCACACACAAGGACCAAATCGTACAACCAAATGGCCCATGTACACACCGTACACACGCACAAAACGCACGTACACAACAAGGACAAAACAAAACAACTCAACAATACACCATTCGAAAGGCACACAGCCACTAAACATGGCCAACAACCACTAAAATAACACAATCACTGACCTGCAACTGTCAAAAACAAACAGAGGCCCAATACACCACCACTCCTTATAACACACCCACCCAAAATTCAAACACTGCCACACCCACCCATGGACCAATAAAAAGGGCCCACACACACAAACCATGAGCCTTTGCAACAGACCCACTGCTGCCAGACACCACAGAACCAGACTACAAGCGACACCACATCTTACACTTGCACACCTTCACACGACCACCCTCACAAACACCCTCTCATTTAATTCACACACACACACAACCATCCACACCCCCCCCCCAACATCCACACACCCCCCACACCCACACCATCCCCACCCACACCCCTCACCATGCCCACTACCAAGAATCCAAAGTTCAGTCACCGAGAGTTGGAGGTCCTTGTTGATCAAATCCTCAGAGTCGAGCCACAGATCTTTGGAACATTGGTCAGAAGCACCAGCCAGGCAGCCAAAACAGCCATGTGGCAGACCATCGTCGATGCTGTGAATGCTGTTGCGGACACCAGGAGGACCAAGCAGGATTGCCAGAACAGGTGGTACGATCTGCGGAGGAGGGTCAGAGCCAAGAGACAGGAGGAACTCGACCAGGCCAACGCCACCGGAGGAGGGCCCTCCCGCAGACCCGTACAGTACCATCCCTGGGAGGAGAGGGTGATGGCCATACTGCCGGTGGAGGCAGTTGAAGGAGTAGAAGGACTCCGAGACCCGGGTGAGTACACAAACAACGCACCTCACATGGGGGGAACTGCAACCACAACCAAAATTAATAACAGGCACGCAACCACCACAAGCCATCGCATTACTCAACCACACTCCATGAGCAGGCACATGCCACTGCTGCCACCATGCCCCATGCACCCAGCTGGACAATGTCAAGTCACAGGCCACAGAAGACAACAACACATGACACGGTAACCCGGATGGCGGGAGGCTGGGCACCAAAAATCACATAGTGCGACTCCAAAGCAGACAACAATGCCCTCTGCCCATATGGCCTAGGTCACAGCCAGACAAACACTGTGTCCCAACACAGGAATGACTTGCCAGCAAATGGCGGATGCCTTGCATCAACACATGGGGGTGAAGGCACTGTTTTGCACATGCCAGCAGCTAATGAACAGCCAACAGTGTGAAAGAGTGGCAGCACACACCACCACAGCAGCAGCGCACAGACACACAGCAGACAAAATGGGTGCCTGGAGATCAGAAACAAACTCACATCAACAGGCCAAGGGCCACTCAAAGATCTGCTAACAGTGTGTGCCCAGGAAGCTGGGCCAAGGTGACAGAGGGTGACACACGGAGGGAGGGAGAGGGGGACACAGAGGGAGGGAGAGGGGGACTGAGAGGGAGGGAGACGGACAGAGGGAGGAGGCTGACACACAGAGGGAGGGAGAGGGGGACAGAGAGGGAGGGAGAGGGGGACACAGAGGGAGGGAGAGGGGGACTGAGAGGGAGGGAGACGGACATAGGGAGGAGGCTGACACACAGAGGGAGGGAGAGGGGGACAGAGAGGGAGGGAGAGGGGGACAGAGAGGGAGGGAGACACAGGAAGATGGACAGAGGGAGGAGGCTGACACACAGAGGGAGGGAGAGGGGGACACAGAGGGAGGGAGACACAGGAAGATGGACAGAGGGAGGAGGCTGACACACAGAGGGAGGGAGAGGGGGACACAGAGGGAGGGAGAGGGGGACACAGAGGGAGGGAGAGGGGGACACAGAGGGAGGGAGAGGGGGACAGAGAGGGAGGGAGAGGGGGACAGAGAAGGAGGGAGACACAGGGAGAGCAAATCAGTCCTGTGGTGTGTGGGAATGTCTGCTCGTCAGCAGGTGGACTGCGTGCATGTAGACAAGGGTGGCCAGTGCCAGAACCCCCCCTCTTCATCATGGCAAAACGCAGGGCCATGTCACAACCTGTACACGAGCACAAGGACAGCCACCTGCATCATATAAGTGTGTGGATCCACTCCATGTGCACATGTACAGTGCTACAAGGAAGGCGCAAATGCATAGCTCGGCACACATGCACACTCCACTGCTGACTGCAGTCACACTTGACGCAGCAAGTAAGACTGTGCCACACATAGTTAAAGGGGCCAAATTGGTGCCCAAGGGACACACACATGCACAAGTGCACTGTGAGTGGAATGCAAGACAGATCCTAATTCCAAGAGGAAATGTGCCAACTTTGTAACGGATGAAACATGGATGTTGCATGGATCCAAATTAACATTTTCTCTCTCACACACAGGTCAACGTCGTGCTGCACCCCCCAACACTGGGGGGGAACACTCACAGGACCCGGATCTGCAGGAGACCGATCCCACCGGCAGCGACCACTCTCACCACTCTGCGGACGACCCCGACCGACCTGGCCCCTCTGGTGTCCAACCACCTGCAGCACCTGCGTCAGGTACAACCGTGCCAACCACCACCCCCACTCCTGCCACATCCCAGGAGACACCCAGGATCCCTGCCCCAACACCACAATGCAGCCAGGCTCGCCAGGAGGGACACGGTGTCCCGGGCACCCAGGAGGAGGCAGGCGACAACGCCAATGCCACCCCTCAGGGGTCCCGGAGACCCGATGTGCCCACAAGTGCAGGCCAGACGCAAGTGGGCAGGGGTGGTGGGAGTGGAGGACGGCGGAGGCGCGAGCCTGACCAGTTGGCTGGGGATCCGGTATTTTCACATGTCCGTAACATCCTGGACTCATACCGGCAGGACACCACGGGCATGGCCCAGGTTGTGTCCGTCCTCGAGGGGATCAAGGTCCAGCAGGCCCAGCAATATGCGGAGCTAATAGCCTGTCTACAGCTACACCAACGGAGGATGGAGGACAGACAGGCTGAGCAAGTGACGGCGTCCCAGGGGATTCACGCTGAACTCCGTCGGATGGCCGACACCATGGCCGACCCTCCCTGTGCCAGAAGGCGGAGAACATCACCACCCACAGGGAGGGATCATGAGGAGGAGGAGGAAACATCCGACGGAGCATCCCAGACGTCGTCACGGCCTGCTGCTGAGGTTCCCCGCAGGAAGCCGGGTCGTCCACGGAAAGGACCGTGAGGGTGGCTGCTACATCACCATCTCCCAGGACACCTGGCCTGGCACCTGGCCCACTGGAGCAACAGCATCACAGCATCAAGAGACATTCTCTGCCACATGGCCCTGCTGGTCACTGGCTGACCAATGTTGACAAAGACTGTGGCATGGACTCTGAGGATTTCCAATGGCAAGGACACCAACTCCCCTACTGAACTTTGGATTCCCTAATCCCGGAAAGCCCCTCACTTTGTCCCCCCCCCCCCCCCCCCAATAATAAATCACACTATTAAGAGTAGATGCCTGCTGGTAGCATTATTACCTAACATGTGTCTTGTACAGTCTAAACATGCCTGAGTCATCTGTTCACTTCAACCATCCACACCCTGGGGCCTGAGTCTGGCACAGGACACATGGGTCACAGTTTATTAGGCAAGACAGACATGGAGCACCATACACACCCGTGATGGTCAGAACCAGCTGAGGGGGTGGCCGAACAACCGTGCTGACAGACACATTGAGTACAGCAACAGTCATGCGCAGAGGTCAGGGATCCTGGCCCGTGTCCTGGGGGGCACCCAGGTACGTGTAGACAGGTGGCAGAACCATGTCCTGCAAGCTTGAGTCCGGTGGATGCAGAGAATGGGGGCCTGGACAACGTTGGATGCATGGGGATGGCACATGTCACACTACCCACACAGTCATGGACATCATGCCCAATACACAGTCTCAGCACACACACACAGCTTGCATCTTGCCACTCGACACATTGACACATAGCCACAATCTGGGAATACCATGCCAGACATGCAGGATGCACCGTGCCAACACACCAGCATTGACTGAGAAGAGGCACCTTGGAGGCATAGGGACACCTTTAATAGTCATGTTTTTGGGATTGCAGAGGCAACTTGAAGTACACATGAACACATCATGTGGAGTAACATGTGGCTCAAACACTGGCACCCCCCTTCTGCAGCACAAATGCGTGATAGCCATGGAACTGGCACACAAGTGTCGGCTAACAGCTAAATACCCACAGCTGCTCACGGAGAGACTGCCATACACCATACATCCGCTGATGTGGAAGTCCCACGCCATGTCAAGACAATGTTAACCGTATGTGTCCGAGGGCAGTGCCACACACATTGATGCCTTCATCACAATCCACTATCCCATCACTGATGACTGTCAACAAGTCTGACCATCTATTCAGGTGTACCCAGCTGCATGTTGTGTCCCATGGGGATGCCACATGTCTGCAGAGGAACCAAACCCCGACCGGGCCAGTGTGCACACATCGTGAACAACTGCCACACCCAATACACCCCAGATGCATCCCTTACCCCATGGAGACTTCCAAACGTGTCCGTGCCTGTAACGCTGAGTCAGCCCACGATGCCATGTCCATGAGGAATAGCAGTGCCACAACAATGCAACCAGAAGACGGCATGCGCAGGTACCTGGGGAAGAGAGACACACAAGAAGTCAGCCACAAAGAGCACAGCCACTTGCATGTGCATTGACTCGACACATGTATGGATGAAAAAATGCTAGGTCACAATTATGAGTGGGGAAATACTACCATCACTGCCACCATCACTCCAGTGACACACCCACGCACACCTCTGACTCACGTGCCATACATGCAGGTGGAGACACGCATCACAACACATGCCACACGGGGACCAAGGCGTGCACACTCAGACAATGGTACTCACCACTAAGCAAAGAAGTCGCGTATGAGCCGAGTCCGGATGTCCTCTTGTGGCTCCACATCCTCCACATCACTAGCCCCATTGCCAAGCCCTTCGTCCTCCACGGGTGGATGGTCCTCGTCATGTTGATTCAGGATGAGTGGCACAGCTCTTTCAACTGCCATGTTGTGCAGCATGCAGCAGACCATGAAGATCTTGCAAACCTTTGCCGGGGCATATGGGAGTGCGCCGCCGGTCTTGTGGAGGCACCGGAATCGGCTCTTCAGCATGCCAAACGTCCTCTCTATCACTCGCCTTGTCCGGCCATGGGCGGTGTTGTAGCGGAGCTGGGCCGGCGTGATGGGGTTGCGGAGAGGTGTCAGCAGCCAAGGCATGTTGGGATAGCCAGCGTCCCCTAAATGGAAAGCACATGGATATCGTTAGAACTGGCGAAGCGGTAGTGCTGCTCGGCCAAACAGAATACAGGACAGACAGACTGTACCCACCAACAACACATGCTCGTTCGTTGCGCAGCTGCATCATCATATCAGGCATCCCGCTACGCCTCATGATGTAGGCATCGTGTGCTGATCCTGGGAAACGAGCACAGACATGTGAAACCACCATGTTGGACAGACACACCACAAGGGCATTGATGGAGTGGTAGTGCTTCCGATTGCGGTACGCCACCTCCCGTGCGTGTGGTGGTACCAAACCTACATGTGTCCCATCTATGGACCCAATGACATGGGGCATCCCTCCCAGGGCATAGAAACCACGCTTGACCTCAGTCATCTGTTCAGGGTTTGGGAACTTGATGAAGTCATCCAGGTGAATCAACATGGCCTCCAAGAAATCATGCAGCACACCGCTGAACATGCTCTGGGACATGCCACCAACATGAGCTATGGTATTTTGGAAGGTACCCGTGGCAAGGAAATGTAGGGCAGCCATTACCTTCAGCTGGGGTGTCAGTGCCGTAGGATACCTGTGCTGCGGTTGCAGGTGTGGTGCCAGTCTCGCCGTCAGCTCCAGAATCAACGGTTGGGTGAAGCGGTAGAGCCGGATCCTGTCATTCTCCTGCATGGTGGCCAAGTCTGGAATTCTTCGGGCAACAGGAGGCGCTCTGCAGTAATTTGGAAGTGACAAGGAAGAGTGAGTGCACTACGAGAACAACTCATGTCTACTGAGCACATGTAAATCTGGCAATACACACATGCCACATAGGGAGTCAGGCATGTGCTACATGCCCAGGACACGTATGGATGCAAGGTGACACTCCTTCCAAGACCCAGCTACACACGGTGATTGAGAACCTCCCCATGCCACGCCATGGAAATAGCTGTGTCCCAGTGCAAGTGCACTGCCCGACGCAAGACAGGAGTGACATACACCCACACATCAGCAGAAGTGTGATGCCGATTGCAGAGACTGGCAGCGGAACACTTGAGCCACAGGTCACATGACATTACACTAGTCCAGCCCACACACCTTGCCATGAAGGTGCACATGTCATGACTCACCACACATTCCTTGTGAGTTTGCTGACATGGCCTTGTCACGCTACTCCGTGTCCCTTGCATACATGTGCACCTCACATCCGAGAACACATGTGGCATGGTGTTGGGAACAGTGTGCAATGACAATCTACACACAGCCACATGTTGGTTGCTGCAACGGCTGCAGCTTTTGAGGGTGCTACAACATCAACCTGATGTAAATCCCGGACACATATATGGCATAGTCACATTGTGCACTGTGGGTAGTGATAAGTCATGTGTCATGACCCCTGTACCTGGCATCATGGGACACTTCCGGGTGTTGGTGTCGGTGCCATGCCAGTGACGCTCACCCCAAGTGCGCAGTCCCACATGCACACATGTCAAAGGAGTCAAGGGCATGCCTGGCACACATTGCACCCTCACACAGTACACATGTACACATCTCATCATACATCTGGTGCCTTCTCCACTCAGGAGGCATGTTCCACATCACAGCCTGTGACACCTGTGCCCCACACATGTGGTAATGCACAGACGATGCCTTGATGTCCATTCCTGGACAAGTATGTCCATCCATGGACAAGTATGTCCGCCCTATTCCTACATGTGTGTCGCCTATCACCACAGTGATGTGTAAAATCCGCCGTACTGCTGCTGAGAGGGCCTGTGCATGTTCCCAAATCACTGTGGGAGTGCTGCCGTATGTGTACCCATCGTGATGGCGAGCGTAGATGCGAGTGTACGGTCCGTGCCACTACGGGTACGCATACGCGTGCAGACCCATAGTGATGGAGAGCGTAAATGTGAGTGTACGGTCCGTACCACTACGAGTACGCATACGCGTGCAGACCCATAGTGATAGAGAGCGTAGATGCGAGTGAACGGCCCTATCACTATGGGTCTGCACGCGTATGCGTACCCGTAGTGGTACGGACCGTACACTCGCATCTACGCTCACTATCACTATGGGTCTGCACGCGTATGCGTACCCGTAGTGGTACGGACCGTACACTCGCATCTACGCTCACTATCACTATGGGTCTGCACGCGTATGCGTACCCGTAGTGGTACGGACCGTACACTCGCATCTACGCTCACTATCACTATGGGTCTGCACGCGTATGCGTACCCGTAGTGGTACGGACCGTACACTCGCATCTACGCTCACTATCACTATGGGTCTGCACGCGTATGCGTACCCGTAGTGGTACGGACCGTACACTCGCATCTACGCTCACTATCACTACGAGTACGCATACGCGTGCAGACCCATAGTGATGGAGAGCGTAGATGCGAGTGTACGGTCCGTACCACTACGGGTACGCATACGCGTGCAGACCCATAGTGATAGTGAGCGTAGATGCGAGTGTACGGTCCGTACCACTACGGGTACGCATACGCGTGCAGACCCATAGTGATATTGAGCGTAGATGCGAGTGTACGGTCCGTACCACTACGGGTACGCATACGCGTGCAGACCCATAGTGATGGAGAGGGTAGGCATGCATGTACGGGCCGTTGCCATGCATTTGGGGTGCCCTAGGGCCCCCACACGCACCGTACCTGTGTGTGATGCTCCAAATTACATAGGGGACAAGTATTAAGGCCTACATGCATGCTGGTTGTCATGGAGACCAAGTTCAAAATTCGAAATTGTTCTGGAAGGTGCACAGAAGAAGTCAGTTGGAATTTGTCTACTTTGTTGCAATGTGTTTGTGGGGCTGACATCATGCAGGAGAATGAAACCGATAGAGAACACACAGACTGCTAGGTTTGTAGGGATTGGTGGAAACATAGGATGCAAATGTGAGTGACCAATCTCTCTGTACTCCTGTGCATGAGACTGGGCAGAAGGGCACATATAAGGCAGCCAGGTCCCATGAGGGAGCACTTGCCTGCACATCTTTGCATTCGTCGACCCAGCTGCTGCTACTGATTCCCTGGAACCATGTCAAGGGCTGTGGAGAGGACACAGCCATTCACCCTGGAGGAGAACATGGCTCTGCTGGATGTGATCCTCCCACAGTACCCCATGCTGTATGGGCGACCAGGGTATCAGGTGAGTGCATAGGCCACTGCCACAGACTGTCCCTATGTTGTGACTGTGACTTCTGCCATTGCGTCCAGGTGTAACACACATGCCATGTACTGTCGGGGGGGTCCCAGGGGGGGGTGCCTGATGTCTCCCAGCAGTGCCCTGAGACAGGAGGGGTGGGTGTGATGCACAGTGTGAGCCTTGATCATTGATTGTGACTTGCCATCATTCCACCTGTGTACCCACTGTGGCACGTAGTGCTTTTTCCCCTCACCAGGGGATGATGTCCCTATGACAAAGGTGCAATGCGTTGGCTGCATGACATGCCTTGTTGTAACCAGCTAATTTGTACCCATATGTCTCTCTGTGACATGTGGCTGGTGTATTGATGTGGTGTCACTTGTTCTTCCTCACAGGTAGGCGCCACTGCCAAGGAGCAGATCTGGCTGACCGCCGTCAGTGCCGTGAGGCGTGTGGATGGTCGGAGGCGGAGCCTGCCCCAGGTGAGGAAACGCTGGCAGGATATCCGGTGCTGGACGCGGAGGATTGCACGGCTCCTGCTGGGGGACTCACCTGAGAGCGACAAGAACCGCGGCCGCCGCCGTCTGAGCCACCTCCACAGGCGTGTGCTGCCGGTGGTCTTTCCAGACCTGGAGAGGCGCTTACAGGCGATGCAGCAGCCGGAAGGGGGTAGGTACATGTGTGTTTGTGTGTCACCGGCATTTGTAAGGGCACAGTAGCATGAATTCACTGGCAGGGTTTAAAGGTGCTGTGCAGATCCTGTTTGCCCCAGTATAGCGCTGTGCCCCTGCCACCCTTCCCCTCCTTGCAATGTGTTCCCTGGTCTGTGTGTAGTCACTCCTTCACAGGGTAATGTAGGCTGGCGCTTTGTCCACGGGAACAATGTCTGTAGCATCATGTGTGGGGGTGGTGTGTAACAGGTTGTGGGACATTGCCTGTGCACTGTCAAGTTCACTGCATGTGGGTTCCATATCAGTTGGCACTGATGCTGACTCCAGACATGGGAGTTGGTCTCTCATGTGTCATGCCTTACAGCGCGCATGTCCCATGTAGTGGCCTGTGACATGATGTGCATGAGTGTGCGATACACATAGTGCAGGGATGGTGACGTGTGTTGCAGTCATTACCATTCAGTAGCATGTAGTTGCGTGCCCACTACTGTCCCCTGGGGCACCTTTTCCTCAGTGGTGTATGTGTCATCATAAACGTGGCCACTGTCAGTGTCTACAGCGTAAGTTGTGCTCTCTGCCATTGTCCCCTGTCACCATGTATATAGACGTGCTATTTTGTACAGGTGTCCACTATGCAGCCTGACCTGATTGTCCTTCTTCATACTCACAGTTGCCAGTGCCTGTGTGTCTTGCTATACTCATCTGAGGATGGGCACTGGTACCACATTATTTGTACAGGCGCACCTTGGCTGTTTGGCGTTCAATCTCGCTTTTTGCCTGCCCCTGTGTGTATCACCCAGACTATGAGGTGTTGGTGCCACCTGTGTCTCAACAATTTGCCTCGTGTAGGGTCTTGTTGGGGCGGGCAATGCCTATGTGTTAAATCCTGATTACCACTTGCTGGGTCTGGGCAGTGTGTGATGTGTCTGGACACACACGCAATGTGCAGTGACAGAGTCATGTTGTGCATGTTTTCAGCATTACCTATGCAGCATGTGTCTCAAGTTCATGGATATGGTCCCTGGTCATCGGTATTTTCGCCAACGCTGTGTGGTGCAGATGCAGTGCTGGATTGTCCCCAGGGCCTGGGTGCTATGTCAGACTCCTTTTCCTGTGTTTAGCTATTGTCTCATGCTCTCCATGGTATTTCAGTGGCATGGTGGCTCAACCAACTGTGTGTTTCATGCCCTACATCGGTACCCTGTTCAGTAGATGTTAGGGATCTTCCTTTTCAGGCCATGCAATGTTACCTATGTAGATTGGACTCATGTGACAGATGTGTACAGATGTCTGATTATTTCTGTCTCTCCACCCTGCCCACAGCATCGTCGGGGGACACAGAGGGAGACATGGACACAGACCAGGCGGAGGGACCGAGCACCAGTGCCAGCCGTGACATCGGGTCTGGCACATCGAGTGGTACAGAGGCGGAGGAGAGTGTGGCCGAGGACCTGTCGACTGGCACATCAGACTACGAAGCTGACAGGTCCGGGGACGATGTCTCCGAGTGGGCGGAGGCTGCACCAGCAGCTGACAGCGGAACAACACCTCGCACCGCCCCCTCAGTTTCCACCAGCCGCCTCCCACTTGCTCGTGTCCCTTCCCAGCGTGCCCGGTCACAGCATGTCTCCTTCCTGCCAGGCACCGCACCCCCTGCCCCTGTCTCCACTGCTGCCGCCAATGCAGAGTCTGTGGACATCCAGCGGCAACTGCAGGTTGGTCAGGCTGCGATCCTTTATGTCCTCCATGCCCACGGCAAAACCCTCACCAACATCGAGGCTTTCTTGGAGGGCATTCATTCATCGCAGGCTGACCAACGCAACTTGCTGAGGTCCATCGACTCCACACTGACTGCAGCAGTGGGTCTCCTGCAGCGCGACCTCCCCCCACCTACCCCTGCCCCATCCACACTTCCCACTCCCATGCCTGTCACACGTACACCCAGACGTCGGCATGCACCCACATCAACAGACACGGGCACCACACCAGCAGGGAAGGTCCACCGCACTCCTCCTGACACGCACACACAGGGTGAGGTAGGCACACCCACTGGGTCGGGGGGCAAACGTGTGACACGCAGCCATAGTGGGAGTCCGCATTCCACCCAGTCCACTCCCTCCAAATCCCCTCCCCTCAGCTCTCCTGGCCACATCTCCCCCAAGGACACCTTCATGGCCGCTCTGTCCCTGAGCCCCACAGTTACACCACCACGCAAGCGGTCAAGGAGGTCCCCGGTCAGGGTGGTTGAGTCTCCCCCCCTGTCTCCACCCTCCCCCGGTGGCGCTGCGACCCATCCCTCTGATCCCCCCCCCTCCTTGGGGCCTGAGGTCCCTTCGGGTGCAGGGGACTCCCTGGAGGACCTTGCAAAGGTGTGTAGTGCCATCCTGGCCTCCGCCTTTGGCACTGACCCACCTCCTGTGGTGGAGTCCTCCATCCCTGCACCCACAACGCCTCCCCTTTGCCCTGATGTCCCTGCGGTGCCTGTTGCTTCCCCCCCCCCTGATGCCCTCACCAGTGTGGAAGACGATGCCATTTGACTGTGCAGGCAATGTAGGGGACACGCATCCCACTGTGTCCCCCATCCAGCTGAGAATCATTGACTGCCCTATGGGCTTTGTGAAGATTGAACTGCCTGCGATCCACGGACATTGTGCTCATGCTGAATAAAGCTTAATTTTGTTTTCATTATCACACTACTGCTATGCTGGTATTGGTGTTGGTGGGGCTGCTACATGGTTTTGGGTGGTGTGTAAGGGTTTGGGTGTGTGGGATGTGTAGTAGTGTACTGCTCATTGGTGGGACCCTGTGATCTGTGTGCCATCACAAGGTGTTGGCTAACTTTCTTTGTTCATGTAAGCAGTTACTGCATGGTGCACTTGTCCCAGGGTGTATTCCTTCCTCTGTGTACCCAGCTTTCTTCCCTGCAGGGTGTTCCCAATGTTTAGCGCAGAGCTGTGTCTACATGAGCTGTGTGTGTGACGGAGCCCTTCTACTTTGGCCATGCATGCAGGGCCATGTCTCCACCTGCGACAATCGTGACATCCTTGGTGATCACTGTACTTGTGTGTGGAGTCTGTTGACATGAGTTCATGGGGACATGTTCCCTTGTAGCCAGTATGCATGTGGATAATTCTGGCCTCACACACATGTGTTACACCCCTCCTGTATCAGGGCACTGCTGGGAGTGATGGGCACCCACCCCTCCTGTCTCAGGGCACTGCTGGGAGGACTCCACACCCACCCCTCCTGTCTCAGGGCACTGCTGGGAGGACTCTGCACCCACCCCTCCTGTCTCAGGGCACTGCTGGGAGGACTCCACACCCACCCCTCCTGTCTCAGGGCACTGCTGGGAGGACTCCACACCCACCCCTCCTGTCTCAGGGCACTGCTGGGAGGACTCCACACCCACCCCTCCTGTCTCAGGGCACTGCTGGGAGGACTCCACACCCACCCCTCCTGTCTCAGGGCACTGCTGGGAGGACTCTGCACCCACCCCTCCTGTCTCTGGGCACTGCTGGGAGGACTCCACACCCACCCCTCCTGTCTCTGGGCACTGCTGGGAGGACTCTGCACACACCCCTCCTGGGTCTGGACACTGCTGGGGGGACTCTGCACACACCCCTCCTGGGTCTGGACACTGCTGGGAGGACTCTGCACCCACCCCTCCTGTCTCAGGGCACTGCTGGGAGGACTCTGCACACACCCTCCTGTCTCTGGGCACTGCTGGGAGGACTCTGCACACACACCTCCAATTTCTGGATATGTACGCTTGGGACATACACGGTGTGGGTGCGCTCCATGCATTCGAGGTGAGGGTACGGGTCGTACTTACACTGTTGGGGTGGGGGGTACGCTCCATGCATACGCGGGTGAGGGTTCGTGTCGTACTTACACTGTTGGCATGGGGGTTACGCTCCATGCATACGCGGGTGAGGGTACGGGTCGTACTTACACTGTTGGCATGGGGGGTACGCTCCATGCATACGCGGGTGGGGGTACGGGTCGTACTTACACTGGTGGGGGTGGGGGTACGGTCCGTACGTCCGCGGGTGAGGGTTCGAGTCGTACTTACACTGTTGGGGTGGGGGGTACGCTCCTTGCATACGCGGGTGGGGGTACGGCTCGTACTTACACTGGTGGGGGTGGGGGTATGGTCCGTACGTCCGCGGGTGAGGGTTCGAGTCGTACTTACACTGTTGGGGTGGGGGGTACGCTCCATGCATACGCGGGTGAGGGTTCGTGTCGTACTTACACTGTTGGCATGGGGGTTACGCTCCATGCATACGCGGGTGAGGGTACGGGTCGTACTTACACTGTTGGCATGGGGGGTACGCTCCTTGCATACGCGGGTGGGGGTACGGCTCGTACTTACACTGGTGGGGGTGGGGGTACGGTCCGTACGTCCGCGGGTGAGGGTTCGAGTCGTACTTACACTGTTGGGGTGGGGGGCACGCTCCATGCATACGCGGGTGGGGGTACGGGTCGTACTTAAACTGTTGGCATGGGGGTTACGCTCCATGCATACGCGGGTGAGGGTACGGGTCGTACTTACACTGTTGGCATGGGGGGTACGCTCCATGCATACGCGGGTGGGGGTACGGGTCGTACTTACACTGGTGGGGGTGGGGGTACGGTCCGTACGTCCGCGGGTGAGGGTTCGAGTCGTACTTACACTGTTGGGGTGGGGGGTACGCTCCATGCATACGCGGGTGGGGGTACGGGTCGTACTTACACTGTTGGCATGGGGGTACGGTCCGTACGTCCGCGGGTGAGGGTTCGAGTCGTACTTACACTGTTGGGGTGGGGGTACGCTCCATGCATACGCGGGTGGGGGTAGGGTCCGTACATATCCGTCCCCACGCTATGTGATGCTTGTGCGGGCCGTACCCAGGCCTTTGCCACGTGGGTACGATCCGTCCCGCCATTGTTGGGGTGACGTGTGTGTGGGCGTGGTACGACTCGTACCCACGCTCTTGAGGCGTGGGTACGGGACGTACCTGTCTGGTTGTGTTGCCGGTTCGCGTGGTGACGGACTTCCGTTGTGGCGGTCGCTGGCTTATCAGGACACACCCCCACCCCCTCGTGGTGACCAGGGCATGGGAGTCAGGTATGTCCAGGCCATGTGTGACTTATGTGGTTGTTTTGTGGTCTGCCCTGGTCGTGCCACCCCCACCCCACCCCACTTTCCCCCCTCCCTTAGTTATTCTGACCTTCTGCGGCGTCTGCGTCGGTGCCTGTAGAGCAGGTGGACTGCTATGAGGGCAGGGATGACTCGTAGGTTCGGGTCCATGTCTGTCCGTCGCGTACTGGTACTCCAATCGCGTCGTCCTGTCGCGTACGGGTCCTCCTTGGTGGCGTCGTCCTGTGTGTCCGTCACGTACTGGTCCTCCTTGTTCGCGTCGTCTGTCCGTCGCGTACTGGTGGTCCTTGTTCGCGTCGTCCTGATTTCCCGGCAGTTTTTGGCTGCCGCAAAATATTCACCGTGCGGGGTGACGTCGGTGCGAATCGTGATTCCTGGGTCGTGAATGGCTGGCTGCGAGCGTCCCGACGTCAGGTCGGCACTTTCCCGGATCGCATTGGTAGGTGTTTTTTTGTTCGGTCGGACTTTTTTACGAATCGTACGGTCATGGTGTACCCGTGCGAATCGTAATTCCTTGTTTGTAGAAATTGACGACCGGGTACGCGTCGGACGGAGAATATGCTCCGTCCGACGGTTCGTACCCGGTTTTTACCGGATCGTGATCGGCACCTAAATGATATATTTATATGATGAGTCCTTCCCCGCTGCTGCAATGTCTGTTTGGTCCACCAAGATGACAGTCCATCAAAACAATCTGTCTGTACGTCAATCCTCCATCACCACCTCCACCAACAAGTCAAGGTCAAGACCGCTAAGGGGGACCGGCCAGCCCTATATTTAAATAAGTTAAAAAACAATTACCGCAGAAAAAATTGAGATCAAGACGTGTAAACACACCGTGTGTTAAAACTCAACTTTTTACACCTCTCAAATCATGCATTATTGCATCGTGAAGAAGCACGCTATGTTTCAAACTACATAGGGTAAGTTATGCGCAATTTATCAATGAAATGTATATGATGCTTAGCATTGCTGATACTGTTAGCTCTCTGTTTCCCACCAATTGATTTCCCTAAACTTCCTCCTCCTGACGATATACCAAACAATGAAATCAATCAATCCGTGGTTGGCTGAATCGCGACTACTCACCTGTAAGGCTTCTGAAGCCGGTGGGTATGCAAGGGACGGTGTAGGTTCTAGTCTAACATGGACATGTTTTTAAGTAATCTTGCGAAAATGTGGAATGAGTTTGCCTGTGTGCTATGGAGCATAATATTGTGCCATGCTCTTGCTGTGATGAAGGAGATTCGGCGTCCTCCTGATCTGTTTTTTTTCTGGTGCGGTGAACCACGGCATAGGAAAGCTGTTCTGCTGTTAGTGTTCTTTGTGGGGAGTGAACGTTTATAGTGGTTTTTAGGTATGCTGGGTTGGTGTTGTTTATAGCTTTATGTGCTTGGATCAGCATATGGAAGGTGATTATAGCCTCGATATAGAGCCAGTGTAGTGTGTGCAGGTGTTTGGATATGTGGCTGTGTTGCAGTATGTTGATAACCGGTTTCACAGCGGCTTTGTGGATGTTTCGTAGCTTGCGTGTGAGGATTTTGTTTATTCTGGAATAGAGTGCTTTGCTGTAGTCTATTCTGCTTATGACGAGTGTGTGTGTTGCGTTTTTTCTGTGTTTGTCAGACATCAAATTGAAGGTCTTCA
This sequence comes from Triturus cristatus, assembly GCF_964204655.1. NCBI lineage: Eukaryota > Metazoa > Chordata > Amphibia > Caudata > Salamandridae > Triturus > Triturus cristatus. Next base: position 174,671,304 of record NC_140581.1, on the reverse strand, counting down.
GTAAGATGCGAAGCATGTGAAAGAAGGAGCATGTGACTATGTTGATCTGTCAGTCTGGTTTGATCTTGGTATTTCGAAGGAATCCATGTTTAAATGCACGTACAGAGTGGGTAGGTGGGCTAGTGAGTGTTTGGGTAGCCACCATGTGTCCTTACATGCCTTGGGGTGTGGCCCTATCATGAATACTTATGTTTTGTTGGTGTTGATTTGTAGCCATCTTATTTTCATCCATTTTGCCAATTTTTTGTCCCTTTTTTTTTACATTTGTTTTGCTTTTCTGTGGCTCCCTTGGCTTTGATGTATAGGGAGAGGATGAGGTGGGTGTTGTCTGCATACGAGTCAATGCTGATTCCGTATCCTAAGAGGATGGTGGCGAGTATAGACATGTATAAGTTCAAGAGGGTTGTACTGACTTACGGACCTGTTGGTGATTCTTCAGGTGGTAGGTGTTGGGCCCAAGAGAAAGGGTGGTAGACTTACTTTTAGTTTTCTGCTGGCTAGATCTATTAATCTATTATATGACTTGTCCATTATCCTTGCGTCGTGTAGTGGGTGTATTATGGTGCAGCGTGATAAGTGTGATGGTAGAGGTGGCCAGTATCTCTAAGTGCCGGTGTTCTATCAGGTCTGTCGTCTCTTCCGGTAGTGTGCTTAGGTGGATGTTGGAATTGTGGGCTATGGCGATTAATACTCCGTGGGGGTGTGGCTGTCCATCCTGGAGATCTTGTATCCTTTGTGAATGGCGATGGCTATATTCAGGGCCGTGGTGGTGTGGGTTTAGTTTTTGGTGAAGAATTTTACCACCATGGTTTTGCTGTTCAGGAGGTCACATACTTAGTTGGCATGTATATACAGTGAAAAGACGTTGAGTGGCTAGTATTGCAAGATCTTCCTTGGTGTGTTGTGCTTGATAAGCATTCCTGTTGGAGCTGAAGGAGTACCGGCAGCACTGACAGCTGAAGGGTCTCTGTGTGTCTGCTGGCGATGCTGGACTGCAGTAGTTGTTTTCTCCTTGGTCGAGTGCGTGGAGTGACACTAGGATGTAGCGTGGGTGGTGTTGAGGTCCAGTGTTCCTATTATGACCGGTCTCTGTAAGCCCTGTCGGCTGCTCTCAGTCAGTCTTTCCCATCTAATGTACACCAACCCTCAACACTCTGCTCAATTACTTTTACCTGGGCCACTGTATCAATAAGTATTGGTTAACTTCTGAATTGAATGTCTGAAGAGCCTGCAAGGCAACTCCAAAATTCTAGTGCACACAAATTTGCAGCCTCATCTGGCTTTGTAAAGGTAAGTTCAATGTAGTCAAGAGAACGGTAATGAATTGTACATCGCCAAGCCCAGGCTATGTCATCCCGTACCAATGACAGACAGCCCCTGACATGGCAAATCAAATGTAAGGTCTTATTTTTAAAGGAGTCTTAGTTTTCGTGGTCAGCACGTGATTTAATCTTTTAAACACTGACCATATAGACTGTTCGCGTCTGTACAGGTGGGTAATACAAAAGTTTTTTCAAATAAGAATACTCATTAGATTGCTGACCAGGATCTACTGGTGTTTTCAAAGGTCTAGCTTTTTTTCTAATACCTTGTAGAGGCAGATGTGCGGCCTTGTCAGTGAGCAAAGAGATTTGTGAGGGAGCTGTCTGTTGACAATCATGTGTCGTAATGTCCTGAGTAGCAAGTGGTTTGAGAGAGGAGAGAGAGCCATGATGTGCAATAGATTGTTCTTTTTGTGCATTCATTTGTGCCCTAGGTGGGATAGGTGTGTCACTAGCAGCCAGCAGGTGTTACATGCCACTTGGGTCTATTAGTTTAACTACTGACACTAAATCAACAATAATCACCCCCATTGCACCTATTTCTAGCCTCAGCGCATTAACAATCTGCAGAAGAGCTTCAAGTCATGGGTCACCAGTCCCTACTGGCTTATACAAAGCTTTGATGGTGTTAGTGCAAAAATTCAAAATCCTAAGCCCTATCTACTCCAGCAGATCAGAGGCCTTTGGCAACGACGTAAACCGGTTATAGCTGAAAATAGCAGTAGCCTCTAAATCGATTACAGGATCTCTCATCAGTTGATTATTCTTGAACTGTGTGGAGGCAATTCCCACCTGTGCTAACACGGTATGTTTGGTCTCGCTACTAGTTTAAGTACGGCTTAGAAAAGCTTTCTGAAACAAAGGCGGTATTGTCGTACAACGGGGTTGCTCATGGTCACTTCATAATGGGTTTCTCTCGACGATAGCTGCCACAGGTAACTCTGAATGAGAATCCATTCACATTCTGTTATTAGGGTCTCTATCCTGTTGATCACACAATTATTAGCGCTGTGCTTGGAAGTTTTCCCTGCCTTTTTAACCTTACCTATCTCACTCGATGCTCCATTCTCCACCCCAAACCTTCCATTGTGTTACCTTTTTCCATGGTTACTCTAGCAATAAGCTAATTAAATGCTGTAAGGTGGAGTCAGAGCATGGGAAATATTATTTTTTAGAAGTAAACCAGTGTCACAGCAAAGTCTGTCCCAAGTATCACTACGGAAATGTATTTAAACAATAGTGTCACTATGAAAAATAGTATGCAGCACAAATCGGCACATTACCTTAATTTTAATCACATGCGTCCCTCCAATGGCACAGTAGCCATGTAATTGAGCTGGCGCTGCTATTCCTCTTCCTGGCTTTGACGGGTGCAGGACGGGCACACCCTTGGCCCGGACTTTGCCCGGGCGCTTCATTATGATTGGAATTGTTGTGCTTGTCTGATGCTGCCACTCTGGGCCGAGCAGGGGCTTCTGGAGTTTGTAGGCTGTTCTTCTAACTCCTTTGCATGGAGTCGTTGGGCTGTTATCCTCATGGCACTTGGAGGTAAGGGCCAAGGCGTTCACGTCACTGCGATACTGAATACAAGCTGGCCCTTCCCCTCACGGCAATTGACAATCACCTATAAGGCTTTGTTTATACAACTTTTTTCTTCTTTTGGTATACATTTCAACTTTGGTGAAGTAGGGATGGCCAGGAATGGTGTCGGACCATGTAGGTGACGGATCCCCACAATGTGTTTCTCTTCTGCTTCGGGCACGCCATCAACCCGAGACGTGCCCTGATTGTCGAGCCATGGCGTGGAAGACTTGCGGGAGTGTTCCCGGAAGTTTTTGGAAGCCAGGCACTCTGTCCAGCGCCACTCAAGATCACGCTCCTGTAGGTGTTCGATGTATCGCTGGCTCCGACCACACCATCGTTCATTTGAATTTGGTACAGGTAAGTCCCAATGCCATTTAAAGTCGAATAAGCTGCGTGGCTCTTCGTCTCCCCTCACTGTTCACGAGACTCGATAGATGGAGCATGGGGTCGCTCCCACACTGCTCCTTTGGGGCCTCCGTTGTTGCCTGCGGCCTACCCGCATTTTTGGGGACTGTACGCGACTCCGGCAAAGTACAGGTACTTCACTCAGCCATTGTCCGTTTACTTTCCCCATGTTGTCCGTCTGGTCCATTAGCTATGGCCTCAACACAGCTGTTTGCTCCGTCCTCTGCTCCACCGCCGTTGTTGTCGGCATAGGCACGGCCGCTGTCTGCGACCTTTGCAATGTGGCTCAGGCCATGGATCTGGCTTTGGTGCCACCGTGGATCCGGCCTCTGCGCCGCAGTGTATCCTCCCTCTGTGCCTCTATGGATCCAGCCTCGGTGCAGCCATTGGCTTCGATCTTGACAACTCCGGCATAAGTTCAATGGCTTGGACTCAAAATGTCTTTTGGCTACGGACACTGCATCGTCTTTGGCTCATACCACGGCTACGCCGCTAGCTCCATCCTCAGCCCCGGACTTGGCGTCACACGGTGTAGTTCCCTCAAGGGCTGGTCTATATCGAGCTCAGCATCTCTACTGACCGGTAGTCATTGAAAAAATATTTTTAGGAGTCTGAATACCCTCTCACATCTCAGTGTGATGATGTAACCGCACTGGTTTATTTTTCTTGAGCGTACAGTACAGCTGAAATTATCTCCAAAACCATTGGACGCTGTCCCCTACATCCTTGCCTAAGTTAGTAGTTCATTCATTTTCTGTTGTTGCGTAGGGGAGGTTCTTCCCCTCAAATTAAATACGGTGCCTATCAGGACACTCCTTACTACAGTGATTCAGCCTGCGACCTCCTCCAAAGAGTCACTTCTGCACCTTGACAGCTATCTCACGCTCGTTCTGTTGAGCACCTACTCCACCGACAGGGGCACCTGTGTATACCAGGCAAACCCGGTTACATCACACAACACACACAGCTACAGTGTCAGGTTGTCCAGGTCTCTGGCTCCCTGAGTGGCCTCTGTGCTGCTATTCGCCCTCTGTGTAGGTCACAGTGTCAAAGGAGCGTTCTCATTAACCGGCAGAGGTTCACACATTGCTCTCCTAGGCAATTGCCTATGTGTGGGGATGCAACCCCATCCATCTGACTCCATCGGCAAGTGTCAAAGCAACACCACCTCATTATAATTGTAATTTTGCTACTCAGCATGTTTCATGTTTTCTTTTTTAATGTTAAACTTCTATTGAAATTACAATTATAAAATCGATTTCACAATGTTCAATTTATTTTTTAAAAGTGCACTACATTATTTAAGTTAATACATTTTTTAAATTGCCTCAAATTGACATTGCTGCAGTTGTTGGACCAACAGCCCTCAGGTCAGCGTATGGCACACTGCTATTAGATTCTGCCCGCAAATGGGGCATTTGGAAATCCACCTTTTAATAATGTAATTTTGTGCTTAAGATAAATCGGCGCGTGTTTTAGACTCTCAATGGAAATTGTAATTTTTCAAACATCTCTTTAGCGTTGTGCAGGGTATTTGTGGACAAATGCGGAGTGCCACAGTGGAATTTGACCATGCTGGCCCACATAAAACTTTTTTTCCAACACCAAATTAATGTCGGAGAGACCAACATGGATTTAGTGTCCAAAATCAACATCATAAACACGACAGATGAGACAGCATTGTTTATGTGTATGGCCTTTAAGGAGTCATATGAACCTGACAGTTTACATTGTGATTTTGCGGTCACATTCAAAGGCTACCATTTCTGTTGCAAAGTCTCTAACCATGGGTTGGTTGATTTCAAAACCACATATCAATAATGCCAGAATAATATATATTTATTTGATGTTCTACAATAGTTTTACTCAAGAGAACTAACATTTAAAAAAAAAAAAAAAATTTAATATGTAGTGAAATACTTTTTACATATTCGTTTTGAAATATCGAATTCCAAGTGTGATTTTTGTAAAGTATGTTAAAATTTTTGTTGATAAATTATGTATCCACAGATTTGGAACATAAAGTTTCTCCAGACGTTGAAAAACTTTTGGCTGTATGGAATAAACCTGCGATTGGACGTTTGGAAGCAATAGTTTCAAACATAAAATTGTACGATTACTCATTCCATTCACTAAAATCGCCCCAATGGATAGTTGATGAGGTTTGCTTTTATATCATTTATACACAGCACATGTTATAAAATAATTAATAAAGAACTATCCTGCTGATATACAAAATTACCACAAATGAACAAGCGTTTAAGAATCTTTTTTTGCAATAAAGTAATAGCAATTGACCCTAACTAAGAGTATAGAATGTGTTCTTTTGTAACAAAAATTTACAAATGATTGTTTTGGTATAATGTTGCAATAAATGATTTGAGATTTAATCTAGAATTGTCAAAAGTAAACATATTTTTCTTTTAAATTTTCATGCTAGTTTTTTCACTGATGACTTATCTCTGAAAAAAAAATAAACTTTTTAAATAATAATACGTCTTTTCTTTGGTGTTCAGTATACCAAAAAACACATTTAAGTCATGGAGAATAAGTTTTAATAAAGAAAAAACATCCAAATAACAGGTACTGTAAGCTGAAAAAAATTACATCTAAGAGATTTTGTAATCAACTAGTTAATTTTAGTTTTTTATGTAAACTCATTTTTAACTACAAAATTTTTATGTTATAGATACAAACTAATTTACAAATAGAAAAAATTAAAATAGGAGGATTAAAAAGATGATTGTGTACACTTACGGCTTGATTAAGAATTTTAACCATACAAGGTCAGGTGTGTTTCTCTAATGCACGCCCCTGCCCATAGCCACCAACGATCATGCTTGCCTGCCACATTATATTTGATTTGTATTCAGTTGATCCTCTTGTAATTACAGGGAGTTTGCCTCACAATGGTCCTGCAAAACATGTACTGAAAATTCTATACCGTTCAACAGTTACTGTGCATGCACACAATAGTGCACAAGTTTTGACACCATTTGTACATCCACATGTGGATTAAGTACAAGTGGCACTGTAGGCACCCCTAGGTTTCCTCTACAACACAATGTACATGAAGTTGTAACCTCCATGTACCCATTGTTTTATAGGACACTCATAACATGCTTTGATGTACTGCGGTGAGTCCGCCAACCATATTGCATACTCTGAGTGTGCTGGCAGTACCGCTCGTGTTGCGGTGTCTGAGCCACCACTGTTAACCTTTAGCCAGTCTTGTGTTCTTCGCTCCGCCGGAGTTGTAATAAAGCATTAGTTAAATACTATGTCTTTATTTTTTTTTTTTTTTTTTTATTAGTTAATCGATGCGTACCTTGCAAAGTTATGCTTGTCAAGTCCCAATGTAAGTATAGTTCTACTTTGAAAAAGAATACAAAGAAAAAAACAATTTTCTGAATATGTTTATTGATGTTTTTTTCTTTTAACCTTAGTGTTTAGCACTTTCGGCGACAGTGTCGTCCTCAATCTTCATGGGCACTTATCGATCATCTGTTTTTCGGGTAACTATTTAAATTTCTTATGTTACTTGTCACACTGTGAGGCTGAAATGGTTTAGCAACATAACTTTGAATCACTGCCAAGTGTCCAAGCGGCATACAAATACGAAATTACAAAATTTAAAAAAGGGTCTACATTTCAAATGTCTAAAGAGTGAAAAACAATAATTGCTTGTCTTCAAAGACAATAATGTTATTTTTGAAAGACGATTGGACAGGCATTTATACCTTAGTAATAATGTTAGTGTACAAGGTTTTTGTTCAGGAGACACGTACATTTATTCATGACCACTTTATATAATGTGCAGGTACCTTATGAGACTATGGAAACCGTTGTGTGTCCTACAAATAATGGTGCTCATTGGATTCTTTTAGTAAGTGCAACTTTTTTTTCTTTTGCTTCTAAGACATACATTTGAACATTATATATGAATAATATGAGAGGGCTTGCATTCGTTATAGAGTCCATAATGGAAAGTAGTATGTCATTTCATGGTCTCCCCTACTGTTTGCAGTTGTTATTATGTATTTATGTCAATTCTTATTATGTTACAGCAATTCAGAAACACAGTTTATGTGCTTCCTAAAAACAATTGACCAAGTGTTCACTTAGGTACAATCATAATTGGATACTTGGTTAGCATTGAAATTCCAAACTATACTGTAACAAGAAGATACAGAGTGCAAAGGTACACCAGCAGTCTCCAAAGGACAGAAGCATGTCATGTGCCACACAAGAAAAAAAACCAATAAAATTGTTTTAAAAAAAAATTATAATTTGAGCATGTGTAAGTCGGTGGTTGCACCACTTACAACATAAGTAAGGTCCCATATTTATAAAGTCAATACACTTTAAAAATTTAAGTTACACATAGTGCAGGCTCTTGAAATCATAAATTTATTCTCCATTAGAAATTGGAGGTTGCCATTGCATGAACCGGACTACCCTACAGCCTATCTAGTCTATTCACCAGTGTGGCAAGTGAATCAGTGATTACGACATATAGAGTGACCATGCTTCAATAAGGGTTAAACAACTCAAAACGGTTATTAACAATCGATGTAAATTTTTGAAACCAAACATGTTGGATTCATAAATCCACACATGTAAACATTGTTTGATGTATCTTTCCATGAACGTTAAAGCTCCTCCCAGGACCTTTGTTATAGACGTGTACAGCAAGATAGAACATCTGCCGCCCAAAAACATGTTTCTCCCATCCTGCTGTAGAGCCTAGCTTTCTTAAGGGTAAGGCAGAACCGAATATATCCTGTCACAGTGAGGTATGAACACCACCCGATATTATTTATTGTATTGCGTTATGGTGGGGTCGCATGGCAAAAACACTGCGACTAATTAAACAACACAATTGTTGCCTTCCCAGCATACTCCAATTTGCAACTACTTGATGGTGACCTTGCCTACCACTCTGCCGTAAAACTGTACACAGGACATGGGAGTTTTCTTCCCGACTGTCTACCCAATCTTTTTAGGTTTTGCCTAGGCACCTTATGCCCTGGCTCTGCGAGAGATGCTTTATACAGTGTACCGGGTGAAGCTAAGCCCACTTTCAAGCCATAACTTTGATTTCCTTGAATAAAAAATAATAAACACGTTAGTTAGATTCCTCACCTTAGAATATCCCCAGGCGTCAGACTGGATCCGGAAGAATTTTCTTCAGCAATACCCCTTGCGCAACGCTAGGCGTCATCTGCGGCTCCGCGTCCATCGTTGGCGTCGTGCGCCGGAATGACGTCGGAGTACTTAGACGCACCTTTTCGCGCTGATGTCAGTTCTTCTTTTTTCCGCGCCAGTAAGTGCCGATCTGGTAGAGCTTCCCCTTTTAGTCTTTTTTTAATAAGTATTTTGATCCCTTTTGATCACTGTCTCGACATCTGGTGCCGGTAGGATGCCTGGTTTCAAGGCCAGCGATGACTGTGACCGCTTGATGTCGGTGACAGATCACCACCGCTTGTGCCTCTACTACGACGCGGAGTCGTGTTTGGACTGTAAGGCCCTGACCTCGAAAGCTAGGCGTTAGCGGTCCCGTAAGCTTCTCGAGCTTCGCCACTCGGCTACGCGCCCCTCTCGATCCCAGTCCAGGAGGAGGTCCAAGGATCGGTCACAGAGCCGCAGCCGACATCATCATCGCCTGGCTGGCTCCTCGACCAGACCACTGACAACATAACCGCCCTCAAACACGCCACCCGCAAGCACCACCAGCTCATCCGCACCACCAAGAAGACATCTCTGAAGGATCGACTGGACAACAACGCCCACGACAGCAAGGAACTCTTCAGCATCGTCAAGGAGTTCTCCAACCCCAGCACCGGCAACAACGACATCACCCCCTCACAAGATTTGTGCTACTCCCTCGCCTCGTTTTTCCACCGCAAGATTGCCGACATCCACAACAGCTTCGGCACACCACCCTCACACCCAAGCGTCAAACCAACGCCCCCCACCGCCATCCTCTGCACCTGGACCACAGTGACCACCGAAGACACAGCCCACACGATGAATACCATCCACTCGCGATCTCCGACTGACCTGCCCCCACCACGTCTTCAACAAGGCCGCCTCCACCATCGCACCCCAACTCCGAGACGTCATCAACACCTCCTTCAACCCCGCCACCTACCCGTAGAGCTGGAAGCATGCCGAGCTGAACGCCCTACTGAAGAAACCAACAGCAGACCCCACCGATCTGAAGAACTTCCGCCCCATCTTGCTCCTCCCTTTTCCAGCTAAAGTCATCGAGGATCGCCAATAGACAGCTTGCTGCCTTCCTCGAGACAAATGGATCCCTCAACCCCTCGCAGTCCGGTTTCAGAGCCAACCACAGCACCGAGACCGCCCTCATCGCAGCTACCGACGACATACAAGCCCTGCTCTACAACGGGTAAACAGCGGCACTCCTGCTCCTGGACCTCTCTGCAGCGTTCGACACTGTCTGCCACCGCACCCCTGTCCAACGCCTCAGCAACACTGGTATCCAAGAGAAGGCACTGAAGTGGATCATATCGTTGCTCGCCGGAAGAACATAGAGAGTCCGCCTCCCCCCTTTTCGATCAGAGGTCACCAAAGTCATCTGCGGCGTCCCGCAAGGATCATCCCTCAGCCCCAACCTCTTCAACGTCTACATGAGACCCCTCGCTATCATCGCACGCCAACACAACCTCAACATCATCCACTACGCCGACGACACCAAGCTGATCCGTTCCCTCAACAGAGACCCCGATACCGCCAGAAACATCCTCCACGAAGGGATGAAAGACGTCGCCGAGTGGATGAAGAACAGCTGCCTGAAACTGAACTCAGACAAGACGGAAGTCCTCATCCTGGGACCATCACGCTCCGCTTGGGACGACTACTGGTGGCCCCCAGACCTGGGCACCGCCCCCAGGCCGACAGACCACGCACGCAACCAGGGCTTCATCCTGGACTCCTCCCTCACGATGACCAGAAAAGTCAACGCCGTCTCCTCTTCATGCTTCCACAACCTCAGCTTTCTCCACAAGATCTTCCGATGGATCACGACCGAAACCAGGAAGACGGTCACCCAGGCCCTCGTCACCAGCCGACTGTACTACGGTAACACACTCTACGCTGGAACAACAGCCAAGCTTTAGAAAAGACTCCAACGCATCCAGAATGCCTCCGCCCGACTCATCCTGGACATCCCCCGATGCAGCCACATCTCCAGCCACCTGAAGGACCTGCACTGGCTCCCCGTCAACAAGAGGATCACCTTCAGGCTCCTCACCCACGCACACAAGTCTCTTCACGACCTGGGCCCCAAGTACCTCAACAACTGCCTGACCTTCCACACGCCAACCCGCCAGCTACGGTCTGCTAGCCTCGCCCTCGCCGCCGTACAACGCATCCAAAGGGTCACCGCCGGAGGCAGATCCTTCTCCTACCTGGCGGCCAAGACATGGAACTCCCTCCCCATCCACCTTCGGTTGACCCAAGACCACCTCGCCTTCAGGAGACAACTCAAGACCGGACTGTTAGAAGCAGTAGCAGTCCCCTTCCCCCTAGCGCCTTGAGACCCTTGCGGGTGAGTAGCGTGCTTTAGAAATGTTTTTGATTGATTGATATATTGATGTATCTGTAAGAAACATTAATTAGTTAGATTCCGCACCGAACCACACAGCCTCCCCGTTCTGCGAACTGACATCTAGGGTTAAGGTTATCACTTTCAGGCACCTAGACTTTTTTGGCACCAGTGTCGGTCTCTTGCATGGCTCTGCGTTCCTGGCGCGGAAAGCTATGTACAAGAACTGACGTCAGCACACGAGTGCGGCGTCTAAGTACCTTAGAAAGGTCCTACGCCTGCTATGCGGTTTTAGCTGTGCAGCTAAAGTTAGAGGAGACATGCAGCTGGAGTGGCTGTCTCCTTCCCATAATCATCGTCACATTTTTAGATTCTTCTGTTCCCAGAAAATCTTCACACACACAACATAAGGCACAAGAGCCGTTTTCTGCAGAGAACAAAGTTGGCCCGGCAAACCAATGCAGATATGACTCTCAGCACAGCACAACATTTTTCACATTAAATCATTTTGAAAAGGAAAAAATGGCGTGAAATACACAATAGTATGTGAGTGCTTTTTAAAAAAAAATGCAGTTCTCAGGAACACAGCTATATTGAGCGGCTGACCTCCTCACCTTGCCGGGGCACATTGTGCCCTGGCATTTGCAAATCACCTCTGTGGTGACATAGAGATACCCTACGACTTCAAGATCGAACCAGTAGCGGCACAAATCATTTTGTGTCAACAGGCATTAATCCAAATTGAAAGGTCTCAATATTGTTGCTGCGTTAGCTCGGTTAAGTAGAAAGCAGTCAATCTTCGTTTTCATAATTGAAACATGTTGCTTTGTGAGGGTGGCCTCCTCCCCTTGTGCCAGCCCTGGTGGTCAGTATCCCAACTTTGCATCATCGTCACAAGACCTGTGCACTTCTTTGGCATGTGACCACTTTCACAACAACATGCGATGTGGCCGCCCATAACCATCCCACAACATCCGATACAAACACAGCTCTTTCTGTTTTAGCACCAAAGATGATATGATGCATTGCTTAAAACGTTAAATTTCCCAAAGGCGAAACCCATTGCATTTCAAATACTTTTTTTTTGAGGGACACTGTCTTTATCACAACCATTTATCGATGGTACTTAAAGACTTATTGGAGGTTGGGTCCATGGAATCTTCATGTGCAAGATTCAAATAACATACCATTTCAGTTGCGACCATCTGTACACTCTGAACTCCGTTGGACATCACTTAAGGAATACATAATACAAGAGGGGAGATTCATGCTGCTCCTGGTATCGTGATCTTACTTGTCTTTTTTTCTGCAAAGTCTGTGTCTGTGCTCTATACAGGTTATTGAACATGCCTGTGGTTATCAAACACACCAGAAGCAATATCCCTTGGAGAGAAGGAGTCAATTCAATGCATCTCCGAAAACATTAACGCTGCTGCAAATTTTGCCAATTGTGGGCGCCAATGCACTCCGACATGCTGAGTAACACAGATTATAGTTCAGCATCACTATCGAGGCATGCGCAGTCTTGACAATAACTTTGAGGCCTGTTTCACCCTTTGGAAACCCTTTAACAGAACCCCTGTCCAATGAGTGAACTTGCATAGGCTGCTTGGCTCTCTAATCCATAGATCTTCAGGCTCAAATAAGTTACTAACTCCAGCATCCTCTTCTACAAAGATCTCCGACCCCATCACATTATCTGTAATTTGTGTGCCTGCATCTCTTGGCTAGAGGTCCTCGTGCTACTCATGTTCATTCGGTCCGTTACTTGTACCAAGGCTCAGGTTATGCACCTGTGTGCTCCAACACTTACATGTTGCCTCCTCCGACTCACATGCATGTGCGGAGTCCCTTTGACCTTGCTGTTCTTGACACTGCTTCCTTTTTTTTTGTTAACCTCATTGTTTTTAACTGGCAAGGCATGTTTGTGTTCCTGTCGCACAGTGACTACTTTGTGCTCAACATCAGAGATTGGGACAGCTCGTATCTGGCCCCTGGTCGTCTAAGGCGTCTCCTCGTCCACAGAGCTGCTACTTAAAGGACATCATCAACATCTCCTGCATTCTGACATTGTTGGACATTCGTCTTCAGTGCCTCATGTTCACTTTTGAGTGTCTTAAACTCTGTTACCTTTGCTTGCAGGTACCTCTTAACTTTCTATCAGCTTTGGGTTCCACCGGTCTCCTTCATTTTATTATCCAGTCTTAACTTTTTAAGTCATTCATTTTTGTTAAATGCCTTTTTAAAAACGGCACGTCACAGTATCCGTAAAAGAAGCATATCAGCTACAATTCTCTTCACAACTCCATCCACGGCTACGAGAAGCACCAGCTTGTAACAGGTACGAAAAGAGCAACAAGCAGCGTGTACGACACGAACACATCTTTAATCCCATTGCAGAGGCCAAAGAAGTACTCTACATCTATGACCGGATCAGGAACCGACGCCAACAGCGCTGGCGGTAAGTCAGACACCAACCACACAAAAAAAAAACCACGTACCCGCAATCTGGACTCTGATGTTCACTCGCGCGTGTTTCTCCGCTTTGTTCGCGCTGACTGTCATACGTGTCGGTTTCATAGATCTCTATTACTTGTGCTCCCGGTTTTCTGTGCGTGTCGGTTATGCTTCTTGGGCTTTGTGCGAGTAGATCAGGGTTTACACACATTGCATCGTACAGCACAGATCGGACATCGCGGTTAGTTGTCGGTCGGGTTCATTCCAGGATGGTGTCGGTTGTTGCAACTAGCATTTGTTTTCCAGCCAGATCATTGTTTTCCCTATGGCTCGGTTGTAAGGCTTGTATTCCGTACATGACGTTTGTAATTCACACGCGTTGCATTGTACTGCACGGGTCATAGGGTGCCGGTCCATGTATGTTTGTTGCTTGTTCGGCTCCGTGTCAGTCGGTACGTTTTGTGGACGGAATCTGAATCGGCCCCTCTGTGTGCTTTTTTTTATTTTTTTCACTTAACCTATACCATATCATTTTGCATTGTGAACATAAGTGCTTTATAGTCCTTCTCGAGTAAACATGAAATCTGTTCTGCAAATCTACCACTTATAGAGCTTTGTAAAGTTGTTTTTGAAAACTGGAATCACCAAAAAAGTTCTCTATTGGTGCACGATGCTACACTTTCATAAGTGAGAACCATATACCAAGCCAGTTTTTGAAAGGGTGGATTATAATATTCTTCATACAAAAATATTTTTATTGTGGTTAGTACTGGGTTTTGCCATGTGGCACGACCCTACACCCCTATAAACATACTTTAATAAGGAATAGTAAACATTATAAATAAAAACATTACAGTCTAATTTCATAATGAGGAATAAGAACTATTGTTAATAATTTTGTTAGTAATTGTGTTAAATTTACAATTCATATGAGGTTATATTTATGTCTATAGAATAGAATTTAATTTAATGTTCTATACCTATGTTGATACGAACAGATATTTTAAAGTAAATATAACATTTAGTTATTGCGTTTGTCTTTCTGAGTATGTTTTCACAACAAGTTTCACTTAATTCACCACAGGTATTGAAACCTCTTACAAAGAAAATTTTACTGTATGACTCATTGACAACCGATCCCAAAAGTTACGAAAAGTTATTGACTAATTGGAGGTACCCTTTCCCCAAAATTATTTGCTTTTTCTATTTTGTATTTGTAAGATTTCTTTAAAAAAAAAAAAATCATATAATGTTGTTTTTCCATTATAACATTATTGGAGACCATGTTTTTTTATTGTTTGTTAAGGATTAATTCAGATGGAAAACCAGTACATTTGTAACATCTTAATTCATATGTCTCAAAAGCACTTTCCTACAGGGTGTGAAGCATCCAGGCTACAATAATTGGGAATTGGTGGTACAATGTACCCAAAAGCAAAGAGACGTCTTCAATTGCGGTGTTTTTTGCATGATGGTAACGAATTTTCAAGTTATTATTAACCTTAACTGGTGTTATGAAATGTAACAGTGGATAATTGTAAATTAAATAATAACAGTTTGCATTGATTTTTAGTAATAATTTTTTAAACAAATATTATAAAGTAGTCACAAGTGCTTTTTCTGAAATAATTTGCAGGAGAGGGAGAGTTCATTGATGATAAAAAGCCAGCGTCATGTAAAAACACTTAAACACACATTCATCCGGATTACGATGTCGGTTTTGAATCGCATTAAACCTTCATGATTGCGTAAGCAGAATTGCCAACAAGGAGTCCAAGTTCATATTTTCAAATTATGAATCTGATATCTGAGTTTTCTGTATGATACAGAATTTTTTCAATTGCACCTTATGCTGATCTTCGCAGCACAAGCCACATTAAAAAAATGCTTAGTTTAATGAACACTGCACAGTCTTGCAGGCTTCTTGAGGTGGCAGCCACATGTGGCTTGTATTTGATGTGGCACTACATGTGCCCACAACAGAGACAGATGCAAGGGAAGGGGAGGCGGAGTGGCACTTATCATTAAAAGGCACATTCCTTGTACCATCTTGTCGACGGATGATTTACCTGACTGTGAAATCCTTGCCTTCTCCCTGGCCCTATCCCCCCATCAATCCTGCCTGGGGCTTTTGCTTTATAGACCACCTGGCCCTCTTGGCTCTTTTACTGAGGATTTGCTATCGATCATTTCCACACTGAGTCTTAGAACAAAACACTGCCTAATACTCGGGGACTTTAACATCCACATGGATAAGGGCGAGGATCCTGAAGTGCAAAAATTTCTGGATATGACATCGTCGGTGGGACTGCATATGTATTTACAGTCCCCTACACATGAGAAGGGGCATATTTTAGATCAAATTTTTTCGACCGTTCCGGTGGTCCTTTCCTCCCTTGCCCCAGTTCTTTGGTCGGACCATTTCCTAGCGGATTTCACGCTAGGACATCAGCCTGTGGCCGCCCGCATTTCGCAGCGGCTCGCTGCTCGGAGTTCTAGAGCCTTCCACAAAGTCACCCCGGCCATGATCACCCAGGCTTTAGATACCCATCCTTGTGTTTTTACGGGCAGACTGGAGGATGATGTGGTGTGTTTTCAGAATTGGCTCACTGCACGTTTGGAAGCCTTGGCACCATCTCGCCAGGTTAGATCTGAACTGGCACGAGCATCAGCCCCGTGGTTCTCTGCTGCCTTGGCGGCCAAGAGAAGGCACTGCAAGAGGCTGGAGAGAATTTGGAGGAGGCGCTATGATACATCGGCTAAGCAGTCTTACAGAGCAGCAGTGAAAGAATATCACAGGGAGCTCGTTGCAGAGAAAAAATCCTATTTGGCCAGAAGGATCGAGGAAGCAGATAGCTCCTGCAAAGAGATCTTTAAGATTGTTAAAGAATTCATCTCTCCCTCCTGCTGCACTTCTGCATCTGCTTTCTCGGAACCTTGGATCATGGAGCTTGCAGTATTTTTTACTAATAAAATACGTACTATCCAGTCAGCGTTACAAGGAACCCAGATCATCTTGAGCAAAGGTTCAGAGGTCGATGGCCTTTCCAACCCCTGGTTATGCCCACCAGCTATGCATATGGATTCTGTGGGCCCTACCCTGCACTGTTTTCCCTCTTTAGAGCCTCAGGCCTCGCTTGACCTTTTGTCTAGCCTGAAATCTGGCTCTCCTCTGGACCCTTGCCCCGCCAAGTGTCTTGCGACCCTGGCACCTGCCCTTAATCCGATCATCAACCCTCTCATTAATGCATCTTTGAAGTCGGGCAAAGTCCCCTCCTCCTGGAAACAGGCCTTAGTTCTTCCCCTCATTAAAAAACCAAATGCAGATGCTAAACTGCATTCTAATTATAGGCCAATCTCGCTGCTTCCTGCCCTGGCCAAGATCACTGAAAAGTGTGTTCATACCACCCTTACCAACTTTGTAGAGGGCAACTCCCTTTTACATCAGTCACAGTCTGGATTTAGATCTAACCTGAGCACCGAGACCGCTCTTCTTGAGGTTACTGAGATTGTGAAGGAGACCCTCGATAGGGGTGGAAAGGCCCTGCTTATCATGCTTGATTTGTCGGCGGCCTTCGACACCGTCCCCCACGACCTCCTCCTAATTAGACTCTGGGAGATTGGGCTGCGGGGTACGGTGTTCGCATGGTTTCAGTCTTTTTTGGCCGATCGGACACAAACGATCTGGGCCCCCCCTTTCTCCGCCCGGATGCCGCAGCTTAAGGTAGGGGTCCCGCAGGGCTCCATACTGAGTCCTTCCCTCTTTAATATCTTCCTTACACCTCTTGCGGCACGGGTGGAGGAGCTAGGGGCCCAGATCATATCCTATGCGGATGACACACAGCTCCTGTTCACTTGTGACAGGGGCTGTGACTTCGATGGAGCAGCCATTCGGAAGTGTTTGGAGTTTGTGTTTGACTGGTTTGGGAAAAATGGCCTCAAATGCAACTCCGACAAATCCGAGATATTGTTCTTTGGCTGTCCTGCAGACCCACGTTGGAAGCTATGGTGGCCTTCGGCCATGTCTCCCCCTGCCAGCGATTCGGTTACAGCGAAGAACCTGGGTATGATGGTCGATAACACTCTTTCCTTTAAAACCCAGGTTGCCGGCTTGACTGGGAAGTGCTTTGCCATCTTAAGGATGTTGCGCAAGTTTCTGCCCTATTTATCTTTGGAGCATAAGAAAATTACGGTGCAAGCATTAATTGGCTCGCGCCTAGACTACGCCAACATCCTTTACTTAGGTCTTCCTGAGTATCTGCTGACTCGTCTGCAGATAGTTCAAAATTCTGCAGCCAGGGCAATCTTCGGTTTAACTAGAAGATCTAGGGCCAGCAATCTCCTTGTCTCTCTGCATTGGTT
This sequence comes from Triturus cristatus, assembly GCF_964204655.1. Taxonomy (NCBI): domain Eukaryota; kingdom Metazoa; phylum Chordata; class Amphibia; order Caudata; family Salamandridae; genus Triturus; species Triturus cristatus. The sequence goes on along the minus strand of NC_140581.1, from coordinate 174,653,601 downwards.
GCCGATTCGTAAGCGTATCTTCTTCAAGACCCTAACTACAGCTTTTAGGGCGCTTCATAATTTCGGCGCTGAATATCTGCAGAGAAGGGTCAATTTCTATCTTCCATCTAGACCTCTGAGATCTGCTGCCCAGGCCAAGGCTATTGTTCCAACAGTGAAGCGTGCTCGCTGTGGAGGTCGCTCCTTTAGTTACCTTGCACCCCGCCTCTGGAACACATTGCCCTTGACGTTGCGGGTGTGCACCAATCTCTCGGTTTTTAGGAAAGGACTTAAAACCTATCTGTTTGCTTTGTAATGCTGTTATGGTTAATTCTGGTTATGTTTTCTGCTATGGCTGTTTGTTTGCTGCTGGTATTTGGTGTGATGATCTTTAGCGCCGGGACGCTCTTTGGAGCAGCTGAGCGCTCTACAAAACAAACAGTAACATAACATAACATAACTACACAATGTGGAGGACAAGGGGAGTATGCAGCCCTGTTAGTGGTTACCAAAGTCATTTTTCAAAAGAGTTTTAATTGGTGTTTGGCCAGTGTGAAAGTGCTGAATAAAAAACAAAAATGTGCCTTGAAAGTGGAAGCAAGGCTGTATCGGTTGCCTTTCCGAGATTAGATTGCTGACGGCGGCACAGACTAAGTTAAATCGCCCATTGGAAGCAGGTTGGGATTCCAGCTTGGGTATCAACAAAACCAAAAGTAGTGTAATAATGTGGTTTGAGAACTGTGATGTTGTTCCGAATAACGGAAATAAGATGTTGTATGGCTTTGAAAATGACATCCTATTAACACAATATTTGTTTTTACGCACAATAATGTAAAACATGATCTTTTTAATAACATAGACAGTTTACTCTAAATTAATTAAGGAAAGTAAGAATTTCCAATATTTTCTTAGTTTGCAGGTCACTACCTCAGTCATCAGTCGCTAACAGAAATTACCCAAAATCCTAAATGTATGGATGATTTAAGAATCAAGATTGCGCTTGATCTAATGGAGTCATCAGGTTAGAGTTTAAAAATGTATATGTCTCTTTTTGGTTTATATGTAATCCCTTTGTGGCAACTGAATGTTTGAATCCATTGCTAATTATTAATAAATATAAAAGTGTGTTATTATTTAAAATTAAATGTAAATGTTTGAGTATGTTAAATGTCATTTTTCTTGCCATTAAGTTTTGAAAAATTATTACACCGTCAAAGAAGTATGTCAAGTTTAGAATATAAAATATATATTTATTTGGTAATTATTGAATATTACCTATATGACCTGTACTTAGGGGCTGATTTAGATAGCAGTCGGACATAAGTCAGCCCACCATATTAATGTTGATGGGACCGGCAGCCAGATTTCCGGCAGTCCCAATAGCCCAATTCGGATGCGCCCCCCATTAGGGCAGGTGCATACTGGCCATTTAACATTGCGAACGGTGCTTCAGGCAACAGCACATTCCGCAATGTTAAAAGGCTCTTATGTGCATTTTAAAAGTACAAAGTATCAGGCACAAGGTGGTGCATGCCACCTTGTTCATGTAAAAAATTTGTGTGTACCCGTACACCCCAAAGGCACAGTGCGACCTCAAATAGTGCTTAATAAACGTGCACCAAAATAGACTATCAGTCTGTCTCTTTGGAGGCTGGATATCCGCCGCAAAAATACATATGGACGGGCTCATACTAATAACTAGGGCGGTGCGTGTAAAGCACCGTAGCAATGAAGACCTTTTTAAGGGTTACACAAGTCAGACATAAAATGACAGACTTGCAAGACACGCCGTGTAAACAATGTGATTTCCACCGCCATCCGAATTTTGGGGTGGTTGAATCACATTGTGATGGTGGGAGGATCAACACCACCGGCACGGGGGTGGTGATGCTGCTGCCATCATAAAGAGACCCTTTTTTTAAAAATGGATGATTAGACTTGTAGCAATGAATCCGTTAATGTAACAACAGACATGCTTCTCTCTTTACATGTATTACTTGGTATGCATTTAAACATGCACATTATCTGCCATCATAGAATTCCTGAATCTGTGGTTAAACATGCAATTTTTTCAAAATTGTAATATTCTTAATTTCCTTGATTGTAGACATATGCATAAAAAATAGTAATTTTTATAAAGTTAAAAACATGTGATTGAAACACCAGATAAGTGTAATTTCTATTTTATTTTACTATTAAGATGTTCTAATTTAACTTAATATTACATCTAGATTCTGTTGACGAGTTCTGCGGGGTCTGCAACGAAAAGAAGTCACCTGAAGATGAACATCAATTTCTGGTAATTTTTTATAGCAATAATATTTGTAAATATGTGAATAAAAATAACTTGGAAAGCAGAATAAACTTATTTTTCAGTAATCATTTTATTAAATTTACATTTTACATAATGCACCAATAATTTTTTTAACAGATCTACAGTGTTCCCTCCCACAAATAGTTTTTGATAAATGTGGTAAATTGTTAATGCTCCTGGTAATTGGATGACCGGAACACTTGTGTCTGCTTGGGGGTGGCTCATCTACCCAATGCCTCTCAGGCAGTGCGATCGAGAAATTACAACTTTTTCACTGGAGCATCACTGTGACTGCCAGCTCTTCCACCACCATGAAAATTATGGTATAAAGGAAATGAATGAGGCATTGCAGAGGCCCCGTGCTTAAAATGCATGTGCATGTACACCGGGTGTGATTACTTTTGCCCACCTGTGCGCATGTTGATTGGTTCATGGACCACATGGTTTTAGAGTTAATGATGTGCATGAAACATGTAGTGCAGTTCTATTCCAAAGAGGCACCTCCGTGGGTACTCTCTGAAAATTTGGCAGGAATGGTTTTGCATAGATTTGAAGTGCAACGCGTCCCCTCAGTCCAATATTAGTCATTAGATAGCTCCAAAGCGGAGGTAGACTAGCGGTCCATGACTTAGATGTAAGTTATATGGCTTGCCACTTGTCCCGGCTGATGCAGTGTCTGTTGTTGGAAAAAAAATAAAAAAAGGTAACGTAACACGGATCCTCCAGATGACATAGCTCTATCAAAGATCCATTTACTGGTGCGGCAGAACATATTTGAAGACACAATGTAAACCATGTTGGTGGACAGCTTCTGAGCTATAAAGATGAGATTGGTCAAGACACCATACTCCATGGACCTACCTATCTCAATACTAAGTGGTCTTACACAGTGAGACTAGTGGTCGTTGAATGAGTTCTGGGTAGGGACGGGTCAGAATTTAAATAGGGGACTAATACCAATATTGTACACTGCTCACATTCAATGGAATAGAAGCAGAATAATAATTTCGGGAATGAAACTTCCTGACGCATGTGGGCCTTGCCAGAAGAATTAGAAAACAGTGGGGATTGAGAGGCATTGAGCCGCAAATCTCAGACGTATTTAGATATGTTGCTGTATCTGCTTTGAGGATGAAGACTGTCTCCTAGTCCTCAAAAGCAATGAGGCAAGAAATGCAAAGTACGGGTTGGAAATTACAGTGAGAATAAGACATGTGGATGCAGATCCCAGATGTTGAGTCGGTGGAAGATTCATTAGCGTAACCTTAAAATTATCTAACAATACACAATTATGGAAAATCAAAATCTAAATACTGGATAGAGCATACCTCACCACGTCATGTAATATGAGGTATTTTGTGATGGAGGCAGCAGCATGCCAAAAATGGGGAGAGAGAGAGAGTGACATATAATTAGTTTATTTGTGAGCTGCAGTAAACAAAAGTCCTTTTGGGAGTACGTGTTTAAACAGAGTGTTTTCTCCACTATTGACGTATGATAGTGTCCACACATGTTTCTGGATAAACTTATGAAATTAAAAATGAAAGAAATATAACGTCATTTCTTATGGAGAAAATATGAAGAAAAAAATAGAAAAACCTTTATATTGTTAACAATAACGAAGCCAAAGGGTCTTTGTGGTAAGAAGGCGGATATTGCGCTGGGTCGTTTTATGGACTCCCGGGCTACGGGCAAGTCCTTAGGTCTCTCGTACCCACGGCAGCAAACTTCTGCCTTTCGCACCTTTTGTGGCCAAGGAAGGGGTGCCTCCTCACGTCCGCCGACCCACCGGCCAACAAAACAACCTGCATGAGGTCAGGGGCGTGGTTTTCCACAGAGCCGGTATGGGAGGACAATGTGCCGGTCATTCCACATCCACCCCGACACCATCCGACTCAAAGGGCTACAAGTCCGAGATTTCTGGACCATCCCACCACAGTGGGTGGCATGGTTTGCCCTCACCTGCTCCACTGGTGGTCCATTACTTAGGACAGGTGGGTGCTGCAAATAGTCCAAAGGGGCTACTCCCTCCCCTTCGAGACGAACCCTCCAGCCATGCCACCGCAATACCACCAAAAGTCGTAGGATCACTTGAATCTGCTGCGGGAGGATTTTACGGCCCTCTTGGCAAAAGAGGCCGTCGAGCGCGTTCCTGGGCCTGAAGTAGGTCGTGGTTGCTATTCCCACTACTTTCTGGTTCGAAAGAAGGGCAAAGGGGGCCTACGCACTATCTTAGACCTCATGAGCTTCAACGCCTTGCTTATTAAGGAGCGGGTCAAGATGCTCACGCTAGCTCCGGTTCTGGCTGCCCTCAATCCTGTAGACAGGATGGTAGTGTTAGACTTGGAGGACACTTACTTTCACATCCCCGTCCTGCCGGCCCATCGGCGTTACCTGCGGTTCACTGTGGGTCAGGAGCACTTTCAGTTCACCGTGCTCCCCTTCGGCCTCACCAGTGCCACTCGGGTGTTCACACAAGTGATGGTGGTGTTTGCAGGTCATCTGCGCAGATGAGGGGTTACAGTCTTCCCCTATCTCGACGGTTGTTGAAGGCGGGCTTGCCCCAGCAAGTCTTCTCCCACCTCCAGACTACGTCCAACCTCCTGCATCCGCTGGTGTTCTCCATCAATGTGCCAAAGTCGCACCAGAGTCACTGCCAGAAGCTCCTTTTCATCGGAGCCTTTTTCGATTTGGCATATTTCCTGGTCTATCCACTGGAGCAGCGGGTCAGTGCTATTCAAGCTCTGATTCCCATCTTTTCCGCCTCTATCCTTGCTTTCGGTCAGGTTGGTGCTGTGGATTCTGTTGTTGATGGCCTCCTGCATCCTGTGAGTGAATTACACCATGCGGCGCATGCGTGCTCTGCAATGGAAACATAAGTTTCAGTGGGCCCAGCATAGAGACAACCTATCCGACCATGTCTTGATCTCGGATGGCACTGCGAAACAATTGCATTGGTGGTTCACGGACAGCGATTGGGTGAAGGGCATATGGCTCTCCCTAACCCCAACCGGAGCATGTAGTAGTGACGGATGACTCCCTCCTGTCTTGGGGGGGCCATATGGGAGAGGCGGAGATCATTGACCTATGGTCTCCGGCTGAGTCTCGACTCCATATCAACATGCTTGGAGCTGAGAGCCATCCGACTAGCACTGAAAGCCTTCCTTCGCTCTTTCCGGGGAAGTGTCGTGCAGGTGTTCACGGACAACACCACCGCCATGTGGTATTGCAGCAAACATGGCGGGGTAGGGTCGTTGACGCTTTGTCAGGAGGCTCTGCGCCTCTGGACATGGCTGGAACACAAGGGCATCACCATGGTGGTTCAATATCTGGCGGGCTCTCTGAACACCAGACCAGACTAACTCATCCGCCAGTGCATGATGGATCACAAATAACGTCTGAACTTGGACTTGGCGCAAGGTCTCTTTCTACAGTGGGAAGACCCTTGTTTAGATCTATTCACCAACAAAGAGAACGCGCAATGTCAGCAGTTCTGTGTGTTTGAATTTGCAAAAAGGCACTCGCTCTGAGACGCTTTTCGTCACGAGCGGAGTTGCGGTATGTTGTACACATTTACGCCTATACCACTTCTGCCCAGAGTGCTGAAGAAGATAAGGCACGCCCGGGACCTAGTCAAATTAGTGGCTCAGGATTGGGCACGAAGGTACTGGTATCCAGAGCTACTCGGTATGTTAACCGATCCTCCGATACGTCTGCCTCTTCAGGAGGACCTTATGTCGCAGCAACAGGGGGCGTACCTTCACCACAACCTGTCCAGCCTCCACCTCCATGCGTGGAGTTTCAGCGGCGGTATTTGATGCCATTTGACTTGCCTCCTGAAGTCTGGGATGTCATTCTGGCCGCAAGGCGTCCCTCAACAAAAACGGTATACGCCTACAGGTGGAACAAATTTGTGGAATGGTGCACAGCAAAGGCTGTGGATCTCCTTTACGCCCCTGTTTCTCAGGTTCTACTCTTTCTTCATTCTTTTGGCAAGCAGCGCTCTGCTATGGGGACCTTTGAAGGTTATGTTTATGCAACCTCTAAAATATAGAGGCTTCCTGATCAGCCTTCTCTTTTCAAGTCCCCTGTAGTTTCACATTTTCATAAAAGCATTACCCACATGTTCCCTCCTGTCCCTTTCGTAATGCCTCAGTGGGATTTGAATCATGTCCTGACAATTCTGATGTGCGCTCCCTTTGAGCCTCTTCATAATTGTCCCCTTCGTCTTCTGACTCTTAAGACTGCTTTCCTGTTAGATGTCACCTGGGCTAGACGGGTGAGTGAGCTCCAGGCTCTATCATCTAAGCCTCCTTTTCTGTATGTTCATACGGACAAGGTTGTCCTCCAGACTCGTCATTCTTTTCTACGGAAAGTGGTGACACCCTTTCACATTGTGCAATCTGTCACCTTGCCAACCTTCTTTCCTGCTCTGCATCGTCCAAAAGAGGAAGAGAGGCTCCACCGTCTGGATCAAAAATGTGTGCTCTCCTTGTATTTGGACGCGATCAAACATTTCCGGGAGGAGGACTTTTAGTTTATACGTAGGTGCTAATAAGGTGAAAGCTGTACACAAGAAGACCATGCCAAGGTGGGTCGTTTTGTGTATAAAGATCAGGTAGTATTTGTCTAAAAAGGACCCTCCTGTTGGGCTGGGAGCCCATTCCACCCGGGCCACAGCGGATACAACTGCCCTGGGACGGGGAGTCCCTTTGCAGGACATCTGTCCGGCGGCGTCGTGGGCTTCACTGCACACGTTCGCCTGGCATTATTGCCTAGATAGCGAAGTAAGGAGTGATGGCTTCTTTGGCAGTTCTGTTCTCCAGGACTTTGTGTTGTGATCTTGGTTTGCAGACCCACCACCGGTGTTGGTATTGCTGTGGTATCTATTCTAAGGTGAGGAATATAAGTAACGTGTTTCTTTCAGATAAAAAAGTTAATTACCTTTGCTAACGATGTCTCTGTAAGAAACATTAGTTAGTTAGATTCCTAATCAGACCCATCCTGCCTCCCAGTTCTGGAAACAGACAACTAGGGTTAAGGTTACCCTTTTCAGGCCCCTAGACTTTTTTTGCACCAGTATCGGACTCTTGAATGGCTGTGTGTTCCTGGCGTGGAAATCTATGTACAAGAACTGACATCAGAGCACGAGGGCGGCGTCTAAGTACTCTGACGACGTCATTCCTGCGCAGGACGCCAACAACGGGCATGGAGCCACATTAGACGCCTATCGACGCGCAAGGGGTTTTGTTACAAAACTATTTCCGAATCCAGTCTGACGCCTGGGGCTATATCTAAGGTGAGGAATCTAACTAAATAATGATTCTTGATGATACATCGTTACAGAATGTAAGTAACTTGTTCTTTAACAGCAAACAAAATCGGTTTCTGTGAAAGCATCATGACCCTGGGAAAAAAAATAGTGGTAGTACAATTTCAGAGTTCACTTGTAAAATACTTAATTAAACTGTAAAGTGCATTGTCAGATGTGCGAATGTTAATATACTATGCCCTGGACTGTAATGATCCCTGCGGTATGTGATATAAGGCATGTTGTAAGGCTGTTTTACCAATATTTCAGTTTACTCTTTGTGCAAAGAGTAAATAAGGTATTTTTCCTGATGCTTTTAAAATCTGTAATTTTGTTTGCAGTATTTAATGCCTCCTCTATTGGAAGTTTGTGTGAGTTGATTCCAAACTACCATTATGGTGGCACAATGCAAGGTGTTGTTTAAAGGGACCCTTCTTAATACCAATGCTCTAACAACCAGGTTTTATAATTAATGAAAACTTTGAGAGGTGAAGCGCCAATGTGATAATAAGCATGCATTGACCATGTTTTGTGAAAAACAGAATAGCACTAAGGTACTAGTTTTGATGAACCTAGTGATTATCAGGAAAACTTGCATCACGTATCGTTTTTAAATAATAGTTTTCCTTTTTAAATTGGGCCCGGTTACTATGCAAATTGTTTACAAATGTCAAAAATTTTAACAGCATACAATTTAAAGGGATTAACATTGATTTATTCATTTCCTTTTCCAACAGCCGTTTTGTGATGAATGCGGTCGTTGGATTCATCTTGAATGCATTGAAACAGATGCATCATCCTTATTGGCGATTGATGGTTTTAGATGCCGAAAATGCTTATAATGCTATTTATTTGTGCAGTGCTGTAAGAGTATTAGAAACACTACCTCTGTGATGTGAAGTGAGATTTTTAGATGCATATAATCTATTTTACATTTATTTTTAAGAGTAATATAGGCGTTTAATTTGTTCACATATCATATGTATTATGTAAATTTATATGTAATATTTATTTTTCGTAAGCAGATCAGTGTTTTGTACTTGAGTGTAAATATATTTGACAACATTTGAAAAATAAAAATTTAATGGTTTGACTCTTTGTAGTCTTTGAAGCATTATTCAAAGCAAGCATGGACAAAGTCTCTTTCCTTGTCATAACATGAGAATTATCTTTTTTGAGAACATGTATCAATGGGATATGCAATCCAAAATATTTCCCCCAAAAAAATAAAAAAAGGAAATATTGTTTTTTTGGACAATTCCTTAAGAGTTACAAAAGATCAATGTTAAATAACACATGTTGCAACTTTCTTTGTTAACTAGATTCCCAGTGTAATTTCAATATGTAATCCATGACCTGAATCTACTTTGTGTGTGAGAGATACAATAGCTATGTACAAATGCTAAGAAGGTTGGGCGACTTAGTGTTCTAAACATACTTGTCATAATGCATCCTAAGCAATAAAGACACAGTTCTTGTTTTAATTTGTTTTGGGGTCAAAGACTTTAAGAGTTATGTGTGAACTTTCTTCTTTTGTTACATTTTTGTTAGTGTGGTCTGGAAATAACATACATGATTTAAATCTAAAATTTTGTCTTACGTAATACAGTATATGTGTTCATAAACTAAGATTCTTAATGCAGTTACAGCTGTAACTGCATAGAGTTCCAATGCATGATAATTAATGAAGATATATTAAAGTACAAATGTAAACCATTAAGAAATATGAAATTGTAAAATTTTAAAACAACCAACATAAAGGTTAAGTTACCTACCTTATGTAAGACATATTGTGATAGAGACATGACCTATCCAAATATTCATTAACTTTCATTTTCCAGACGTCATGATAGATATTTAAGATGATTGTTAATGGAACCCCTGTGTGACGTAACGGGTTGCCAGTCTACTACGCGTGTCATCTTAGGATTTTTGTCCTGCATCATTGTGATATTTGCATTGTGTATGTCGCCAACTCTAATTTGCGCTTTTCTCATGACTTTTCACTTCTTTCCATGCTTTAAGCGCCGAGTAATGAAGTGAATGGCCGTGGAGTGTTATTAATTACAACTATTGCCCTGAAGGGTCTTGCCTTTGAACCCTAAATAAATCAACACTGTTTTGAGTGAAAAGTAGGTCTGTAAGGAATCTGCTGCAACATAAGGTCTGACAGTTGATGCATTACCAAAGTGAGGGTGACTTCTCTTACATGATTGAGACCGATACCTCAGAAATTACTTAACTTTTGAACAGATACACAAGCAATACCTTCCACTTTGGTGGTACCAAGGAAAATTAAAAACAATAAATCGTGCCAAACTGACCTATCAAAATGGCCATCCATGCAAACATGAAATATAAAGAATGAAATGTCCAAAGGACGTGTACTAGGATGTAGAAGTGGCAACTTAGTAGTGTTCTTTAATGAGAATACAATGCATGATACTTGTGTTGGCTGACTTTGCCCTGTCATAATTGTCTGAAAGACCGTAAAAAGGTTTTATCTTTGCTAAATTGTTAAGGATATTGATCCGGAGGATGAGCATGCAGGATTGGGTCATCTTTTAGAAAATCTAGCCCCTTATTTGCTACAGGCTACACTATATAGAATTTAAAGATTATCCATGAACAATGTATTTAAATTGAGACAGACAACGCAAGTTTAGGTTACAAACAGTGGTGACGTTACAATAATATGGAAGGTCATCATTTGGCCTCGGTCTCTCTTCTCAACACTCGCTCTGCTGTTAAACACCAATTGGAGCTCTTTGACTTTATCAAAACTTACAGTCCTGAGATTTTGTATTTAATGTAAACCTGGTACACTGCCAATTCCATACCTGATGTTCTCACTTCTCCCCCATACTCCTACTATATCCTCCGCGCTGACCGCCCTGAGGGTAAGATGGGGGGCGTAGTGGCTATGATTGTTTGTTCTAACCTCCTATTTCAACCTCTTCATCAACTATCTATTCCATCAGTCGACCTCTTGGTGGTACGTTCTACCAATCTCGAGTCCCCTCTCACTGTTGTACTGCTTTATCGTCCCCCTCAATCCATGTCCCACTTTATCCCAGCCTTACAGGATCTTGTAGCCACCCTGGTCGTTAACAACTCCTCTATTTTGTTATTAGGTGATTGTAATTTTTGGCCAGGGGACTCACGGAAGACTCTATGTCTAAAGTTTTTTCTGACACACTACATAGCATTAACTTCATTCCTCATATTTTTGTTCCCACAAACATTCACAATGACATTCTTGACCAAATCTGGAATGTCAATCTTCCCATTTCCATACCTAATATATCCCCTTGGGTTTGGTCTGATCACTTTTTGATCATTTTCTCTGCCCCTTTGCCAAATGAAAAACCTTCAACCTTGTACAAAAACACTTATGCTCTAAATTGGAATACAGTAGATACCGTCACTCTAGGTCTTTAATTAGCCCCTTTCGCTCCTACTCTGAGTGACTACCGATTAAATAAGCAGGTAACCCTTATCAATACCTGGCTCTCTGAAGCATGGAATCAGATTGCTCCTCTGAGATGTGTCAGAATCCGTCGCCCGCACGATCCCAACAGATGGTTTTCCAATAACCTAAAATCTCAAAAACTAGCACTTCGCCAGGCGGAGCGCCTCTGGCGCCGTAAATACTGTACCGATTCAAAGCCTCACTATTTGGCCCTGTTGCAGGTGTCCAAAAAGTGAATTATCTCCGCATAGCAGGAATATTTCAATCCGAAAATTCATCTGGTAACTAATAAACAAAAAGAGATCTTTAGAATTGTGCACGAACTCTCTGGCTCTAATAGTGCTGACTCTAGGCCCATCCCTTGTCAAACCCTGTGTAATGCTCTCAACAATTTCTTCATTGAGAAGATTGCCATCATAAAACAGAATATCCCTTTGGCACCTGCCTCCTTTACCTGTCCCCCACGACCCCAGCCATCCTCCTCCATTGATCAATTCCATTTGAGGTCTTCCACTATATCCTGGGAAAAGTTACTTAGGGTTACCCTGCTGATCTTTGCCCAGCACACATCTTAAGAGCGATTTTCTCCCGTTGTCCGGCACCTCCTATTACTCTTCTTAATACCTCCATCACCCTCGGTTCTGTACATGACTCTTTCAAATCTGCCACCATCATACCCATCCTCAAAAATCCCTGTGCCGATACAGCGGTCCCTTCAAATTTCAGACCCATCTCATTGTTGCCACTCTAAAGCCAAACTTTGGATTGTCACATTACGACTTCACTCTCCAACAACATCGAAGCCCATCACCTCCTAGCAAGCAATCAGCCCGGTTTTCTGCCAGCTGACTCTACGGAATCTGTTGTCCTCTTGGAAGTAGATGAGCTCAGGCGCAGCGCCGATACCAACTCCCCCCAGGCCCTAGTCAACCTCGATCTCTCTGCCGCCTTCAAAACGGTCGATCATTCCATCCTTCTCGACCGTGTCGGAGGCGCCGGCCTGTGGGGTTCGGCCCTGGCCTGGCTCACCTCCTTTCTAACCTGCCGCACTCAGGCTGTTAGCCTGTAGGGCTTCCTTGCTACCATCAACCCCGTTACCTGCGGACTTCCCCAGGGCTCGTCACTATCTACCCTCTTGTTTAATCTCTAAATTTAACCCATTATTGTTGCTTTACAGGATATGGAGGTCACGGCGTTTAATTACGCCGATTACCTCAAGCTCATCTTCAATCTCTCTGCCTCACCTGATGGTATTCTCAAGGTGCACTCCACGCTTACGTTCATATTCAACTGGATGAACTCCAACCAATTGAAATTGAACCCCGATAAGACCGAGCTGGTTCTTTTTGGTGGCCCATCCAACCCCTGGTCTTCTGCTTTCTGGCCCCCTAACCTTGGTTCCCCTCCCTCACCTTCTGCATCTGTGCAAACCCTGTGCATTAAATTTAGTCAAGACCGCTCCATGCGCCCTCAGATTAGTTCCGTAGTGTCTTCATGTTTTTTGGCCCTAAGAACCATTAGCAAAAATTCACGATACTTTTGAGTTGAAGCTCTTAAACTCATCATTTTAGCACTTATCTTGTCCCGCCTGGATTACAGCAATGCCCTTTTCGTAGGCATTCCTGCCTATGAATGTCGCCGCTTACAACTCATCCAGAACCAAGCGGCCCGCCTAATCTATAGGCTTCCTAAATCTAGTCACATTACGCCTGTATTAAGGACTCTGCACTGGCTACCCATCCGGGAACGATCACTTTTCAAGATAGGCTGCCTGGCTTTCATGTCCCTCACTGGTACTGACCATGCTGTAGTTGGATCTAAAATAATAGCATATGTCCCCTGCCGAGACCTTCGCTCTTACACTCTGTTCCTTCTTGAGGTGCCACGTTTCCGTAATTAGAAATCTGTTGCAGCAGATGTTCTACTCTTGCACATTTTATCTGGAACTCACTTCCTCTTGCTATACGTTCCACCCCTTCTTACTTTTTTCGAGCCAAACTTAAAACTCATTTGTTCTCCCTAGACTTCCCTTTGAAAACTCTTTCATCCCCGTCTTTTTCTCAGGTTTAGTCTCCGGCCTACAGCGTCAAGAAGCCGCTTGGTGATAGAGCGCTATATAAATGTTTTTCAACTTTCAACTTTCATTTATTTTAAAAGTCCAAATCATAAATGTGTTAACACCTTACAATGCAGGGATGACGTTTTGTTGAGCACTACCTTGTCTGCAAAGCTAGGTGTCTGCAGCTGACTCATCCTACTTGCATTGGTTTATTACCATTAAAACAGATCATTTGATAGTGAGCAACCAAAGAGGAGAGTTGCCCATTTTTAAATATGGTGTTGATAATAAAGTAACTGAGAACAAAAATAATGTACAAGTAAGGTATAATAAATGTTGAAAAGATAAAATACTGGATTAACACATTAAAAAATATTTTTTACAAAGGACACTTAAAAGGGGTGACTGGTCGTGCTGTGAAGGGGAGATGAGAGGGCAAAAAAAAATAGACATTCAGATTTTAAGCAGAAGAACACTGGATGGACAAAGAAATAATTAATAAGACAATTGCTGGAATACAGTAAGATAGGTGGTTGACAGCCCATTGTGTACAATGTTTAGAATTGTTGTCACTTTTGCAGTCATATACCAATTTTGTTGCGGGATCTCATGTTGCCGTAATAATTTCACAAACTCTGAAAATATGTTTGAAACTTGACATCTGACAATGACAAATCACCACGCAAGCTGACAAATGTTGTACTGGTTCTGGCAGAGATTAACAACACCCGCAATCTCTGCTGCTGCAACAGAACATCCTCCATGAGTGGCAGTCGGATTGCAGGATCTGTGTTTATTGTCATCAGTTTGTGGTACCAGAATATCTAAAGATTTCTGCGCCCCTAGAATGACTTTTGGCCATTTTTTCTGGAGCGTTTGTAAGACTCTTGCCAGAAGTGGCATGGCCGTTAATGATTAAAGGAGGCGTGAACTATACTAACAACGAAAAACGTTGCTGACAAATGATCTTCAAATTCAATATTCAATCTTCCAAAAGAAATACATTGATATTTATCATCAGAGGCAAAACGATCTAACAAATTTTCTTCCATAGGCTGAAAGAGTCCTTTTGCACGGATGGTGAATGCAATGGTGTTTTTCAAGGCACCGTCAGCTACGTTCGTCCGCTGTGGTATTTACTAAACCTATACAGATGTTAGGCCTACAGGGACATGACATGTTGTCAAAGCCAAACCTAAAGGCACATGGCCGCTCCACACAGGGTTCACCGCCCAAAGTCGGCCAGATTATTGCAGTACAACATGACGGTCAAGTTGTATGTGAATACAAGAACCAGCCTACCATGCAAAAAGGCTTTTCTAAACAACAATATTGTGAGGTGATCCAAAAAGGTGATATGGAGGTTGGCTTCCACCGGGGATAAGCACCCTCTGCAAACCAACTCTCACACATGGCCTCCACATGCCATAAGGTAAGCATCCCAAAATACTGTGACATATGGTTTGTGAAATAAAAGTGTTCTGCGTCTGACCAAATAGCAATTTCTTAACAGACTGAACAGGTAAAGAAATAACATCAAATAAGTGATCCAGGTAGGTGTTTTTAGACAGAAGCTGTTCCATTTTGAACGTAAGGTCACATTCCTGACCCTAACTGTGGAATTTTGCATTGTACACAAGCTGGATGCAGGAGAATGAACAGCACGAGAATCATTATCTTTTCAATCCAAGATCAATGTTCCAAGATCAGTATCATAGCCAAAATATCCTGTAATGGATGATTTGTACGATAAGCCTGAAACTGCACAGTGTGCAGAACTGCTAGGATGAAAGGAAGCGTCTGAGCGTGAGGCAGTTGCGACTTCAGCAAGTTTATAACGAACCAGACAAAATGCAGGAAGTACAGGTTTGTCGGAAGGTTGGAGATAGCTATGGATGGTCCCATCTTCAAAAACCAATTTTCGAGATGATTGAAGACAGGAAAACTTGTCTCCATAGAGGAGCTGCAATCGCCTCTCTCCCCATAGTGCATTAATGAACACAAATTCACATTTGACTATGTGTGCTTGTGCTGAATACTGTGTACGCACGTAGAATAAAGTATCATACGTAGGGGCATATTCCAATGTCGGACATACTCATGTACATCCAACATTGGTCATGCGCCATAACCGACCAACCTGCTGTTGTCAATTACAGCACTGCTAGTAGGATGCGGCAGAACAGGGTTCGCTTGCAATCATATACAACACAATGCATGCATGCATTCCGAGCGGAATGGAATGAATTCATGCATCGTTAAAAGCAGGGGAGCAGTTCATCCATGCACCATGTGTTCGGCAACCCTAAGGTGCATGCAACCAGTTACAAAGATCCACTGAGGTGCACTTTATGTGCCCCATTAGGCAGGCTCACACACACAGACAGTTCTCGACTGCCTTTTTGTGCCTCAAATCCAAAAAATAAAAATCTGAGAAAAAATGCCATTGAAATCCCTTGGTTGCAAGAGGCGGCAGGGGTAGTACTGAGGGAGTTGCAGACGGCATACAGGCCGAGGCTGTTGACCACAATCTGGAAATACGTGTGGGATTCCTTTCCGATGGAGCCCATCGGAATGGGTTGGTCAGGAAGGAATCCGCACGACACGATAATAATCTGTCTGTAGGGCTCAGACAGTTGTTCTCAGCCGATCACAACGAGATCTAAATCTGTCCCTTACTTGTGAGTTTTGAACTGCACCATGTGTGGTCACATCCTATTTTATTTTTTTATAACCAAAGGTTTTTTGATGGCTCGGTCAGACGTTGAGATGGTGTGTGTTGGAGGCAATTCAGACCAACACAGTAATCTGTTCTCCAATTTTTGCAAGCTCTGTTATTTGTTTGCAAATCTTGTTTAAAGTTATGTAATTTTGTGAAAAGAAATTATTTTAATGTTTGTGTTTTTTATATATATATATATATATATATATCTCATGACACAAGTATTTAAATGATTACCTGCGTAAAAAAAACAAAAAACAATTTGAACCTAACACTAGCATACTATAACGAAAGAGTAATGTAGCAGTATTATAATAAGAAAAAGTGTTATGTCATGATCACCTTCAAACTTTTTAAACACTGTGACCCTCATTTTGATGTCATGTGGACCTCAAACAACATGCCATCGTGGTGGTCCAACAGAAATCATGAGTAACGTTCAGACTGCTAGATTTTTATACCATGGGCCAAAGGGATAAGGTTCTTGGTAAATACCTCTACCAATTGGTAAGGCAGTTGTAGATTAGTATATACAAAGAAGTTGGTTAATATGCAGTAGCCGTTATATTATTTCTAACATCCATGCCCCATAGCCTTTTCCGAGTGGTCCAACAAAATCAGAAACTTTGGAAAGGTGAGTTTGTGTCTGTCCATAACAGGGGTAACAGCAGCCTTTGCAATATTCCCCTTAATCCTGAAGCCTATATTATTTGAATCCTATTGCGGATTTTGAGATTAGCATGTAATTCCAAATTTGTAGTAAATTTGATGTTACTTGTCATTTACTTTACAAAACATTCTACAAGTAAGCATGTTGTATTAATAATTTGTAAATATTAATAATAACATTCACACACTAGGCATTTATAAATTAAATATCGTCACCAAATAGTAGTGTTGTAGCGGTTTCCCACATTGTCTTTTTTAGATTATTATAGTAAAATGTTAGACAATGAGTAAGCATGAGAAGGAAAAAAAATATGAATTAATAACAATTTATTTTTAATAAAACATGTGTATTACAAATAGTCACAACGAAGTAAGTCTGGTAACCTTGCTTCCCGACCACAAACATGAGCATGTTCATACTATCAAAAATTTAAAGAACAAACTTATATTTGAATAAATATTAATCCTATAGTAATTAGAAACAAACTGTTACTAGTAATAGCTGATTGTTGACGCACTCTTGCTGCCATTTCCGCAATTTCACTAACATCATGTCACTAAGTCCCCGATTACCATACTGTAAGCAAAGTCTCTGAATGTCATCTGATTACCTTGAATCCCGTTTCCAACCCGCATTGTAAAATTACTAAAACAGTTTTGAAAAACAACAAATTACGACGGCTGGAAATTGTACAAACTGTAAAAGTATGTTACGAAAGGCATTGGTATTATCCGAATCTTTGAAAGCGGAATGGTAGCAGGCAATGGCCTGTGTTTACAGCTGAGATAAAAGGATGTAAGATTCAGACAGCATTTACAAATTGCTATGTACGAACAAGAAAAGTTCAACGACAGGGTGAAAGGTTTTCAAGTGATTATTTCACCCATGGGAGCCAGTATTGATGGTCGAAAAAGGGGATCCGATAGTATTCAATGGTAGTCCCTACAAATGTTGTTTGGAAGCTTTGTAATTGTTGTTGTTGGGCAGGCATTATGTTTGTTCATGAATCAAAAACAATGTCTGGAAGAAAGATTACGCCCGACATCTAAGTGAGGCCCATAGTTTAGAAACTAGTAAAAGTAAGCAGTATTATACACGCAATATTTCATTTACCAATTTTTAAACATTTTGTAATGTTTGTGTAATTTACAATTCAGACTTTTAGTATTATATTTATTGATTTCAAAAATTTAAAAAACAAAAAAATTTTTGCAAAAATGTAATAAGTAAAATAAAATCCTTAGTGATAGATTCATTCCGTTTGAATTGTGCACAGCGTCAGTCTGGATATGGATAATTTTCATCATCATGATCACTGCTTGTCAGAATGTTGGCGTCCTGAGGCTCCGCGTCAGTCTGTGTGGTTGTGGTCGCAGTGATGACGTAGCGTATGCTACTTATACGCCGGACTTGCGCACTTATATCAACTCTATCTGAAAGAAACACGTTAGTTAGATTCCTCACCTTCGAATATCCCCAGGCGTCAGACTGGATCCGGAAGATTTTTCGTCAGAAATCCCCCTTGCACGTCGCTAGGCGTCGTCTGCGGCTCCGCGTCCGTCGGCGTTGTGCGCGTATCAATGGCGTCGTCGGAGTACTTATGCGCCGCCCTCGCGCGCTGATGTCAGTTCTTATTTTTTCCGCGCCAGTAAGCGCCGATCCGGGAGAGATTCCCCTTTTAGTCTTTTTTGAATAAATCTTTTTGATCCTTTTGGATCCTGTCTTCGACATCTGGTGCCGGTAGGATGCCTGGTTTCAAGGCTTGCGAAGATTGCCACCGACTGATGTCGGTGACAGATAACCACCGCCGGTGCCTCTACTGTTTGGGCCTCCACCACGACGCAAAGTCGTGTTCCGACTGCCAAGCCCTGACATCGAATGCTAGGCGGAAGCCGTCCCGCAAGCTTCTCGAGCTTCGCCACTCGGCTCCGCGCCCCGCTCGGTCCCAGTCCAAGAGGAGGTCCAAGGATCGGTCGCGGAGCCGCAGTCGACATCATCATCGCTCGTCGGGCTCGAAGTCCTCGGGTAAGTCCAAACATTCTAAGAAGTCCAAGAGGCGACACCGCTCTTCGGACTCCCCTCGCCGGTCGCGCGCCTCGGCCGAGGGTCAGGGTAGTTCCACCCCCGTGGCTCCGTCGAAGCCACAGGCGCCGCGCACGTCCCCATACCCGCCGGTCCCTGGGACTGACGCGACGCCGGCGGAGGTCAGTGCCTTCCTCTCAGCCATGCGAAGCCTGGGCCCGCCGTCGACGGCCGCTGGCACGCCTTCGGGCCCTGCGGACTCGACTGTGCGACCTTGCGCGCCGCCGGCTTTGGCCCCGGCGCCATTGGAGACTACGGTCCCGACGCCGCAGGTCCCCACGGGGCCAATGCCTGGGCCCCCGTCAACGCCGGTCGACCTCGTCACGCCTCCTCCGCATGCGCCGACACCGGTACCACCGACGCCGACTCCGGTCAAAGTCGAGCCTCAGTTCAGCCCTGTTCAGGACCCGACGCCGGTGCGGCGTCGGCCGACGCCGCTTGAGACACATTATCTCTATCGTCCGACTCAAAACGTTCCTCCTGTTTATCACGAATCGGATGACGGGGGCGACTGTGAGGGGTTCGAGGACCCTATGGCTGTTCAGTCTCAGCTTTCACAGGAATGGGCAGATGAAATGGGGGAGGCCAGTGGTCTGGATACCTCGCCAGACACTGGCTTCACCTCTTCTCCGACTGTGGCTTTGGAGGAGGGTGCACAATCTCTGTGGTGCTGAGCAAGGCGGCCGCAGCCCTTTGGCTTGAGCTGCCTGCCATGGCTGTGAGGACTAACATCCTCACTGAGGTGCTTCAATCTGCAGCAAGCTCCACTAAGCCTCTGCTGCAGTTCAATGAGGCCCTCACTGACGTTCTGCAGGGCACCTGGTGAAAGACCTCCACAGTTCCTCCTGTGGATAGGAACGTTGCCAGCACCCTGCTCGGGGCGACCACAGTTTTCTGTCCCAACAACCCACCCCCAAGAGTCTGGTTATCCAGGCTTCTACTTCCCAATCCTCCATCCCGACCGCTCCACCGGACCGAGACTCCAAGAGACTGGAGCAGTTTGGCAAAAAGCTGTTCTCTTCCCTTAGTTTGGGCCTGCGGTCTTTAAACACCGCCTGTATCTTGGACCGTTATTTCCAATCTCTGTGGGATACGGTGGAGGAAGTGCTGCCCCTGTGCCCGTAGGAGGCCCGGACACGACTTACCCAGGCTCTGGACGATGGGAGGGATGCAGCACGACATGCAATCCGATATGGGCTTGACACTACGGACTCGCTGGGTAGGGCGATTTCTACAACGGTGGCGCTTAGACGTCACGCCTGGCTGCGGTCCACGTCCTTTTGAGGGGATGTCAAGAGCACTCTCATGGACATGACCTTTCATGGCAGTCGCCTTTTTGGTGAGCAAGCGGACAGTGCACTGAATCGCTTTAAGGACTCCTGAGCTACGGCCAAGTCCTTGGGCCTCTTGTACCCGTGGTCGCAACCCTCCGCTTTTCGCCCCTTTCGTGACCAAGGAAGAGGCGCCTCCTCACATCCGCCTAGCCACCAGCCACAGAACTAACCTGCGTGCATACGTGGTTTCCGCCGAGGCGTTTCTGGAGGACGACGCGGTCAGCCCACATCCACCCCGGCAGCATCCGCCTCCAAGCCTTCCGAGTCCGAGCTTTCTGACCCATTCCTCGCCAGTGGGCGGAAGAGTTCGCCATCACTTGCTCCAGTGGCATACCATCACTTCGGATAGGTGGGTGCTGCAAATAGTCCAACGGGGCTACTCCCTCCCCTTCGAGACGAACCCTCCAGCCATGCCACAGCAATACCACCAAAAGTCGTAGGATCACTTGAATCTGATGCGGGAGGATTTTACGGCCCTCTTGGCAAAAGAGGGCGTCGAGCGCGTTCCTGGGCCTGAAGTAGGTCGTGGTTGCTATTCCCACTACTTTCTGGTTCGCAAGAAGGGCAAAGGGGACTACGCCCTATCTTGGACCTCAGGAGCATCAACGCCTTGCTTATGAAGGAGCGGTTCAAGATGCGCATGCTAGCTCCGGTTCTGCCTGCCCTCAATCCTGTAGACTTGGAGGACGCTTATTTTCACATACCCGTGCTGCTGGCCCATCGGCGTTACCTGCGGTTCACTGTGGGTCAGGAGCACTTTCAGTTCACCGTGCTCCCCTTCGGCCTCACCAGTGCCACTCGGGTGTTCACAAAAGTGATGGTGGTGTTTTCAGCTCATCTGGGCAGATGAGGGCTTACAGTCTGCCCCTATCTCGATGACTGGTTGTTGAAGGCGGGATCGCCCCAGCAAGTCGTCTCCCACCTCCAGACTACGGCGGATCTCCTGCATTTGCTGGGGTTTTCCATCAATGTGCCGAAGTCACACCTGAGCCCCTCTCAGAAGCTCCTCTTCATCGGAGCGGTTATCAATTCGGCGCAGTTCAGAGTCTATCCACCGGAACAGCGGGTCCGGAATATTCATGCCCTGATTCCCATCTTTCGGCCTCTATCCTGGGTTTTCGCCAGGCTAGTGTTGCGGCTTCTGAGGCTGATGCCCTCCTGCATCCTACTAGTGCATGACGACAGACGTCGCATGCGGGCTCTGCAGTGTGACCTGAAGTTTCAATGGGCACAGCATCACAGCAACCTGTCCGACCATGTATTGATCTCGGAGGGCACCGCACAGCAGTTGCAGAGGTGGCTCACGGACCGCGATTGGGTCACGGGCAAGAGCCTCTCCCTTCCCCAACCGGAGCATGTCGTAGTGACGGATGCGTCCCTCCTGGGATGGGGTGGCCATATGGGAGAGGCGGAGATCAGAGGCCTCTGGTCTCCGGCGGAGTCTCGTCTCTACATCAACCTGTTGGAGTTGAGAGCGATACAATTTGCACTGAAAGCCTTCCTTCCCTCTGTCAGGGGAAGTGTCGTGCAGGTTTTCACGGACAACACCACCGCCATGTGGTATTGCAACAAACAGGGCGGGGTGGGGTCGTGGACCCTTTGTCAGGAGGCTCTGCGCCTCTGGACATGGCTGGAACACCAGGGCGTCACCCTAGTGGTTCAAAATCTGGCGGGCTATCTGAATGCCAGGGCAGACGAACTCAGCCGGCGGTGCATGATGGATCACGAATGTTGTCTGAACTCCGAAGTGGCGCAAGGTCTCTTTCAGCAGTGGGGAGAGCCTTGGTTAGATCTATTCGCCACCAAAGAGAACGCGTAATGTCCGCAGTTCTGCGCGTTGGAATTTCCAAAGCGGCACTCGCTCGGCGACGCTTTTCGTCGCGACTGGAGTTGCGGTCTATTGTACGCCTTTCGGCCTATACCACTTCTGCCCAGAGTGCTGAAGAAGATCATGCACGACCGGGCACAAGTTCTCTTGGTGGCTCCGGACTGGGCACGAAGGTACTGTTATCCAGAGCTACTCAGTATGTTGACCGATCCTCCGATACGTCTGCCCCTTCGGGAGGATCTTCTGTCGCAGCAGCAGGGGACGGTCCTCCACCCGAACCTGTCCAGCCTCCACCTCCATGCGTGGAGATTGAGCGGCGGCAGTTGATGCCATTTGACTTTCCTCCTGAAGTCTGTGATATCATTCTGGCAGCCAGGCGTCCCTCCACAAAGTCGGTATAAGCCTGCCGGTGGAAAAAAATTTGTGGAATGGTGCACAGCAAAGGCTGTCGATCCCCTTTCCGCCCCTCTTTCTGAGGTTCTCCTCTTTCTTCGGCCCAGCAGGGCTCTGCCTTGGGCACCTTAAAAGGTTATCTTGCTGCCATTTCTGCCTTCTTACGGCTTCCTGATCAGCCTTGTCTTTTCAAGTCACCTGTAGTTACACGCTTTCTTAAAGGCATTAATCACACGTTCCCTCCTGTCCCTTTTGTAATGCCTCAGTGGGACTTGAATCTTGTTCTCACATTACTGTTGTGCGATCCCTTTGAGCCTCTTCATAATTGTCCTCTTCGTCTTCCGACGCTTAAGACTGCTTTTCTGGTAGCCACCACCTTAGCTATACGAGTGAGTGAGCTCCAGGCTCTATCATGAAAGCCTCCTTTTCTATCTGTTCATCCGGACAAGGTTGTCCTTCGGACTCGTCCTTCCTTTCTTCCAAAAGTGTTGACCCCTTTTCATCTTGGGCAATCTGTCACCTTGCCCACCTTCTTTCCGCCTCCGCATCCTTCCAAAGAGGAAGAGAGGCTCCACTGTCCGGACCCAAAACGTGCGCTCTCCTTTTATCTGTACCGCACAAAACAGTTCTGGGTGGACGACCAACTTTTCGTTGGATACGTGGGTGCTAAGAAGGGGAAAGCTGTGCACTAACGGACCATCTCTTGGTGGGCCGTTTTGTGCATCAAAATGTGTTATTCCTTGGCCAAAAAGGACCCTCATATTGGGCTGCGCGCCCATTCTACTCGGGCCACAGCGGCTACTACTGCTTTGGGACGGGGAGTCCATTTGCAGTACATCTGTCAGGCGGCAACGTCGGCTTCACTACATACGTTTGCCAGGCATTATTGCCTAGACAGGCAAGTACAGAGGGATGGCTTCTTTGGCCGTCCTGTCCTCCAGGAGTTTCTGGTGTGGTCTTGGTTCGCAGACCCACCACCGTGGTTGGTATTGCTTGGGTATCTATTCTAAGGTGAGGAATCTAACTAACGTGTTTCTTTCAGATGAACAAGTTACTTACCTTCAGTAACGATGTATCTGTAAGAAACATTAGTTAGTTAAGATTCCTCACCAACCCACCCATCCTCCCCGTTCTGCGAACGGACATCTAGGGTTAAGGTTATCCCTTTCAGGCACCTAGCATTTTTTGGCACCAGTGTCGGTCTCTTGCATGGCTCTGCGTTCCTGGCGCGGAAAGCTATGTACAAGAACTGACGTAAGCGAGCGAGGGCGGCGTCTAAGTACTCCGACGACGTCATTCCGGCGCACGATGCAAACGACAGACGCGGAGCCGCAGACGAGGCCGAGCGACGCACAAGGGGTATTTCTGACGAAAAATCTTCCGGATCCAGTGTGACGCCTGGGGATATTCTAAGGTGAGTAATCTAACTAACTAATGTTTCTTACAGATACATCGTTACCAAAGGAAAGTAACTTGTTCTTCTATTTCAACACAGCGCAGATTTGGAGCGCTTGTCCCACCAGTCACTTATTAACTTGAGTTTTTGCAATGATTTTTATATCTGTTTTCCAAGTGGATGGACTCCTGGTGCACTATGGATGACAGGCTTCAAGTCCTGCGGGGACTGTCATCGCATGATGTCGTTGACTGACCAGCACTGCATGTGTCTTTGAATCATGTGACACGACCACGACCCCACTTTGTGGCCCGACTGCCAGGCCATGGCGACGAAGACTTAGTGGGAACGGCACCGAAAGTTGCCAGAAGTCCGGCAGTCGGCCACGCGCCGTTGCATGTCCTGGTCTTGTGTGAGGTCAAGGGACCAGTCACGCAGCCAACACCGTCGTTCAGCGGGATCAAGTATTCACAATTGTGTTAAAGTAAGACGAAGCATTGCAAGTAGTCGAAGAAGCAGCGTTTTGCTCTCTGACTTACTATCACCGGTTGCGAAACACAGCTGGGTGTGCAGGTGGTGCTTCCCTCTTGTATGTGGCGGAGCCTACACAGTTGCTGGAAGCCTACCTGCCTTTCACGGGTCTGTCGGCGACTCCTGCACAGATTTACTAAATTTCTGTGAGCCATAGCTTTGCGCTTTTGCTCGTTGCATACTGGCTGTGCGCATTGTGTCACTGCGGGAAAGGATGGGGCAGTAGCATGTTTCCACAGGTGGCTAGGTACACGGAATAGGCTTTGGGTCGGGCTTCTGAGCTGCAGGTCAAACATGGATCCAGGGCTGGATCACGGTGGTGTACCTCGTGACACCTCCACCGATGTCGACAATACCAGCACTACTTCAGACATTGCACAGCAACGCCAGATTATGTGGGGATGTGGTTAAGGCCGGAAGTGGATACGTGGACGGAACGGCATTGCTCGATGTTGATTCCGACACAGATGTTGAATTTCTATCCCTTTGTCCATCCTCCTTATTTTTAGCCTGTCCATCAGCCTATTGGAGGAAGGGGAGCCCTAGGAGTGGTCTGAGGAGCATCTCACAGCAGAATGTTAGTTTGACCCAGACTGGCCCGAGGAGTTAGGGGACGCCAGTGGTATGAAGATCTCTCAAGAGCTTTGCATGCTGAATCCTCCTACCTTGGCTACGTAGGAGGGTGCAAGTTATGCAGTTTTGTTGCGTAGGGCGGACGAGGACCTCCACCATGAGCTAATTACAGTGGCCGTCATGACTAACCCACGACCAAAGTGCTTTAGAGCAGAGCAACCTTTGCTTTGCCGCTGCTGCGTTTTAATGATGCACTTTGGGACGTTATTTTTGGCACCTGATCCAAGCACAACACAGGTGCTCCTGTAGCTAGGAACGTGGCACAACCCCATTGCATAGCCCTGTGCGAACCCATTTTCCTATAAAAACACAATACCCCTGAGAGCTTTATATTCCAAACCTCTGCGTACACAAGAACCTTCCCTTCGACCACCCCGGACAGATAATACTAGCAAATTGAGCAATTGGGTAAGAAGAATTTTCCTCTTTCAAGTTTAGGGTTTTGGTCTGTGAACTGTGCATGCCTCTTGGGACGTTATTTCCAATCTGTGTGTGATACAGTGTCGCAAGTGCTGCCTGAATGTCAGAGGAGGCTTGGACAGTTAGCACAGAAATTGAAGGGAGGGTTGCAGACAAGTTCAATATTATTTCTGGCCTAGACACAGGAGAGAAGATTTGCACAGCAATTTCAACCACACTGTTGGTCAGTCATAAGTCCCGGATGAGGACTACAATTTTTTATGTTGATGTACAGAACTTTCTTATGTAAATGTCCTTTGATAGCAATCGCATTTTTGACAACAAAGCAGATAGTGTTTTGGACCAGTTTAAAAACTCGCAGGCCATGGCCCAAGTCCTTGATCCTTTTGGCCAAGCGCCCTCCTGAAACATTTGCTTTTCAATCATTTTTAGTCAGCTGGAATTGTGCCAAAAATGTTTGTTTACGAGGCACAGGCATGCGCAGCAACAGTCTCAGCGCGTCTGCGCAAGTTGGATCTGGCGAGACGTGTCAGGGGTACAGTGAGCGTGTGATTTCACCTCCACCAAAGCCACCACTGCCTCCAAACCTTCTGATTCAGGTCTTTCATGCCCACCAAAGTACAGTTTGCGGCAGGATTCGCTGTCAACTCCCACACTGGTGTCCCTTTACTTTGGAAAGGTGGGTTTTACAAATAGTCCCAGAGTGGCTACTCCCTACGAGACTACCCCTCCAAAAATGCCATCTCAGTTTCACTGCATGTCGGGAATCTCAACGCACTTAAACAGGAATGTGTGGCCCTCTTAGCCAATAGGGCCATTGGGCGCGTTCCGACGGCAGCATTAATGTCTGAAGTTATTCACAATACTTTCTGGTCCCAAAGTTGAACCAGGACCTGTGGCCTATTTTGGACCACCTCAACACCATGTTTGCTTCATCCTGAAAAAATGTTGATGCTAGCCCAAGTCTTATCTGCCCTTGACCTGCAAGACTGGATGGTGGTGTTTTACAAGCAGGATGCTTATTTTCATATAACTACAGGTCCAAAGGCGGTATCGCTGTTTCATGGTAGGCCACGAGCAGTTTCATTTGACCGTGCTCGATTTTTGCCTTCCCACCAGCCCTCTGTTCACAAAAGTGCTGGCGGTGTTTGCAGCCCATCTGCGCAGATTTGGGGTTGAAGTCTTCCCCTATCTCAATGACTGGCTGTTGAATCCGGGCTTGCCCCAGACTGCATTTCCCCCCTCCAGACTAAGGCTGACCTCCTGCATTTGCTGTGGTTGTCAATCTGCGTGCCAAAATTGCAACTTATTTGCTTTCAGAAGTTCGTCTTAATGGGAGCGCTTATGGACACAATGTGTTTTAGGCTGTATCCTACTGAACTGCGAGTCCGGGATATTCTGGCTATAATTCCGATCTTTCTTCCCTTGTCCCGCTTTTCTGTCCTGATGAGCCTGAGGCTGATGGGGCTCGTGGCCTGCATCCAGATGGCATATGCAGGCTCTGAAGTGGGCCCTGAAGTTCCAGTGTGCGCAGCATCAGGGCAACCTGTAGGATTACGTACAAATCTGTGAGGGCACTGGCCAACAATAGAAGTGGTGTCTCATGTACCGACATTGAGTAAATGGAAGATCCCACTCCCTTTCCCAAACTGTGGATTCTGTGTCCGGATAGGGGTACCTGCCACACAGTGCAGGAATTATCACAACAACAAACATAGGGCGCATGGATAATGGAGGGAACAGGTAGCGGCACACAGAGATAGGTTTCCAAAGGTTTTTCATATATTAAAGCCCACCATAGAAAGCATAATGGAAAACAACATTGTAAAAACAACAGCAAAAACATGGAGCTTAGTAAATACGGTAAGGCCTCTGACTTGTACAAGGTCTACTTAACCCAGTTGAAATTGTACATAATTAACCTTCCTGTTTATCTTTCGATAACCTGCATTGTAATGCGGCATTGACACATAACATGTAACTCCGAATGACTCAGACCTGAAATCTAACGCTCACAAATTGACCTTGTAAAGAGGCACATCGTTAACTAATGTACAATGTCAACTCCCTACTACTTCAATAAATGTTTAAAAGTGTTGATAGATAGATAAACATACCAAATGTATTATTTACAAAACAATATTATTTAAATCTAGGAAGCCGTGTAACAGTAAATATTGGGATTTTTTTTTTTATCATTCCGAAAATCAATAAATATATATATAAAAATGTTAAGAATAAATGGATAGAAATTATTCTTTCCATTCCTATTGTAACATAATTCAGTGAAGCTACTGGAAACTTAAAGGCAAATAATTAACTAACCACATTGCACAACTAAAGTAAGTAAGGTTAATTAGTAGTTAATCTGGCTAAATATTTCAATATTCCGAATAATATATTTTTGCTAAGTAATATATTGTGTATGATAATAAAAACTGTAAATATAAAATTTACATTGGATAATTAATCGAATACAGATGAAGTAATTAACAAAATAATAAACCCAAAGAACTATTCCCATTAGGAAACCTTAACGAAATTATTGCCGGTTTTGGAAAACTAAATTTAAGTAAATAACTATCACAAAGCGATAAGTAAATTAATGTTAAAAAACGTGATGGACAGTCAAAATTAAAAAATTTGCATTCTATCTTCAGTATCACATTACCGTGTGAAGCAGCTGTAAAGTACCTAAAGGAATAGTACTCACACAAAAAATAATATGAAATCCACTGAATGTGCAGGCATTAATATGTTAAATAATTGAAGTCATATGAAACACCAAACATTTACTAAAATTTGTTATCATTAAACATCAAATTAATTCAATTATCCCAACGGAAATCTAACACCAATGATGAAATGTCAAGAGGCAAACAAAAATATAAAAATCACCCTTCAATGAACATAAAGTAGAATAAATTAGTAGTCCCTAAAAAGAAAACTTTAACTTATCATAAAACAAAATCAGTAACGTAACACCATATTAATATTAATGAATATTGTAAATTGCTGTATGAATTCCTAAAACATGTTTATTTAATATATATGTATTCATTACTGTATGATATATATTAAATGTACCATTTAGAAAGTTAACATTTTAAAAATATAAGAAATATAAAAAAATAAAGTCCAGATTTCAAAATTCTGAAATGTCGTAACTGTTTACCATGCAATTGGTATAGTCTACTCCCGTTGGTGGGGAGGCTGTTAGAAGGACATTGCATGTCTTCAATTTGAAACACCACATAACAAAGTTGGAAAATGGAATTTGATAGTGGCATGGAGATCGGAATGGAATCCTAAGTTGTCAATTATAATGATGTGTAGTTGGAAAGGCCTAATGATTGCTTAGAGAAGGCATTTACACTTTTTTTAAAAAGATGTTGTTTTCCTAAGTGAAATGCATGTAGGACTTTCAGGCATGTATTTGGTGTTATAGAGAGTCTTTATGGACACCAACCAAAACCCTGTTCCCCCATAACCCTATGCATGTATGAGGTGCACGTCACACTCTGCATGGATTTAGTCAAATGTGTATTTCTATATAGTAGGTAGTGCTGCGATGTGTTTCCAAATGCAGCACAATTTTCCATAGGGAAATGGTAGTTTGAGACCACACCATGTGCACTTGCATCCAGATGACAGTGTCAGGAGCAGCGACTGTATCTCTGTCCGGATTCGGGTATGTTCAACCCGACATTGTAATAATCCCCTAAGTATGAAAGGCCAAATTCTAGTATTCACCTTTTGTCAATATATAAGTAACATATAAATATTCAAAAATAAGATTTGTTTAAAATATTAAATGTAAGGCGGTATAATTTTTTTGTATTATATAATTGTAAGCAAAAGAAATGTTGACAAAGAGAAGAGAAATAAGGATTAGAAAGTATGTTATTTATTTAAAAAAAAAAGATTGTCTTGGAGTTCTTCAATGTCAAAGAAAAATAGCTATATTTTGACAATACTACTCTGCCAGTAATTAACCCTCTCGTTATTTTTTTCTAAACCAAAATGTTTGAATACAATATGTGACCAACCAGTCAAAAACAAAATCTTAATGTCACCTAATCAGACTTCTATTAATAACACCTCCAAAAAAAAAAAAAAGTAATTAACTTTGTTAAAATTGCAATAGCATAAAGAAGATAATTACAATATTTTATTTAATCTCAAATTAATATAAATAATTAGAAAAAAATGTTTTAAAAGCTGTAATTTAATTAACCTCCAAATGTTAAGGTAAAAAAGAAAAAAAAAAATGTACCTCAAACATCCAACTAGGATATTTAAAGTAAATGTAGTTACATTTAAGAATGTTTTCTTTTGAAGAAACATGTTTCTAGTGTTTTTAATTAGTCCCCTTGTTTATCCGCCAGAAAAAAAAGAAACCTTCAGAGAAATTTATCATAATGTATTTATAAAGTTAAAAAAATATATATCTTAACCAATGTTAAAAAAAAAAAAAATTATAAAAATTAAATAATGTTATAACCCGGAAAAAATTTGGAGTAAAAAAAAAAAAAAACCTCAGATAATCCAATATTAGTAGAATTCAAAGTTTTAAATACATATACATGTGGCAAAAAATATTAAAAATATTGTGATAAATTTCCAAACCATATGAAAACATAACAAAATAATGACTATTTTAACATATTTACATCTCATTTTCATAACAATGTATTTTTAACAGACTTAATTCACAAAACATAAATCAGTTCATTAAAATGTCAATTTTAGTATGGGCGATCGGCAATATTTAAAATGGTGGTGCTTCCTCAACTCATATCAGCTCCAGAATCATCCGTACAAGATTCAGCACGGTTGGTTCAGGCAGGTGAATTCGGTGCTTGGGCAATTCCTATGGGAGGGGGGTAAGGTGCGCGTGGCTAAACGGACGTGTTTCCTGTCCAGCCAATGTGGAGGGCTGGCGAGTTCGGATATTCTGTCATATTATCAAGCTTCACATCTTCTAGTCCTTAACGAATGGTGGTACGGGTACAGGGGAGAACCGGGATATGAGCTGGAACGGAAGCTTCTGGGACGCAATATGCTGCATACGCTCCTCTACTCGGAGTCACTGAGGGGTGCTATGCCCCCGGTAACACATGTAGTGTTTCAAATCTGGAGGCAGGCCTTGCGCCGTCTGGGGTGGTGGCGGACCTTGACTCGGGAGACTCCCCTGTGGCACAATGGGCGTTTACCACACTTGACGGCCCTACAAGGTTTTAAGGCATGGGATGACATTAACAGCTACACGCTGGGAGATTTAATCAGAGAGACAACACTTAAATCTTTCCATGAGCTACAGCAGGAATTCCAAATGGCACGTGGGCAATTTTAAAGATATCTCCAGATCAGGCATGCCCTGTCGCCCACATTTGTGGGACTGGAATCGCTTCCTGACTTCAGCCAATTGGAGGCAAAAGTCTTCATGGGGGGATATACCAGATAAAAAAATATCCAGGATCTATGAATCCCTTGTTATACACAGCTCCCCCATACTGAACAAACTTCCGGGGGACTGGGAGGCAGATGTGGGTGCTCTGGAGAAAGAGGATTGTAGGGAGGCGCTGGCCGGACCGCGAAGTGCTCCCATAAGCATAAGGCTTCGGTTAGTTCAATTTAAATAACTGCGCCGGGTGAACTTCACAAGGGAGCGTCTGTGGCGGACAGGGCTGATTGCATCACCGGAGTGCCTGAGGTGTGGCAGGGAAGAGGGCACATTCTTTCACACTATCTGGCAGTGCGCTTCCCTTGATCGATTCTGGAAGTGAGTGTTGGCGTGCCTCTCGGAAGTACTGGGGTGGGGGCTCCCCCGCTAGCAGCGGCTGGCTCTACTCCATGTCATGGAGGATATAGGGGGAAATATATACAAACGTCATCTCTTGTTGCTGGGAATCACTCTGGCCAAGCGGGATATTGCAAGGGAGTGGAAGGTGGCACGAGCACCTTCAATGATGAGATGGAAGAAAGGCCTGGACTTTTGTATGGGGCAGGAGCGGCCCATTTTCGAGGCAAGGGGCTGCCCACGCAAACACTTTAAGATCTGGAAAGGATGGGCAGACTACCGGGGAATTGGGCTGGAACCCCCCGCAGAGAGGGAAATCACTCCATAGGGGCAGCTACACACAGACGCTGGTGGTCCTGAAGGGGCAAAATGGACGAAAGGGGGAGAGTAAGGCTAGCAGTAGGAAGTGCGATCTTTGGGGGTTGGAGGGCGGAGGTGGAGTTGGGACGGGAGTTGGGGAGTTATTGAATATACAGCAGTCTATTGCCTTTATGTCCATGTATGATGGATTTGGCGGACGTCTCGGGGTTACAGGGCTGTGCATGGTAATGGCTATATTGACAAAAATAAAAATTGTTTAAAAAAAAAAAAACTGTTACATATTGCTAACAAAATCACTAGACAATACGGATTAGACCAACTACTGGTCGGCGGTTGAACATGACAGAATATAATGAATGCCAAAAAATGTTGAAGGACTCGCGTTCGCTTCTAAGGGAGCCTGCGTTCCAAAAAACAACCACAGAAACTACTGTATGGGAAAAAAATATCTGCGCAAAACCATAGACTATGACAAGTGTCCTTATAGAACTCCCAAAAGTCAGTATCCAAA
Organism: Triturus cristatus; assembly: GCF_964204655.1. Taxonomy (NCBI): domain Eukaryota; kingdom Metazoa; phylum Chordata; class Amphibia; order Caudata; family Salamandridae; genus Triturus; species Triturus cristatus. Next base: position 174,621,822 of record NC_140581.1, on the reverse strand, counting down.
AGCATTAGTACGTGTTGGACATACCAATTAAGAATGGCTTTCAGAATAACAAATCTTAATGTGGCAGTCGCAAACTGTATATGCAGAATTGTAAGGATGACCTCACACCAAGTTAGTTTCTTCGATTTCCATCCGTGAACAATTGAGAATGACCAAACAGTTGCCCTTCCGTACGTGAGCATTTGAATAGGTTATTAAGATTTTATTACGGCCTACTCGGGCAGATGGTTTATGAGTCAGGCGAAGGAAACGAGACTGTATGTCAGATATTTTTAGAAGAAGAAAATAATGAGTAACGTAATTTTGATTATTTTTAAATAGTTATTATAATGCATGATATTTTAACCTTACAATATTATGTAGAAGATATTTGGCTAACAAAATATTTTTACTGTTAAGTTTTGTAAAATACCAACTTCATGACCTATTGTGTTTCTACGCAGTGTGGTTACCAACGCAGCCTTTATACTTTAGCCTTTAGCCTTTGTTTGCATGCCCCATGTACCGTGGGCATTCACAGTGACAAACAACCCCACGCCTTAGGAGAACTCTGTACTTGTCTACTCTGGACTGTGGAGAAGAGGACCAAAGTTGTCCCAAAATCAATAATCGTCGTAAATCATGGCTTTGGTAAAAAATTACTTGCATTTTCAATCAAATTTTAATTAGAAGATTTTATTATTTGAAGCCTAAATTCACTGGAAGTAAACTGATGTTGCTGCCATTGAACTTGCCCGTATTAAACTTAACAGAAAGTGGGTTCTGTTCTAAGTTGCATCAAAGATATTATAATCAATATGTGTTTCTCCTGCCAAAGGACAACTTTGCAACCTCTGAAAAGGGCATTGGCAACATTGTAAACGTCAAAATGTTTATCTTGCTAACCGTACTTATCTGATCTTATTTGTTTTAGTGACAAAATATACATAAAGGTTCCTTTGTTTTGTTAAACAGTTTTAACGATCTACTTGAGTCATGTAAATCAATTTTTGAATATTGAGTATGTTTGCAGTTGTGTAACAGTCCTCGGTTATGAGCATAAGGGTACTCTACGACAATACCACGTAAAAGAAAACTTGTGATTGGTAGAGAAAGCCATGTACATTTATTTTAGAATACTAGGACTCTTTGTAAATAATATCTATTTATAAAATACTATTTAAAAGGGGCAGATTCCTAAAGGAAGGGGCAAGGGCATCCGGATTGTAAGCCAAGAAAAAGACCAGAAGAACAACAAGTCCAAGTTGCATGCGAGCGACGTTGACAAAACCCAGGATTTAAGTGACAACATATCTTTTGGCAAGATTATATATATATATATATGTATATATATATAATATTTTATATAGATATTTTAAATATATATATCTGTGTGTGTGTGAAACAAATGAAGTACATATGTATATATATAATTAGTAAATACATTTTGGTTGAAAAAATAAAAGTAATAAAATATTTAACCAAATATACCGCTATAAAATTAAGGTAAAACAAACATACATAACCAAAAAAGTACAGATTATAAAATAAATACAATATATATTTGTGTTTGTTTAAATGTAAATTTATATCAAACTATAAACACACAGACACCAAAAAAAAATATATATATATATATATAGACAGATCAATAATATTAAAAAATAAAACATAAATATAAAAGTATTTTAACTTTTATATAGTAATAAAGTCAGTGCAACAGTAAGGTAAAAGTTGAATAACAATAGAGTTCTAAATACTATTCCCACTTAAGTGACTACAACAATATTAAAAGTGTTGGATAGCGGAGGTGTTAAAAATACTTGTCAGACTCGAGAAAGTGTATCAGAAGGTGTTACATAGGGGAGGGGTAAAAATTACAGTTCACACTCCAGTAAAGGCAAGAAAAAGGATGCTGGTTGTTAAAGTTTCACAAACAAATCGTTTGGGAAATAGTTTGCGACCCACTCTGATCGGGAGAGTCCAACCGGCAGAGTACGATGCATCCGGATGCTTCCAGATACAATATGGTTGGATTCCCCTTGACTTAAATGGGAGCATATGTTCCTAACCGCATGATAATTGGACCCTCGGTCAGGAAAAAATTTCCCGATACAATTTGGAAGGAGAAAATGTCATTAGGAGGCATTCGTAACCGCATCAGAATCAGGCCCTGGTGGGGAATGCTTTAATAAATGCATCAGAATCTGGCCCTCAGTGTAACAATAAGGAAAGCCTTGGATAGCGTACGGCGAAAAAATAAATATTCGCAATCCAATGAGTGCAACAATTGGCAAAGTGCTGGGTATCGGAGGTGTAGAAACTACTAATCACAGTCCAAGTGGGTGCAACAGTGGTGAAAGTGTTGGATAGTGGCGGGGTAAAATGTAAAATTGCCAACAAAATGAGTGCAACAGTAGGTAAAAAATGGAATTTGCAAGGGATAACCTTTACTATTGCCACTACAATAATTGAAACAGTAGGGAAAGTGTTGGAAAGCAGAGGGGTAAAAATTAAGCTTCACATTAAAATGAGTGTAACAGTAGTGAAAGTATTGGATAGCGGAGGGGTAGAAATATACAATTAGAAATGCAATGAGTGCAAGAATAGGGAAAGTGTTGGATAGTGGACTGGTTAACAAAAAATATTCGAAATCACATGAGTGAAAGAGTTGAGAAAGTGTTGGATAGCAGAGGAGCAAAAAATATTATTCATACTCCAGTGAGGGCAACAGTAAGGATAGTAGCAAGCTAAATGTTAATATTCACACATCAATTAATAAATAGAATCAATATTATCACTACAGTCAGTAACAAATTAAAAAGAATAGAAATATTAAAAACAGCAAACGTACTCACACAAAATATTTATCAATAAATCTGATTAAAAAAAATTAAAAATATATTTATTATTACATATTGAGGAAAACATATACTAAGGATAAATGCATATAACACATGAAAATAATTATTATATTAAATTATAAAAAATTAAGAAATTGGCTTGACCTAAAAAAAAATAAAAAAAAACTTTTTACTTAAACATAGAAATGTAAATTACCTCCCCTAAACAAAAACACAATTGAAAAGGCACCTCTAAATGTAAAAAAAATAGTACTTACCTAATACTTTTAGGTGCCGATTCTGATCCTTAAAAAATATTACCCATACAAATCCAATCCATATTTTTTTAAGTACAACTCGTACAAGTCACGTACAAACTGACAAGTACGATTTGTATGTGGAAAACTACATACGAATCGCATTGGGAAAATTGCTCGACACGTCGACAGATCGGAAAAAGTCCAAAAAACTTCCCCGTACATTTTTACGTCCATTTTGTAAAATTGAAGACCGAGCGCAAAAGTACGATCCGTCCCGTCCGTCAAAATGTACAAACGTATGGAAAAAACACCCTATAGAGCAAAATCCAATAGCAACCATGTAGACGTCTAAACATGTGCCCGCATACGGGCAGAACACCACCCCCGGATGGACGCGCCGTACACCCAGCACACCCACGTATGTACGCGCCGTACACCCAGCCCCCATATATCCGCACTGTACCCCCGGTCCCCCGTATGTACGCACCATACCCCTGGTCCACAGTATGTACGGGCCGTACACCCAGACCCACCTATGTATGCGACTTACACCCAGCCCCCCCGTATGTACGTGTTGTACCCCCAGTCCCCCATATATACCGCCTGTACCCCCAGGCCCCTACACCATGGCCGTGCCTGTAAGCACCGTACCCCAACACCGTACCCCATACCCATGCCTGTACGCACCCTACCCCAGGCCCATACAAAAGCACCCTGACCCAGCATTGCGCATTTAAGAATCGTACCAAACCATTGCAAATGTGAGCACTGTACAACAACATGGCCGAAGACGCAAAAACAACTAGCACTAAACCAGGACACTGCTAAAACCCACCAGGAGGGTCAATTAGAATCGCAGAGCACGTCCTTCAAGGCCAAATACATGGAATACACTGACCTGCAACATCAAAACAGGTAAACAGAGGCCCAAAACACAACCACTTCTTATAACACACCCACCCAAAGTTCAAACACAGCCACACTCACAAATGTACCATTGAAAAGGGCCAAGACACAAACAAACCATGAGCCTTTGCAACAGACCCACTACAGACAGAGTCCACATACAAACCACTGCAGCATACCTGAATCCTGACTACAACTTTCACTTGCCCACCTTCACACAACCACCTTCACAAACACCCCCTAATCACATTCACACAAACACCGTCACATCCACACCCACACACCCACAACCATCCACACCCACACCACACACCATGCCCACACACAGGAATTCAAAGTTGTCAAGGGAGGAACTGGACATACTTGTCAAAGAAGTCATCAGAGTCGAGAAACAGCTCTTTGGAACATTGGTAAGGCAGACCAGCATAGTGGAGAAATGAGCCATATGGCAGAGGATCGTAGATCAGGTGAATGATGTTGCGCCCATCAGAAGGACCAGGCATGAATGCCAAGACAGGTGGTACAATCTGAGGAGGGCGGTCAAAGGGAAAAACGAATGAAGAGCACGGCCAGACAAACATCAGTGGAGGCGCCTCCCACCGCAAACCAGCAAATTACCATCCCTGGGAGGAGAAGGTGATGGGCACGCTTCCGCCGGTGTGAGTACATGGACTTGAAGGAGTCGTAGAGCCTGGTGAGTACACAAACAACTCAAGTAACATGGAGGGAACCAAGTCCACAAGCCAACTGCAAAAAAAATACAAGCAACTACCCCAAAGCCCACACCGGACACAACCACACTCCAAAAACACGCACATGCCACTAACGGGTCCATGCCCCATTCCCCAAGCAAGGCCATGCAAAGTCACTGGCCACATAAAATACAAACACAAGACTGGATGTCCGCGATGCTCAGAGGGTGGGCATCACAAAACACATTGTGCAACTCAGAAGCAGACAGCAATGCCCTCAGCCCATATGGCCTAGGGCAGAGCTTGCCAAACAGTGTGTGCCGACACAGTACTGTGTCGCCTGCAAATAGTGGACGCGTTGAAGGATGACATTGGTATGAACGGCCATTTGGAACATAACAGCAGCTAATGAAGAGACATCCCTTTGACAGAGTGTCAGCACACACCGCCGCAGCAGCGCAGTCAGAGACACTCTGATCTATGGGGGACAGGAGATTCAAAACTAAGCCTCATGAAAAAATAATGGCCTGTGAAAGAACTGCAAAGTGTGAGTGCCCAGGAAGCTGGGCTGAGGTAACCGAGGGTGAAAAACAGACAGACGGAGGGAGAAGGAAAGAGAGTGAGATGGAGGGAGACAGAGGAAGACAGAGGGAGACAGACAGAGGGAGGAGGGTGACAGAGGGAGGGAGAGAGAGAGAAAGAGGGACACCAAATCACCCTTGGGTGGTTTGGGCTTGATTGCTCGTCAGCAGGTGGACTGTGTGCATGGTTACAAGGTTTGGCAGTGCGTGAACCAGCCCTTCTTGTGTTTTAAATCAGTGGGGCATGTGTCAATCTGTGCATGAGTAGATGCTTGCTTGAGGCACAAACCTAACCTTAAAACCAAGTTTTTCCACTGACTGTGTTTGTTAGAACAGATTGACAAATACTTTAGTAACCTTCCTGCTTTCTCTAATTGACTTGAAAATGCACCATTTGCCCACTTACAGTGGAAACCGTCAGGTGGTACTGCCTCACTCGCTACGCTTGCTGACTAGACTGCCTTACTACGTCCCAAAATGATGCATCTACAAAAAGTGTGTCAACAACAGAAAAAGTGTGGAAAGCAGTGGCCTAGGGACATACCCATGCAACATGCTCAATGCACAGTGAGTTGGCAAGTACAGACAAAGTAGATGACACTTGGCCCTGCTGTAGACAGCACAAGGCACTCATGTGACCACTGTACAATCAAATAACACCAACTGCACATGCGTCCTACTTACCAGAGGAACTCACATTCACTGTCATGCCAACATGCACCATGAGGGGATAAACACATCACCTGGTAGACCCAATGACAAATCACACCACACCCAACAGCATGCCCGGTCACACACCCCCCCCAAACCCTTAAACAAGCACACACCACTGTGGCAGGCAACGGATTTTGACACTACCACAATGGACATGTGACACAACCAGACCAATCCATAGCCAGATAAGCACTCATTAGACAGGCCAAAGACTCAGGAGTACATATCAATCTGTCCCCCGCATCATACCCATGCACAAATGTAATTTGAGAGGAATGCTAGCCATATCCAACTACCAACAGGAACTGTGCCAACATAAATATGTATGCAACATGGATGTCGCAGTAAACACCATTACCATTCTCTGTCTCTGACAGACAGTGAAAAGTCATGGATCTACACAAAACACTGGGGGGGAAGAATCAAAGGCACAGGATCGGCGTCAAGAAGACACCACCGGCAGCGACGACTGTCACCACTCCGTGGATGACCACGACCAACCTGGCCCCTCTGGTGCCCAAGCCACTGCAGCACCTGCATAAGGAAAAACTGTGCCAATCACCACCTCCATTCATGCCACATCCCAGGATACACACAGGAGCCCTGCTCGCACTGGACAACACAGCCAGTATGACCAGGAGGGACAAGGTTCTCAGGGCACCCAGGAGGAGGCAGTTGACCCCGCAAATGCCATCCCTCAGGGGTCCCTTAGACCTGATGTGCCCACAACGGCAGGCCAGGCTCGTGTGGGCAGGGGTGGTGGGAGTGGAGGACGGAGGAGGCGAGAACCTGACCAGCCAGCTGAGGGAACCGGTATGGCACACGTACGCCACATCCTCGACACATACCGGCATGACATCAGGGGCATAAGGCAGGTTGGGTCGACACTCACAGACATCAAGGGGACCCTCGAGGAGATGAGGACCCTGCAGGCCGAGCAACATGCCAGTCAACGACAACACCAAGGACGGATGGAGGCAAGAGTGGCTGAGCTTGTGGCAGTGCAAACGGACATGAGCCGTTCACTCCATCGGATTGCTAACAACATGAGCAACCCTCCCTGTGCCACCAGGCGAAGATCACCAACAGCCACAAAGAGGGATGAGGAGGAGGAGGATTAGTCCAACGGAGCATCACAAACATCGTCAATGCCTGCATCTGAGGGTCCCCAGAGGAAGGTGGGTCGTCCACAGAAAAGACCGTGAGAGTCAGCAGACCATCGACATGTCACAGGTCACCTGGCCTGTTACCTGGCCCTCTGGCACAACAGCAGCGCCTCACATGGACTTAGTGGTCACAGTCTGACCAATGATGACCAAGACTGTGCAATGGACTCTGATGACTTCCAAATCCAAGACACCCGGCGAGCACCTCTTTTCATCCACCGCAAAACAAAAAACACGCCACAAATAAAAATCCTCACAATCATGAGATGAAGCAGTCATTTTGCATTATTCCATTACATGTGTGTGTTGTAATATCAAACAATGCCTGAATGTTGAAGAAACTCAAACCATCCATACCCTGGGATCTGAGTCTGGCACAGGACACACATGGGTTACAATGTATAATTCAATACAGACATGGTGCACTATATTTACCCGTGATGGGAGCAAACTGCTGAGGGGGGGCTTGCACAACTGTGCGGACAGACGTATTTTGAAGAGCAACATTCATGCACAGAGGTCAGGGCTCATGTGGAGTGTCCTGGGGTGGGAGTCCCAGGTATGTGTAGCCAGGTGGGAGAAATGTGTCCTGCACGCTTGAGTAAGGTGGATGTGGAGAATGGTGGCCAGGCCAAGGTTGGAAGCATGGAGATGGCACAAGGGGGTCTTGGATGACAGTGGCACAAGGTTGTGTTGGGCTCGTGGTCTGCCTCATGAGTGTGGGTGTTGATTGTGAAGGTCATCCGGCAGCAAACAGTTATCCATTGCAGATATCTCTGCTGGACGGTGATGTGGCTGGGTCGCCGGATGTTGAAGCACAGCTATGCAGGCACCCTAGATGTAGACAAATATAATGGGAGTTGTAATGTACTTGCTCAGTAGAGGGCAGGGTAGGATTTGGCACAAATGTTGTAGTGGACATGGGGGATGGTCTGTCTTGCCTTGAGGTGGACCGAACTGGGAATCATGTGAATAATGCAGAGTGCGCTACAGCCTGAGGTACAGATGCTGGTGATCAGCATAGCTCATGTGAGCAAGCAACCCATGATACACACCAGATTGTGTGCGTGGACACTGTGTGCTTGTGCAGGGCCCTTGCGGGTGGAACACAAGCAGTTGAACCAGCTGTAAGGGGACAAGCCGCAGATGATCACCTCAGTCCTGTACAAGTCCAGCATCAGGTGGCTGATGTTCAGCCATCTACAAATGGATCTCTTGCATTATTGAATATGAGAACTGGCAAGGTGAGTGTCTTTGGGGAGGGTGAGGAGCACCTGGCTGTCAATGGCACACAAACTGATGATGAGATGCTGTGCGCATGTGATGGTGTAGAGGGGAATCCAAGATACATTGTAGACTGACAAGCTGAGACTTGATACCTCTGCCATGTGCCCGACAACTACAACATACTACATGCAGATGCCTGGAGTCCCGCTGCACACCAGACACTTTCGAATGTAGATGTTTTTCATTTAATAAGGCAAAAAATTAAAATATTTAGAAAATGTATATGTACCTTGCACAGGAATTAAAAAACACTGCGTACCTTTCAAATACTGCGGTTGTTGGGAAAAAGGGGAAAAAATTAACATTCAAATACGGAGTAGGTCGCACACTGCTAGTCATACTAGCAAATAGCCCCAAAGAATTCTGGATAATGTAGTGGCAGCGGTGAGTACACCAATGCCGCGAGTATGTCCATATAATGCCATCCCTGGACACGTGTTTCGAGGTAATTGCATCTTGTCAGCAGGGAGCAGGTAAGTATGTGGGGTGCCAAGAACTCGGCACCTCACATACCGCACCCCACATACTTACCTGCTCCCTGCTGACGAGAGGCAATCACCTAGAAACACGTGTCCAGGGATGGCATAATACAGACCTACTCGTGGCATAGGCGTACTCACCGCTGCCACTACATTATCCAGAGTTCTATGGGGCTATTTACTGGTATGACGAGCAGTGTGCGACCTACTTTGTTTATGACAAAATTAACATTGATACCTTATGTGGACAAAAAGTTACAAGGGCCTAAGTGCAAAATAAAAAATAAATAAAAAAAAGAAGGATGAACACAGGGTGGTGGGGAAAGGCACTATTTTATTTATGTATAAATATATACATATTTGTAGAAAAAAGTATGGCATTACTCAAACACGAATAAACTCCTTTTTTCAAAATCAAAAAATAATTTAAATAACAAAAATTTCGGAAAATTTAAAATGTTCAAATGCCTGATGCATATGCTACATATGAAAATATATTCAAATGTATGGCCTAAAAAAGTAAAGGTTTGACTACTTTACCCATGCCATAACAGATTCTGGTAAAATCGGTAAAATAGCTGCAGCGCTTTAAGGGAGGCATAAACTTATGGCCAGGCACCAACAAGCAAAAGACATAGGGGGAGCAAATGCCGATGGGGGAGCAGAGCTCGATAGATATATGCTATATTTGTCAGCTCCCCTCTGACGTAGGGGGAGCATTTCCCGATGGGGGAGCAAAGCGCCTTAGAACATCCTCAATAGCTTTGAGGTGGTCCCAAAGAAAGAGTGATAGAGATCCAGGGCTGGCCCCCACACCCACGATTGGGCAATGGTTCCATCAGGTGTGCTCACTTTCTTTGTTCAGAGGAAGAGGATTACGCCAGCTCCAAGTGTACCAACAATCCAGGGGTGCTCTGTCCCAGCCTCAGGTGTTCTTTCATGGGATCTTTTAGGAGGAAGGCTTTTTTTTACATCCTGTAGTGCCCCCACCTCCGAGAAGGAGTGTGTCAGCCTCAAGGGTTGCAGAGTCCCATGCTCAACACATTACAGCCTGACCCCTTACTCAACATGCATCCGAGTACAGCTGAAGCAGCACAAACAGTCTTGCTTGGTTCCTGCTTAAAGGGCCAGCCCCACATTCCGGCAGCAACAACTTTCTGCACAGCGTGCCCACTGACACTGTTAGGCAGCCTGCAATTTAGTTGTCTTAAGATTTTGTTTCATGTGATGTGACTTAGAGTTGCAAAGTTGCGTTTATATTGGGTGTGCGGGAATGGAAGTAACCTTTTGCAAAGGCATAATGTGCAGTGTGGTGGTGGAGTGAGTGACGGTCTCAGCAGGTAATGTCACCCACCGTGGATGGAGCCAGTGGAGGAAGTGGGTGGAGCCAGAGAAAAGTAGGTTTGGCCTCCGACAAACTTTTGAGCACCTGCACTTCATATTTTACGAATTAAGCCCTGGTTGGGAGAGAAAGTCTAATAGCTCTGCAATGTGTATTAGTTGGATAGTTTGTGTATGTTCTTTAAATGCCAATAAACTATGTTTTAACAAAAAAAAAAGTATGCCAGCCTTGGACAGACAGCGTGTGTGGGATGGTCTGTATCTCCTCAAAAGCAGCTATAGCAGCTAGTCTCCAGGGCGGGCCTGCCCACTGGGCCAAGCCCAAGGAGCCCGCCACTGTGATTCGCACCAACTTATGTCCTTGTCTCCTTAGTGTGCGGCTCACCCATCAATTTCGTTGCCACTTTGTCATTTCACCAGAGATCAGTTGGGTTCACGCTGCCCAAAAATTATTTGGATTGTGTCACCTGAATGATGATTAAAATTGTATGTTAGTACAAATTAAGTCAAAATAAAGTGGCTTTTACAGAAAGCAAAGAAGTGGATTTTTATGGGAATTTGGGGGGGGGGGCATCTATAGTATCTTATCCAATTGGAACTATATAACTGATATTGGGCAACTATCTCCTTGAGGTGCATCTATACGCTGGACAAAGGATCCAGTGTGACCAGATTCTCAAAACAAAAAAACGGGGACAGGTCATAGACATAGCAGTAGGACTATGGTTTGCAGTAAATATCGACATAAAAGTAGGACTATTTGACAGCTGTCATAGACACAGAAAAAGGACTACAATGACAGCTCCCTCCACAGACCGAGATGAAGCATTACAGACAACAAATCTGCGGTCTTTTATTGGCACTCCTCTCCTATACACAGCAGCATTAGTACTTTTTATTACACTTTTAAGGACTATATCATATATTTGCCAAAAATCAATAAAACATCACAGGCTAGCAAACGCCAGATTTACTAGCTTTATCAATGCTCATTTCTAAAGCTGCTGCGCCAGCACCACATAAATTACAACTCACCAATGTTGCTTAGTTGCTCATGACAGAAGAGCATAGGAGGTAAACTGCGGAATGGTAAATTGCCAAATGGCAGCCATGGACCAGTGTAAAAAAAAAACACTTCTCTCCAGATATTACTGCCTTAGGGTCTTAATGGTCACAAAGGCTGGCCGACTACACAGTCCTCCCACATTTGCGTGGTCACTGCTGAGATGTCATGTTACCTTACTGGGGTATGTATAGTGCACTCTAGCCATTGGTATCATCTCATAGTGCAATAGTGTGAAGACCTGAGCAAAAAGCTCGAGCAGCGCTGCTCGCCTCTTCCACAGGCTTTAACCCTGCTCCTTTAAGTCCTTTCCAGCTAAACAGTTTGCCGTGATCTGAAAGGTCAGTCAAAAGGTCAAGTCATAGCTTTGATATGGAGAACACAGATGCATCAATTGGTTAGGAATAAAACATGCAATGAGCAATGCATTAATCCTTGCACGGTATGCATAAGGGTTACTGAAAGGTTTGTATGGCTATGAATACAAACTACAGGAAGAAGAAATATTGTTTTATCCAAAGTAGAAACTTTGGCTGGCACGACGACGTAGGTGGCGCTGCGTGTAAAATGTCTCTCTTCAAAGGATTTCCCTTCTTGCTACAGCACTCACCTCAGTGACAACTCATGCTGTAAACAGTGCAAAGAGAGCATGCACGCGCATGCTCAACCGTAACAATGAAAAAACAGGGACATTTCTGTGTTTAACCTTGACACTGTTTGAAAACAGGGTAATTTGAGTCACTTGGAGAAAAGTGTCGGGACACGGGGACACTTCTCCAAAAACGGGGACCGTCCTGGGAAAACGGGGACGTCTGGCCACCCTACATATGTGCCCTGCGATGTTGCAGAATTAATTTGGGCCTGAAACTTATTTCTGCCATTTTGGTTTGCTTAGCCCCACCCCTGCCACAATAAATCTTAAGGGTTGTCACCCTGGTGCAGCGCTGTGTTGAAAATAGCAGTCACCTTGTACTGTGTTGAGACCCGAACAGGGATGTCGTCTTAAGTGTGTGTTTGCGACCATCATATGCCAAGTGGAGCCCATAGTGAATAATAAGGGCCGGCACCCTGGAGCAGCACTGTGGTTAAGATAGGGCCATCATCCCATGCAGTGCTGTGGCCCAACAAGGGAGGTCGTCTTGAGTGCCAAGAACGTGATCCCCTTATGCCAGGTGAGGGCTGCGGAGGAAGCCGAGGACCGTTGCCTATGAACAATCTAAAGCTGTGAACTCAGCGCTGTTCCTTTGTCATAGGAACTCGAGTTGTATCTCAGGTCTGCCATCAGAAGCTGACAGTACTTACCGCGACAAGAGCTGTGGAAGTCCAAACACCGTGCCAGCCGCGATGAGACTACCACTGATCACCGGCACCAGCCAAAGTCGACCGCAACCCAGGGCCACTCAGCGGACCTTCCGTCTCGTCTCTAGCAGGAGCGGGTAAGACAGCACCTCGAGTCGCAAAGCCTTTGTGGGTGGTGGGGAGAGAGAGGCGGGAGGGATCTGCTCTGACTGAAGCACCAAAGGCACTGGGACACTTGACTTTGAATAGCCATTGTGAGACTTCAAAGACTCATATTCTTCAGCAGGACCTAATCTGGATGTTGCCCCAAATAAATGTGTAAGAGCAGGGCGCTGGAACCCAGGTGGACAGTGCTAGAATACAGACCTTATGAAGTAAATGTAAATGTAGTTGAGCTTATATAGCGCACAGCTACCCGCTGTGGGTTTCCCGGCGCTTGCTTAGGGAACCCATCCTGGTATTCCCCTGTGAGATAGCAGGGTATCCACAAGGTGAAAGTCAGGCATCCCGCCACGAGGGGCCGTTGTGGAGATTAAGCAAGCTATTTCCCAGAGTCACAGAGTGTGAACCCGTGAGTCGAGGAGGCACCGGGGCGAGAATTATCGAGTCCGTGGAATTTTTAGCCCAAGACGCGCTGAGGCGGGGAATTGAACCCTGGTCAAGGACCGATCTCAGCTTCCGGGTCTGCCGCCTCTAACCCCTGAGCCACACTTCCCCACAATGTGTGTGATGATTTAGTATGTACCACATTTCTCTTTGTGTTTATAAATATTACTTTTATAAAATCAAGTATTTGGATGGACATTCATTTATTCAGGTTGCTGAACATGTGATGAGTTGAGAGCCTGTGTTCGCCCTACACCTACCTCATCTCCAATATTCCTTGCACTACTCGACTCGCGCTATCACTGAGAGTCAAGTGCTGAAAAGGTACTCAGAGCCTATAGTGGGCAGGACATTAGTAGTAAAAGGCCTCAGCCACCACGGTTAGACCAAATAACTCCTGATTGCCCCATTGCCATCTGAAAGGTGTTCTGACAGTGTGTACCGATACTTTTTTATTCTTTACTGGGGTAAACTCCTCAAGCATCCAGTGAAGATGTGTCCAGTCATGAAGGTGTGTTCAATCAGAATTCTATTTTACCTTCCTCTTAGTTGTTAGGATACTCAGTGTTGAGCCCATGTTTGCCTCAGTTAGATAGAATGACAATGGAAGGGATTGGACCATTAGACGCAGATATGTTGTAAAACACCGCGATTGATGGTCCCTTTACTTGTACCATGTGTTTAAATACAATTTAGTTATGTGATAACTTGTATGCTACTGATTCAATCTTACAGTGTTATTGTACCTGTTTAACTTATCTTCCCCTGTTTTACCTTTCATACCGACCTACCTCATTGTTCCTTCTCTTTGATGTTTGATTTGGGAAGGAGTATGTGTAGTGGTGCAGTGTATGTATCAGATTTTGTTCACTTTAATAAAGCTGTGCATACTTTTGATATTGTGCACATACCCAGCACTTTTTTCTACATTCCAGAATGTGAATATGTAATCTGGAATGTAGACTCAGTTGTGAGGAGGCATTTGGGCTACCCAGTTGAAATAAACTTATTTTGACTTTAGTTGCTGTGCAGATGATTAGTACAATAGGCCCAAGGCATGAACGTTGAAAGTCGATCTTTCAACAGATGTGAAGATATGAAGCACCAAGCATAATGCACAGAGATAAAATTAAACTAAGTATAGTTATAATTAAAGAATATGGCTCAAGGCGCAGAAGAGATCATGATGAAGCTAGAAATATTAAAGTAAGGACAATTAAATTAATCACTGTAGTGAAGTCATGGCATCTAGTTGCAAGGTAATCACCTTACAAAGTAAATATTCAGCCATAATACATAAAACAAATCAAACACAGCTCTATACTTCGGTTGCAAGATATGATAGGTACCACAATCTTAAACATACAGGGACACTCCACTATTATTGAAACACAGTGATGTTCCTGCTATCTGTCTAACTTTCCCAGACTTTGCTTTCTTAGCAGAAATACACACATGCTATGGCAATTGGTTGATTGGTTCTTCAGGAGCATGATTAACAGATTTAATTGAAGGCTACTATGTATTGGTACATCAAGAGGCTAAGATATAGGATTATTATATTTTTTAGATCAAGTAAGTCTGCCTGTGGAGTACAAGGTCTAGAGAGCTTTCAGGGAGCAACAAATACAGCTTTTTTGTTCCATCCTTCAATAGAGGTGCTGTAATTAAGATGTGGACAGTACCTGCTTCACTCTCTCATGTGTACTCCCACATACGGTAACATTTCTCAAATGTTCCTTAGGAATGGACCCATTTTCCTTTAATAACCAACAGTATAATGAGCGCATTGTCCAATTTTATCATTACTTAATTGGTAATCTACAGAGCTAGATCTGATCTGCCCTCACCAAGCATAGCCATCACAGCTTTTCACTGACCGTGTGAGGGCCCTGACTCATGGCTTTCCAAAATGCTATCCTAGGATTTTACAGATGTTCTTTCATCAAGGGTCCTATTTTAGTTCCACATCACCCTCAAATAGGATACCTCTCTCAGACATGCATGCCACCACCATGTAGACGCAACATCACCACTCGTTACTCTGTTAACTCAACTGGGGCATAGGTCGAGAACCTAGGCCCAGATTTACAAAGACTTTGCATTGGGTTTACATTACTTTTTTAACACAGACCTGATGCAAAGTGTTGTGGTGGGAATTGCAATCGAATTCAAATCGTGATTTACGTTGGATTGTGTGAGAAATTGGGTTGTTATTTGAGTGTGGCGTTAACCCTTATCAAGCAACAACCAAAATCCCTGTTAGGGTGAACCACAAAAGCCACTAAATTAACCTGTGCTTAACCCTCCAGTTGTTTTGTTCAAAAGCAGCCATGCTTAACTTTGAGGCAATGTATAAAGTGTTTATGCAGCACACAAACAGTAGTATAGTGACACAACACAACACAAGAAAAATCCCACATCAATTTAGGAAAATAGAGTAAATTGTAATAAATAATTTGACACCAAAATGACAAAAATCCAATCAGTAGAACAGGAGGTATGAATTGTTAAAGTCTAAGGTAAAAACAAGCGCCTAAAAGATTAAAGCAGCCATCTAGTCGTGCGAGATCGGGTCAAACTAAAAAGATATCGCTGACCACTATGGATCATGGGTCAGACACAAGAAGCAACTTGGGCCCGGTCGGCATTTATCCCTGGACTTAAAAGAAATTTAGTGGAAAAATGTCTAGAAAGATACAATTCAGCAGGACAAAGCTATAGGCAGGATCCGAGGAGGAGGCTTTGTTTTCAGGGAGCCACTGAACGAAGTTGTGGTGAAGATTTATATGTTCAAACGTAGTCTCTTTTCTGGAAGTCGAAAATTTCTATCGGGACGAAGCTCCAAGCTTTAGCTGATGAATGCTCCTCGAGGCCGGATACCCTTTCTGGGAAGGAAGCTAAACAGGATTTGCTGATGCAGAGAATAATGTAATGGGAACTGCTGCGAAGTCAGGCCGACCGGCGATGCATCTAGGGCGCATCGATAAGCAGGTGGGTCCCAGTCTCCTCTCAGTTATCAGAGCACTTTGTAGCCAAAAAGTATCAAATTCCCAGGTTTTGGATTATGGCACTTTTAGCACCACTTCCAAGGGTCCAGGGCTGGAGAGGCACAACTTGGATCACTCAGGCTGGGTCTAGATGCATGTTCAAGATGGTCGGAGTCTTTTCTTACCCTGAGGCTCTAATTAGAAGAACAGACAACTAGCCCTTGGAGTCACTTTGGAAGTCCTGGCTTCAAGTACTGGAACGGGGCTCAAACAACAAGGCAGGCTTATGAGGGTTCAAGGCAGACTTTCAGGCATCAGGGCAGTCCTTTCAGGTGCAGCAACGCAGTCTTCTGAAGTATACAGCAGGCCAGAGCAGCAGGCAGTTCTCTGTGAGTCCTTCCACAGGTCCACAAAGTGAACTGAAGAGTGAGTCTGAGGGTTCTATTTATATACTTGATGCCTTTGAAGTAAGAGGAGTTTCTA
Organism: Triturus cristatus; assembly: GCF_964204655.1. Lineage (NCBI taxonomy): Eukaryota > Metazoa > Chordata > Amphibia > Caudata > Salamandridae > Triturus > Triturus cristatus. Next base: position 174,605,133 of record NC_140581.1, on the reverse strand, counting down.
GAGAATTGCCTTTGAAGTGCTTGGAGTTTCCTGTCTTCCCTGTCCTGTTTCCTGCCTGGCTGCCTGAACAATGAGGTTGTGTGACATCCTTTGTGTGAAGGCAGGGCACAGCCTATTTATTTGTTTGTGGGGCTGTGTCCAGCTCCACCGTCTCATCAGGTCAGTAATGACCCATCCAGGCACACCAAATTCCTCCACTGTGGGGCTGTCTGGGATGAATAAACAAAGTGCAACTGCCAACTACACCCAGTCATGTGACCCAGGAACAGGCTACGGGGACAAACTAGGTAGGGCAGGAAAATGCCAATTTTCCAAAAGTAGAAACCAAAATATGGGGTCACCCAGCATCCCTAGGAACCTGGGTAGATAAAGACTAACAGATAAATAGGTTTTTCCCTCAGGGGAAGCTTACGCCTTAGCTTCCTAGGCTGAAGAAATGGGTCTGATCTCAAATGTGCTGGAAATGGACCAACTGCGTAATGGATACCCACACAATCATGTGTGCACAATAATGTGCAGAGCAGATATAGGGTATACACATTTGCATATGCACACTTATCCACAATTAATCACAAATAACGAACTGTAGGTGCTCTTTGTGGATGACACAGTGTAAAGTGAATATTGAATTAAGATTTTCCCAAATTCATGGTCTGTGAAGCACTGAATTCTATGGCAGGACCGAAGGCGAGGATTATGCTCTACTTTCTTTATTTTCCATCACCAGCAGTATGTAGAGCGACCCGTGTCTCGTTGCTCGGCGGGAGTGCATCTTCCTGTCAGGTTTTTCCTGTCAGTGCGTTCCTCGCCGAGCTGCAGCCCGCGCCTGGAAGCCTTTAAGCCCGTGTGTACACGGGTCTGTATTTAAGCATCCCGACGCCCGTATCGGGTCGGTAGAGGTGACTAGCACGAGTGCAATTCTAAGGTGAGTACACGTTTAAGGCAGTCATTGAAGTGGGGCTCAGCCCAGGCACACTATTACCCCCTGATTAGTGGGTGAGAAGCCCCTAGGGTTCTTGTTACCCATATTCCTGCGCTTGCGCAGCCCAAATTGAGGGTTTTTCAGGCCCGCCAAAGCTCTAGAACCACTGGTTCGCCAAATTTCTGTGCTGGGTGTACGGCCAGTGTTGGTGCATAGTTTGTCATGGAAGAGGGTTATGTTGAGGAGGAAACCTTACAGGTCCTGCCCCTAGATGATGATTTTTGCGACGCTATGGATGCCTCCATCCACCAGGCTGTCGCAGCGGCCATGGGGCCATTTGAAAGA